>NC_057881.1:7387750-7987750 GCF_019740435.1 Gambusia affinis | reverse complement strand
GCTAATGTGAAATAATAGTTGAAAAAAGGCAAGTTATACTTTTTGATGAATATATATTATAGAAAGATTATTGTAATTTTTGAAGAATAATAATTTTGTTTATTATTTTTGGGTGGGGGGTTAAAATGAAAAACATAAAAGTATAGCATAAAAAGGATAAAAACATAGTTTAAGACATAATGACATACAGCTCTGTAAAAACTTAGAGTCCACTGAATTGAACCACATTGAAAACCTCCTGATATTTCACCAAATATTGATCTCTGAACTTTTCCTAAGTTAAAACATTAGTATTGTTGTTCCTAAATGAATATCAACTTGTTTTCTTTGCATTATTTGAGGTCTGGACACACTGCATCCTTTTGGTTATTTGACCATTTCTCATTTTCTGCTAATAAATACTAAATTTTTGCTTGGAATTTCAGAGACATGTTGTCAGTAGTTCATAGAATAAAAGAACAATGTTCATTTTACTCAAACATAAACCTATAAAAGTGTATAGGTTTACAATTTACAATTTATAGCATTTTATATTTTATTTTATTTATCTACAACTAGTTGTTTCTGTGTCTTGTCTCTGTGCTGCAACTATGAAGTAATTTCCCTGCTGGGTTGAATAAAGTACTTCTATTCTATTCTAAGTAAAATCAGAGAAACTGATCATTTTGCAGTTTTTGGTCTCTTAATAAATAAATTATGTTCATTATCATAACTACTCCTTGAATAAACTGCTACAACCTGTATTTGTTATTGTATCTATATTTAAAAACTTTTTTTTTAATCATTTTAGCAGAAGTTATTACCCCTGACTTACAATATTTCTAAGTTTTTTTGATACAGAAATAAATATAATCAAGCAATACTTGACAATTATCCATAGCAATAATTAAATTTTTTCCAGATTTGAAAATCTAAACATTGGAGAGAAAATTATCTTCTTACACAGATTACTGATTTTATAATATTATATAACTTGCAGTCGAACCTCTCATAAGATTATGTGTTTATTTTAACAGTAATAGGAATCGGGATCAGACTCAAATCTACAGATTAAATAATTTCCATAAATAAATACAACACATAATCAGAAAACTGATTTTATTTATTTGAACAGCATTCCCTCAAAACAATAACATGTCGGGAATTTGTATTTATGAAGTCATAAGGTCAAGGTTCAAAAAGCAACAGTCTCCTATCAGCACAGAGTGACGGATTTAAAGTGTCTTGTAATGAAAAACCCAGAGAAATAAACCACTGCTGGGAATTAGTTTGTGTTTAGACAGAAACTAGATGTTTTTGTCATTTGACCACTTTAGAAAAATCTTAGTGAATTCAAAGTATTTTCTGATAATTAGGTCATATTTACTATTCTCTTTCACACACAAATATATAAAAAAACAACAACATTGCGACTGTTTTAAATCACTCAACCTCAACAAGAGGTATTACAAAAATATACAAGTGCATCATCCCATAATACTATTTATATTACTTTATATAATTACATTTAAAAAAAATCATGCATGAATTTATGGAGGGAAGAAAAAACATAATTTCTGTCCTCAAATGAATCATAAACAAAGTAATTACCTCATATGTTAGCTATACCAGATGACTGTTACATTTAATGAAACCCCAAAACAATAAGGCCTATTTAAAAAAATAAAAGTTTTGTTTCATGTTAAAAACAGGATTTCACTGCAGTGGCTGGAAACTGTGGAGAGATTAAAAAGTGGAGTGGGATCTAATTTCACAGTTATTCTCTGTGCTTTTTCCTAACATGTGAAACTCAAACCCATAACAGTCAAAATCACTGGAAAATATACAAAGTCCTCTAGTTTACAGCAAGTATGCAGCATAAAAACCTGAATTTACATAGAAGAGAATCCAGTCATGCTATAAAAAGGTTTCTGAATGTCAGATTTCTGCAGAAGACTCTGGATTTTTCTCAACCAATTTGAGTATTTTACATTAGTTCCCACAAATTGGCTCATTCTGCTGACAGAACCTCTTTCTTATTATCAAACCTCCCAAACTGCCAAATATAGTACCTTCAGAGCAGGGGAGTCGAACTCATTTTGTTTGAGCCAGAATGAATTGATAAAACTCAATAAACTGTTAATTCTTAAAATTAAATAATATTGAATATATTTTCAGTCCCTCCTGAATTTTGTAATGATTTTTCTTTTTTTTTTGTGCAAAAATCAGAATGTTTATATGCTTAAATGTGCTAATTTGGAAATATGATGGTAAATGCGACTTTTTATTCCTCGCTGTATAGATTATGTTTATTAGCTGAGATCAATTAAAGCTGAGGCAACTGTTTACTACAAGTAAGAAAGTTTTTGACAATTTATGAGAAAAATCTGCAATAAACTCCCAATTATGTGTTAACACAAAAAGTGTGGGTATTTGTTGATTTTGTGTGAATTTCCACAATAATTCACAAGAAACCGGAGGGACTGATTGATATAATTTGTAGTAAACAGATAAAAACTGCATTGATTTGATTGAAAACATGATATTGAAGCAGACTTAATGTTTAGTCTAGAACCAAGAGGGCCACATAAAAAGCTACGTTGGGCCGGATTTGGCCCACCGGCCTCGAGTTGAACACATGTGCGTTACACCGTTTTTTCTGTACCAGTATGTTACATTATTTAAAGTGACTTAAATCAGTGTTTCCCAACCCTGGTGCTCAAGGCACACTGCCCTACATGGTTTAGTTCAGTGTTTCCCAATTCCAGTCCTCGGGGCCCCCCTGCCTGCATGTTTTAGATGTTTCCTTTCTGCCACACACCTGGATTAACAGGCTCCTGCAGTACTTGGTGGCTGCAGAAGATGCCATGCAATCATTTGAATCAGCTGTTCTGGTATAGAGGCACATCTAAAACATGCAGAGCAGGGTCCCGAGGACTGGAATTGGGAAACACTGGTTTAGAGGTCTCCCTGCTTGAATGTTCATGATTCAACTGATTGCAGTTCAACAAACGCCTGTTAATCAGTCATCAACTGAAATTAGCTGGACTGAAGCAACATCCCAGGGTTGGGAAGCACTGACTTAAATAACTGCTGATATGAGTTTTACGCTTACTAGGAAGCATCTTGAGTCAGACCTCCTGGTTCTTGACATCAGAAATAGTTTTTAGTGAAGACAGAAATCGTAGTTTCAGCATCTGGAGTAAACACAAAAATATCCATGAGCTGCGACTCGATGCCGTATGTCTTCTCCAAGGAGCTGACCGGCTTCGGCGGACTGGAACTCCCATGCAAAATCTTTCCATGAAGTAGAAGGAAATATTACATTTTTCCTTCTGTTTTTAGAACTTAGTCCACCAAGCATCTCTAAAGACAAAGTTTAAAAGTAAACCATATAATTGTCGTGGTAAAAATAGCTTAAATCCCTTCAAAAACACAAAGTCTTTTTTTTTAAAAAACAGTTCTGGTTCCATTGGCAAATTATTTAAATTATAGCAAGACATTTTTTGCATGTTATCAATGAAATAATCTGCTGGTGCATTTTTAATCAATATTAAGACATTTTTCACTTAAACTCGTATTTCTTGCTGAAAAGTTACTTGTAAGTTAGTTTTGTCTAATTTCAAATGTACTAAAATATTTGCATTATAAACTAGACCAAAAATACTTGGTAAGACTTTGTGTTTTTGCAGTGCTGAATCATTCTTTCATTTGTATTCCCCAAGAATATCCTGTTTAGAAAGGCCTTGTCCATTGAAATACAAATTAAGACTCATCAATTATTTGGCAAAACAAGATTTTGTTATAAAAATAATAAAAGTAGCAAAACAGATCCAGAAGCCGGAAATTCACAGTGCAGGGCCTCCTTTTCCCAACATGCATTTTTTAAGTGTGTTTAAAAAGGCTCTTATTCTCTTCCTGAGAAAGCTGTTGTACTATCTTGCATCCTTTTTCCCTTTAAGGTTTAGATCTGAAAACAAAACAAAATTAAATAGGAAGTCTGAGGAAAGTGAAAATATTTTCATCGATTGACTCCTGGTGTTGTTTCTTCTTACCTCCATCCTGCGCGTCCTACCGGCCGCCGTACAGATGAATCTTCACAAATGAAATGGTCTCAACGATTTCCTTGTGGCCCTTCTCATAAACGACGAAGATGTATTTCTGATCTTCTACAGAGTCACCGTTCAGAGATGTAAGGCAAGAGTAGCCGCTCGGCCCCGGCCAGATCTGTACGGCTTTGTTCTCCCAGGTTTTTCCGTTCGTTAGAGACCATCGTAGCGTCATGTTTATTCCTGAGGAGAGTTCGGTAAGGTTATGCTCACACTGCGGCCTGGATGGACCCAATTACAAATTTTTTGTCGTAAACACTTCCAAATAAATGCGACTTGTATATGATCTCCAGTGTGAACAGAAAACAGCCTGAAAGTGTCCCGCATGCGCAGTAGAGGGAGCAATAATGTCACATCTAGAGAGTGGACTCAGTGTTTCGCCAACCGCCATAAAAAAGAAGAAAAAATGCTCAGTGTTTGTAAATATGGAAAACAGAGAAGATATATGAAGAGAGAATTTGAAACTATTAAGGAAGACATTAGGGTTTTTATTTAAAAAAAAGAACTTGGATAGTAAGTAAGAATATACAAATCATTATTTGATTTTTAAAGTAAACTAAATTGCTTCATATAATTTGATTATATAAGATAGATAGATAGATAGATAGATAGATAGATAGATAGATAGATAGATAGATAGATAGATAGATAGATAGATAGATAGATAGATAGATAGATAGATAGATAGATAGATAGATAGATAGATAGATAGATAGATAGATAGATAGATAGATAGATAGATAGATAGATAGATAGATAGATAGATAGATAGATAGATAGATAGATAGATAGATAGATAGAAAGAATTAAATCCTTATAAACTACACCCTATACCACTAGGTGGCGATAATGTCTTTAGTCAAGAGCCAATAACAAGAAGAAGAAGAGCTCCGTGTTTGCGGAAGTAAACATGGATGCTAACGGCAGAGCATATCGATTTTAAAGTTGTTATCCGATTGGAGCCAGAATATGAACAACTTAATCCTCATTATCGTACGCCATCGTTGTTGTTTTTCTTCCTACTTGCGCGTATCAGGAAGCAGAGTAGTGACGTTTATCGAGTGTCAATGACGTTCCGTGCGGTTGAACGCGACCTGGCCGTTAGGATTTAGATCACATTTGAAAAGATCAGGATCGTATCGGATATCCAAGTGGCCTGGGTCACATTCAAAAAATAATAATTAAAACTGTTAAAACTGTCATGTAAAGTTCAGATACAGGTCGCGTTAAGGCGGGGAAAAAAATCGAAATTGGGTCATTTCCGGCTGTAGTATGAACGTAGCTTAAGCTAGGCAACTTTTTACCAACAAATTTTACCAACAAAAGCGAATATTTGTAAAGGCTTTTACTCTTTTGGTCGCTGGACGGGTTGGTGAAGTAGAGCACTCCGTCTTTCTGCAGAGCTCCAGCCGCGACTGCGGGATCAATCAACGCGGTGTCGAAGAACAGCTCCTCTGTGGGGAGAGTCAGGCCTCCGTCCAAACTGCGCACCACCATGCGGCAGCGGCAGTGGTAGTTGTTCTGGTTCCGGACGTTGATCATGATGCTGCCGTCCATCAACTCAACCGGCTGCAGGAAGGCAGAAATAGACGGACAGGGTTCGAAAGAAAGGAGGTATGTTAGGAATGGTGATTTGTTTTCCAGAGCATAAAAAAGAACAAAATCTTTATAAAAATACCAAATATTATTTTGTTTATAGAATAACAAAATGGGGACCTTTGGTGCAACATCAACAGAGATTTGAAACCTTGCAGTTGAGGCAATCAAGTATTAAGTAAAGCATCATTTATTACATTATAAATATCTAAATATTGTTTGTAAAAGCAGTGAGTGTGGTCAAAAACTCTCCAGTGAGGGATAATATTATCCAACACCGAGTTTTAGTTTGTGAAAATATAGGGAAAATGGAATCTGAACTTCTGTTGAATGTGTAATTATTTTGTTTCGTTTTTGTTCTGTTCACCCATCTATTATGTTGTCCTGAATCAGGGACCCAGGAACCGTCTGCAATCCTTGGAATATATTTTAAGATATATTTTAAACTGGATGCAACACAAAGCATTTCTCTTTTATCCATCATAATTTTCATTTTGATGTCATAAAATGAAAGCAAACTTCCTGAAACTTTTTTCTCAAAAGACAGACTTGAGCACAACCATTCTTTAAGCTAGGATAAACGCAGCGAAAGTCTTTGAATTAAGTTCTCATTGTTGTATAGTAAAAACATTTTCTAAACAGCAAAATAAAAAACATTCAATATAAAAAGTTGGGAATCTTTACTTCTATTAAGAAAAACACTTGAGAAACTATGTCAGACCTAAAGTAATTCCTTTTTTAAATTGTAATATTGCATGTTTGATTTATTTTTTATTTATTTATTTTCATTTTTTATTGTAGAAAAAATATATGATAACCACTCAGGACCTTTGGCGATTGTGGTAAAACTTATCAAAACCAGATTTTGTGCTGAAAAAAAACATAGCAGCCACCAGGGGGCGATAGATCTCAGATTCAGACTAACATCAGCTGTTTTTCAGTGTCTATACCTGATATTAATACTTAAATGTACACAAAAAAGAAATCTGGAACTTCTCACTATACTGCTGAGATACTTTTAGTTTTCTTAGTCATAGTTGGAGAAAACAGCATCTTTGTGCTACAAACAGCACAATAAATAAAACAAAAAATGGGATCCTGCAGCGTGCAATCCTCTCTGTCTGGACAGAAACGTACCTGGCACTCATCAGGATTGAAGTCCTGAGCTTTCTTCGGTTGGTTGTAAGGGATGCTCTTGAGGGCTGCTCCGTTGCGCCACGTTTCTCCATGATCGTCGCTCAGGATGCAAAACACTCCATCCCCCTCAATCGTCCCATGGCCACACACAACCAACCGCCCCTTTGCAGGATCAAGGCGCTTCTGTAGCGCAAAAGGACACAAAGGGTGCAGAATGTAACAGCTGTTATTGCTATCACACAGGGTTTTATCATTTTTTAGGTAAACAGAATGAATGCATCACACAGTTTTTGTCTGAAAAGGGCAGCTAATGTCGCTGCAAACCCCACACATTCTGGCTGCGTAGGGCTGCAACAAATGATTTGTAACAAAGGATGCATAGTAAAAACAACATAAATAGAGATGAGATATAAAAGCAAAAGAGATTGTTTTAGTGTTGGAAAACTTCTGTTCGTTTTGCTTACAAATGGAAAAAAAGCTTCTAATTTAATCCACAATCACGTGAGAGATGTCTGAATGAGTAACCGCATCAAATTAAATGAAAAAATAAATAAATGTACCTTAAAGGGTGTCAGACTTCCTATTTTATACTGAATTATAAGATTTCAAGGTCTGTTTTGTAGGAAAGAGGCAAAGGAGAGAACAAGCTCATTAATTATTTTGTTTACAGGTTGTAGCGACACAGTGGCTGATAATCTGGCGCCTGCAACGTAAACAGCACTTTAAAGTCCATCGTTCCTGTTTGGACCAGGATTAAAATGTCCTCAAAATACCCAGCTACAGCAACTTCCACAATCACATCCGTCCCTTTGGAGGAGGCCTGAAAAGCACATAAAAAATAAATCTATCTTCCTTTGCTACACCATAACTTTACTAGAAGTGTAGAAAAATTCAAAAACCTAGTAACATAACAGCTATCATGTCGAATAAAGACGCGCATTGCAAATCTTTTATGACAAAGTTTTGTCATATTAGAAAAAAAGTAAAGAAATTATTGGTGGGTATAATGGTGTTATTTGTAATTTAGGAAACAAAAATAAAAGCAATCTCTTTACAATATTTTTGCGTTTGGCCCGACACAAAGCGTTGTGCTTTGCCCTGTCGAGTATCTGCACCAAAATCCACAAGAAAACAAACAAAAGGGGGGAAAATCAGACAAATTATCTGCCTGAAGCCTGCATCATCGAGCAAAAAGATGGTGACAAAGACGATGCAACGCCCAGCAGTGTTTACAAAGTTGTAATCAGGGAGATAATTTTCACTTCTCTTTGTCCACCGACAGACAACCAAATCACTAAAACTGATATTAGGAGAACGGATAATCCAAGTGAGTCAATAAAATGTTGTTTTGAAAATAAAAGGTTAAAATCATGCTGGATGGTTTCAGATCTAACATGCAGTTCTTCATTTTGGAAACTGTTTATCTGCTCTTTGCACACTATTTTTAGCTTTAATATAAAGCTACATTTTTCGCACTTTGAGAAACAACTTTTTTCTCAACATAAAACAGCCTGGAGACTCAGTTTGACTGTCTCCTGGACTGCAACAAAATGCCAAGACTATTAACGAGAAAACTGCTTATAATAACTAAGTGCTATCATGTGCAAAGAAGTAAAACAACTTTTATTATCGAGCGACTTGTTATCTCCTTCTTTCACTAAGAGTTGAAGAAACATCTGAGCTGATGCAGAGGGAAACGTTTTCATTTCATAAAGAAAGAAGCTGTTGACACCAAACGCAACAGCAAACATCTCAGAGGTTTCACATCACTTTTAATGGACTGTGGCAGGCTTAGCTTGTGGGTAATTTTGCTATAAAATCATGTCATCACATGCAGAGTGGTGTGCCATGAAGAGGATCCATAAAACTGGATTTTCTCGCTGCAACCTGGCCTGATTCAACGAAAAACTGGAGATGACATGTTGGTTTGTTTACTCTGGCTCCAGCTTGCATTAAAAAACAGCAAAATTTTCACGCATATCAATATTTTACTCTTAAAAATGGGAGAAAGGACGGATAAATTAGGGTATTTATTTTCAGTATGGAGTGAAACTACAAAGGAAGGTAAAAATGTATGAGATTAACACATCGACCTAAACAGCCAGGCTGGAAATCACGATTCTGTTGCTGTATACTAACAGTTTTCATTCACAAACTGACAAAATGTTGCAAATTCACTCAGATCAGATCGGATAAATGCCATAACAATAATATATGAGTTTGGCAAGTCTCAGTGTAGCTACACCACAACAAAATGAAATGCAAAATTCAGCTTTAATAATCCAGGCGGATGATATTTTTAGAACATTTGCAACTTGGAAATCAACATAACTTTGCTCACATCAGATGTTTATTGAGGCTTTCAGAGTGATTTTTTTTTTCCCTCTAACTCGAAACAAGAACCAATTTTGTTTCCTGTTTTATTGTAAACAGAATTAAAAAACAAAAATACCACAATTGTTCAAGGTTTAGCTATAAAGGAAACTGTGGCTCACTCAGGAGTTGACTACCTTTCCAAAGACTCAGAAAGGTTCTTCTAAAATGATGATCTCAAGCCTTTAACTGCGGGCATGTGATGTGAAAGACATAACATGCACATGTGATTTCTTATGACCGCAATAAAATGCAGCTGTAAAACAGGCCATTCAGCTTAAAGTTTTGCTAATTTAACAGTGAAAAATCTTTATTCATGGTTGTTATCCCTAAATTAAAACTGAACTTGGATCTTCAGACCCTCTAGGACTGTTTTAAATGAGACTGGATTGCAGAAAACATGGCACACCTTCTCAATTTGAAGATAATAATTCGCTAAACAGGTTTCTGCTGCTTTTCTCACTGTAGGCACTTTCTGCATCTCCACCATCAGTTACAGTAATACTGTTCAGGAGGAAGCACCAATAGTGTTGTCCTGTTTTCATAGCCGTTTCAGCAGGGTTTCAGTCAAGATGCTGCCACTACACAGAGTGTTACATCCTGAAAAGTAATTTTAACCTGAGGTAGAGCACTGGGCGCAAATCCTTGGTGAATGCAGTCAAAAGTTTTAATAAACCATATGAAGTTCTGCTTGTACATCTAAAACTTCTTTGTCCTTCTCCTTGATAAATATAATGGTAAATTGTTACTTTGACAATCTAAAGACTACATTTTAAACTGCAGCCTCCCAGCTCCGTCTCCCAGCAACCAGCACAGCCATGCCAGGGCTACTGCAGGTTTCACTAACTAAAATTTAAGACATTTTAAGATCTTTTTTAAGTCCACTATGAATAAACTTTAAGACCTAAATCATAACAGAAATGTAAAAAAAAAACTGCATATTTTATATAGTAATGCCAAGAAGAGTCGAAGCATCATACGGGTTGGCAATGTTGGAAATATTAGTTTAATTGTGCTAATTTTAACAATGTTTAAACTTTAGCGCATGTTGAAATATTAGATTGGTTATGATTGTTTGGAGTAGGCCTCAATTTAGGTTACATTTAATCAATATATAACTTAATCAGTAGTAATATATAACTTAATATAATAAGTTCCTTAATATATTAAGAAAACTTAAATAAAATGAGTGCGATTTGATTAAAATTTGTCTAATTAAACTAATATTTCCAACAGCAACAAAAGTCCCATCCAGCCAATTGGAGATAAGTTACACTTACCAATGATAGAAACAAAAGAGCAAGCTAGCTAGCAAGGTTTTATTAGCAGCTAGTTAGCAGTGGCCTCAACTGAGAAAAATAAATTACGTACGTAAAATATACAAAATTAAATAGTAATGCCACGACAAACTTTAGGACTTGTGTTAACGTATTTAAGGCCAACTTACAGTATTTCTAATCTTAGATGCATTAATTTAAACCTTTTAATTTAGCTAGCAAGAACTATGGATTCAGCACAGGCAGCCGATTTATCGGCACCAATTTCCTTAATTTGGGAGATCGGCTGATACTTACCAATCTTATCTACCTCGGCAAAGATCTAAAAATCAACCTCTGTCCTCTTCTGCTCTACAGTGAGAGAGGTTTGGCTGACAGGCCAGCCCTCCAATTCAAGTTTGCACGTTGGTAATTAACAATGTTCACCCCACTGTTGCCAACTCTGCAACTTTCTTGCTATATTTAGCGACAATTCAGACAAAAAAAAATGGTATTAGCCAAAATCAAAATCGGCAAGTCAGGCTTTTTAGAGATCAGTAATCTGCGATCGACCAGAAAACTGCAATCGGTGCACCACTTATTCCACCTCCTTTTCCCAACAAGTTATATTTTTATCACATCGAAGTTCAAATCAATCCTTCAGTTAAAGTTATCAATATATTTTAGAAGGGGTCCCCAAGTCTTTTTCAGTCCAACCAGGATTCTTACATGCTGACCTCTCTATAGAGGTCAAAGTTCATGTATGAAGCATTCTAATGCGATGTTATTCAAGCATATCAGGTATCTCCTTTCTCACCTGGATGCCGAATCCTGGCCCAGGAGCGAAGGCCTTCACTCCCAGCTGTTCCGAGAGGTTTTTGGGTCGGCTCCAGCTCAGGCCATCGTCCCAACTCTCCACCATCATGGTGCTAGCTGGCTTGCAGTGGTACAGGTGGAAGCAGATGCTGTAGATCAGAATCACCGAACCGGCCTCTTCGTCCACAACCACGGAGCCCAGGTTCAAGCCATCCGGAAAGCTGCCGTCGTCTACTATGAAGGCGGTCGGAGACCAGGTGTTTCCTGTAGCAGATGATGGAAGTGAAACAGACCTCACCTTTCTGGAAACCTAATGCTTTAACATGATCTAAGTGTCTATCCAAAACCCATAAGTATGTGGAGCTTTATTTGATATTTTTCAGTGTGGTGATCTTGCCTTTGTCAGTGGATCGCCTCACTGCGATAAACTTTGCTCCTACGTCACTGGACGACGACTTCCTGCCCTCGGCGATGGCCAGCAGGCTTCCTTGGGGAGTAAAAGTGATGAGCGGGATTCTGTAGGTGTTCACTTGACCCTGGGCGCCGCTCACCCACAGCAGCTGCTCCTCAAACACCAGAGGATCAAGCTAAGCAACATAGAAGAGGTGATAAAGAGATAGCGTTGAGGATAATCAAGGCTGACAAAGAGAAAGATAAATAGCTTGAATGTTTGAGAGCAGAACAAGCTGAGGCATGAAAAAATATCTATCATCAGCAGTCTTGTTACAGTCTGGTGAGTTTGTGAAAAGGAAGTACAAAGCGAAACCTTGAGCAACCTCACCGTCATTTCTCTGCATGTTGTGAGAAAAAACAGCAAACAGGTGAAGAAAACATGATTACACCTGAATAATACTAGAATGTATGTAAATACCTTTCTAAAGAGCCTCGGAGTTTAACATCTGGAATGACTGTGGATATATTATATTGTCAGCAACATCCAAACTCTACTTTTAAATTTTTTTCTTAAAGGGCGGTAACATTGTGCCGTTTTATAGCACAAAAAAAGTAGCTGTTACCTTTCGCTGTCATAATAATGCTGAATTTATCAACCATAACAAATTAAATTTGATGCTTCTGTCTTTTTAAGAAGCTCCTCCTCTGTCTTACACTCCGCCTTCATTAAGTTATCACATCAATGCTCCTCCATTATGGCATTTACAACCATTCTTAGGAACCCTGGACTGAGAATTAGTTTATATAATAAACTCAGGCAGTACCACGAAGTGTTTACTATAATGTTATGTAACATTATATAAAGCTAAAAAAAAGAGTTGATTTTAAACAATGCTGCCCGTTATCAAAATATCTTCAAGTATTTTCAGAATTTAATGACTCTAACTCCACTTTAACAGGAAGAAACCTCCAGCAGAACAATCATGTCCCACCACCGACTGGAGGTTTGAGGAGACAGAACAGATAAACAAAAAAAATCCTCGGAGCGAGAAGTCTGGTTAAAAAATGTTTTAAAAAAAGCCCCTTTGTCTTTGTTTTGCTTCATACAAACGATATGGAAGCACGGAATCTGTTGAAGTTTAAAATTTACCCAACTGCTAACGTCTGTCCGTGACGTATGTAACGCGCCAATTCGACGCTTACTGGAAGTTGCGTACGCTGTTAACAGCCACCCTCCACTCCTCCAAGAGAGAAGTACCGAGCCGAACGAGGCGAATGTTAATTCAGTATTTGTAAGCGTGACTAACACGTACTGAACGGCTTCGTTCACGTTTTTTTATTTTTTTTTTAATGAACTTTATTTAAATGAAATTAGTATACATCAAAACAGCATAATGAAATATACAACATTCAAGCAATACAACCAGGGGTGATTAGATAAGAACATGCAAAGACGTACATATCGAGATTGTCCTTTGAGCCTTTTCATTTGTAGAGTCTGTTATTGATTTGATGTATAGACCCATATCTTTAATGAAAAAAAAAAAACAAGGTGTTTTATTAGCAAATTTGCATTTAGGCTTTGTTCACGTTCCCCGCTGCCGTTGCTAAAAATAAAGCGCAGAAAATTGACGTCATCGTTCAGAAGTTCTCTGTTCGCTGATTGGCCCGGAATAGAAATCTGAAATGTGAGACTTTCCATTGAATATGTCCGCAACATTCTGCGCAGATTAGAAGACTACGCTCTTTGGATAACATTTCTACAGACTGAATAGACGGTAACTTCAGAATTGATCAAATTCTTTTGTGGAATCGATTCAACAAAATCTCAGTAAAATTTCTCAGATATTTTGGTTGTTGACATGATAACGCCCCAGTGTTGCTGCAAGTTTATCAGCTGTGTATCCATGATACAAGTCTCCACATATATTGATCTATTGAATTGAGATCTGGTGATTGCAGAGGCCATTGGAGAACAATACACTATCATGTTCCAGAAACCAGTTTAAAGTGATTTATACTTTGTGACATGGTGCATTATCCTGCTGTTTCCAGCAGGATAATGCTCCGCAGCGCCTCCACCATCTGAACCATTGATATAAGGCAGGATAGATCAGTTCTTTTAAGTTATTTTCCCCTAATTTTGACCCAATAATCTGAATGCTGCCACTGAAATCAAGACTCACTGGACCAGGAAACGTTTTTCCAATCTATTATTGCTCAGTTTTGGTGATTTGGTGCCAATTATTGCCAATGTTTCCCATTCTTAGCTGACATAAATGACATGTGGTGTGGCCCTCTGTTACTTTGGCCCTTCTGATTTAAGGTTCCAATGGTATTCAACATACCTTGATTGTATTCAGTGGTTATTTAACCCATTGTTGCCTTTTATTACTCATTTTTTGTAAATCCGACAACCCTTGTAGTTTCTAAATTGCATAACTTCCAAATTTTTCTTCCACCTGATACATTTCGCTGTAACTCATTTACAAATGATAAGCCTGTGTAGGTTTTCTCGCAGGTTTTGTACCACTTCCCTGAAAGCCTTTCTCACTGACTTAAAGGGGTTCCACTGCGGCTGTAGTCTGTTTGCCATCGTTACCAGGACATTTCGTTGTAGTATTGGGGTCCCCGCCTCCAGGACAAGGAGGATGTACTCTACGTTTTTGCACTCCTTCATCAGGTCTTTAAAGATGGTGGTCCCCTGGAGTGTAATCCTTTCTGGGCTCATTTTGAGAACTCTGGGTTTTGTTTCAACCCAGAGTTTCTTAAAGAGTCGATCACAGATATAATTATATTGAATTAAAGGGTAATGGCTGTTTCCTGTCTTGTCAATAATCTGTTGGATGACTGCTCTGACAAGACTTCTTACAGCAGACCTTCTCATATTTATCTCCTCGGACTGGTCTTCCTCTGCTTCGTTGAGGGACTGGTCTTCCTCTGATTCACTGAGGGACAGGTCTTCCTCTGCTTCGCTGAGGGACTGGTCTTCCTCTGCTTCGCTGAGGGACTTGTCTTCCTCTGGTTTGCTGAGGGACTTGTCTTCCTCTGCTCCGCTGAGGGACTGGTCTTCCTCTGCTTTGCTGAGGGACTGGTCTTTCTCTGCTTTGCTGAGGGACTGGTCTTCCTCAGGTTCGCAGAGGGACTGGTCTTCCTCAGGTTCGCAGAGGGACTGGTCTTCCTCAGGTTCGCAGAGGGACTGGTCTTTCTCTGCTTCGCTGAGGCACTGGTCTTCCTCAGGTTCGCAGAGGGACTGGTCTTTCTCTGCTTCGCTGAGGCACTGGTCTTCCTCTGCTTCGCTGAGGGACTGGTCTTCCTCTGCTTCGCTGAGGGACTTGTCTTCCTCTGGTTTGCTGAGGGACTTGTCTTCCTCTGCTCCGCTGAGGGACTGGTCTTCCTCTGCTTTGCTGAGGGACTGGTCTTTCTCTGCTTTGCTGAGGGACTGGTCTTCCTCAGGTTCGCAGAGGGACTGGTCTTCCTCAGGTTCGCAGAGGGACTGGTCTTCCTCAGGTTCGCAGAGGGACTGGTCTTTCTCTGCTTCGCTGAGGCACTGGTCTTCCTCAGGTTCGCAGAGGGACTTGTCTTCCTCTGCTTTGCTGAGGGACTGGTCTTTCTCTGCTTTGCTGAGGGACTGGTCTTCCTCAGGTTCGCAGAGGGACTTGTCTTCCTCAGGTTCGCAGAGGGACTTGTCTTCCTCAGGTTCGCAGAGGGACTTGTCTTCCTCTGCTTTGCTGAGGGACTGGTCTTCCTCAGGTTCGCAGAGGGACTGGTCTTCCTCAGGTTCACAGAGGGACTTGTCTTCCTCTGCTTTGCTGAGGGACTGGTCTTCCTCAGGTTCGCAGAGGGACTGGTCTTCCTCAGGTTCGCAGAGGGACTGGTCTTTCTCTGCTTCGCTGAGGCACTGGTCTTCCTCAGGTTCGCAGAGGGACTGGTCTTTCTCTGCTTCGCTGAGGCACTGGTCTTCCTCTGCTTCGCTGAGGGACTGGTCTTCCTCTGCTTCGCTGAGGGACTTGTCTTCCTCTGGTTTGCTGAGGGACTTGTCTTCCTCTGCTCCGCTGAGGGACTGGTCTTCCTCTGCTTTGCTGAGGGACTGGTCTTTCTCTGCTTTGCTGAGGGACTGGTCTTCCTCAGGTTCGCAGAGGGACTGGTCTTCTCAGGTTCGCAGAGGGACTGGTCTTCCTCAGGTTCAGAGGGACTGGTCATTCTCTGCTTCGCTGAGGCACTGGTCTTCCTCAGGTTCGCAGAGGGACTTGTCTTCCTCTGCTTTGCTGAGCGTCATTTCTCTGCTTTGCTGAGGGACTGGTCTTCACTCAGGTTACTGCAGAGGGACTTGTCTTCCTCAGGTTACAGATGGGACTTGTCTTCCTCAGGTTACAGAGGGACTTGTCTTCCTCTGCTTTGCTGAGGACTGGTCTTCCTCAGGTTCGCAGAGGGACTGGTCTTTTTAGGTTCACAGAGGGACTTGTCTTCCTCTGCTTTGCTGAGGACTGGTCTTCCTCAGGTTGATAGGGGACTGGTCTTCCTCAGGTTGTGCAGAGGGACTGGTCTTTTCTCTGCTTAGCTGAGGACTGGTCTTTCTCTGCTTCGCTGAGGGACTGGTCTTTCTCTGCTTCGCTGAGGGACTGGTCTTTCTCTGCTTCGCTGAGGGACTGGTCTTTCTCTGCTTCGCTGAGGCACTCGTCTTCCTCAGGTTCGCAGAGGGACTTGTCTTCCTCAGGTTCACAGAGGGACTTGTCTTCCTCAGGTTCACAGAGGGACTTGTCTTCCTCTGGTTTGCAGACGGACTGGTCTTTCTCCTCTTCCTGTAGCTCTGCAGTTGTCTTGATTTCTTTAGGAATATCAGCTGCCATGGCCGTCGTGTCCTTGTTGTCTTTGGCAAGCTGAGCTACGCACCCTTTAATATCCGAAAGAGAAGCCTCTCCTTCTGACATTTTTATATCTTCCACTTGGATTATCAGTGGAGCCACCTTTGCTGAATGTCTAGCAAAGAAATTCCTAAAAACCTCTTGATCTCTCCTGTCACCTTTAGTCTTAGACTTTGGCTCACTGTCGGCTGGTTCCATGAATGAGGGTGGTATTTGTCAGGTTGAAGATAATTTTCAACTCTAGCAAAAACAAAAGGTTCTGCGAAGAATGAGTGCAAAGTGATGTTTAGGGGGAAAGAAAGCAAATAAAGACCCTGACCTATGACGTCCGTCCATACGTCATAGACATCAAACCGCCCACACAGCAGCGTCATATCCTCAGTATGAAGTCACGTTCTGTCAGGAGCCACTTTACTGCGCATGTCAGACTATATTTAAACTTTTTACAGATGGGATAATTAAATCATTTACAAGTGGAGCCACCGCAGATCGCTTCTCTTCGCCCCGCGCAACTCCCGCAGCCTTGCGGCATCCGCAGCCGTCAGGTCTATTTTTAGCGCCTCAACCCGCTGCTTTTTATTTTGTTACATTTTTTATTATTTCTGAAGGTTTTGTTTGTTAAATGCCGTGATAGGGGAAGCTACAGCTTCATTTTCCTCTGATTGTGACCAGAATAGGGAGAAATTATTTTTATTTGTCCTTTGCTCGCTAAATATGAATAGCGCGGTATTTAGGGGGTTTTTTTGTTGTTTTTTTATGCTGACGGAACTCGGTTTATCGGTAAATATATCTCTCATTGATGTTACCACGAACAAAATGGCTTTAATATCGCTAGTTTATAGCTAATATCCGACGTTTGGGGCATGTTGTCTCATTTATAGACTCACCTGCATTTAGTACTGATGGCTCATTAAGACAGAACCGAGAGTTAGAGTTTTAGCTTCACTTCCAGTGAACCTAACAATATAGCTGGTGAGAGCATATTTGCAGATATCTTAAATAGAAAACCAAACAAATAGCAATAATACTTTTCAGCAGATATAAACAGCTCGGAATATTTTTTCCCCCAAAAGCCTGTAAAAAAATCACGAGTCCAAACCAGCCTTACAGAAAAGTCTGATTCCTGTAAACGTGGAATAAAGCAGGTGGAGTTTGACACTTATGTAGATGACATAACTGAATATCTCCATTTCGGTTTAACTGAAGCACGACATCCAACAGCTTTATTAGCACGGTTTCTACCTGCTTCAACCAGCATATAAACAGTGTTATACCATAATAATGATCGGTTAATAACGGTGTCAGTGTACCTGCGCAGGGCTGTAAGCACAAAGACATCCAGAGAGCAGCGCACTGAGCAGTAAGAACGGAGCAGAAGTACAACTTCCGGATTCCATGTTTGATTCAGCTCCTCCAAGTTTCTTCTTCTTCTCTCCGAACAGATCAAATTAAACACAACGGGAGCCGAGTGACCAAACAAGCCACCTGAACTAAAAACCAACTCTGTCACTCACTGACTGGTGCACATTTTATGCTCTGTTTTTCCGGTAGGACATGTGATCAGGAGGTCACGTGACTGCCGCGATCTGTCAAAAGAAAAGAGGAAATTACGCAATTTACGTCGCACCTATCAAAACCATAAACCTTGTCTGCGTTCACTTTTTATGTTTAATTTTTTTTTTTAGCAAGCGCTACTTTTTAATTTTGTGTTTGTATTATTTCCACAAACTTGTGTAATTGTTAAGATTTACCGTTACGTATTTTTACTGCTAATACAAATAATAATATAATATTAATAATATTATTATGAAATAGTGAAATATGAATAAAGAAAATGGTAGAAATGTTCATTTATTATTAGTATAGTTGGACATGATGTATAGGTGGAAACACAGCTACTAGTGCTATGCCTATTATAACTATAACTACCAATTTTGGCTACTTTACATTTTAGATTTAGCTTCTCTCCTCAAGTATTACTACGTCTTCTGCTATTAGTAGTAGTAGATTGCTGTCATTAATATCAATCTAGATTGCTTTCTATGTTTTTGGGTCTGGATCCCAATCTATTTTGGAAATGCACTGCTTCACTATACAAACCCATAAAAATAATAGTACTAATAATATTCACAGTTGATATAAGCAGAACAGGGAATTGGTAGGAATCTTAACATGTTATCAACTTTATAAAGCAGAGAAAATTCAACAATACTGTTACTTCTGTCGCCAACGCTATGAAAATCCAAAACCCAAACATCAAGTTGTAATTTGTAATTAGTCCAATAATCATATTAGTCACCCAAAAAAAAATGTACAATAAAAGTATTTCTGTTATTAACTGCTTATGGGGGTGGGGGAGGTCTTTCAGCTTTTAGACTTTAAAACGTGTAATAGAGCAATACTACAAAGCAGCTTGAGTGCAGTTACCAGAATTCAGCCACAAGGGGGCAGAACAGCCCAAAAACTCAATAACTTCCCAGCGGATATAAACAGCCTCCAGATGAACAGAGATTTTAACATTATTCTTTTAGTTGTCCAATCGCTTGGGAGGTTTTTCTTTTTGTGTGTTGTGTTAATAATCCGTCACACGTTTCTTGTTTTCTTGTTCCGGAAGTTTAATTTTAGTCTAAGCAGAACATTTGCTTCCAGTGTTTTGGAAAACTGCTTATTTTTCTTTCAGTAAAAAGTTGTTTTCATACAGGTTTAGTGTACAGCTAACAGTTGCCATGCCAACAGATTTTCCTACCTGAGTAATGGATCTCTGCAGCTCCTCTGGAGTTTTCTCTGATTAATGTTCACCTTGCCTGGCCTGTCAAATGGATTCCCATATTTTGGTAGGTTTATAGTTGGGCCAAAACATTTTCATTAATCAATAAATCCTTTATGACATGACATTTTCTAAATAAAACATAAAAAAAACGAAAGCAAAAGATACACTTTTATAAATTTTATTCCCCTTTTACATTAATTTGTTCTGTTTTGAGAGATGCTTGTATCATTTTATCTGGTTTGAATAAAGTCATTATAAATCTTCTTAGGGTAGAAATAATTTTGGGCTTTCTCTCTTAAAAGAAAACCAATAGAAAACTCTTTTGACACTTTATTACTCCCTTCTTATAATTCTCAACCAGCTTTTTGAAGATTTATTTTTGGTAATGAGCTCAAACCTTTTAAAGTTACAAGGCCACTCTAATATTTAGTTTCTTTCTAAGATTTTCTGTCTAGTTTGGACTCACTACAAAATATTAATTTCTGAGTTAAAGCCAAAAGAATTCAATTATTGACTTAAAATGCATTTTCAAGGCACCAATTGAAGTTTAATTTTCAAGTTAAATCTCTTTATGTGGAATATTTTAATAAAAAAACAAAGATACAACATGAAGTGTCTCACTCACTCACTTCTCTATATTTATGCAGCTCTGCGGTTGGGACACTTCTCATTTATCTGTATTTTTGTCTTTAGTGAAAGAACCATAAAAATATCTGAACTCTTGGCGTGACCTCCACTGACTCTTTGGACCTCATGAGTTAATGTGTAACAGCTCCAAAAAATGTCAACAAGCTGACGTTTCGTTACAAATCCTGATCAAATAAAAGCCCTTCATGCATAAAAAAATTATTTTGAATCCAGACGTCATTTTTAGACTGTGGAGGATTTCAGTTCGGTTTTCTTCTTGCTCCTCCTGCAGACATGAGGATCACAAACCGCATTCCTGCAGTCATGAGGTGCAGCTGATCTGAGTCACAAGCCAGAGAGCGAAAGAGAGGAACAAGCCGAACACGTTCAGACTTAAAAAGAGAGAAAAGACAAAGTCTGAACTGCCAACCAGCTGCTTTCAAGGAACCAGTTTAAAAGGCTCTTCGTCTCTCAGGAAGAATGACGACGCAGAGATTCATCGATCAGAAGATGGACTTTCATCTGAGCCACAGGTGGGAAACATTCAGTCCTACTAAAAGCGGCATCTCTGGACCCGTAGCGCTGGTTTTGGATTCAATTTCTCACTGAAATCAAACTTTTTAACTAAGAAAAAGTTTGAAAAATGTTAGACTTCCTCTTGTTCAAAGATACACGCCCTAAGAAATGCTTTTCTATTAAAAGATGTGACATCTAATCCTTTGATTGTAACTCACAATATTCTAGTTCAGTTTATACTGAGCAGGAAATGTTTTTGGTGTCATGTTTACAGCAACGCCACACACTAACAGAGGCTGTTTTCAGATAGGGACTTTTTTTACTGGTAATTTGGTCCTTGTGGTAGCAAAGCACTCAGCATGTTGCTTAAGATAAGACAGGCTGCTTATTTCATGCATGCAATCTGCACCATCAGGCGATCAGAGCTTTGTGTCAGCAGGTCTTCATTAACGAGGAAGTGAAAATGAAAGAAACTCGAGAACGTGGGGTTGTGTTTTCACACCTCTCTGCTAAAAATGTGTCAGAACCGCTGATGGAGGGAGAAGGTTGGGTCTGAAAGTGGGATTTTTACTTGATTCTGTTTTCAACACAAACCCAACTGAAAACAGTTTCTAAAAAAGAAAAAGGAGGAGAGGTCTGAAAGCTAAGTCTGAGAATTAGAGCATGAAGTTTCAGTGTC
Organism: Gambusia affinis; assembly: GCF_019740435.1. NCBI lineage: Eukaryota > Metazoa > Chordata > Actinopteri > Cyprinodontiformes > Poeciliidae > Gambusia > Gambusia affinis. The sequence continues at coordinate 7,966,634 of NC_057881.1, read as the reverse complement.
ACTACAGTAAATGTCATATAGGATCCAAAAGCAGAAGTAACCGGGTTTCCTGCTGTTTGTCATGCTTCTTGCCTTTTCTGTGAACAGTCGACGTGTTTATGAGAGATAAAACCCGAGGCCGGTTTCAAAGCCTTTCTGACAGAAACGTTCTGCCTTTTTCAACCATGACATGCTGAAAGTTTTCCGCTTCACGTATCGACCCAGAAGAGCTCCTGGCGCCAGCTGTGAAGCCCGAGGCAGCTTTTTAGAAACCGGTTATAACTTAACACTGGTCAGCAGCTGAAAACACCGCCTGGGGTTTTTCCAACTGTTTCAGGGTCATTTTGATGGGCTGAATCCAAAAATCACATTGGCGTTGCTCAATCGGGTCAACTTTCTGAACTATGGAGCAACACGAGCATCAAAATGCACGACTTGTTCTCACATCTGGATCGGTTTCCTGAGAATCTGGGATAAATGAGTGATGAGCAGGAGGAGAGATGGAGAAAGTTCAATTTGTATGTACTTACCTTTATCAATGTTTATGATTCAATTTACAGAAATCCAAGCTTGTAACATTTAATTAATACACTCTGTTAGAAAACAGAAAAACCTTTTTTGGATGACAAATATTAACGGAAATGAACTGATAATGTCACAAAAATGTCATCAATTTAGTCAGATCAGATTTCTCTAAATCAAGTTAGATTCTCTATTTTCAGCCAAATGTTTTTAATCTTCACTCATTTTCTCAGCAGCTAAGCTATTAGCTTTAGCATTAGCTAATTCGGGTTTTTTTTCCACTTTGGTAAAAGTGAACTCTTCTCTTACTTTTAGCTGTTTGGTGTTAGACGCTGTCCTTTTTTGTCATGACCGCCTTCAGCCATTTTTATTTTAAGTATATTTTACTGTTTTGCAGCTGCTGTGGTTTATTGTCCTGAATATTTTTTACTTTTTTTATTTGCTCTGTTTGTTTGCTAGTTTTCTGTAACCTTCAGTGTTTCCACTGAACATCAGGTCATCAGTTAAAGTTTAAGTAGGTTGGTACACAGATTTTATTTTTATTTTGTGTTCAGGACCTTGTGACCTTTGACCTGATGGAGGACAGGAATGGGGATTGCCAGGCGTCGGCGGAGGCTGCTGTGGACTTTGAAATCCGACGAACCCAAATGGACCAACAGAGCATCAACAGATCCAAATGGACAAACGGTACCGACATGCTGCTTTTATTCTGTTAACATCAAAGGAATATCTAGAATTTATTACAAGTTATTCAGATAAAATTAATGTTCATTCATCATATATCAATCAAACAGGTGGCGTCATTTCACTTTATTTTATTTTGTTTTTTTATGTTTCAGTTTGATCAGGAACATTTTTGACTGAATCAAATACAAATATTTTTGCATAATATAAACAAATTTAATTTAGGTTCATTAACTGTTATTTTTGTAAACATATTCACAAAAATAACTTTAAAAATATCTATTTTTTTAACCAGTTTGTAGATTTTTAATGTCTGAGTGAAGTTTTGTTACAACCACATTAATTGTACTAGATTTATATGTGATAGCCAAACACAAAGCAGTGTATTATTTGGATTTGAAAGGAAAACAATACTTTGTTTTTACATTATTTTATAGATAAAAAATTAACATTTACTACACATTTGTATTCTGCGCCCCCTTTTAACAAGTTGTTATGCTTTTTGTTCACATTTGAGAAAAAGTTTCCCAATTATCACTGATCCATTGGGGAATTTTTTACAGTTTCAATGTGCTGAGATGGTTTTCTTTCGAAACAAACAGGCTTCAATGTTTCCACATAGTTGGATTTGTTCATTCTTGTCCCTCTTTAAGTTAAAACCCTTAAATCAGGACTGAAAACTCAGTTATGGGCCTAATCAAAAATCTTCTTAAAAGGGCCGGTTGTGCCAGAATGTATCGATAAAACCATTAAACTGTTAAAAAAATGAAGAAACAGCTGTTTGTTTGTTTAAGTATTGAACATTTCTTTACACTGATCAGTCCCACAAGGATTTTCTAATTGTTTTTTGTGGCATTTTCCAATCAAAATAACAGATTCTGTAGTGCTACTTTAGAAATAATTGTACTAAGAAATCTTAATATTTGCGGTAACGTGTGAGGTTAAATGTGACTTTTTATTACTCGCCATATTATTTACGGACTATGACTATATCTAGTTAAGGCTGAGGCAACAGTCATTTAAGCCGAAGGTTTTTGACCAATTTTGAGGAAAAATTTGCAGTAAAATCAGGAAAAAAATGTGGAGATTTGTTGATTTTGTGTGAATTTTGCAAACTAAATTGATGTAATTTGGAGTCTAGAGGGCCACATAAAATGCTATGGCGGGCCAGATTTGGCCCCCGAGCCTTGAGTTTGACACATGTGCTTTAAATCATCTTTTCTTTTTGTCTTTGGCAGGTCAGTTTATCGCGGCGATCCCAACCAGTTCAACGCTGAACCCCAGATTTGATCTGGATCTCTGTCGATCCAAACTGGAGCAGGAAGGATTTGAGGTTAGTCAAATCATTTCATTTTACAGTGAATACAAGATCTTAATTAATTTTAATTATTTTTCACTGTATGTTTTAATCAGATTCCTGTGACAGACATGGAAGATCCACTGAAAACAGCTCTGGATGTCCCTTCAATCAGAAGATACATGGTTTTACACTCGGGCCTTTTCCACTTTGTTTTAGCGCCGGTATTCAAAGTTTACCAAACTCGTTTTCTGCTTTTACTTCTTCATTTTCACTTCTTTAACCACTTTGGGTTTTTTCAATCTTCCTTGTTAACTTATTTTTGTCTAGACAGTCAAAATATGAGTAAAGTCGACACAGGAAGCGAGCATTTCGTTTTTTGTCAGGTGACAAAAACTACTTGAGTAGCTTCTAACGGTGCAATGAACATTGTGAGTTTTTCTTGTAGTTTATGCCAACAAATGAACCAAAAAAAAAAGAAAAAAATACATAAATAAATACAATGCTGCATTAATAAACTCATCAAATGATCTGGTTGGTGTGTAACAAGAGCCACACTCTGAAAAAACACAAAATCTTACCAAGTATTTTAGTTTAGTTTCTAGTGCCAATATCTTTATACATGTGAAATAAGACAAAAGTAACTTATCAGCACAAAATAGAGGCTCGATTTAAGTCAAAAATTCTTTTAATATTGATTTTTAAAAAATGCTAGTTACTTTGGCAGATAAATTTATTTATACAAAACATTTTCCTCGTGTTTTTAGTGAAATAATCTGTCAGTGGAACTAGAACTGGGTTGCTAGGTTACGGGCTGGGCTTGTTGGGCGTTGCTAGGTAACAGCACCAGTGGAACCTAAACTTTTTCATCAATATTAAGGAATTATTTTCTTAAAACAAGCTGCTGTATCTTGTTAAAAAGATACTTTTACGTTAGTTTTGTCTTATTTCTAGTGTACTAAGATATTTGTACCAGGAACTAGATAAAAAGACTTGGTAGGATTTTGTGTTTTTGCAGTGTAGATATCTAAACACCTGAGTTGATGCTTTGAGGAACCATTTTCTGCTGCATTTAAGCTTTTTGATCTAAAGTTGGACATCTGCCTTTGCTTAATTGCTCAGTCAATTAGAGGTACACTGTCAATATCAGTTTTCACGTCTGCTACAAATTCTTTATTGGGTTTAGTTTTGGACTTTGACTAGACTAGGGGTTGCCAAATGTCCCCCCCTGGTGGCAATTCTCCATCTCCGCATATTATAGTTTAAATAATTTTCCAAAGAAATTAGTACTTTTTTCATCAATATTAAGGAATTATTTATTTAGAACAAGCTTCTATATCTTGCTGATGAGTCACTTTTGAGTTTCTTTTGTCTTAATTCAATATTTGCACTGGAAACAAGATAAAAATACTTAAGATTATATGTTTTTGTAGTGTGTTTATTGGCATCTTTGATTTTAAAAATGTGTAAAAAAGGTTTAAATAAATTGTAAATTAATCTTCCATCTTTGAATCTTACAATAATTAGGATTACTGTAAAATTACATGAGTAAATGACAGCTTGAGTATATAAAACTTGGACAATTCGTTAGACATTCAGATGGATATACTTTAATTTTTGAATCTTTTGCTCCTACCAGGTGCTTTATGTGGTGCTGTGGTGTGCAGTTTTCTCAACCCTCCACCTCTACATCACCGTTGCCGACTACTGGGTCCTCATCCTCTCCGTCAGCCTGGTCTCCATCCTCCTCACCACCGCCATCATCTGCATTCTTCATCACAGTAACAAAGAAGTAAAGCATGGCATTACATTTCAACACACAGCTGGACACATTTGTATTCATAAACAAACTAAATTTCTTCTCTTCAATCAGATCAATGTCAACATCGACGTTCGGCTGATCCAGGTGAATGAGAGAATGATGAAACATAAATTGATGGTGGGTGTTGCCGACTGGGTCCAGAACTGCGCCGGACACATGCAGGTACTTCTTTAAAATCTGAAAAGTGTTTTAATTTGTGTCCCAAATCAAACAAATCATTAAAGTCCCAAACTTTTTTACTTCATCAGCTTCTAGCCGACGACCCCCTTTTCAATCCTAGACAACGCTACAAAATATGTAAAGAAAAATCAACTTTTTGAACGTTTTCCTCAATTTTATTTACTATTTGACATAAATGTTGACTCATACCTACTTTTTCATCCATTTTAAGGAATTATTCACCTAAAACAAGCTTTTATATCTTTCTGATTAGTTCTTTTTGTCTTATTTCAAGTGTAGTAAGATATTTGCACTAAATGCTAGATAAAAAATACTTTCAGTTCATCTGAAAAAACCCCCAACTAAATTAAATAATTTTTTCACTGCACAGCTATGTACAGCAAAGTATTGCTCTGTATAAAAACACACTGAAGTTTGTTGCTCTAACATGACAAAATGTCAAACAGATGAAGTTTTATAAAGTCACAGATTCTCCCCAGTTGATCTTTGCGAAGTTGTTTACCAAGCTGGAATCAGATCACAGGTTCACAAACCGTTTGTTTTCACCTGTTTGTGTGTCTCTGCAGCTGTACTTCGTGTACTGGGACATGTCTTACTGCCTGAGGACGCTGTGTGAAACTTTAGAGGAGCAAAGCTTCGTGACAAATGAAACCCAGGTGAGTCGACTGCAAGCGTCCTGCTGTTTGCCCTCCTGCTGTTTGATTGTCTACTGAAGCTCCCCTGTTTTGCCCTCCTTCATATTAAATAGAAACGTAACTCCAGATGCTTGGGAAGCCGTGGTTTTTCCTCAGTTTAAGCATAAATTCTTGCGTCAGAACGATCAGATCAGTCTCTCTCCTCAGAAAACCATGAAGAGCAGAATGTCACATCTAGTCTTGGTGACGGAGCTCCCTCCCATCAACCCAGAGGCCGGCGGTTCAGATGTCGAGCAAGACTCTGATGAAAACAGACCTCTGCTGAGAAATGAGGACACAGGGCGCAGTACACCCTCCAGCCAGCGGGGGGACTCAAAGGTCACCTCTAACTACAGCCTTGTTCCTGAAGCTTCACTACCTGCTCAGGTGAGATGAGAACCATGGGGATGAGTGTCTGTGTGTGGAGGTTTTAATAAACCAATCCTGTTTGTAAGAAAAACAGGTTTGATCAGGTTCTGAGGCTCTGTTTGGTTCAAATTAAGGCATTAACCCTTTCACTGCAGTAGACAGCTTGTGTATCTTGACAACAATTTGTTTTCTACTAAAAAAAAAAACTAAAAAAAACATTCCCACCTTTTTTATGCATTAAGAAAATCAAAAACACTTTGGAAAAACATAAAGGATCAAAATTAATGCATGAAAGGGTTAAATGGATTTTGCGTTTTGTTTGAAAAACGTAAATGTATGACTGAAACAGTTACAAACATCAGAGGGCGTCTAGTTCTCCTACTGTTCAGGGAATCAACGGGTTCTGTGTCTCAGGGATGATCGATCTTTGGTGTGAAGTCGGGATGCACCGATCGCAGTTTTTTGGCCGATCATGATTACCAATCTTTAAAAAGCCTAACCTCCTGATTCCGATTTTGGCTGACATCAACTTTATGTTGATAAATATAACAAGAAAGTTGCTGAGTTGGCTATTGTTAACTACAAACATGCCGACATGTTCTGGTGACCCAGTCTGTCAGTCAGACCTCTCTCACAGCAGAGGACAGTGGTTGAAGCGGGCTAATTATGCAGCCTTTTTATGAAATTGTATTTAGGATTGAACAGTGCCATATGATTCACTCAACTTTCAATAAAATTTGCAATTCCTTAAGTCCTCTTGGGAAGCCAGCTGTGCATCGTCCAAGGAGACAAATAAGTGCTTTGCTGCAGAATTCCAGCAGAATTCCATTTTGCATAATTTCACAATCAACAGAAACAAAACTGCTTTCACAAACTGGATGCCAGATTTACACCAACATGGACTGGACAAAAGGAAACACCTGGTCCAATTTCAACACAATCATGGTCAGACATCAAGCTCTTTGGTCACAATGATTAGGTTTGTTTGGAGAAGTCTGGGTGATACCATTCAATGTTAGCTGGGAAGCACGGCGGTGGCAGAACCATGGCTTGGAAGGCTATTTTGCTCCCAATACTTAAATATTGTATAAAGAAGGTAAAATAATGGCGAAAGACTACCTTCTGATTCTCTAACTTTGCCTTTGATGACCTTTCAACTCTGCTCTATTCTTTCAGGCTAAAGCCTACCAACTTCTGATGACCTACAGTGCAGCGTATGTAAAGCTGCTAATGTCTGAGAGGCTGTCGGGGCCGTCCAGCCACCGCCTGCGGCCCCTGAGGAGCCACTGCACCACGGCTCCGGTCTGCCTCTGCCAGTACATTAAAACCAAAGTCCTTCAATAAAACTGAAAACTGAAGGCAAACTGACAAGCGAACAGGATTTATCCTTCTGGAGCCAAAGTGGATTTAAGTTATGTTGATCCGCTGATGGACTCGTTTGGACCGTAACACTATATTTTGTTGTTGTTGGTTTTTCTCTTCATCCTGTGAGGCAGCTTGTTTTATTTTTACTTGCATAGCTTCTGATTTCCTGCCAGCTCTGTGTTTGCACCACCTGGATGTTAATTTGTTCGCATTCAGCCAAATGCTGTCAACATTCAGCCCAACTGCTAGCAAACAGTATTTGTAATGGTTTATACATGACAATCACCACTATATTTACTATCTACAGCTGTTTAAATTATTTATACAAATGATAATTACACTGTAGAGCTGATTGATTTAATGTGCTGTTTAGTGAGCCACGAAGAAAGCTTTTCTGTGCTGTGAACTATAAGGACCTTTAGTTGAAAAGCGATGAATGGATGCAATGCTTATCACATTGATTCAAATGTGAACTCTTGATCAAATGGAGAAAAGAAAGTACACCCACTTTCCGTTTGGGCTTTTATGCATCAGGACATAATAAATATTATCTGGTTTTTAAGTATTTAGAATATTTTGGAACAATGTTCCCTGGAATGTAACAAATAAATTTTTTCTAAAATACTCAAAAAGAAAATGCAGCTTAATGAATCATGATCTTAAAGTTGCAGCACTTTATTTTTTTATAAAACATATCTATTACATATTTTCTAAAACATGTCACCATATCGTGAAAGTCTAATATGAGACAGAAAATCTTTGAAAAGATCAAACACCTTCACCTCTTCTCTGAGCTGTGATTGTCATCTGAAGAAATGCACCGATCCCAACCAAAGCAAGCCAATCAGAGCCAGGAGGCGGGTCTTAGCGCTGTCAATCATTCGCATGTACACTGTTAAATGTGTTAATGATGAAGAAACAACAGGAACAGCATTAATCTGCTATAATTTGTGGCCATGCTAACTAGCCTTAGCATTCATAACGTCTTACACTATGCTATAAGGATGAGCTGGTGCGTGCAAGGGTGATTGACAGCACTAAGCCCAGCCTCCTGGCTCTGATGGGTTGTTTCTAGTTTGCACTGGAGAAGGCAAAAGAGCTAAATGATTTTCATATATTATCTGTCTCATAACATACAGTCATGAAAGGTGACAGTTTCAACAAATATGTAAAAATATATTTTTGTAAAAGTTACATTCTGCAGCTTTAAAATCTGCAGCATAGTTATCAGAGGCTGAAACTTCACCCTATAAACATCCTGATAGGTATTTCTCAAACCTACATAAAAAGAGAATCACAGACAACGTTTATGAGTTTTCAACCAAGCTTCTGCAGAAGGAAAAGACACAGCAAACCACTTCTCCAAGGTGTTTACCATGTGTTATGACTGCATCAGAACTGGTCTTTTATTACAAAACAGAGCAGGAATGGAATGTGGAGGGAGGGTTATTCTGAATAAAGAAAGAAAGAAATGAATACAGAAACTAACATTCTACACACAGGCCATTTAGAAAGTATCCCAAGATAAGAAGCAGCTGCAGCTTCAAGGTTTAGGGAAAAAGCAAGTTTTGTCTTTCACATGGTTTAACAAATTCCTCCTCTCTGGGGTGTGAATAAAAAACCTATGAATGAAAAGCAAACTGGTAACTACTCATGTAAGAATGATAACAAAACAGAATTATTCCAACACATCCTTCTTAGAAAGTCACTGTTCATCTCCCAAAAATTAAGATTAATTAAAAACTAGAACATTTCTGAAGAAATTTAAACGGGGCCTGCCAAAGGGCGCCCATCAGTCTGGACCCGGTGTTCCGACACTGAAAGTTAGCATCGACGCCATAGAAAGCTGCAGCGCGATCAACAGCATGAGGAGAATCACGAGAACGTCAATTGACATGGACTTGCACCATTCAGCGTGTTAAAATGAGCGTACGAGCTAAAATTAGCCAAAATGCTAACATAAGCCTAAATGCTTTCAGTAGCCTGTGAGGCATCACCAGCATGTTGATTGTAATTCACTTACTCCATTCAGTATACTAGACATGGCTAATAAGTCAGAAAAACAGGTAATGGCTTATTTAAGCTAAAAGGCCAATGCTAATGAACTGCCTAAGTTTCGCTAAATAGTAGTCAATAGTGTGTGGAAAGTCACAAGCATCTTCACTAACATGGATTTGCACCATTCAGTATGATAAAGTAAGTGTATCGCCTAAAAATAGCCAAAATGCTAATGTTAGCATGAATGCTGTCAGTAGCATGTGGGGCATCACTAGCATGTTGTCTGTACTTTACTTACTCCTTTCAGCAAACTAAACATGGCTAGTAAGTCAGAAATATAGCTATATAATAATATAACAGCCTAAAACACTTTATTAGAGCCTAAAAATCTTTTTTTAAAAACTGAAAAGATTAATTTCACCTCAACTGGACCAAAGGTCAGAATCTGTTTCCTGATCTTAAAAAACAACTTTCTTCCTCTCTCTCTCATTTTCTCTCTTTCTTACATAATTAACAGGTTACTTCATATTTACACACAAACACACACACACACGCCCACGCGCACACACACACACACACACACACACACACACCCCCCATGGGCTGCCACCTTATTGTGGTGGGGGGGTTTGAGTGTCCCAGTGATCCTAGGAGTCTTGCTGTGGGGGCTTTATGCCTCTGGTTGGGCCCCCCAGTGCAGACGGGTCCAAGGTGAGGAACCAGACCAAGTGCAGCCCAAAGATCCTGATGATGAAAACAACCATTGGAAACAGTGGTTCTGCTGGCCCCTACATGAGGCCCCACCCTGGAGTTGCCCCTTGGGAGAGGCGCTGGGCAGGAGTGGGCTGACTTGTTGCCCCCGTCTTGGTGCAACAAGACGGGGGGGAGACGACAGCCTCTCCCTCTACCTACGGGTTTGGGTCGAGTTCTGACTGTTTATCCAGCCTTTTCATGTCCTGGAGGGGCTACTGGAGAGTGCAGTTATTGCTGTTGACAATAACAAAATTATCATTTGTTATTGGAGTCTCCAATAACAAAAGATAATTTTATTCAAAATGTATTTATTAAAAAATGCTTAACAATTCCTGTAATGAACGAATAGCACAATGAAAGAAATAATGTCTCATCTAAACATCCCTCACTTAATAAAAGTTAACAATAACTCTCAACTCCCAATAACATGATACTCAGTAATGAACGAAATAATGTCTGTTCTGTAGACTATTGGAAAAAATAAATTAACAAATGAGCTAATTAACAAAAAATACCTCTTGTGTAGCAAAAATAACTCAAAATGTACCAAAAACAAACCCGGTCTGAAAGCGGGGAAACTCTTTTGTAAATCGTCGGTAAACATACATTTGCGCTTTGGCATGTTGTTACTGACAGCCACGCTATCTATCTTCTGATTAAGAACAGGGCTGCCCGCACTGACGCGGCTCAGGGTTTACGTCACACGCAGCGCCGTGCGCAGGGCCCTAGTGCCCGTAAATTTAATGGTCCAATGAAGGTAATTTAAAAAACAGGACATTTCCTCACTTTCTAAAAAAACCCGGGACGCCCGGGACAGGACGTGAAATACGGACATGTCCCGGAAAATACGGACGTTTGGTCACCCTAATTAATGGTAACGGGTGCATAACAATAGGTTCCTGCCATTGTTTTAGTTGTTCTTACCCAGAATGCCCTGCTCTGTTGTCCACTTCCTGGTTTTGGAGCGGTCTCCAGTCCGTTCACATACGCATTCAAACGTACCAGAATGCACCTCAACCAAACCCAGGCTGAGGTTTGTAGAGGGACCAAAGTTCAGTTTGTTGGCTTGTTTACGTATTCACACCTTCGCAAACAAACTGAACTTTGACTAGACAGACAGACTGGAGTTGGATTAAAGCAGACTAAACAGGGTTGGTATGATTGCTGCCTTACAGATCAAATATTCTGTAAAATAAATTTTTTTTCATCTTTCCATCATTTTATAATGTTTTTCCCTCATTGAAACAAACCTGGAGGGTCGCCTTTAATCTCCATGGCAACCATTCAACTGTGCAAAACGCCTGGGTGGACTTAGCTCCACCTTTGAGGCGCAGCTCCTCCCCCACTCGGCTCCTCCAGACTAGCCAGCAGCAATTAGCAAGCAGCTGCTGAAACTTGAGCTCATTATAGGAGCTGCTGCTCAGAGGAGCCATATTGGCAATACACACTAATGGAGTTGGTTTTATGGGGGTCTTTTTTTTCTTTTTTTTTCTGCCATATTAACTCAGAATCCCACCAGAAGTAATAGCTCCAATGCTGGGATCAAGCCGCACGTTTTGATACCACTTTTGTAGGGTTTAATCCAGTTTAAAAAGGAGAGAAAAAAATCATCTTGCATTGGATTAAAAAAGAGATTAGAGAGAAAATAAGAGGGAGTGGAGCCAACCTGTGTCTGTGAGATCACAGATGGCCATTTAGCTTCCTGAAGAGATCCGGTGTCTCTGAGATCGTTTAGCTTGGCCTCAAGCTGCACGCCTTCGTCTTCCATCACAGAGCCTCGGCTTCCCCTGGGTCAGCCTTGCCAGATGTCTCACTGTGTGCGTTTGTGTCATCCTCCTGCACCTGCCGGGCCGCTGCCGCCGCCGCAGCATCAGGCCTGGTGATGGATGGAGTTTCAGGAAGCTGGGTAGAAAATATCTGCGCTTGTTGAACTGAAACTGGTGACTTACAGTCACCGTAAAAAGAAAACACAGCAAAAATACCAAATCTGGCCAAGTAGTTTTAGTCGAGTTTCTGGTGCAAAGATCTTAGTACACTTGAAATAAGACAAAACTAACATAAAGATAACTTTTCAACAAGATATAGAAGCTTGTTTTAAGTAAATAATTCCTTAACATTGATGAAAAAGTTCTAGTTCCACTTGTGCCGTTACCTAGCAACGTCTGCCAAGCCCAGCCCGTAACCTAGCAACCCAGTTCTAGTTCCACTGACAGATTATTTCACTAAAAACATGAGGAAAATGTTTTGTATAAACAAATTTACCTGCCAAAGTAACTAGTACTTTTTTTAATCAATATTAATGAATTATTGACTTAAATCAAGCTTTGATTTCTTGCTGATAAATTACTTGTAAGTTACTTTTGTCTTATTTCACATGTATTTACATTACACTTGAAATAAGGTAAAACTAACTAAAAAATAACTCATCAGCAAGAAAGAAAAGCTTGGTTTAAGTCAATAATTCCTTAATATTGATTAAAAAGTACTAGTTTCCCAATGTTGTAAGTGAAATATTCTGCTAATTTAACTAAAATGTTAAACAATTATTTACTTAAAACAAGCTCATATGTCTTGCTGATAAGTTACTTTTGAGTTAGCTTTGCCTTATTTCAAGTACACAAAGTTATGTGACCTAGACACTAGACACAAATACTTAAGATTGTGTGTTTTTGGAGTGTGTTTCTTTGCATTTCTGATAAAAAAGAACCATGTAAAGAGGTTTAAAATAAATAGTAAATTAATTCTTTTTACCTTATGTAAAAAATGTCCAGCTATAAGTGAAATAATCTGCCTATGGAACTAGTACTTAGCTAGTTTTATCTTATTTCAAGAATGCTGAGATATTTACAATAGAAACTAAACAAAAATACTTGGTAAGATTTTATGTTTTTGGAGTGTAAGATGAAAACACTTCTCCAATTTGTAGCAGATGAAGCTTTTTAGACCTATAAACTGAAAACTTCGGGGAGATGATGGACATTTTAATCTATAATTCATTCCATAGAATTTTTTTATCATAATCTTCTTCCATACCTAAATTTGAAATAATCCATTCAAAAGAAAATATCCCGGCTGTCATTTTAAATGTTTGATGTTTCACTTTGTTAAACACCCCACAAATAGAGAGGTGTGCTGCATCACACTTTCATGTTTTGTTTTGTTTTGTTTTTTTCAAATGAAATATTAAAAAAGATTCAGTTAGCTTGCGTTGGTAAATGGAAGATTAAATGAGCTTTCGTGAGTTAAGCGGTGCTGAATGTTTTCGCCCAAGGCCCCAAATAGGCTAGGATCGCCCCTGGGAATAGGACTGACTATCGTTGTTTAGTGAAATTGCTTTTGGAGCCGTTTAAAGTAGCTAATCTTCCACAGAAACAACAAAATCCCATCATTTAAATTCTACAGTGGAAAGATTTGGGGGAAGATAATTATCTCTTCCGTGGTGCAGAAATGTCAGCAGCTGCAAAACAAATAGCCACAGACCTCCTGTGATTAAACGCAAGATTGTGAGAGCTTCTGTGTATCATTCTGTGACAGAGTAGGGAGGAAGAAAAACCGGGGCAACTATAAATAGCATCCCAGTGATGAGGGAGAGATGAGATGCCACAGAGACAGAGGATGGAGAGGTGATGCAGAAACCAGGCACCAAACATTTTGTTCACAAACCAGAATTATTCTTTTATTCATTACTCAAACAACTGAACTCAGAAACAACCAATGCATGTGCAACACAGCCCAAAACATGAGAATAATAAACCCCCACGTTTACACAGGTAGTTTTTGGCTTCTTGAACAAGCAACCCCTTAAAAACTCAAGATAATGAAATAAACAGGGAGTCATTTCTGAGCTGCAGTTACTGTAAAGCACAAAGGGAGATGCAGCCTAATGCCACATAACAGAAGTCTCTATATTCAGCAGACACACACTCACCGCCAAAGCCTTCTTTACAATAATAATACTAAACAGCACTGTGCCTCAATTACGCTGGAACACTGAATATCATTGTCTGTATATAATAGCAGGGCCTGAATTTATCAAACAGGAAAACATGGAAAATAGGTAAAATGCATAAAGATAAAAATGTACACCTGTTCACTATAACTTTAATAAATACAATATAAATCTGAGACTTTCAGAGGTATATTTTATTTGGCTTTCTTGCAGCGATGCGTTGCTAAGCTAATGTAGCTTCAGCTGTTAGCTTTAGCACCAGCTAGTCGTCTATCAAAAATGGATAAAATACAACTGCTAGCTCTAATATGCTGACCAAGACATCATATAACATATTTTAAATAAGTACAAAGATTAAAACAAAACAAAGGGGTGAGAGAAGGCAAGTTAAAAACCGTTTGAGACAGTAAGGCTAGCCTGAGCTAACCTTAGCTAGGCTAACATGTACAGGCTCAATTTAACAGCAACCTTATGGGGTTTTTTGTGCAACAAAACATAATTTACAAAGTGAACATTCACCCAAATGTCCCATTCAGTCAGAGTAATGTCTAAGAAAAGTGAAGGACAATTTAGATGTTGTCTAATTTAATATAATCACAAACCTGTAGAAATTTGTCACTGTAAAATATTTTTATTTTAAGTAAATAAATAGAGAAAAAAAGTAGATGGTAACTTTCTGTTTATTTCTACATTTCCTAGCATGCTAAAACCATTAGCATTCTCTGTAGAACAGTCTGTCATGCTAACAATATAGAGTAAGTTAATCCAAACACCTACTGTCCTACCCATAGGGTTAATATACTGATGTACAGTGCTTTAAAAAGTATTTTCCCATTTTACTTTAGTCTTTAATTACATTGAAATAATTCAGATAATGAAATAAATTCTAACATCAAGTATAATCAGAGTGAATAGTCATAATGAAAAGAAAATTTTTCAAATTATGATTTAATTTAGAAGGGAAAAAAGATTTTCAAACTAATATGAAAAAGTAATTGTCTCCTAAACCTAATAATTTTATTTATGACTAGAAATGACTAAAAATATCCAAATAAATAGTTAGCAAAAACAATTCATGACACTCGTAAAAAAGATAATTTAAACATAAACCCACAACTGATTTTACAAAAGAATAACATTTCTTTTTAAGAATTACAGTACAGCTGCAGGGTAAATCCTTGTTTCTGATTAATAAATGAAGGCCCAGATGTTCCCAGATATACAGAAAATAACACATCGCTATTAATAATACTCTTATTACAAACTACAGCATATACCTTTTTTTTAAATACTGTCTGTAAATTTAAATAACTATAATATTTTTTAAAGTATCATCATCAAAGGGAGAAGCAGAGAAACCATGAGGAGCAGAAGAGATATGTAATAGGTCCATTTATCATTAAATAGGGACTCACAGGGAGGAATAAAGTTTTCATAGAGCAGAAAGTGCTACAACACAATGTAGGCATTAATATGTCCTCTCTTTTACTTGAAACATTCATTTCATAACCCTAAGATAAAAGTTTATAGAGCGACTTCACAGCCACGATACCTTTCAGAGACAACAGCCCAGCTGCTGTTCGGAGCTACATTGTAGAAACGCACACATCTATCCTTAATACTTAGGACAAATGGAAACAAACTGAGGATGACATGCAGGGTTATGTTACCTCATATGTCTACTGCTGTACTAAGAACAGAGTCTTAGAGAGTAAATATTAGATTGCCACAGAAAAAAAAGCTAAAACTCGTCTAAATTACTTGCAAAAAGAATATCTGCAGATCTAATCTGTATATTCTTCCTATCTGTCTCCATTTCTTGTTTTGTTTTTTATGGGGTTTTTTGTTGGAGTAGCTTGTTTACCACTTTGGAAAATACTGCATCACAAACCCATTGAATATTTTAGGAAATGTTCCCCTCAGCAGCTGGGAGCACAGCTACTTTTGCACTAAAAGCCCATTAGCCTAGATTTATATTCATCATGCACTATAAGATCTATAAATGTAAACAGATGTGTCATTTTATCTGGTTACTACAAAGTGCAATATCATCATCATTACCATCACCAGGTACTAACGGTATGCCAATTCAGAGTATCAAGTAGTTGCAACGACTCACTACAGATTACAGCAGACAAGGTTGATGCAATGGTCAGGATTAAATAAATGAGAAAATAAATAACATATAAATAAATTTTAAAACATATAATTTATAATAGTGCTATCTCATCTGGCATTTAATATGGAAATTAAAGCTAAGTTTGCTGACAGCTAACATCAGAAAGTATTCACAACTTCTCTTTTTCTCCACATTTTGTCACAGATTTAGCCAAAAACCAAACTAAATATAGTTTACTTTATAAAAAACTAATAACAAAAAACAAAATAAGGGGGAAACGTGAGTTTAGACATTTTTGATAGTTTATAAAATGTGCATTTTGTTATTTGAAACTAAATTCTCTGGTCTGATGACACTGAAATTAAACTTTTTAGAATCATGTGTGGACAAAAACAGCAACTGATAATCACACCATCCTACCAACACGTTTTTAGTTGAAGCTAATGCTAAATTGCTAACTTCTATTCAAATTATATCGGTCATTACAACCCTTTAGCACCAATTTAATATTAATACTGTAATTTACATATTCTACAATACCTTTGTGTTGATATCTTGTTCTCCTCTGTCCGTTTTTGTTTATGTAAACTTCTTGTTTTAAATAAATAAATCGGGGTGGGGGGACAGTCAGGAGAGGAAACGGTGTTCTGTCAGAGTAGCATACACGCAGTGAGTACGCATGCGTGCACATGCGCATTAAGAGGCCCGCGACATTTACAGTAGCTGTCAGTTCAGTTTATACACAAGATACAACAAAAAATATTTCAAGTTTTTAATAATTAGATGGATATATATGCATTGTTGAGGTTTCTAATTGTATTTTCTAGCCGCAGCTACAGCCAACTACAAAAGACGGCCCGTATAAAACTCGCCTCCCTGTTCGTTGATGATGATCTGAGTGGTTAGCCGCTAAGTCAGGATGTCATACAGCTGTTAATAACAAAGTATACGACGATCTAACTTCAACGTCATGGTGTTATCCTGCTGATTAAATAAAAGCATATGGTAATAATAACAGCGCTGTTCCGTCGATCTCACAGAACAACGGAACTTCTGTCTAAACAGTTTTCTTCCACTCGGTCGGCAAAAAATAAAAAGTTAAAGTGCCCACTATCGTCACCTACTGGTATCAATAAATAATTACAACTACAAAAATCTTGTATTCTTTCACAGAAACGAGTCACTTTGAGAATATTTAACAAAGTAATACATGGTCTTCACTCACTTCAAAATAAGAGCATGAATACCAATATTTGAACAATTACTAACAGTTGGTAACCAAAACCCCAACACTGATGTTGAATTTTATCCAACTGAACCCTTACAAAATAGACAAGCACTATGTGATTTAAAATTTATCCCGAAGTATAAATGAAAAAAATTATCTATGCTATTAGTGTGTTAGCAGAAGTGTGTCCACCAATGGTTCTTACACTGCTAAAATGTCCAACCAGATTTAAATCCAGGATGTCAATTCAACATGCCTGTCCACCTGTACTTACCTAAAGAGGATCTGCAGAGAAGAATAGTAGAAAATACACAACAAGCCAAGCTTGTGGAGGAGTCAATAGGACTCAAGTCAAGAGGGCGTGAAGGTGTGTTAACTGCCAAAGGTGATTAAACCAAAAATTAAGCTACAGATCTGAATATATATTGACTTACTACCTTTAATTTTTTAACATTTATTGTTTAAACTTACAAAAATGACTGAAAACTTGTATTCATCTTGTCATGAGTACATCATGTAGGGTATCTGGTGTTGCTCTATGACTTCATATTTTTGTGTTTGTATGATGTAAAGCACTGCTTTGTTGCTGAAATGTGCTATAAAAAGAAAGAAAACAAATTACACCAAAATCCATAAATAAAAAATAGAAAAAGTGATGTGGTGTGAATACTTTCTGGTGATACTGCATGTTGGGCCTCATCTGTATTTTTAACCGGCCTGGGACTCACAATGGGCCAATGCAACCAGTGTCGGTAAAACCAGTTATAAGTCTTAGTTGGAACACAAATGAGTATCATTTTAAATTATCCAGCTCATCTGAGACCCGTATGGGTCCCGATTATTACCCAGAGTTGAACTGCCTCTAACTCATTTGAAGGAAACATTACGTAACCAAAGGACACTGCATCTGAGATCCATTATTTAATTACTAGAATGGGTCCCATGCACAACGATAGTCGTATAAATGCATAGTGGCCAATCCATCTTTACAAATTAGTGCCTTGTGAAGCAGAAAACCTTTATAAAAACAAATAAAAACTATTTCATGCTCCAAAAATGATGCATTATGCACTGGGAAGGACTAAAAGGGCATTTGTCTAACTTACACTGCAAAAACACAAAATCCTACCAAGTATTTTTGGTGAGATTTCTTCTGCAAATTACAGGTAACTTTTTAGCAAGATATAAGAGTTTGTTTTAAGTCAATAATTTCTTAGTATTGATGAAAATGTGGTAGTTTCATTGGCAGGTTGTGACAAAAATGTCTTCCTAAAAGTGTAATAATCTGCTAATGGAACTAGTAATTCTTTATCAAAATTAAGGAATTCTTTAGAATTTTATATACTAAAAACTCACCTGTTTGGAGATGCTTTTTAACCAAAATTTAAAAAATGCTAACCAGCATTCTGATTTGTAAAGACTTGGCAAAACGTAATGTTGAAATTGTTGCTCTATGACTTCATATCACAAAGTGCTTTATGATGTAAAGCACTTTGAGCTGCCTTGTTGCTGAAATGTGCTATATAAATAAACTTGATTGATTAAAACAAGCCAATACATCTTATTGAAAAGTGATAGAATTAAAATAATAACCTATATGAATACTAATCATTATATTTAAGGACTGTTAGATTCTGTTTCTGGAATCTCTACCTTGTGAAAGATGTCTGCAGGAAACTGATAGGCGTGCCAGACTGGAAGCAGGTACCAGCCACTCTGGAGCCAAAACTAAGAGATGCTCTTAGTAAAACACCAAAAGGCTAAAGGACAAAGGTTATGACCCAGGAACATGGGAACTGCGCTTGAGACCTCACATGCAGAAAGACAGCAGATTCATTGTATAGAAAGATTCATGATTGTGTGTTAGCAGCCGTGTTTTGTCTTCCCCGTCCCTTTTACAACCAAACTAGCTAAATGTAAATCAGGGTGTCGTGATTGCAAAATAAAGGAGAAGAAAGAGAGGATTCTCAGAGCGAGTTTGGAGACTGAAGCAAACCCTCTTCTTATTTTCTCTCCTTGCTTTCTCATTGATTGAGATTTAATCAGTTGTCACTCTTCTTTGTGTCTTTGTGTCAAAGTGTTATAGGGTTTGAACCTGACAAAAAGTGACTTGTAAGGTAGTTTTCTCTTATTTCCAGTGTACTAAGATATTTACAGTAGAAACTAGACCAAACATACTTGGATTTAGTGTTTTGCAGTGTAATAAATGAACGTTGTGAGTCGGTTGGTGAAATATTAAACACACAGTGACTTACAGTTTGTTACCTAACTGCATCAATTAGCAGCACACAAATGGATCGCGAACACAAGGTTTGTCTCCATCCTCCAGCTCATACTTTTAATACGAAAGCAAATATTAAGTGGTCATTCTGGACCTATTTAACAACCACTTGCTATTTTTGGTCATTGGTGGGTGTTTGATAGAAGCAGGTTAGGTCTTTAAACTCTGTGGGTAGCTGTACAGAAAGGGCCGACAAGCAGAAGCAGTGCATTTTCCTTCTCCCCCTCCTAACCAAGCGATTGACAGTAGTTAGATAGATAATATTTAGACGCTCTAGTTGGGAAAGCGGGACCGGTTAGGGGTCCCAGTCGTCGTCGTGATGCTGCGAGGCTATGATGACTACCACGGTGAGGATGGTGCAGAGCACCAGCGAGGCAATGCCCACGGCCAGGCTGATGAAGGAGAAGTTGCGGGCCTCACGGGACGCTATTTCCGCAGTCACCATGTCCCCTCGGGCTATCGCCATGCGCACCTGAGCAGTGGACAGAGAAAGAGAGGCGAAATGAGCGAAGCACGTTGTATAACGAGACGGTGCATGAGTGGGAGCAAGACATCACCATGTATGGATCGATTTCACTGCAGCACAGGCTGCATGTGCAGGAAGAGGCCGCTGCATGCAACACAAACACAAAGCACACAGCAGCAACAGACCCGGCTCCACAGACATTTTGCTGCGGGGCAATCACTTATTTAGGGAGGGGGCACAGAAAATAAGTATTTAATTTAATATAATTACATAAACAAACATTTAACTTTCAAATACAATACCCATTTTGCTTATTAATACAAAAAAAACTAATTAAAAATACTGAGTTATTATGATAAGACTTTCATAAACATTAGCTCATATGTTGCAGAAATCTAAGAATCTAATGTTTCCAATCACCGAGTCTATTTCTTTAAATGCAAAATCAATCTGCTTACGTAAGAGTATCAATAGTTCATAATATTACTATTAAAAGTGCAGTGCAGTAAAACTACTCGTATACAGACCCGGTCCACAGGAATTTTGCTGGGGGGCAATGACTTATTTTGGTGGGGGAGGAACAGTAAAACTGGCATTTAATTTAATATAAATAGATAAACATATAACTTTCAAATAAAACATCCATTTTGCTTATTAATACAAAAACTAATGATGTAAACTGTGACGTGTACAAAATGTTGAGTAATTATGCTCAGATTTTTAGAAAAATTAGCTCATATGTTGCAAAAATCTAATGTTTCCAATCTCTGATGTCTATTTCTACCTAAACCTCAAAGTCTGCATTTTAGCTATTTTTGATTATTTTAGCTGTAAAAATTACAGATAATGTTCTAGGAGAGAATGATTTCACCCATTTTGCCAGAAATCATGGAAGTTTCGATGTGTATCAGTTATTCACAATTCACTCTATGATGAAATAGTGTAATAGTTTTAAATGAAGAAAAACTGAATTTGATTTGAATTAAAACCAAATATTGCAGATATTCAAGAACAAAGCACTTTGTATTTTAAATGCAAAACTATTAGTAGTAGTGTTAGTAGAAGGAATAATGTCACTATTACTATTACTAAAATTAAAAAGTACAGTACAGTAAAACTTTTTTCTCCCCCCAAAATTACTCAACTATCCACTTCTGAAGACAGCAAAAAATTTGTAGCCTGTTATTGCTAACTAACTTAACACATATTGTCACGGAATAACTAGCTAACAGCTTATTACGCTACTTACTCTGTTTGTTTAGAGAAAACTGTGCAAAGGTTATTTTTCTTTTAATGGTTTTTTGTCATGATTTTAATTTCTAACACACAGGCGTTCAGATCTGCACAGCAAAATGTCTCGGCTGCTAACCCACCGGAGCTAGCATCTTAGCCGCTCATGTTGCGTTTAAAGACGGCTCGGAAAAGCACGTTACCACATGTTAGCAACGGATTAAGCAGTTGTAACGGCTGAAAATAATGCGGGGAACAGGTACGGGAAAGTGCGGGCGCCCTTTCTGTTTCAAATCGAGAAAAAAATAATAGAAGGTTGGAAAAAGATAAATAAATTAATTAAACAGCTTCGAGGTTAGGGTGGGCACGGCTGACTGTGTGCCCGCCCATGCCGCCGGGGCTGAGCAGCAGCCACACATACTGTACCTCTCGGACCGGCGCCTCCACGGCCTGTCAGCTCTGCTCAGCTCACAGCCAACTGAGCGGGCCTGGAGGACAAAATCCATTCTGTCCCGTTGCACTGACAGTGGTGCGGTTACGTAACGTGGCATGTTGAGTGCATGTTGGTCAGCCCGGTTTACCGTCACACAGATGGAACAACAGGACTCATTAAGTGTGAGGAGAGCCACCGCAAGGAGCTTTGATCAGCGCATCCTCCATGGAAAAACACTGGTACACAGCTCTAACTGAAACAGCTTCCGACCTTATCCTGCTCCAAACACTTCATGTATTTTGTTTTGCAGCGTTCCCCAACTTTTGGATGGTTTTACAGCAGAGGTGTCAAACTAATTTTTGTTTTGGGCCAAATTAAGATCATGAATGCTCTTAAAGGGCCGGTTGTGCCAGAATGTATTGATAAAACCTGTTAAAAATATTAATAAATTCTTAAAATGAGAGAACGTTGAATATCTTTCCAGTCCAACCATAATTTTGCTTTTGTTTTTATGATTTTTTTGCAATAAAACTCACTCTGGGGCAGTGTTTGTGGTACCAATTTGGAAATATTAGTGATATTAGCGCTTGTTTATGACTTTTTATTACTCAGCGTACAGATCTATAATCTGACATCAGTTAAGGTTGAGGCAGCTGTTTAATAAGTAAAAGTTTTTGATAAAAACCTGCAATAAATTGTGTTAGTGCAAAAAAGTGCGTGTATTTGTTGATTTTGAGTGAATTTCCATAATAATTCTCAAGAAACTGAAGGGACTTGATATAATTTGGTACTAAACAGAAAAAAACTGCATTTGTTTGATTGATTACATTATATTTAAACAGACCTAAGGTTTAGTCTAGGTTGTAGAGGGTCACATAAAAATCTACGGCGGGCCAGATTTGGCCCACGGGCCTCAAGTTCGACACCTGTGTTTAATAGGAGTAGAATGAGAAATTTAGAGCAACTGGATTTAGGCCATCCTCACAGAAAGTGGATTGATTTTAAGAGATCTTGACCTATTAAGCTTCTTTAACAGGTTAGTATCAGTAAATGGGCTACACAAAACATATTTATTTAAATTTCTTTTGCACAAAACCATTCTTAGATATTAAATAAGATTTTAGTCTGTTCAATTCCTTGCAGAATGAGATGTTTTAGGGCGTTTTATCACTTTAAATACAAACAAGCAGCTGCTGGCCACGCTGCCCCCAACTCAACTTTGTGTTCGCATGTGAAAATGGCTGCACAATTACACAACCATATATCTTTGAAAAGCATTAGTAGAGCCTTCTGCACAACCAACAAGAATGCAGCAAGTGGTTTCTGACTGGTAAGCCAAAAATAAAGCACTTGTTTTTTCCAGCAGACATTGATGAGACAAGACAAGAAAACATGAAATATAAGATGTGCAGAAATCACACAGAAAAGCTAGCTAGTTTGCTAGCCAGCTAGCAAGGGTATGCTAATAGCCTCAACTGCCTTGAGTCACAGAACATATTGACAAAGTCTATGTGCAACTCAAAAAGACTATGCATAAATAGTGACTAGGCCTGTCACAATACCAAATTCTGCTGGACAATAAATTGCCACAGAAGTTATTGCGATAAACGATAATATTGTTGTTTTGAGATGATTTTCAAGTAATATAATGGAATAACAATGCAAGAACAAATTCTCAAAGATTGATAAACTTTAAAATCTTATCAAAATTTGACACTGGAACTGGAAGACATTTTAAATATCCAAAATAAATAAACAAAAACAACAAATAAAATTAACTATGAACAACTGTTCTTCAAAAAAGAGCTAATTGAGACCAAAGCACCAGACTGAAGACTTTTATCATCCTGCTTTTGGTAGAAAAGAGAGAAAAGTGGCAATAATTGAGCTTATTATAATTTAGCAAATGATTAATTGATTTGCATATTGCGACAGGGCGACTCATGAAAAAATTGTAACTCGTGATTAATGTATTTAAGCCAAATTATATTTTTCTTTTAGAAATCTCAGACATTTCAAGGCCTTCATTTTAAATACATAAATTTAAATATTTTAAAGACTCCACGGACACATTGTGAAGTCAAAGGCCGGACAATATTTTCCTTACTTTGTGCTTCAAGTTGTTTCCACAAAGTCAAAGAAGTGCATCCAAAATGTCTTTATCTGCTAAAGTATTAGCAGCTCCTACTACTCTCACATAAAGGTACAGTAATAAAATGAGATTTACCTTCACTGCCTTGATGATGGCGATGATGCCTGTAGGCCAGAAGCAGCACACGGTGGTTAGCACGGCAATGGGCAGGTAGTCGTGGGGCGGCCGGCGGTCCATCAGGGTGATGCTGGGGGGCATCTGCATGGGGTGGATCTGGCCTGGGGGGATCCCCGGGTGGCTTCCTGCTGCTGGCATGTAGGGCTGACCCTGAGCGGACCGGAACATGGAGCGGTTAGATGATTGAAATTGAAGCTTAAAGCAGCGATGGCAAACCTTTCCCATTGTAGAATTCAAGACCTTTTCAAGGGTTTTCAAGGTAAATTTCCAAACTTTTCAAATTCAATTCAAAATCCTAATTCAAAAATACTTTATTGATCCGAAAAGGAAAACTAAATGTTGTTGTAACTCATAATAAATCAAATTCTTGAATTTGAATTAATATGAGTAGATAGTTATAGCTGCTAGCAGGAAATGTCTCCTGTAGCAGTCTGTAGTACAGTGATTTTTGAAGGAACCTCTGACTGAAGACATTCTCCGGTACGACAGAATTTTAGAGCCATATTAAGAAAAAAAAAATAAAATAAAAAACAAAATTCTGAGAAAAAAGTCTTAATATTAACACTTTATTCTCTTAATACTACAAATTTATTCTCATATTATTCCAACTTAATTCTTGTACCAGTTTTTTCTCGTAATTTTATGACTTCTTTCTTGTAGTTCAAATATATATATATATATATATATATATATTTAGCTTGGCCCTAATAATTTGGAGATCAAAACAATACGAATAAACTGAAAAAGGCAGTTTGCTAACTACATAATATAATTTATAAATGTTATTAATGATATATTTGTACTAAAATTATTGGTGATGATGATGATGACAAAAAATTAGCAGGACATTCCACAAACTAAATGCTGATCAAAATAAAACTTGCAAAGATTTTCAAATAAGACTCACTCAAAACGTCAAATATTTCTGGTTAGGATAAGCAAAAGTTATTAAAAATAAACTTTTAAAACTGCCTCAATGCGGAACCATTAATCCTGAAGTTTATACAAATAAAACAAAAGTTAGAAAAAATAAATCTGAGAGTTTCGGAGTCGGTCCGTGACTCACCGACGCCATGGGATAGACGGGAACGTAAGCGGTGCATGGCTGCAGCTGCAGCGGGTAGCCCGGGTGGATGTACCCCACATGCGGGTGCTGCATGGCGCCTCCGGGACCCTGGGTCTGCACCGTGTAGCCCTGCGCGGCGCTCGGAGCCCCGTAGTGAAACGTCGTTTCTTGGAGGTATCCCTCGGACCCCGAAGGCGGCGGCGGAGCGGGATAACCGGGCTGGGCGCCCGGCACGGCGGTCATGTTGGGATCCGGGGGTCCAGGGAGGTACGGGGGCGGCTGCATGGTCTGGCGGCCGGAGTCGTCGAGTCCTGAGAGCAGGACAGCGACGGTTAACAGACACGATGTGATGTGACTCGACTAAATGTTGTATGGGGCTAAATTGGTGCCACAAAGTTTGAACAAAAATGTTCGCCTTGAAACTGGAAATAAACATTTGAAACAGAAGAGTAAACTTTTAAAACTGAAAAATAATTTTTAAACTGAAAAAAGATTTGAAACTAAAAAATAATTTTGAATTTGGAAAAACTGAAAAGCAATTTCAACACTATTATTATTTTTTTACTTTTTTCATTTTCAAAAGTGTTGTTCAATTTGAAATAATTTTTTTTCTCCAAATTATTTTTCAGTTTCAAATATCTGTCAGTTTTTTTTATCTGGTTTCAAAAATATATTTTTGTTTCAAAACAAACATTTCTGAGCAAATATTCTGGCCTAAGTAGTTGTGAAAGAAATGTTCACAAAAAATAAAGCTGAAAAGCAATTTTGACGCCATTTCTCAGATATTCCTTTTCCAATTCAAACTTTTATTTTTCAGTTTCAAAATAGTTTTTCAGTTTTACAGTTTTAGTATCAAATTTCTATTTCAGTTTCAAACTTTTTTTAGTTTCAAAAAGTATTTTTCAATTTGAAATTATTTTTCCATTTATTTTTGTCAGTTTAATTTCTTCTCAGTTTAATATTTTTGTCTTTCATCTATTTTCAGTTTCACAATAAACATTTATAAGCAAAAATTATCGCCTAAGGAAACGCTCACAACTACTTTTCACATTTTTTTTTCAGTTTTAAAACACTCTTTCAGTTTCACATTTTTGTAATATCAAATTTCTTTTTCAGTTTCAAATCTTTTATTTTTTTTTCCAGTGGAGGGAATCAAGCAGAATTGTGCAAGAAGGCTGTATATTCTCCAACCTGCTCCATCTCTGCATTAATGATGACAGCAGTCGACATTTCCACACCTCAGAATGAAGACGATGAAACAAATACTCTTTTCATCTCTGTTTATCGTCAGTCAGGCATGTGGCATTTCATCATGGAGAAGCTTGTCTGCTTTCCCCCACCTGTGAGTTCTCTCTGTGTTTGTCAGAAAATGACTGATAATGTCGTGTTTTCACAGCATAAAGGGGGGCTGAGATGATACTGCCTGACAGGGACATGAGGAGGGAAGTGAAGGGGGAAACAGGTGGATGCTGGATGTTGAACCGAGCAGCTGCACTGCAGAAACACAGAATCACAAGTATTTTTCCTCTATGTCTAGTGCAAATATCTTAAAACATTTGAAATAAGACAAAACTAACTTTCAAGTAACTTTTCAGCAAGATATCGGAGCGTCATTTAAGTAAATAATTCCTTAACGTTGATTTTTTTTTAAAAAGTACTAGATCCACTAATAGGGCTGCACAGTGGCGCAGTTGGTAGAGCTGTTGCCTTGCAGCAAGAAGGTCCTGGGTTTGATTCCCGGCCGGGGATCTTTCTGCATGGAGTTTGCATGTTCTCCCTGTGCACGGTGGGTTCTCTCCGGGTTCTCCGGCTTCCTCCCACAGTCCAAAAACATGACTGTCAGGTTAATTGATTTCTCTAAATTCTCCCTAAGTGTGAGTGTGTGTGTGAATGGTTGTTTGTCTTGTATGTCTTTGTGTTGCCCTGCGACAGACTGGCGACCTGTCCAGGGTGACCCCCGCCTCTCGCCCGGGACGCAGCTGGAGATAGGCACCAGCAACCCTCCTGACCCCATTAGGGTAGAAGGGTGTTCAGATAATGGATGGATGGATGGATGGATAGATCCACTAACAAGGCATTTTTTTCAATATTACTTAAAACAAGTTCTTTTATCTTTCAAGTAACATTTCAGCAAAATAAGGGCTTGTTTTAAATCAATAATTCCCTAATACTGATGAAAAAGTATCAGTTCCACTGACAGATTATTTCACTTATGAGAAAAAAGTTTTAAGTAAAATAATCTGCCAATGGGACTAAAACTTTTACATCAATATTGAGGAATTATTGACTTAAACAATCTTGAAAAAGTTACTTGTAAGTTAGCTTGTCTTATTTCAAGTGCAGTAAGATATTTGCACTAGAATCTAGACCAAAATACTTGATAAGATTAGGTGTTTTTGCAGTCATTAATTTCTGAATATTAAATTTAAAAAGGAGCTTGTTCCATTGGCAGATTATTTCACTTATAGCTAAAATTTTTTCCCCATATCATAAATGAATCTAATCTGACAAGAACTAATCCATTTTCATCGATACTAAGGAATTATTGACTTAAAACAAGCGCTTATATTTTTTAAAAAGTT
This sequence comes from Gambusia affinis, assembly GCF_019740435.1. Lineage (NCBI taxonomy): Eukaryota > Metazoa > Chordata > Actinopteri > Cyprinodontiformes > Poeciliidae > Gambusia > Gambusia affinis. The sequence goes on along the minus strand of NC_057881.1, from coordinate 7,939,368 downwards.
ACTTGTTAGTTTGTTTTGTCTTATTTCAAGTGTAGTAAGATATTTGCAATAGAAACTAGACCAGATTTTGTGTTTTGCAGTGACAACTCTCGCTTTATGTAAAGTTCCCTTAACAAGAAAGAAGTGGACCAGAAACACAAAGAGACACCTAGAGAAGGTTACAGACGGGACAAGCAGTTTATTTGCAAAAGCAGCCAGAGGCATATTTATTCCCATGTTTCTCAGAAGATTTGAAGGCTTACAGGAACGACGGGCAACAAGAGGCAAAACATTTCTCACATGACGTCCGTGTTCACGTGAAATAATCCACTTATCCTGAAAAACAACCTACGCTGTTAAAAAATGTTCTGATATCTAACAATATCAATTTCCAATGAACAATTACAAGAAAGTCAGTCTGCTTACAACCAAAGCATTAAGATATTATGCTGCATCTTTGGCAGAATTGTCTGTAGGTTTGCAAAGGAGGAGATAAGACAAAACCAACTTCCAAGTAACTTTTCAGTAAGAATTATCAGCTTGTTTTAAATCAATAATAATTTAATATTGATATTCAAAAGGGTAATGGTTCCACTAACAGATTATTTCACTTATAACAAGATATTTTTCCCATGTTAAAAGTTAAATAATCTCCCAGTAGAACAAGAACTTTTTGCAGAGTAGGCAGCTTGATTTTGGGATGTAATATGTTGATCGAATGATTGATTATAATAAAATAGAACAATACGCCATAATATGTTGATCTATTTGTGACAAACTATACTTGTAGTGAGTTTGATCAATTTGAGAGAAATGTTTGGGTCGAAGCGTTAAATCTGAGTGTTGCAGCTGATTTTTTCAAAATTTAAACTTATTAATTTGGGACTAAAATGTTTTCTATAGTGACATTTTTAGAACATCTAAATTTTGTACAAAGTCAGTTAAGCAGTGCAGATTTAAAGCTGCTGCTTTTGTAGTTTTTACTACAAACGTACCAATAGTCTAATCTGACTGAGTTTCAAATATTTCACACTGCAAATATTGTGTGAAATATTACTATTAATAAGTAGTATTATTACTAGTAATAATACTACTTATTACAAAGTAAGTAGTAGTTTCTAGTGCAAATGTCAGTACACTTGAAATAAGACAAAAATAACTGACAAGTCATTTTTCAGGAGCTTGTTCTAAGTCAATAATTTCTTATATTAATTCAAATGTATAGTTCCACTGGCAAATTATTTCATTTATGAGAAAAATGTCTTATAAGTTAAATAATCTGCCACATTCTGGAACTAGTGGCGTAGAGTTTCTCTAGATCTCGCTATGACATTAATGCTTTAATCCCAGAAACGTTATTGTAATGACAGAAGTCCGACTTTGTAATTGTCTTTATGTGTCTTTGAAGGTTCATCACTCCATCTGGGTTTGCTACCTGGTCACTTTAGTTTCCAGGTAGCAAACTAAAGTGACCTGGATAAAATTAAATTAATGTCTAAAAACTGTTTCAATGAAGTAAAATAAGTGAAATAATCCCTTTTGAAAATTAAGGGATTACTGATTTAAAACAAGCTCCTATCTTACTAAACGTAACTTGTAAATTCATTTTTGTCTTATTTCAAGTGCCAGGATATTTATACTAGAAACTAGATAAAATGAATAAATATATAAAGCTTGCTGGGATATTAGTATTTTATTCCTAGAAATGATAGAAGACCGACTTTATAACTGCCTTTATGTGTCTGTGAAAGTTCAGGACCTGATCACTATAGTTTCCAGCTGTTACAGAAGGCTGTTTTTAAAAGAAATTAAGTGGAAAAATAACTAGTAGTCCCATTAGCAGATTATTTCACTTACAAAAAGGCATTTTTCCCAAGTAATAAGTGAAAAAATCTGACAGTGAAACTAACCTCTCAGAAAATCAATGTAAGGAATGACTGACTTAAAACAAGCTCCTATATCTTATTAAAAAGTAACTTGTAAGTTAGTTTTGTCTTATTTCAAGCACTAATGAATTGGAAACTAGACTCAAAAGTACAATAAATAAACATCAAAGCTTGCTGGGATATTAGTTTTTTTAATCCTGGAAATGATAGAAGACCGACTTTGTAACGGTCTTTATGTGTAGCTATTTGGAGATTAATGACCTGATCACTATAGTTTCCAGCTGTAATAGAAAGTAGTTTGGTTTTTTTTTTTATCTCCAAAAAGTATTTTAGTGATGTAAATGATGTGATGTAGGAATAGCCAATTAGCAGCTGCCGCTAAATGTGGATCCTAAATAAACTAAACTAAACCAAACAGTCATGACTCGAAGAAAAGCATCACATACAGAAGTGAAAAAATACGTACTAGTTCCACTGGAGGATTAAAGGTATTTTCCCTAAATAATAAGTAAAATAATCTGCCAGTGGAATTGGAAAGTTTAAACATCAATGTTAAGAAATGACTGACATAAAACAGCCCATATAGCTTATTAAAATGTAACATATAAGTTAGTTTTGTCTTATTTCAAACACTACTATATTTATACAAGAAACTAGACCAAAAATAGATTAAATAAACATGTTAAACTTGCTGGGATATTAATCCTTTAAACCCAGAATTGAAAGAAGACTGACTTTGTAACTGTCTTTATGTGTCTTTGGGAACTGATCAGGAACTGATCTCTACAGTTTGTAGCTGTAGCTAATAGAAAGTAGTTTGTTTGTTTTTTTAATTAATTTCTAAAACTATTTTGATGTGAATCGTATAATGTAGAGCCAATGTAACAAACAGATTATTTCTATATTGCTGCTGCTCGTCCTTTGTTTCCATCCTCCTCCGTATCAGATCCAGTTTTCAGTCCAGTTTATTCTGGATGCAAAACTCCGTGTCCGCTCTCAATATTAGATAAAACTATGGCTGCGAACCCACAGCTATTACTGTCATTATTTATTTATTTATTATTGATTAATTAGCGGAGGCACGAGCAAGTAAAGGCACGCGCATGCAGAGGACACCCACATCAAACAGTGTGGGGAGACATACGTAAGCTTGTGCGTAATGATGGAAATGAGAGATTAAAACTGAGGTTTTATGTATTTTAACGCCACATTCTGGATGGTTCATGATGAAATACGGGTGGAATCGTGTCGCCGGGGTGGAAATGACCCGAAACTACCCTGACGGGGGCACTTTTAACAGTGATAATTAGAGGCCCTGCGGTGATTTTCTCCCCCTCATGCTGCACCCACACAGCGGCGCATCCTCCCGCTGAAAGCAAGCAGCTCGGGATGGAGCAAAAAATGTGAACAAATCTCACAAAAAGAGAAAAAATGCGTCTCAGTCTTACCGTGTTTTTCAGACGACATTCCTCCCGGTTTTCTGCGCGTCCCCTTTAGTCGGATGTTTCACTCCAGCTGCTGGTAATTAAAAATAAAAATAAAAAAATCCCCTCCTCCTTTCGAAGATATTAATTCTCCAAACGCGTTAAACCCATCTTCAGGATGTCTTCATCTTAAAAACGAGCTCGGTTTGAAATAAACTCGAGGAGTTTTTATTTTTAACGGCGTTTGAATCCTCGGTGTCGCTCCGCTGCTCCGCTGCGTGTGGCTGCTGCTCTGATAAGGTTTCTTCACCAACACGTAGCTGTATATTGAATTAATGAAACACAAAACTAACCTCGTCTTAAAGCGACAGCCCGAAATGTGGGCTGGAAGTGAGCCGGCACAAAGCAGAAGCGAACTGAGCGGCAAAGAGCTTTAAAAAAAAAACAAAAAAAAAAACGATAGAGAATATATATATATATATATATATATATATATATATATATATATATATATATATATATATATATATATATATATATATATATGCTTTGGCAGAACCAAAAATCCAGATCTGTACCACTAAATATAAAAAATTTCCGGCAAAAAAATTTCAATAAAAATATAAGATAAAAAATAACTGAAAATGTTATAATATTTTTGGCTAATTTGATCATTGTTTATCAAAAGTAATCCTTTATTACAAACATGCGGAAATGTTTGTCTGTATTCTGAAAGTCTAAGTTCCGGTGTTTCCACACAAAATAAGTTTGTTCACAAGATAACTCATTAAATACATCATCCTACCTCTTCCTGTTGTCTTCCTCTTCATGGTTTTCTCCAGTAGCAACATCCTGTTGATGTTGACTTGTGTGATGACAAAATTGTTTCCAATGTAGTTTTGTGAAATAAACTTTGATATGGCCAAAATAACTCTCATTAAAGTGACAAAACTTTATCAAACAATTTCAAAGTTAGTTTCTGTTAAGCTAATTTATTTTCAAAATGTGATTTTGCACCACTTGTATGGTCAATGTAAACACAAAAATCACAAAAATGAGGTAAAGCAACAAAAGGAGGACTGCGATTGTTCATCATTCTTTCGACCAAATATAACATTCTAATTAAAAATCCTTCTTAATTAGCCTTACAGAACACTAAATTTTTCAGCAAATCAAGCTTTTGGGTTTTAATTGGCTGTAAGCCAGAAAATGTAAAAGTAGCTAAAATAAACTCTTGAAAAATATAAATTTAGTTAACTACATAATGTAATTTGTTGTAAATGGTACACTATGGATTTTTCAATCCATTTTGTTTTTGACAATCAACCTGCCAGGGGACTAAATATGAAAATCAGCCCTTGTGGCTAAAGCTGCCCTATTTACATGGTTGTTTTAATGTACTTATGTTGGCTAATAAGTGCCATGACTCATGAAATACATTGAAATAGAATAAAACAAAATAAAAAAAACCATTGGATTTTACTTACTAGAGTTGTAGAATTAACAGGAAGGGGGGGCCCAAAATCCAATTGTGCCTCAAGCCCTGTATAATTTTTCACCGGCCCTGCTGAAACATCCTTTTTATTCTTATTGATATATATGATTAATTTCTCTTCTCACAACCTCAATTTTCCCCCTAAATAATCTCGACAACAAATATAAAAATATACATAAATAAATGAATCATGTAAGCAGTTTAGGAACAGATTTTAATTCTGTACAATAATTTACAAAACGTCATGTCCTTTTCCCAAAGTGTTTGGTCTGTTTGTTAAAATCTCTCCCAGATTTCCATGTAAACATCAGCTAGCTTCCACTTTCTTTAGGCACAAACATTCCTGTTACTTGTATGTCCAGTTTCTACATGATTGGCTCGTCCTTCCTTCAGGTTTGTTTTCTCAGTGGGTGTAGAGGGAGGCGGTGAAGACGATGTCCCTGCGGATGGCCAACGAGGCTTTCTCCATCTTGCTGCCCAGGACAGAGTCTCCCACGATGCGGGCGGCCTGCCGCACCTCCTTCAGCACCTCGTCCAGGCGCTGGATGCAGCGGACCACCGTGCCCTCCTGCACGTCTGTGAGCAGCGCGATCTCAGCAAACGGCTGCAGGAGGACAAAGAATCAGTCAGTGGAGCAATTGATCAATAAATCAATAGGTAGATTATTGTAATGGAGCATACAGGTGCGATGATATAACTAAATATGATTCAAAAGTACTTTATTTATAGTCCAGCTGTAGTTAATGTAACATCATTAGGTAGGGCTGGGAGATGTGGCTTAAAAACAACATTCAGATTCTGTTTTTATTCTAATCAATTTTATTTTCGCTTGTTTCCTTTTCTATGACCACGGCCATGGAAAAAATAACAATAAGAAAACAATAGCGTCAATATAAAAAAAATACAGTAAAAATTTCTTTAAAAGTAATAAAATTCTGAGAATAAAGTCATAATATTGCAATAATAAAGTATAAAAAATATGAGAAGTCATAATATTGCTAGAATAAATAAAAATATATGAGAATAAATATAAGGTTAAAGTCATAAATTGCAAGAGTAAAGTAAAAAAAAAAATAAGAGTATAAAGTCATAATATTATGAATTTCCCAATACGACATTATGTTCATATTATTATGCCTTTATTCCCGTACCACCCTAAGAACATTTGCTTAACAAGTTGAGGCTTCAGGTGTTTTCACACCTGGTGGTCCGGTAGATTCAGTACGACTGGGGACCAAAATTGCAACATTTGTTACATTTTCAGCTGCTGTGGTTCTTTTTTAAGTTGCGCTGTCAAACAAACCATTTGAAAACCTGTTCCCCTCCTCGCCTGAGGTGGCACTGCAGTAAGTACCACTGAAGGAAACAACACAGAAACCTCTGAAGAACAAATGAGCGCAACTTTCTTCTTCATGAAATGTAAACAACGATTGGGTAGCGTGAGATTTTTGTACGACTTTTCTTTAGTCTTTTCCAAAAAACCACGAGCCATTTATCCTACAACACTAGATTATTGTGTTTGTTAGGTTGTATTTACCCAGAATGCCCTGCTTTTGGAGTGACGTAAGAACTGGTCTGCTTGGGATTCATAAATCCGTTCAAATTACGTCAAAGTTCAATTCAACAGCTTAGACGTAGGTTTTTAGGCGTATAAGAGTTAGTTTTTTTCAGAATTTGATTGCACATTTACACCTCCATAAACAAATCAAACGCTCCTTCAATTACTAGAAAACCCCAAGAGATGCATCAGGCTTTACTGGTTTCAAATGAACAACTTTTACAACAGTCGGAAGCCGCAGTTAGCATGAAATGTGGTGTAAAAGTGAGAAGTGGGTCTCAAGGTGGACATCCTCACCATGCCTCTGGCCCAGCAGTACACCACCTCAGTCAAGCCGAACTTGAACTGGCCTACAAACTCCTCGGCCGTCTGTGCTATCCCACACTCCCGCTGCAGCTGCCCGATTCGCTGGGCCACCGACAGCACGCGGTCGATGCTCTGGAAGGAGAGAAACAAGACAAAGTGGATAAAACCTGTCAGACCCACCAGACTCTACAAGCTGCTCCTGGGTGTCAACAGGAGGATCTTCTTCCAGGAAATCTGTGTTTTTTTTCTTCCAGATAGCGACTCAGGTCATCACTAATTTAAGCTCCTGTAAAGCTCTTTCATGTCAAGGTTGTTCCCGACAGAAAGTGATTTAATACGTGACCCGGTCTGAGTCAGGAGACGAGGCCTCGCTGTCCTTTCTGTAGGATGTTTTGTATCAGGTCAACCCAGCCTTACATAAAATGAGTCACTGCTGCGTCTCTGCAACACGTCGCTTCATTAACTACTACTTTCTGTGACGTGCAGGGAGCAGAGCCCGTCTCCTCCTCCTCCTCTTCCTCACCTCCTTCAGAGTGCTGGTGATGTGCGGCTCCGTCTGTGTGTTCTGAGTGAAGACCAGGCAGGACAGCAGGGCGGCGCTCTCTTCGGGCGCCAGCGGGCTCAGGACGTTCTCGAACAGCAGCTCGGTCAGAAGCAGCTCGTGGCTGCTGATCTGACAGGCCACTCGGCCTTTGAGCTGCACCGCGCCGCTGCTGTCGATGTACTGCAGCGACTGAAGGACCTGAGGGCCACAGAGCAGGAAGATGAACAAACCTGGTCAAGATCAAGACTGATGAACGACTGCAGGACTGAATCCCAAGAGATGATTCACCAATGTTAAGGCTAGTTAGCAAAGTCACAGATGGCAGCTTTCCTGTAATGGTAAGTCGCTTTTCCACCATTAGCACATAAAGTAGCATGTACAAGAGGTTGATTGACCGCGCTACCCTCCTTCTGGCTCTGACTGGTTGTTTTTGAAAGAGAGTGGTGCATATTTGAAAACCACAAAAGTACCAACTGGAGGAAGTTAAAGAGATCGATCTTTTGACAGATCATCTGTCCTAAACCACGTTGTCACAACATGGTGACAGTTTTAACAAATATCGATTAAATATATTTGTGTACAAGTTACATACTGCAGCTTTAAATCCAAACAGTCAGCTGCTGGCCACACCCCTCCACCCCCAACTCATCATTTACACTCACATGTGAAAATGGCTGCCAATAGATGTACAGTTATACCACCCCACATCTTTGAAAGGTATTAGTAGAGCCTCCTGCACAACCAACAAGAATACTGCAAGTGGTTTCTAGATGGTAAATCAACAACAAAACACTTTTCTTTTAGAGCAGCCATTGTACAGCGCATACAGAGGTAAAACCAGCTGACCAAATGTGCTGGAGCTCTGCTTGGGTTGCTACGTAACAGAGTTGGGTTGCTAAGTAACGCCAAATGTGACTTGACTTAATTGGTAGTTTCTAAAACAGAAATGCATCAACTTATTGTAAAAAACAGCTAAGTGTTTTTTTTAATGCTTGAGTTGTTTCTAGGAAGTGAAACACAAACGGAAACAAAAAAACGTGCAAAATGTGAATTTTGCATAATAGATGCCCTTTTTAAAGCCACATGTTAGAGGAAAGGAAAGTATGGAAGTATTTTTGGTGCAAAAGTAGTTATGCCTTGTAACGGTGTAGTTAAAATCAAAGAAAAAAATCCTGTAAGAGTTTTGTAAATGTAGTTTTTTCTTTCTTTCAATTCTTTCAATCACCTCTTAAAAGTTTTAAGTAAAAAAAAAAAACTTTCACGCTCTCATTTTAATTTCCTAGTCAAAATATGATAAAACGTGATCAATTTCATGGTGAGTAACTATTTCCTTCAAACTTCAGCCTTCAACACAGTTGCCTTTCACTATTTGATCAACTTTTAAAGACTAAACAGAAACTCTGTGGGAAGATCCAAACCTTGATCCTCTGGTGGTACTCAGGCAGCAGCATCAGGGACTGGTCCGATACCAGGAACAGAAGCCGGTCCAGCTCCTCCTGAACGCTCATCCTCTCCTTAATACGAGCAAACTGGAACAAAAACAAAGCAACCAATCAGATGAACCGTAAAACAGAAAACACTGCAGAAATAATCAGACTTTGAAGCAACATGTTTTATACAAATGGTAAAAAAAAAAAAAATTCTCTTTCTGTTTTAGCTTTTCACGATTTGAGACGTAGTAAAACATGAGATATTTACAGTGTTCTATGTTATTTAATTTGAACTTACTTATTAGAGAAAAATGAGGCCAAAATGGAAACTCTAAATCTAAATACACTCCTGTTCCTACAAGAGGATTTAAACAAAGTATCAATAAGAGTAAAAATATGCTTCAATAATTAATCAGTAGGTGTGAAAGACTGATTGCTATCATTTGTTTCACCTTTTTATATTCTAATGTGATCTTCATATTGATATTAGTAAAAACAAAAACAAGAAAAGATCTGTGAAGGCTTGTACACTGCAAAAATACCAAATCTTACCAAATATTTTTGGTTTAGTTTCTAGTGGAAACATCATAATACACATATAAAAATGACCTTTACATATAGTAATAAACATTTCCACACATCACCTCCGATGTCCACCGGACTCTCAGTTGCGCCATGTCAACTGTTTGGGAGTCCCCTCCGTTCTTACGTCACCGCGCTTTCTGATTGGCTACCTGTCACATTCAACAGGCTCCGTTCTCGCTAGTCAGGGAAAACCCCACAGGCTGCGGGCCAAGACAATGTTGAATATGCCTGATTTTTAGAGAGGGCATGTTCAACACACCACACACTGCAGGACGTTGTAAGATTATCATAAAGGGAAAATCTTGGCAAAAAATAAAAAAGGCTTTAGCTGGAACACCTACTTATCGTAACACCGCATTATCTGATGGTAACCCCCACTCTCACCCCCCCGGGTCCACAGTACTAAAACCGGTTGGGGACCACTGGTTTAGGGTATGGAAACTAGCCTTAAACTACGGTTTACTTTCATTCCTCATGACTGCACAAACATCTCTCATTATTCATCCACACAGCATTAATAAGCAGATAAAACCCAGAATATTGACTGAAGACATGAGGACAGATAAGAGGAGGGTGTGATACGAGAAGTTAGAGCCTTTTATTATGCAGCGTAATGAGAGAGGTGGCTCAAAAGACACACAGTGCGTGTGAGTCAGTGTTCAACCGAGGCTGTAGGTTTAATTATAGAAACGGGTCACATTCTTATATCTTATCTCCTTACTGAAGCTGCTTGTTTTGAGAGCTTAGAAGCAGATGTTTAAAGCTAGAATTTGATATTCTTATGAAGCTAGAGAAGAAACTGACGGAGAGCCGAAAGGAAAACTGGAGCAGGGATAAAAATGAAACAAACAGGGCGTGCTATAAAACAAGGGTCTTATGTGGAGCAGTGGTGTTAATTAGCTTTTAAATATTCTGTTCTCATTAATACCACTTTGTCTTGTATTTGTTGTTCCTCTCAAAAATATAAACAAGAGGCGGAAGATTATTATTAAACTAGCGATGCGAGCAAGCCTGTTGGAATAAGCAATTATATCAATTAAGTGCATGGAAAATTAAAATGAGCTCAATTTTCCTTCTGATGATTAATATTTTCTGAAGGGCAATTTTCTTTACAGACATACCATAATCAATTTTGTTTATGGTTTTGGTTTTAAGTGGTTTTTATTTCTGTCATGTTTTATTTTGGATGTTTAAAATATCTTCAAATGGCAATCAACTAACAATAAAACTTTCTCTTGTAACAATAAAGGCAAATTTGTTCATAATATGCTGGATAAAAAAATAGTTTTGAGTCAGTTGTATTAAATACTAACTGAGTAAACAAAACATTGAGGTTTTCTCACACTATTAAACAAATATAAGGATGACCGTTGTCGCCCTCTAGTGGACTGTGGCCAAACTACAACACTAAAAACCAACTTTAATAAACGACTGGAGCTAATCTGGATCTAATAAACCATTAACATTAATCGACAATAAATCTTAAGTCGATTAATTGTTTGGATTATTAGTTTGTAAACACAGTGGACTTGACTGCAGAAAGAGCCGGCGGCCTTAAATGCTCGCTGGTTGCCACGGTTACCCGTATTGATCATGCTTTTAACGTTAGCTAGCATGTTGTCGGCGGAATACAATTGCTTAATACAACGTGATAAAATAAGTTATGTTACTAAATTGGCATTAATGAGTGAGATGCGTCTTAATGACGGATTAAATGCAGGCGAGTCGACTGAGACGTCGGACATTAACATGCTAGCAATATTAAAGCAATTAGATCACGGTAACATCATCAGCTCTCAATGAGATTTGCCGAATCCCTGCCAGTTGTAAATTATTATTGCCAATAGTTTAGTAATTCCTCTACATTAAACACATCCAGAAAAACACACCTGCTCTGCAAAGGTGGGCGAGTGGACGCAGTTGAAGTCCCGCAGGCTGTCCTGAAGCACGCGGAGCCTCATGGAGCCCTCCACCACGTCCACGCTCTTCAGCTGGAGGTCGTTCACCGGGTCCAGGGTGGCCACGCCGCCTGGGTTCGCCTCGGCCAAGCGCAGCAGCTCCTGCGTCGCGGTGGAGATGGCCTGGCCGGGAGGGTCGGCTCTGAATCACCAAGGGGCGTAAATGATCGCCGTTATCACTACAGTATCACAAAATATTGCGACACAATTCATTAAAACATGAAAGATGGATGCTAACCGCACCTGAACCGCGGCTGTTGCCTCTTGTTGTAGTTATCGATTATTCTGTCGGAAATCACTTTGAGGGTTTTCACTGTGATGGCGGATATGTCCTGAAGTTTTAACTTCTGCACCGTGTGGCTGCATGGACCTGACAAAAACAGCAAGACAACGTCAGAAAAACATTATTCTGCGTCTGAAAGGCCTGCTTGTTTATATATAAAAAGAAAGCAGTTATGGACTTCTCCTATGCATAACTGCCTCCCTCCTGGCGGGCAAAAAGCTGCTAGCCGACAATGACTAACATTGTTTTTAGCTGTTAAGTTATCAATAGATCTTTAATATACGCCTGACATTTAAAATAAAAGGGGACTAATCGTCAACACTATGTTAACAAGGCCAGGAAAAAGATTTTATTAGGAAAATAAATAGCGAGGAAGAGGGAAATAGCTCAATTATGCTAGCTTGACTTTGACAACCTTAACATGTAGATGTGGTGTGGAATTCAGTGTTTCAGTTCAGTCAAAAATGTTTTTAAAAAAGGTGAAAGAAAGAGGTGTAATAAAATGTTACTTTGATGTCATGGGTTTGTGCAGCTCTACCTTCAGGTATGAACAGAGCTGTGTTGTACAGGTGCTGGAAAGTAGCGTTGTCCTCAGCCTTTCCATCCACTTCCTCGTTCCCCTTCTCACAGATGATGAGCGCCGTGAAGGTGCGATTCACAGAGTCGTTGGACACCTGTAAAACAAACAAGACGGAGTTATTAATAGAATAAAGAAATTTCACTCACAAGGGTTGTCTTCCTGCTAATAGCGGGCCACGAAGGTGATTTTTTTTTTTTTACTGCTCACAGATCAAAAAGTACACTTGAATACATAATGATCAAAAGCTTGAGAAATTAGGTCAGATGTTTACAACTGTGAGAAAAAGGGAGAACGTAATACCCGAGGTCCAGAGTGTGTTTTCTACCTGTAGAATAACTCCCAGCGCGTTAAGGTGCTGCTTGTTGTTGACGATGACAACTCGACCAACAGAAAGCGCTTTGAGTCCGCTCACAGACTCCAGGATGGCTTTCTGAAAACAAGACAGCAGATAAATATGAAGCCAAAGTTACCTTCTTATGATCAGTAAAGATGTAATAGAAAACCTGAATGAGGAATAGGGATGTTCCTAATTTACCTAAAAGCAACACAAGTGATTCAAATGCTTAATGAGAAGTTTCCTGTCGTGCATTTTAAAACAGAAAATAACTATAAATAGGGACAAAAATGTCATTGCTCATGAGAAACTGGGAATATTCTCGGCAAACTAACTTCTAAAACCCAACACAGTTTTAGAAGTTTCCGCTGCTTCCCTTTGGAAGCAGAGCAACAGATGTCAATTTAAATACTGATTTTATTTTTCCAAAGGGATATCCTAAGATTTGGACAAGGTGAATTTATTTACGCTTTTAGAAACAAAGGAAAAATAATGAAAGGCAGAAATTTCAGTGACTTATAAACATTTAAAACCATTAAAAACCAATTAAAAGGCAACAACAAATGGTCAGATAGTTGAATTGTTTAAAGGCATTCAGGAGGCAAAGCAGACCCCATTTATGTAGAGAGAAATACCATCCATCCAATCATGTCAACAGATTTAATAATGTAGCCAAATTCAGTTTAGAATGCAACAAATTCTTTAAGGGGTTGCCCTGGGCAACCACACTGAATCGCCATGGCAACCTTTACTTTCCTGGTTTAAAACTCAAATTTTCTAATACTGCTGTTCTCTAAGCCAGGACGGCGCTCTGTATTTTTATTTGGTTTTCGGTGAGTCTGTTGGACAAAAATCTAAATTTAAATTAATTTCACAAACATTTCTGAGGAAAATTGGAGATGTTGCAATTTCTGCTGCCTCATTTTATCTAGAAAACTTAAAACACATTGGTCCCAAAGTGCTTCAGTCAGTGAGGGAAATGCTGCTTTCAGGACACTTTTGAAAGTCACACAAGTATCTATTATATATATTTACATCAATACTTTTATTATTACTTATTTATTTATTATTATTATTAGAACCTTGCAACTAACAATCTTTCAATTTGCATGTTTTTAAACATACAACTGAATGACAAACTGTCTACGTCTAAGCAATGATTATAAAACAGAGCCCTGATGGGAGGTTATGACATCACAACAATGATGTCACACATAGACTGATGATGTCACCAATGTCACCCTTTGATACTACAGCTTTTATGAGTCATCAAAATTCTCTCCAGTTGGGTTTTGGCCCTGAAGCCGTCTGACCTACATTTTGCTTCGCTCTGACATTTTTGGATTTACCCACGAGAAAGATCTCAAAATGTATAAAACTGAGAAGGAGAAAGCAGCAGCAGCAGTAGCTGCTGTGTTTGATCCTGAAAAAGTCCGCAAGCAGAACAGGAAGGCGCTCCAGAAGCTCATTAAAGTCAACTCAGAACTCGAGAACGCCAAGCTCCGCAGAAGACGTTATCAAAATCGGACAAGACTGGAGAAAGATGAGAAGGAGTTTTTCGAGGAATCCGAAAGACGGCTCTTTAAGCTGAATTTGGAATCTGACACCTGGATTTACGAGAACGACAAACTGGAAAATCTATGCAAAAGGAGAGATCTGCTTTTTGATGTAATGAAAAACACAAACGAACAACTACTTGAGGCACCTGTGATGAAATCTTTGAGAAGGGCCGCGCAGCAACAGCAGGAACGGCTGACATTTCTTAACAAAGAGTTAAAGAAAAATGTCGCCATCTTGTCACGACAACTTGTACATCAAACTAAACTATTTGATGAGTTCACAGAGAAGGAAAGGGAAAGCAATGAGATGATGGCGCTTCAAGACAGCTACTTTAAAGAGATCAGGCAGAAACTAAAACTATACGACTTGGTCACTGTGAAGGAGAAAGTGGCGGCGGAACAGGAAGAAGTGGAAGAAGAAGTGAGAAAGAACGAGAAACTAGTGAACATGATCAAAACGTTGAGACAACAAGCAATCAATGTGCCCATGTTGAAATACCAGTTTCTCTGCGCAGTAGATGAGAAACGAAGGCTCTCAGCCCTCAACAAGGAGTTAGAAACTGTGATTCAGATCTTAACAGACAGACTTTCAGATCAAACTTCCTGGGAAGTTGCTTACAAAGACATGGAGAAGAAGATCAGAGATCTGGAGAAGACTGAGAATGATTACCTGAGCAAGCTGTATGAGGTGAGAGCAAAAACAAAAATTGGGACCAAACGAAGGCTTTCCGCGTTTAAAATAGAGAGAAAGAAAGACGCGAAGATGGACAAACGCTTGAATTATTTCAAGTCTAAAATCAATGACCTCCTGAAGGAATATAAGGCCTTCCAACCAGAAATTGAGAAATTTCTGGGGGACCTTATACCTCCTTTTGATGTAGAAAAATCCCCCCATCCTCTGCTGAGGGGATCTTTAGCAGAGGATTTGAATTCAACAGAAAACACTCCTGTAGTCAGGAAACCAGAAAAATTTTCAGATGACTCTTCAAGTGAGATAGATTACAACCACAGCCTCAGTGAGGAGTCAACAGATTCCACTGAGAAACGTCCACAAACCCCAGTAAGAGGAACACCTATACGAAGAGCATTTAATTCAGAGGATGAGTCAACAGAGTCCACAGATTCCTCACAAAATAGAGATAGTTTGTGCCCCACAGCTGACGAGACGTCTGAAGTCAAAACATCAACAGAGGATTCAACAGATTGCTGTGAAGACAGCGAGGATGCATTGAAGATACGTTCTAGTTCAAAAGCCAGATGTTCAAAAGCCAGAGGAGAGAGTGAGGACTCAGACAATGACAACAAATATAAAAGAAAAGCAAATTTTCGACGGACGAAGGACAAAGTAAAAGGCAAGAACAAGTTAAAGGAGGGATGGTGGAAGTACTTTTCCTGAAGGGAGAAGAGGAACAGAGAGAGGAATGGACGGACGGAGGGATGGACTTTTACTCAGGTTTTCTCTGGGAGCTCCGGATTGGCAATACCATCCGAAACATCCATGATAGATAAATCGGTCGATCATTGATGGGTAGACAGAGGGAGGGGGGAGGGGGGAAAGAGGGAGGGGGGGGGGATAATGGGCATATTTTCTAACTTAGGTTTTCTCCGGGTGCTCCGGTTTAAGAATACCATACAAAAACATCTATATGTAGATATACAGATTTTATATATATATAAACATTTGACTATATACTTTAATTAATATATATGTATTTTTATATAAAATGAATATATGGCTATATATATTTTTATGTATATATAAAATAATATTATTTATCTATATGTTTATATAAAATAAACATGTGGCTATATATATATAAATAATAATAAAAATAAATAAATAAAAATAATAAATAAATGATTATTTATTATATATATATATCTGCAACAGAATGGTGACCTCTCCAGGGTGAACCCCGCCTCTCGCCCGGAACGCAGCTGGAGAGGAACCAGCAACCCTCCCGACCCCATTAGGGACAAGGGTGAACAGAAAATGGATGGATGGATATCTATCTATATATATCTATGTATTTATATATATAGATATATATCTATATCTATGTGTGTGTGTGCGTTTGATGAGTCGATTTTCCTTCTTTTATTAAATAATGAGTGTCCATCTGAAAACATGGCATGAGTTTGTGGGGTAGAAATTCCTTAGTTTTTTTTAAACTTCTTCTTGCACGTTAAGATCATTGTAGTGCTTTAAGTAGTACTAGCTCTAGCACTTAACAAGAAGAGTACCTTTTCTGAATGAAACAGATAATCAATGTATGATTGTTTGTCGATATCTGAGGGAACTTGAATTTAGAGAGTCAAAATGTAAATGAATCCAAAGGGAGTGGGGAGGATTGTTGTTTTTTTATTCACAGCAATAATACATCTAGACTGTTTCTGAAACTTTCTGCAGTAAATGCAGTTTATATTTATTTATTAATCAACTGATTGGGGTTACCTGCAGGGCTTCTCTGGTGTTTTGCATCTCCGTTGCTGTATGATAATAAGGCAGGATATCAGAGAGCTGGCCCTCTGTCTCTAGAGGAGGAAGAGACGCCAACATCTGCTTCAGATGGCTGATCCTCTTCTCATGTGCCTACAACAGCAGAAGAAGAAAAACAGATTTATTCGTCAGCTTTCAGACTGACTTCTTACTGCTTCTCTGTTTGCTGCTGAGTTGTTATTGTGCAGATGTCACCTGAGTGTCTCTGTGGCTTTCAGAGAAGCTCCTCCTCATCATGTCGGTCACTCGGAGCGCTTCGACCCGCAGCAGGTTTAGGATCATGGTGTAGGTCAGTCTGAACTGGGACTGGAGGACGGTGGGCTTTCCCTAAACCGAACAGAGACAGAAATCAGGCGAAACTGTTTCTGAAATTTTCCAGCAGAAAGCTCAACTGCAGGTTATATTTATTTATTAATCAATTTCTATTTTTTTTTAAGTCTATTTCTGGGATGGAGTGCCTTTTGAAGAATACATTTATTGCCAGACAAAGCAAGGAAGGATTGAAACACTTGGTTGAAACAATTAATCGTCAACTAATTTAATAATTGGTTAATCGATCGAATCGATATTAAAATGACCTTTCCATAGCAAATGGTCATTTCACCCCCAACATATTCAGAGCAGTAATTAAGCCAAAACTATACAAAATATGTATACATTTTGGATTCAAGATAAAAACAACTTAGTAAATATTTTCTACCCAAACCGCTTCAAGTTCGAGTTCACTAAATGAATGCTATGCTACTGCATGTTGGGCAATAAAATGTTTATTTTCTTATTTAAAAAAAAAAAAACAACAACATTTTTCTGCATCTTTTAGTGTGTTTTTATGGTGGTTGAATAAATAATAAAGATCTGGGCCCATGACGAGTGGAGAATTTGTACATCGTAACAGTCAGGAGATTTTGAAACGGCACATTTTCACTCCCATCACAAAAGTCTCTGCTGTGAGTTTTTAAACATGGAGGGACTCACCATCATCATGGCGTGCAGATCGCCCATCTCATGAACGCCCGATTTACACAAAATGATGACTGTTCCTGTGGCGTCCAGGCCTCTCCTTCCTGCTCTGCCCGCCATCTGAATGTATTCACCTTGAAGTGCGGATCAAAATGCAGAAGATTGGATCAAAATGCTGCTATTTATCCGATGAAGGAGAAAGCTAGGAGCGCTTCAAACCTGGCAGCAGGTTCCTGAAGCCGGTGCCGTCGTGTTTCCTGATGCTGTCGAACACCACGGTCCTGGCAGGCATGTTCACTCCCATCGCAAATGTCTCCGTGGCGAACAGCACCTGGGAACAGAAACGAGCGGGAAAGAGATTACAGCAAACAAACAGCTGTCTTTATTAAGTGTCCCATTATGTTTCCTTGAACAGGTTGGGATAGATCTATGGACGATACCAAACATGTTCATTACATTTTTTTTGCACAAAATCATCAGTTTAGTTTTAGAGGCTCTATATAAATCCAAATAAACTGCTATTGTTTATGTCCCTAACTCAACATTTAGTGAAAATGGATGCAAACAGGTGAGCAATTATACAACTCTACATCTTTGAAAAGTAGAAGTAGATCCTCCTGCACAATCAACAAGAATGTAGCAAGTAGTTTCTGGATGATAGGTCAACAGAGTGCAGGGTTTCCCCCAGTGTACTGTAAGCCTGGCGGGCCACCAGGCTTTACTTGGACCCCCACCAGGATTAGCATTGTTTACTGATTTTACGTTTTTTTATTGTGTGACTTTTTAAGACTTTATAGTTAGGATTTAGGTATTTTTAATAATGTCTTCCAATAACACACATTTACCTAGTAATATTTAAACATTTTCTGTCAACATTAAAAAAAATTAACTCAAAAACATGCTAGGTTGCTGGATGACTGCCCTATCACGCCTCTACACTGGGCTTACCGGGTATCCTGGGGGAAAACCTCTTTAGTAAGGCAAGGTAAGATTTGATAAAGTTTTATAAGATAAGATAATCCGTTACTAGTCCCACAAGTGGGAGATTTTAGCTGCATAAAGCACATATAGCAGTAAAACCAGCTGATTTATGTGTTGGAACTTAGCTTGGGTTGCTAGGTAACAGGCTATGCTTTGCTGGGGTTGCTAGGTAACGGTGCAGTGTGACTCAACAATCAGGAGGTATTTAAAACAGCACATTTTCAAGACACCAAAAAACATTAACTTACTGCCAAAAAAAAGGCTGTTTTGAGCTGCTTGTAGAAGCTTCTGAGAATCAGATCCAAGTGTAAAAACCTGCAAATTGTGAATTCTGCATCATAGGTCCCCCCCTTTTTCTTTTTTTTTTTTGTGGGCTCTAGTGTCCCTTATATGACAGTAGGCTGACAGGAAAGGGGGAGGAAGAGAGGGGAAGACATGCGGCAAATGTCGCCGGGTCCGGGAATCGAACCCGCGACGGCCGCGTCGAGGACTCAAGGCCTCCAAATGTGGGTCGCGCTATCCCCTAAGCCACCGCAGCACACCCATCATAGGTCCCCTTTAAACTAAAAACAAACAGCGACCAACCTTTACGAGACCTCGGGAGAAAAGCATCTCGATGACCTCCTTCAGGATCGGGAGGATCCCGCTGTGATGGACGGCGATGCCTCTCTTCAAAAGGTCCCGCATGAGCAAGATCTGCACAAGCAAGTCTGTTTATCACAATATATTCTGCTATAGTGCACAGGAACAGTTAGTCAACAAGACAAGACAGGTTTTCTGTAGGTTTTAGATCTGAGGACTGAGAAAATTTTGATTTTTCCATGTTTTCCAGATACATGAAACTAACTAATTCTTTTAAGTTGGTTTGGTAAGATTAGGTGATTTTGCAGTTTGTAAATATTTGAATAATTTCACTTTTGGTTTTCAGAAACTGAAAGCCATAATCATCAGAAATAAACTAAATCAATTTAAATTCGTCCCTCTGTGAATGTAAATAAATTAACTTTTCTACAATCTTCTGAATGACTGAGTTACATCTCAGTACAGATCAACTTTCTTTGTTTAAATAGTTGCAGCCGTTCACCTGGGGCAGCTGCCGGTCTCCTCCTCGCAGCCGACTGAGGCTCTTCTGGAAGAAGGAGTGGATCTCCGCCTTCTCTATGGAGGTGGTGAGGTCCATGGAGTCCAGCGAGCGGGCATTCTCGTCGCATCGCGTCCGAGAGAAGGTGAAGGCCACCACGGGGGTCTGCTGGCGCTGGGACAGGAAGTGTAGCAGCGTGAGCCACACCGCTCGGTCCTGGAGGGAAACAAAAAGGACGAAATGTGAACACAAAAACCGTGATGGTGGGTGGAACCAAGAGGCAACGCAGGACGATTACCTGGCTGGCGGAGGTGTGCTGAGGCGTGCTCTTTGTGCCGAATGACTGGGCGTGTTTACTGGTCCGCTCCTTCTTTGTATCGACAGCGGTGTAGTAGCTGAACAGACAGATTTTTATTTTTATTCACTGAGACCGCTGCCTGGAAACTGCAGGTACTTTTATTGATTTGAAAAAAGTTCCATGTTTAGACAGCACCTGTAGTTCTCATGCCAGGCCACTAGATGGCACTGTGTGTTTAGCATGTCTATCGAACACACTTCATTAGCTTTCACTTCATTTTAAACCTTAACTCATGTACAACAGAGTATTAGACCCATAACAGAAAATAATTTAAGTCATAAAATTACCAGAGTAAAGTCAATATCACAAGAAGTTACTCAAGAATAAAATGGAATTAAAAAGAGAATAAAGTCATAATATTACGAGAAGTATTATGAGAATAGTCAAAAAATATTAATATTACAAGAACTCATACCAGAATAAAGGCGAATTAATACGGGAATAAAGTTATAGTATTACAAGAAGTCGTATGAGAACAAAGTCATAATGTTATAAGAATTAAGTTGAAATATTCTGAAAATAATCGTAAAATTGCAAGATTAAAGTTATTATATTACTTGAATAAAGTCAATATTATAAGAATAAAGTTGTAGTGTTATGAAAATTAAGTCAAAATCATGAGAATGAAGTTGTAACAATATAAGCAAAAGTTGGTATTACAAGAATAAAGTCATAATATTTTGAAAATAAAGTGATAAAGTTCCAGAGACAAACTCAAACAAGAAAAAAGTCTAAACAATACAAGAATAATGTGGCAATATGAGATTAAAATCATAATACTACGAGTTATTCTTGTAATACTCTGCCTTTTTTCTCATAATATTATGACGTTATTCTCGCACGAGTTTATTCTTGTGATATTATGACTTTATTTTTGGAATTTTATCACTTTATTCTCATAAGTTTTTTATTTTTTTATTGCGGCCCTAATACTCCGTCACAACCTCATGTAACGCATACATTTCTTTTCAGAAATCACGCTAAACTGTGGGGCGTGCTGTGGTGACGTAGGGGATAGCACAACCCACATTTGGAGGCCTTGAGTCCTCAACGCGGCCGTCGCGGGTTCGATTCCCGGACCCAACTGACATTTGCTGCATGTCTTCCCCCAATCTGCTTCCCCTTTCCTGACAGCCTACTGTCATATAAGGGACACTAGAGCCCACAAAAAGACCCCCTGAAGGGGAAAAAAAAGACAGAAATTATGCTAAACTGGACAGGTTAAGTAACAAAATGTTCTCCACGATTGTTTCTGTTATCTCCCCCTGTATGTGTACAATAAACCCTGAAATCATCCGTTCTGACAAATGCGCCTTCACACCTGCAGAGCTCTTCACACCTCCGCTGGGCTGCTACAGAAAAGTTTCACTCTGAGACCTGATGTCAAAAAGCGCCGGTCAGACTCTGGTCACTGGTGTCGTGTAAACGAGCGGCTGGAGAGACGTACCCTTTGGTGAGGAAGTTTCCTGCAGCGTCCACCAGCAGGAACATCTCCTTCTGGGTCTTGGTGCTGTTTCCAGTGTACAGGTAATGCTCCAAAGGTACGGGCCGCTTCATGGTGCTGATCACGTAAATGTGCCTCTTCTTAATACGACTGCGGACCAAAGGACTCGGGTTAGAAGTTTCAGAACAGATTTATAGCCTCCAACTTCCAGTTTAGCTTTGAGAAGTTACCAGGGCAGAAATGATTCATCCAATTAATCATTTCGGATTAATCATGATTAATAATTAATCATAATTAGTCATTTCAGATTAATCCGATTAATCACGATTAATTGTGATTAATTACGATTAATAATGATTTAATCCGATTAATCACAATTAATCCAATTAATTGGTTATTGAAATAATCTTCAATTAATTGCTAAATCAATTAATTGATTTAGCAATCAATTAATTGTTAATTGGAGTATGCAGACTCAAAAAAGGTTTAAAGAACAACATATTCAGAGAAGAAATTAAGCTAAAACTTTGTAAATATGTTCTACCCAAAACTCCTAACATGACACAGTTTTAGCTTCATGTAGCTCAAGTGGTGGAAAAATCAAAATGTCCTATTAAGCATATTTTGCCATCAAATGATTAAAAAAAATTGTAAACTGATCTACAAATGATCAAGCATACACTAAAAAAATAGTCTGTTTTTGTATTTTAAACTACAAAATATATCTATTCTTATTTACATTATTTTAAAAGGGAACTGAATTAATTTTTATTTGCACATTTAATGTATTTCTAATATCGTTTAAAAAAAGACTTAAGTAGTAAATGAAAAATCTGCAGAATGTATTAACTTTTTTGATAAATTTTCGATTAATTGTCAGAATATTCGATAGGATAATCAGTTACTAAAATAATCATTAGTCGCAGCCCTACGTTTTGAATTTGTTTGTAACCTCCTCAACGAGTCAACAATGAATAAATTTAGTAAGCTAGCCACTCAGAGGGTTCACCATTGGTCAACCTAATAATTGATTACTAAAATAATTGTTAAATGTAGCAACAGAGGTTATTACCCGATCCACTCGCTGAACTCCAAGGCATTCGGCACCGTGGCGCTGAGCAGGATGATGCTGACGTGATCAGGTAGCATGATCAGCACTTCCTCCCAAACCACCCCTCTCTGAGGCACACAAACAGAAGAAAAACTGCTATTCTCACAGGGGAAGCAGAGGAAATAAAGCCTCCAAAGAAATTTCCTGACCTCAGCATCATTAATATAGTGGACCTCATCGAAGATGACCCACTCCAGGTCTCTGATGACCTCTGAGCCGTTGTACAGCATCGACCTCAAGGAAAGCAGCAAGACAAGTCAATGTAGACGTTTTATTCATCATTTTGAAAGCAAAATACTCAACATGGAGATACCTGAGGATCTCTGTGGTCATGATGAGACAGGAAGACTCGGGACTGAGCTGGACGTCTCCGGTCAGGAGTCCCACGTCCCCAAAAGTGCTTTTAAAGTCTCTGAATTTCTGATTGGACAGAGCTTTGATGGGAGACGTGTAGATGGTCCTAGAAAATCCCAGAGGTCCAAACAGGTTGAATTAGGATCATTAGTAGTACTAACATTTCTGTATTTTATGTTTTTGTGTCTTTATAAAGGCATTTGTTGTGTTTAAAATGTTTTTATGTATTCTGTGCCACACTTTGTGGCTAATTTAAAATTCTTTATAAGTAAAGCTAGATTGGAAAAGGAGCTAAAATATTTTTGTGAAATTATCATGAACAACATATTTTATCAATTTATGTTTGATAAATAATAGGTCTGCACAATAAATCATGAATATGTCACAATAGCAGTGTGTAGTCCTGGAAGCACTGCAAAAACACAAAATCTTACCAAGTATTTTTGGTCTAGTTTTTAGTGCAAAAATGTCTTCTTATAAGATCAATATTATGGGATTATTCACTTAAAACAGGCTTCTATTTTTCTGAAAAGTTATCTACTGTACTAAGATATTTGCAATAGAATCTGAACAAAAATAGTTGGTATAATTTTCTATGTTTGCCTGGTGTGGGTTAGAAAAGATAATGAGGAAACAAACATATATTCCAATGGGGGTAACATTTATGAATATTACCCCCATTGGAAGATTTTCTTATATCATCCAGCCCTAGTAAATAAATAATGCACCAACAATGACAGGATTATTGATTGTAAAGATAAATTCAGTACATTAAAACCTTTAATCATATTTTGATTGTTCTGTTTCAGCGCCATCTAGTGGTGGAGTCAGAAACGCTTTGTTGGAATCAACAGTGGCTTGATTCCTAGTCACTGTTGACTTGGCTCATGAGAGAAGTGGGTTTTTAATGAATTATGTTAATCACTTGGTAATGTGGTGCCTTTAAAAATGCCCACTAAAAACATTCAAATTACAGAAACAAGTGAGATAATTAGAAATTCAGATAAACATGCTGCAGAAAGTTTTATCCATTTAATCCGCAATACAGTCCCATAAATTCCCAACAAATTGAGTTTTATTTCATTGTTTCCACTCCTCTGTCTAAAACTAATTTGTTTTTATTTAATCAATTAGTGTATAGATACAGCTTTGGAAAAATGAGAGATTGCTTACAATTATAAACGGTCATATACCTATATACTTTTTATAGGTTTATGTTTGAGTAAAATGAACATTGTTCTTCTGCTTTATGAACTAATGACAACATGTCTCTGAAATTACAAGCAACATTTTTTTATTTATTTGCAGAAAATGAGAAATGGTCAAAATAACGAAAGACATGCAGAGCTTTGAGACCTCAAATGATGCAAAGAAAACAAGTTAATATTCATTTAGAAACGACAATACTAATGTTTTAATTCAGGAAGAGTTCAGAAATCAATATTTGGTGGAACAACCAGGAGGTTTTCAGTGGGGTTCAGTGCAGTGGGCTCTTCATTTTTTCCAGAGCTGCGTATTTTCAGCTTGTTGTAGATAATTTCTTTCTGAATCCATATATGCACATTGCCTTTTGGATCATTATTTGTATTCTTACACAGCTTTTAAATCAATACCCCTGTTAAATCCCAGCCATTATATCTCATATGTTCCTCCTTCCCCTTTAGGCAGGCGGTAATTAAGCTGCACCAACAGTTTCTCACCTTGTCATGTGTTTCTGGGACAGAGCGATGGCGTACTCAGCCACCACCGTTTTGCCGGCCGACGTGTGAGCAGCTACAAAAACAGAGTCGTGGGCCTCCAGCCTCAGCACAGCCTGCTTCTGGAAAGTGTCCAACTCAAAGGGCCACTGAAACAGAGGAAGGCAGAGAGTCAGGCACCAGCAGACGCTCCATCACAGCCAGACAGCGATAATTCAGAAATGAGTCATATTCGAGTCGCCACCTTGAATGCCGGGTTTGGGATGCGTTTGTAGAAATCCTCGCAGGGTGACAAAATGTCCACAGGGATGGCCCATTTCTTTTTCTCCTCTGGGTTCTTTTTTGGCTTTGACTTGTCTGTTTTTCTTGCCTCTGTTTGGGAACGAGAAGACTCTGCATCCTGAAGACGGACAAAATTTTTTATTTATTTAAAGCTTCTTTTTTAAAGTGATTAATTACAGCAAGAATAAGTCCAATTATGTCATATTTTTGTTTACCAATTTGATGTGATGCATTAAACATTACAGTGAGATTAAAACATTATACAGTTACTGTTCTGAAGAGAAAAAGATTAAATTCCAGTTTATTTATGTTTCAAAGAGTTGATTATGATGCATTTTCTGTCTAATTACATATATAATATTTTTTGTCGGCACTTAAAAATTTTCACTTGAACTGTGTCGGATTCCTACTGCAGATGAATGTGTGTATGAATGACTGTAGTGTACAGTGTTTTGGAGTCCTCTGACTTGAAAACACTATTGATCATACTTCAGCTAATTATTAATCATTGGAGGGACCGTGACGGACGATGGAAGTGATGGACGCTAGTACTGAACAGAGCCACTGAAATTGTTTTCTCAAGTTGTTTTTCTCAGTTTATTCACTGATTCTACTTGTTCGAGTCAAGCTAATTTGTCTGAGAACTTAATACACCTGGTTGGGGCTCATTTATACAGACAGCGGTATTTACAAAAGTTGCTAACCGCTAGCTTATAAATCGATCCGTACCTTCTCCTTCCTAACATGTTGATTAAATTATCGACTTTGTCTGAATTCACGCCACATGATTTATATCAATACGTTATAAACAGTGTTTGGACCAGCAATAAAAACGTACAAAAGACTAGATGCTAACCAGTCTTTTCCATACATGTTCGAAAATTGTGGTTTTCTCACATTGTTAAACTCTGACATTTTCATAAAATACACTGTAACAAACCCGGAACCTCTTAAGTTGCTGAATATAAAAGCTTATATTTCGAAACAGAACCGCTTAAAGTGTATTCTGCTTCCCACAAACGTACTCTGGACCGTTTCTTTTCCCCATTCTAGTACGGTCGCCATCTTTAAAGGGTACCTAAGGCTCGGCTTAAGGATGGCCAAAGGCGCCCTCTTCTGGATGGCGGCCAAACTACAACACTAAAAGAAGGTCTAAGAGGACTGTTACTTAATTTATTGGAACTAATTTTACTCTAATAAACAATTAATCGGTAATTAATCGTAAGTGAATTAATTTTCTATACCGCTTGCAGCGTTAATAGTAGAAGGAGAAATACAATTAAATTAAAGATCTTGATGTCCAGGTCAACCAGGATAGTTTTAATAGTAGTAATAATAATAATAGTAGTAGTGGTGATATTAAAAGAAACACCTTTATTCCCAGGTCTTCCAGGCTATTAGTCCTGGGAAGTTTGACGGCCTCTTGTCCTGCTTTGTCATCCTCCTTCTCCTCTGCTTCAGGCTGGAGATCAGGAATGTCTTCCAGTGTGGACAGCAGAGACATGAGGTTCACCTCTGGTTTTGCTATTTTGGCATCTTCACAGAGCAAATACAAAAAGCAGGAACCAGTAAATAAATTATCTCAAAGTTTTAAGAGCAAATTTATATATTTTTTAAATGTCTTGAACCAAACCTTTGTCAGAGAAATCCATCCCAGCTTTGAGTCCAGGAGGGATTTTTAGTAAATCTGAGGTAAACAATAACATGAAATGTTATTTCCTTTGTGGCAGTGATTTACAAACTTATACTCTCAAAGCAGAAAAAAAAACCTTTCTCAAAGTCTATTTCCTCCTCCTGCTCAGATCTCGTCTTAATTTGGTCCAGAGTGAGTTCCTCCATTCCTCCTGTGAAAAATCAACAATTAAAGATTGATTAGCTGCTTTAAGCAAAACTCTACAAAAATAATATTTATTTTTAATATTGCGCTTCACAGGATCCAGACGTTCTGGTAAATGTTTAAAGTGGCTTCAATCAGCAGTTCTGTAAGCTCAATTTTCAGGTTAAACTTTTTCTTTGACCTTATTT
Organism: Gambusia affinis; assembly: GCF_019740435.1. Lineage (NCBI taxonomy): Eukaryota > Metazoa > Chordata > Actinopteri > Cyprinodontiformes > Poeciliidae > Gambusia > Gambusia affinis. The sequence goes on along the minus strand of NC_057881.1, from coordinate 7,912,654 downwards.
AGACTTTACCAAAATATGTTTTACTTTAAAACCTCCTGTAAGATTGATTGATAAAGTTATATAGCAACATCTTTACAGTATTTTAACTTTCTGTACAAAAGTCTTGTTTGTTCAATTTCATTAACTTCTGTTAAAAAATACTTTATTTGATCAAAATTAAAATTAAATATTGCTGTAACTCATATTATAAAGAGTCTTTGTAGATGGTGATGCTGTGAAAAGAAAAGATTTCCAGTAGTAAGCCTGTCGCAATAAGCAATTAATCACATAATAAATTAAAATGATCTTGACACTTTTCATTCTGATTAGAATTTTTCAAGGGAAATTTTGTTTAAAGAGAATTCATAATACATTTTATTTATCGTTTCAGTTGTGTGTGTTTTTTATTTTAAGTTTTATTTATGTTTGGTTATTGTGTTTTATTTTGCATATTTAAAATGTCATTGCGTTCTAGTGTTAAGGGTTCTTAACAAAATTTTAACTATTTTAGTCTTTGAGAGGACAAACTTAGCATATTGATAAGTAGCAATTATCAATATGCTACTTTAAAATAGTCTCAAAACAATAATACTATCCTTTATCGCAATAATTTTTGGGACAATTTGTCACGATAGGCCTCTGGAGTAGGGGTCAGTCTGGCAACAAATCTGAAAAAGCCTCTCACTGAAGACTGTTGCTGTATGACGGCATCATTGCTGTCATGAGATGCTGAAAGAAATATTAGAAGTATTTAACCACCAGATTACAAGAAACTCTGCTCAGATCAGAGCATAAAGAAATAAGAGACGAGTTTAAAACCTCTGGACAATCCTGTCCACAAATCGCAGCAGAAAGGAAGTTCTGGATCAATATATCAATATCTCTAACCGGGAAGGAAGGGGTAGTTAGTGTTGCTTCCCCGAAGGCTTTCAGAAGGAGGCCCAGGCTGACGCTGCAGTGACAGCGAGTTTTTGGCCGACAGGCCAGTGTTTTCAAGTAAAACCTAAAAAAACAAGCCAAACAAATACAGATATTGGTTTATTTACTGAGATGGAGTTGGTTTAAGCATTAATGCATCAGTTTTACTCAACAGTTCTGCAGCGATTGAGCGGTTTATTGGTTTACAGAAGAGAAAGTGTCACCTCTGTGAAGTCCAGCAGCATCCCTGTGGTTGGATCTCTGACGACTGAGAGCCCAGAGTGAAGGGGAGACGGGGTGCAGCTGAGCAAAGAGTCGACATTAACCTTCCTTTCAGTCACCCTGGTGAGAAAAACAAAGAAAATATCACATCTTCTTCAAGATATCATAAATTTACTATGATAGTGATTGTACATCCTTTATTGGTGAAATTATCATTCTAATGTGTCCATAATGGGCTTTCAATAATGACATCAAGATAATAAACAGAGTGGTATACTTGAGAAACTTCTGAAAGGCAAAGTCTGTGTCATGGATGGGCAGCCAGGCTGGATCCTGCAGAAACTGTTTCTCCACTTCTCTCTCCAGGCCCAGGCTGGTGGGTGGGAGTCCATGGGGAAGCTGTGGAGGATGGGATAAGATCAGAAATATTATGTTTTTTCCCCATTTATTAATCAATAAGATTTGGACTGGACAATAAGGCCAGAAAAACATATCACAATATTAGTGTTTCATATTGGTTTATATTGATCATCATTATTTTTTTTAAATATCTAAAATACTGTCAAACTGGAGGCATAAACTTTCCTGTTTTATCCACAGTTTTCTCTTCATGCTGTTGTTTTTAAAATTTTTTTAGAAGTTAAGACACATAGCGGCGGACCTTTAAACTCCGACATCACGTGTTACTCAGGAGGTCGTTGCTAGGTAACCATAGAATGAGTAAGTTGCTAGGTAACCATAGAATGAGTAAGTTGCTAGGTAACCAAAGACTGAGTGAGTCAGTTGATTCCGACTGAGTGAGAGGTTGAGAAGCTAAAGCTAAAGCTCAAGCTTCTCACAGGATCAGAGTTCAGTGAACTTATGAAATATTCTGTTCCGATATATTTTCCATTAATGCTGATCACATGTCTATCATGATATATGTTGCTATTGATTTATTGTCCAACCTTAGATTAAATTTATCTGGAGGAGAAATGAGTGATAACAGACAAAAATTGCAAAATACAACATTTATTCAAAGACAAGAGGAGAAAAATAATGAAGTCAAAGGGAAAATCTTAACTTCTGCCATGCTGTAAAATTTCTTTGGAAATTGCTTTTTTGCAACACTGAAATATTTCACTGTATTATATAACTAGAGTAAAAACATTTTTGATAATTCCCTTCATTAAGGGAAAAATTTCCTTCATTAAGGGTTTGGACCAACCTGACCTTGTTTGAAACTCTAATTTCCACATAAACATAAGAGGCAGTTGGGCCACCTTTGGCGACAGCAACCTCAATCAAGAGTTTTCAATAACTGATAGTAGGAATTTTACAATTTTATGGAGAAATTTTAATCTTGAATTGTTTTAATTCAGCTACACTGGAGGGATTTACGGGCACAAACAGCCTGGTTCAGGGTCTGCCATCACATCTCAATCAGGTTCAAGTCTTTGGCTAATCCAAAACTTTCTTCCTGATTGTGTTCTGTATTATTGTCCTGCAGCACAATACAAGTTCACTCAAGCTTAAAGTCACAAACTGATAGCCGGATTTTCTCCTCCAATTGTTTTCTGTAGAGAAATGGAGTTGAGGTTGATTTTGATAACTTGTCTAGGTCCTGGAGCAGCAACACTAACTCATCCTTGACAGTCAGTTTTTTTTTGTCTTGAAATACTAGTAATTCTACATCAGATAAAACAAATATCCAGCTTAACAGTGGTCCGCAGCAGCCAGGAGAAATGCTCTATCTTCTTTCACAGTTAATGTAAAATAGTTATATTGTACCATGTATGTACAGCAAATCAAACAACAGAAAACAGTTGAGTTAGATGTGACAAGCTTGTGAGATTTTATTATTTTAAACAGTAAACCTGCCCTGTACTGACCGTGCTCTGGGGAGGCAAAGGCTGGTCAGGTAGCGGGTGTGTGATGAGCTCAAACCTTCCTGAGCATCCCATCTCCAGCAGGGACAGCGGCAGGTCCATGGGGCCGACAGGGGGTACATCTACACTCAAAACAACACAGAGGCTCTTTAACAGTCACATATTTTGTAGAGGATTAGCTTCTTAACAAAAATTAAAACTTTAATGTCATAAATCTGAAATAAAATTTTGAATTATGACTTTAATGCAAAGGAGAAAACTCTTCAGTTAGTTCTACTCATTCTGACTTTTTTTCCCTCCTATTTCTGAGATTAACATCAGAAGAGCTGAAAAAATTCACAAAGTAGAAGTTGCATTTCCAAAAGAGATGGGTCATGAAAAAACAATACCGACTGAACAGAAAATAAATTAATCTTTGGATATGTAAAAAACCCTATACAATGGTTAATCTCATTATGATTTATTTTCTCCTAATTCAGAGATTAAAGTCAGATTTTTTTTTCCTGAATGTTGAGATTAAAGTCACAATTCTGATGGGGGGCGGGGGAGTCAGGTTTCCGAGATTACACTAAAAATTCAGACTTTTTTTTCTTTCCTTTTTTAGAATTATGGGATTAACGTTATTTTTTTCCTCCAGGGGCTCTAATTTTCTACCGTACACATAAACCACACTACAGAAACCAGCAAAGCTTTATTCACACATGTAAACCGCAGGTAGTTCGAAAAATCTATCTATTAGACATGAATGTTGCTTTAACAGATGAAGTGCACAAAGAAAGCAGATCTTGCTACAGACATTAGATCAGTAAAGTTAATTGTACATTTGATCTGGTGTTGATTGAAGTAGTAGTTTAACTGAAACCTTTACTAGCTCCGCATGCAACAAAGCAAAACGAAACACATTTAAGTTATTTAGGAATATTTAAAGGACATGCTGATTTTCCGCTGAAACACAACGTACGTATTCTGTCCATCGTCTTTCTTCAACAGACTGAAACTTGCCACCATGAAGCTCTGTCCTGTCCTGCCCTGCTGTCGCTGCGGAAGTTGCCCGGAACTCCAAAGCGGAAGTAGGTAGCATTTGAAGCTAACACAAAAAAATAACAAAACAAAAAATTTGAAAAAAAAAAAATAAAAATACACGTAGGAATATAGTTCATGAAATTGGTAATATCAAACAATAATTCTATGTATATTTTGTTGTTTTGATTTTTTTTTAAGAAATAAAAAAAAATACGTGCTTACGTATTATCTACGCGTCGGTGTTTTTGTTTGAGCCGTTTGCCTTCCAGAGAAGGTGGTAAGTAATTACAATATTATTTTAGAATAAGATAATTCATGTTTTGGGCTTTTCTGCATTAATAGAGCAACTCTGTTTTTGCTATTTGTTGTTTTGTTTACCCCTTGTAGTCTATGGAAATTAGCTACCCTGCCGTTTCTGGCTGGTTAAATTAGACGGCTAACGTTGGTTGAAAATAAAAACTCTGTTTTGATTCTCCTTTTTGCCTCTTTTTACTTCTATTAGTGCTGTAGCTGTTGCTGTCATGGTGTTGTTTCCGAACTCACTAACGGAGGAAGAGGAGTCTCTACAGAAGAAGTATGCTAAGCTTAAGAAAAAGGTAATCTCCTGGTTTGAATTGTTTCCTTTTAGATCGCAGCGATCCGTTACTATGATAAATATTGCTTAAAGGCTCAAATGCTCACCTAATTTTGCTCTACAAAAGCCTGAAATGATTCATACTTAATATTAATAGTGTTGGTGGATGAGTGAATGAATAGAGTAGCATAAAAATAAAATGAAACAATCCTTTATTTTTCCCTCTTCGGGGAAATTTCAGTGTATCAACAGCACAGTAAAAAGTAATCTATAGATATGTCCGATTTTCTTGTGGTTCTTGTGAAGTTGCTAACAGAGTATACTGCTGCAACATCAGTCAACAACTAAGTGTTTTAACTGCTGTAATTTCAGAAAAAGGCACTTCTTGCACTGAAGAAGCAGAGTTCAACCAACCAAACAAACCAGAGTGGCTTGAAACGGAGTAAGTGCTTTTGATTGATTTTTAATAGATTTATTACTAAATGTATTACTAGTGAACGTTTTTGCACCAAAACGAGGAATTTGACTTTGGCTCTACTTTGCTATCGGTGAAGATATTTTACATGTGTACGGAAATAAATATATGTATAAGTAAGACGGGTCGAATTAATGCAAAATATGATCATTTTAAGAACTGTGACAATAACAGCAAGCCATTGTGACAACTTAAGCAAGCTTATGAAATACACATTTATTGAACTGCCTAGAAAGGTGGGCGTATCTTATCTGGGATGCCTTTTTTTTTGTTGCTTTGATTGTGTTTAGTGAACTGCTGAGGTAAACTAGAGAAAATTAAAATTTTGAATGCTAATCAATTAGCATTTATTCATGTAAAATCTAGGTTGGTTTTTATTTGAAATATTTCACTGTTTTTGTTTTGCAGCGCTGTCGGATCAGCCTGTTGTTGATACCGCAACAGCGACAGAGCAAGCTAAAATGCTCATCAAGTCAGGCGCCATCAGCGCCATTAAATCAGAGACCAAGAACTCCGGCTTCAAACGCTCCCGAATGCTAGAAATCAAACTTAAGGTACTGTATCATTAAATACAGGGCAGTGGAAAATGATTTGGACCCCAGAAAATACAGATTTCCTCTGTTTTTGCTTTTTTTGTCACTTTGATTACCATTGTCTGTTATTTAAATTAGTTGGATTATCTGAAAATCTGTGAGTAAATAGTATTCCTCAATCCTGTGTAATAAATCAGCCATTGTGTGTAATATGAATTAATGGTTATTTCAGTAATTAATTAATCTACAGATTATCTTGGTGATTAATCAATTAATTGGATAAAAAAAAATGGCACAACCCACAGATTTTTCATTTAACCTCTTAAGCCTTTTTATACAATCTTAGAAACACATAAAAAAGCCCAAATAAAAAAATATATAGCTAATTTCCTTTTTAAATAAGAACATTTATTTTATTGCCTAAAATGCAGAAACATAGCATAGTAAATCTGAAACAGGTGAAACTAAAACTGACAATTGAGGAATTCAGGGTAAAACAGATTTACAGACAATTCTAAGTATTTTTACAGTTTTGGTTTAATTACTCCTCTGAAGAAGATTTTTCAACGAATTGCCTTATTTGAATCTGCATATTCCAGTTAATGAATAATCAATTACTAATTTATTTGACAATTATTTTAATAGCTGATTAATCCAATTAATCATTTCATGATCTGTATATTAATTGGTTTTAATAAAGGAACCTGCAGCTTATCTCCTTTTCTGCCTGTTTTCTTCTTTTATTGTTCCACTTCCTCAGGACCCAGAAAAAGGTCCGGCTCCTGCCTTCTTACCCTTCCAAAGGAGTGTCTCTACAGATGATGATCCACATGAGGTATAAATGAGATTTTATGTTATTCATATATACATTTTCAAACATCGGTAAATGATCTGCTTTCTATTCTGAAGTTTCTTTGTGTCGTCTGTTCTAGGCTGGAAAGAGAGGTCAAATGAAGAATCTGTATGAAAGGTAAAAACCTGAACCTGAACAGATCCTCTAAAAGTGTCCCTCTATGGGTCCAACAGAGTGTCTTTTTGCGTCCCTACAGCTTCGTTAGTTCAAGCGACCGATACAGGGAGGAAGAAGAAGGAGGCGGCATGTCCTCCAGCCGTGATGTGGACCGAGAAAGGGACAGAGACACAGACAGGGAGTGGGAAAGAGACAGAGATCGGGATCGGGATCGAGACCGGGAACGGGAACGGGAACGGGAACGGGATAGAGACAGAGGCCGGGACAGAGACAGAGACAGGGAAAGAGAACGAGAAAGACACAGAGAACAAAGCAGAGAGAGAGACAGAGACCAGGACAGGGAGCGGGACAGAGACAGAGACGCACCTTTCAGAAGTAAGTAGACTTTCATAGATGGTTCTTATTTATTTATTTACTTTTTAAAATATTTTATTACAAATTGAAAGCATTAAAATAAAACCAACTAATACAAGTACATTTCACAGAATATATGAAAGGAGAAGGATCTTGGATGACACTCCTTTGTGTATTTAGGATGCATCAAACTGTTGAATCTCTAAACTGACTTATCTCTCCTGAGAGTGACCCAAATGTCTGTAGAAACAGTCTCTATGTCTTGATGCTGGATTTTAGACATGGAAGTGATTAAAGCAGCTACATTCATGGAAAAAATGATTTCATTACTTCCATAACATTGCGAATCAAGAAGTAGCTCCGTAACGATAAAACATTTTGCTGGATGATAAATAGTGTCAATAATTATTGCTACAAACAATAATATTTCTTTGAGACCATTTTCAAGGAATGTAGTCGTATGATAATGTACGTTTGCGCTTTCAGAGACCAATAGACTTTGTTTTGTAAAAAAAATGTTTAATAACCATGAACAACAAAAATGAAAAACCATACAACCAAAACTTTAAGTAAAATGGATTAGGATATGTATGTAGAGAAAACTGTCCTTCAAAAATATTAATCATCTGAATAAAGCTCATTTTAGTTATCAATTTATTAATTGCTTCTTATTTGGGTAAAATTTAAAACTTGCTTTGCTTCTTATTCCTTATCAAAAATCATCTAAATTGTTGCTGCAATCATCTCAGCTAAATTAGCAGAAGTTCACTTTCCATCTTTCAATCTTTCTACCCAAGGCTACTTAATATTAACACATTTTCCTCTCTACTATGTTCGTTTTTCACACATTTTCACGTCTCCCTCTGAGCTTTTTTAGAGTCACAGTCCATCCAAGATGGCAAAGAAAGTATTGTAAAGCAGACGTTTAATGCATGACACTCTAAGTAGCATAGCCACTAAATCCAAGTAGTCCTTTAAGCATTTGTGGTTTTGCAACAAAGATTGCAAGTCCACATATTTTGAATTTCTGTTGTAAATAAAAATTATAAATCTGAAATATTCTCCTCTATCCCTCATAGAGCACACTTTCTTCAAAAAGCTTTATCATGTACTCAGTTTATAAATAAACGGAAATTAGAAAAGATGCAAATGGTTTACTGAGAAGTGTGGTTTTGATTCTTGTTTTTGTTATTTTGTTTTTCCTTTCAGGATCGGACTCGTACCCGGAGCGCAGAGGTGTGCGTAAGGGGAACACGGTGTATGTTTACGGCTCCGGCCTGGTGGAGGACACCCTGCGCTCGGCCTTCTCCCATCATGGGAACATCATCGACCTCTCAATGGACAACCCACGCAAGTACGGATCCAGCACTCTGTTAAGTTAACCATTATCCTGACATTCTTCATTCCTGATGCATTCTCCTTATTATATTCACTTGAACTCTTCCTTATGTTTCTCTTTGCAGTTGTGCATTTATCACCTTTGAGAAGATGGAGTCTGCAGACCAGGCGGTAGCTGAGGTTGGCACTTCGCTATTTTTACATTTTATGGAGGCTTTCCACTTATTTTCAGTCCATTACTTCACTACTTTTAATGAAAAGTTGTTATATGTAAGTGGGGGAAATCTCTGCTTTTTGTCATACCAGATTTGATTTAAAAAAATGTTTCCTCTTTTTCTAAAAAAAATAGTGCAGACAATATTTTCAAAACGTGGCTTTTATTTCAATCATCCCTTCTTTGTGTTGTATGACAGAGAATTAAGAGCAGGCTATGAAAATGTGTGTTTAATTGTGAGAACATAATCATATTCGCTGAAAAAAAGGTTCATTTTTACATGAAAAAAACATCTTAAATTTGCTTCAAGACGTTTTTTGGATGAGATAAAAACTTCTTACCAAGATGTGACTTGACCACCACAATCCATGTTTTTCTTCAAAATTGACACAGTTGTTTTCACAATTATTTAAAACTTCTGCTATTGATAATAACAACAAAACTCTTCCATTAAAAAAAATCTATATTTCTATTAAGTAGCAACTTATAACAAAGTAAAGCTTCACAAGATCCTGAATTTTCCACATTTAATTTTATTTGTTTTCTTCCACGTTTGAGTTCTTCTAAAATTATGACTGTATTCTGGTAATATTACAATGTTATTCTCATACTATTTTGATTTTATTATAATAAAGCTGTATTCTTTGTAACATTATGACTTTATTCTCGTAATGAAATTTTAAAAAATCACAGCCTGGTCTTAATATCACATTACAGAGTTGACCTAAATTCAAAGTTCAAAGAAAAATAAACCATAAAACAAGCATGTCAACAAAAGATGGCGGCTCTGGACGCACTGACATCACACTGACATCACACTTAACTATGGAAAACCAAAGAAAGAATTGGTAGAAAAAGAACAAACAATTTTTCAAAAATTAAATCTTAAAACCCAAACACTCTATTAATTGATAAAACCCAAGTTTAATGTGACTTAAATTTGATCTGTGAAACATTCAGGCATAACAACGTCCCTAAACTAAATCAATGTTGTGTCTGTATGTTCAAACTTGAGTCTCTTTTCCATTAGCAGCTAACACTAAAACATAATATTTCCAATTTCACTTTAATTAAAAAGTAAAGGTTGAATCGCAGAATTTCCAGATCTTTATCTTCAGGTTAAATCTTTCCATGAAACTGTTAATTATTTTTGCCTGTTTGTGTTTTTTCCCGACAGTTGAATGGAGCTGTGGTGGGAGACGTTCATGTCAGAGTCAGCATTGCCAGGAAGCAGCCCATGCTGGACGCTGCCACCGGAAAATCAGTGTGGGCCTCCCTCGGTAAACTCTTCTTCTCTTGTTCATTAAGAACCCGTTCTCAATCTGTGCCGTTGTCAGAGATAACATTTGCAATTTCCCTGTGAATGTACAGTACAAACACAACAAAACTCTTCCATTTTCACCCGAAATTGTTGTCGTGTAAACAGGGCCTAAGACGTCTGTTCTGAAGGTCAACGCCCGTCATTTCTTTCTTTTTTTAAATCTTCCAGCCGTGCAGAACAGCACCAAAGGCTCGTACAGGGATAAGAGGAACCAAGTGGTCTACAGTGAAGACTTCCTGGAATAAAATAAGTTTTGTTTTTTTCTTTTTAATGAGAAGCTGGCCTGTATTGTGGAATTGTTTTTTGTTGAATTGAATAAATCACATTCTCAAGTAGAATTCCACAAAACTGGGATTTATAAGGTTTCTGCACATCTTTTCTGGCAAAATCCTGAACTCTTCTGGACTCCTCCGATCAGTTTTAAAAGTGAAAATATAAAACTTCACAGCTTTATTAGGAATTTGACAGAAGGATGGAGGAATGAGTAGACCAAATTTTCAGACAATACGAAACAAAATCTCATCATCTTCATTTAAAGTTTGACCGTTTGAGAAAAATCTGCCATAAATCATGAAGAAATAAGTCTGAAAATTTACAGACTTACATAAAATTTTAAATAGATATACAATGTAAAATAATTAAGATGCAGTCTTGTTTTCTTTCAACTCTATGCAACTGAAAACAGTATTTCACATTGTATTTATTTTAACACATAAAACCTTAAATATATATTTTAAATTGTACTACAAATCTTCAAAATTAAATAAGCCTCCTGCATCCCCAGTGAAAATAACCAAACTTAAATCCTTCCTGAGTGCTCTCCAAGTTTATTACCTGTGCAGCTCTCTGTTTCAAACCGATATTCGGATCATTGATGCGTTTCAATCAACTTTCTGTGTGCAGCAGATCAACAGTTTGAAAGGAGAATCACTGATTTACCATTACAGTACAAATATCTACATAAAAACAAGACATGTTAGTAATTTTCTCTCATTTTTTTGTTACATGACACATTGCAAAATATCTCACTCAAACCCAAAAGAAAAAATAGTTCACAACAATTTCAGATATGTAAAAAAAAAAAGTACTGGTAGAATAATCGTCTTTGGCTTCAGGGAGTTTCACATAATATTCAGTGGTACAGTTTACTCAGATGCAGTTTAACAGCTACTAGCTACAACCAGAAAAGACCATTTATATTGCTTGTTTACTGTTCATTTATCTTCACACTAGACACGTGGTTTGGCAGTAAACATAAGAAGGCATTTTAATATTTTTAGCACTTTAAGATCAGTAACGTCACCATGACCCTTTGAAAAGCAGATCCAGCAGACTGCCATAAACTGATGAGCGTCAAGGTTTCACAATTCATTTCCCTTGAACCATTTTCACATTAAAGTTAAAACCATAAATCTCTGTGTATTTTAGGAGATTTTGATGTAATAAACCAACACAAAGCACGATGTTTGAATAAAAATCTGAAATGTGTCTATATCTTTGACTAAAGGAGAAATATGCCCATTTTTCTCAGCAAAATTTGTTCGAGCTCAGTAAGATTGGACGGTGAGCATCTAACAACGATTGGCTAAGGTGATAACCAAAACATTAACACAGAAATTTATAACAATGACCGACGTCATTTCGCACATCTCGATATTTTTAAAAAAACGTGTCTTTTAGGATGTGCTGTGGTGGCGCAGGGATTAAGCACAACCCACATAAGGATGCCTTAGTCCTCGACGCGGCAGTCGCATGGTCCGATTCCCGGCCTGGCGACCTTTGCCCTTCTCTCATTACCCACTTTCCTGTCAATTAACTATCAAATAAAGGCCACTGGAGCCAATTAAAAAAATAAATAAAATAAAAACGTGTCTTTTTAGTAAGCTATGTTCGTGTTCCTTTAAGACGCCACGCTACGTGCACATTCAGTAGTCACGTGACTCCACCCCATCCAGAAGAACAAGAAGAAGCGAAAGAGACGGTGAGGTTAGAAAAATGGAGGAAGTTTCAAATGTGGAAATAGTGGCGGTGGTTGAGTAGGAAGATGAGCAGCTAATGAACGGCTTAATATATAATAACATTGATTTTAGGCCATATAGTCCAGCCCTAATTGAAATAATACAAACATGATTATAAATGTACTAACTTCGTAAAAAACAACCCCCCTTCTCTACGCTTTGAAATTTTACCCAATGCTAACGTTCGGCCGTGACGTACGTCATGCTCTAGTTTGATCCTGCACTGCAAAGAGAGAAGTGCAAAGCCGAATAAAACGGCTGTTAATATTAATTCAGTATTTTTGAAACACGACCAACACGGACTGAACAGCTTCGATCACTCCCAGCGCTGCCATTGCTAAAACTACAAACAGACTACCAAGACAGCGCAGAAAAATCGACGTCATCGTTCACAACTTCTCCTGTTATCTGATTGGCCGGTAGAAATTCTACCGGCGTTGGGCGATATGGCTGAAAAACGTCTAACGATATGCGTTTAATATCAGTCGATATCAATAATTATTGAGTAGTTTGAACTGGTGGCATGACCTTTCCTATTTTAGCCAAAGTTTCATTCCACACCTCAGTTTTTAATTTTTAAGCAGCTAGGAGGCACCGTGGTGAAATCTTAAACTGTAACCAAACAACGAGTGAGTTAGTTGATGTCGCCAACCTAGCTTAGCTGGCTTAGCTTTCCTCTTTCCGACCCCCAGAATGCCGTGTGGTTCTGGATCTGAGTTCAGTAAAATTATTGACTACTCTATCAGACGTATTATTTACTGATATCGATCACGTGTCTTCCACGATATATATTATTATTGATGTATTGTCCAGCCCTTGCTAGAATACAAATGCATGCCATATAATTAATCTTTTTATTTGTAAAATGTGGAATTTTTCCTTCTACCTTAGGCCACCTTGTGTTGGCCCATCACAAAAAAATCCTGATAAAATACACTGAAGTTTGGGTTGAACAGAACATGGGAAAGTATGTTTTTGCTCATGACACTTGCTCAGTTTGTTCAGTAACCAGGCATTCCTGTTCTTCCTCCGGCTCTCTTACTGCAGTTTCTCTCGCTCTTTCCCGCTCCTCCTGCTCGTGCAGGGAGTTCTGCCCCGTGGTTTTCCCGTGCTGCTCCTTCAGGTGGCGTCGTAAGGCAGGCTTGTGGGCAAAGCGGGCGTGGCAGTAGGCGCATCGATGTGGCCGCTCCCCGCTGTGGAGGTTCATGTGGTCTATCAGCGTGGACTTCTGGGTGAACGTCTTGTAGCACAGGGGGCACTGGTGGGCCTTGGCGGCCCCTCGGTGCACGGCCATGTGTCTGGTGAGATTGCTGGAGTGGTGGAAGTGCTTCCCGCAGCAGGGGCAGACGTACAGAAGGTGGGTGGAGCGGGAGTGGACGGCCAGGGAGTGTGCTGAGGGGAAAGTGAGGCCACAGTGCTCGCAAATTACAGGCCCCGTCACGCTGGAAGTGGAGCCCACCACGGCGACGGACTCATCCCCTCCTTCGTTTGTGCCGACAGCGTTCAAACCTGAACTCCCTTCGCCAGCACCAGACTCTTCCAGTGAGAACTGATTCATGGGGGAGACCTTTTCACCGTGAACGCTGCCCAAAGCAAAGTCCAACCGGGGGAAATCAACGAAATAATTTGCTGCGGTCTTCAGATCCTCCTGGCTGAAGTCCAAGGCAAAGCCCCCTCCCAGTCCAGCAGCGGCGGCGTACCACAGATCTTGGCGGTGAGCTAAAGTCGGCGACCTTTTCTCTTGGGATGATCCCCACTTTCGCTTCTTGAATCCCCTTCCCCTGCCTCTCCCTCTGCCGCGGCTGATTTTCGGCTCAGACAGTCTTCGCCTGAACGCTCTGAGGCCCCCGAAACTCAGATCCTCGGCAGAGTCCAAGTCGCATTCGCTGCCGTCTCCTGCAATGAAGATCCTGTTGGTTTCTGGGTAACACAGGTCCTGAGGAACATCGGCAGAGTCTCCCTTGTCCACTTCCCTGTCTCGGTTTGCCAGCTCTTCCTCTGGGATGTACACTCTGTAAACGCTGTAGTCCTCCGGCCGGTTCTCCTCCTCCTCACCCATCGTGTTTACCTGCAAAACAATTTTTTTAAAAATGACTTCACTGCAAAAACACAAAATGTTACCAAGTAATTCCGGTTTTGTTTGAACTGCAAATATCGTATTACACTTAAAATACGACAACTAACTTATAAGCCACTTTTCAGTAAGATATAAGAGCTTTAAGTAAATAATTCCTTAATATTGATGCCATTGGCAGATTATTCCACTTCTAAAATGAAAAAAATGGAATTATTGACTTAAAACAAGCTCCTATATTACTTGTAAGTTGGTTTTGTCTTATTTCAAGACAAAACTGTTTGTAAATATGTTTTACTCAAAACTCCTCAGGCGGCGTAGCTTTAGCTTCACATGGTTCAAATTCACTAAAGCAGGGTGTCAAACTCATTTTCACTTTGGGCCAAATCAGGATCACGAATGCTCTTAAAGGGCCAGAATGTATTGATAAAACCTGTTCACCAACTGTTAAAATATCAATGAATTCTTAAAATTAAATAATATTGCTGAACATCTTTTCAGTCCCTTCAGAATTTCATGATTCATATTGTGATTCTTTTGCAATAAAAAAGTGTTTATGGTATTAATTTGGAAATATTTGCACTAATTTATGATGGTAAATGCGACTTCTTATTACTCATTGTATGGATTATGGACTATAATTTGACATGAATTAAGGCTGAGGCAGCTGTTTAGTACAAGGAAGAACGTTTTTGACAATTTTTGAGAAAAATCTCCAATAAACTCCCAATTATGCATTAGTGTAAAAAGGTGCAGAGGTTTGTTGGTTTTGCATGAATTCTCAAGAAACTGGAGGGACTGATTGATATAATTTGGTAGCAAGCAGAAAACAATTGCATTGATTTGATTGGATCTGATCTACAGGCCCATATAAAAAGCTACGGTGGGCCAGATTTGGCCCACAGGCCTTGAGTTTGACACATGCAGAAACTCGAAGGAAAGTTGTTATTGCATTTTACAAAGGGAAATATTTATTTTCTTAATCAAAAATTATTTATTTCCATCTTTTAATGTATTAAAATGAAAAGATTGTAGACTGTGCCAATTTTTTTAAATATGATTACTCTGAATAATCAAATTACAGAAATAATTGGTAGTTGCAGCCCTGCAGTCTGGGTTGGTTTGACTCTTGAGTAATTTTAGTTGGGCGGCCACTCCTGGGACGGCTCACCACCGGTCCATGGTTTCCACATTAGTGGATAATGGATCTCTGTGGTTTTCCTGAACCCACAGACTTGGAAATGGCTTTGAAACCTTTTTTTTACTCTGACATTAATGATCAGGTTTCTCATCAGTTGTTGAGTTTCAGAGTGAGGCGTTGGTTTTTAAGCTTGTTATGCCTACTTCATGTTGTCAAACAGGTTCTATTTGGAGGATTTTCTCACACAACAAGTCTAGCAGAGGAAGGTGAGACTGAATTCAGCTTCCTGTTTCCTGTAATGTCCTGAGAAAGCAGATCTTTCACATGGTGCTTAACGATGCATGAACCAGAAGAATAGACCTGCGGTTTTATGCAGGTTTTTAAATGTTGCTGCAGGCGACATGCTGGAAACGGAGACAGATTTTAGCTCCAGATGCTATTGACAGTTATTTAATGAATAAATATTGGTCAACATGGAGTCACATCCCAGTTCTTCACTGAAATAAGTTAAATAGATCCTGGAGGGAGTTTTATTTTTTGTCTCCATTAGGGCTATAGTTAAATTGTTATTTTAAGAATTATTTTCTGATGATTAATCAAATTAAAAAATGTGCAGATTTTTTGTTTAACCACATCAGCCTTTTTATACAATGTTAAAAATACATTAAAATGCAAATGAACATTTAAAATACTTTTTTAAAATCAGAAAATAAACATTTTACTGGCTAAAATGCAGTAACAAATTTGCTTTAATGTACGATTGATCATTTGTTTGCAATTTTGTAGAAAAAGACTAAAAATAATGAAAGTTTGAAACGGATTATTGCAGTTTTTCAGGATTAGTTCATCTGTTTGCATCAGTGAGGATACTTAAGAGCAAACACTAAACATCTAGATACTCTGAGCTGCACATGTTGACATAACAGGAGCATTTAGTGCGACTTGTTAGCATGTGAGGTGTGAAAATCACCTTAGCGTCGGGCTCATCCAGCACGGGGCTGTCGCCGGCGTGCTGAGCAGATGTTTCGCTGTTTTCTTCCTCCAGTGTGATGACAGCAGGGCTGTGCTGCTCGATGGGGGAGGGCTGAGTGGTCAGAGGTGAAGCAACTGAATGAACGTTGGCACTGAGAATAACCGGTCTGACCTGACCGTCCTCCTCAGCCATCTAAAAATAGAAAGGAGAAGGAGGAAAAATGCACAGTTTTACTTCTTCACAGTGACAGAAAAGGCAGACGGCACATTAACGTGGTTTAAATACTGTGGGACGGACTTTCACCAGATTAGGGTTCTTTAGTTGCACGTATCTCTCCAGCGCGGCTCTGCAGCGCTCCACAATGTGCTCCATCTGGAAGTAGCTAGCAGCAGTCAGGTAGTTGACGATCTCCTCAGGGCTGAACTGCAGCATCCCGGTGTAGCACGACTGCAGCAAGTCGCACACAACCGAGGAGCTGTACAGCATCGACACCTGGAGAAAGCATTAAAAATATACACAACAGCAAATAGGAAGGCGGTGTGTGTTTAATCTCACCCACCTGAAGCCTGGGTGAGGGGTTGAGGAGAAACTGATCCCTCAGGAAGGGCGAGCAGGCCGCCAGCACGACCTTATGACCTTTGAAGGTCTGGTTGTTGCTGGCCACGATGGTGATGTCGCAGAAATGTTGGCGGTACCGGAGGGAGTTCATGTGCTTCAGGGTCGTGTCCCCGTGTCCCGGTAGCCGGAAACACACAGTCTCCATGTTGTCTGGCCAACAGACTCTGAACGATGCAGAAAAGAAGCAGAAATTAAATAAAAATAAAGAATCTGGGAAGAATTGTTCTGACAGTTTGAGCCTAGAATAAACTCCACTAAATTTCTAGAATAACTAAACCTTTTTAACTACGTCTGAAACGATTAATCGGATTAGTCGTGATTATTAAAATAATTGCCAATTAATTTAGTAAATGATTAATCATTTACTTGAGCATACGGACTTTCAGCAGTAATTAAGCCAAAACTGCACAGAATATACAGCTGTGCAGCTATTTGGTGGAAAACCAGGAGGTTTTAATGGGGGTCAGTGCAGTGGGCTCTTTATTTTTTCCAGAGTTGTATAATTTCAGCTTGTTGTAGATAATTTTTTGTTTAGTACATCTGTGTTGCATCATCTGTATCATGTGAAGCCTGCAGTTATTCTGTTTCTTTTCTTTTTTTTTGGTGACCTCTTGGATGACTCATGGAGCAATTTTGGAAAGCTGGACTTTCCTGGAAAGGTTCACCACTGTTCACCACTTTACTCCATTTGTGGAAAATGGCTCTCACTGTTGTTTTCCCAAAGCTTCAGAAACGGGTTCCTGTGACTTTGTTTCTCATCTATTCTTCATCTATTCTCTAGCATGGGATGTTTCTTTTTGAGTTATTTATCCAGAATAGATCTTGAGGCATTAAATAAATTGTCACACGAGTAAAATTTTTTCTTAATATTGAAATATTGAAAGGTGGGATTTGAAAAAAAATCCCATCTTTCAATATTTACAACAGTTCTTAAAACTGCATGCACTTCTTTTATTGGTAATTTCACAGGATGTCCGAAGGTATATTTATAAATAGCACATTACATTTAGCAAATGTTTGTTTTCCCTCATGTTTAGGAAACTGCTTTGGTTTTGGGTCATGCTGCCATAGTTTCGAGGAAATAGTTCCTCGAAAGAAAAGCTGTGTCTCAGTCTGACCTTTCTCATGACAGTGTTGATTAATTCACTTCTTCAATTTGTGTCTTTGTATGTTTGGCCATTTTGCAGAAAAACAGATACAACCACCTGTTGCAGAAGCATACGTCAATTTGTACTTGTAGGAGGATGATTTCTGTCTGATAACTGACGGTTCAAAGCTATTTTCTTGATCATAATCACACTCTGTTGTACAAAAACTTGGTTTTAAGTCTAATAATTAATGCACCCCAATGTTAGGTTGGTGAAGAGCTATTTCACTTTGCTAAACATACGTAATCTGACATTTAATATGTGAGGTACCCAGAGAAAAACTAAATATGCAATAGCATTGTACAAGAAATTGTTTGGGTAAATTTATATAGACTTTATTTTTAAGATTATGAACAATTCTGCATTTCTGAGAGTGCCGATAACTCAAAAAGGTATTGGTCTCTAATCAAAACTGTACATTTTCAGCAGTACACTCAACACAGCTCTTTAAGTTTGGACCATTCTTGAGAAAATATAGACATTTTGTTTTACTCTGCTACAATTTTATAATAATTTGGAAATTTGTTCTAGAGCATCGGTGTTAATTATTGATCTTCTACAGAGCAGAATCGTAAATGACTGAAATTATTGGTCGACCAGAACAAAATCTGTGAATCTCCAATCTTATTTCAGCCCATTGAGAATAAAAGCTTCTAAAATGCATTCAGTTTCATTTCTCTCTACTGAAACTTCAGCGCGTTTTATTCAGATCAGATTAAAAAATAATTTCTAACAATAGAGACTTTCCAGTATAAAACAAGCGGTGTTATAATGTAACATGATGGCATCTAGTCTAGTTAGTTGCTTTGAAAGAACACGGCTAGCCATCATCATTGTTGGGCGGATTTTGAAAAGCTGTAAAATACTTATTAATTTGTGAAACCTATTTTAAATCAATCTATTTCATTCTGGTTTATTTAATAGACACAACTGGTTCAAATAAACCGTAAATAATGTACATTTTAACTCCTTTGTTTTAGCAAAGCTAGCTTAACCACTCGACTGCTAGCCACCTTTAGCTAGTATCAAACTTATCTTCTGGACACCAAACACAAAGGCAAAAACTCACACAGTTCCGGTTATAACTTTACAACAACTCACCTCGGTGTCTTCCCTTCTGTCTCAGCCCGTCGTTGTTGGTTTTCTTGAACGGGACAAACGCTAGGAGACACTTGCTGACCAGCTAAATTTGCACATTTCAAAGCTACACGGGGGGGAAAAAATCCTTCCACCTCGATTTCTGTTTACTTTTCGGCCTCGTTCTCGCAGGAAGTACCGTCTCGTGACCGGGAATAACAAGCCACCGGCGATTCGCCAGTAAAACTGACTTTGAATCTGTTTCCGAGAGACTCCTCTTCCGTGGCGAGGCCGTAAATTAAGTGCACGCCTGCTGATTTCTGATCAGCGATTTTAAAATCAATGGACTGGGAGAGAAAAATGGGGCGGGGACCCCAGCTCTCAGGCGTGCCGACGCACACATAGACATAGAACAACTAAATGCTACGTGAGCGTCCAAACTGTACGTAAACGTTGCCGCCATGTTGTGAGTGGCTTCGGAAACGTCATCACTGTATTCAATTATATATTACTGGAGGAGTCCCAAAGCCTTTAAAATGAATTGATAACTTCTTCCAGACTTGCACATGGCCATAACTTTGTTTCTTCTTTGTTCTTAATCTAATTTAGATTGGGGCGTCATTTGATCTTTTTATAGATATTTTATTTTAGCCTGGTTTATAAGAAAAGTCTGGTGTAATTACTCAATTAACATATGAAAAACAATAAACATACTCTACTCGCAGCGCTTTGCTGCTCAGGCCTAATAATAATAAGAATAATAAGAATAAAGAATAGCTGTTATTGTTATTAGTTTATTTTAATAAGACACCTGACACAAGTGCGGTTTTAGAGGTATATCAAGGAGAGTTTCAAAGCTGCCATGTAGCACTGATCAGTAAAACGACCAATATGATTCCTGAAAACGCTGACAGTATTATTTAGAGTTAATTTCATTCACAAAACTCCAGTTTCCAAGCAGTTGTCCTGCTTTCCATAAGGAACTTGCCACTAGCAAAAAGGCGGACGCGGTGACGTACCGTTTCTACGGTGGAATAAAGCGCGTGCGGCGTCTGTTCTGGTAATCTATGGACGTAGCACGTTCATAACCGTTTACGTTCACTGGGAAACATGTCGGCTCCTCAGACAACGACAAAGGTAGAAAAGCTGCAAGAACTTTAAAGGCTTGTTAACGATAATAACGTTTATTTATCATGTTGTACACGAACCACCGTACAAAGCAAATAAGTGCTAACGACGTCTCTTTCTTCACTAAGCATATTTCTGCTTTAGTCTATAATAATTGAAATTTTTTACAAGCAAAGAGTGCTAGCAATGTTAGCCTCGCTTGTGATGTTTTACCTTTATGATAGTTGTATTATTGATTATACTTGTCCTTTTTTTATTTTTCGTTTGAAGTTTTAAATCTTCTGTAAGCCGCTTTCTTACGGTGTGAAATCGCTTTTCAATGTGTTTATTTTCATTTTGAAGACAGCTTGTTGTTTTTGAGCAGACAGTGGTGCAAAAAAGTAATTTTTTTTACTTAAATGATTCAAATCTATATAGTGATTTTCTTATTCCGGTTATTTTCAGCGGAGGTATTACATCTTAATTTTTCCAATTAGCCCCAAAATTAATGAATTATTGATACATGCAGTAGTTTTGTAAATGGCTTAGAAACAAGCTAGACAACTACATTTTATTTCTGCTTCGCAGACAGATTTCATTAAACTTTGTGACACGAGGTAATAAAATGTTCTAATAAATTACAAAACCTTTAAAATGTTAATTTACTCTAGTAACTCTATTTACGTTTTCAATCTTTTATTTTATTAATTATGAGTATTTGAAGCGTACAGTTAATGAAAACTTGACATTTAAGATTACAATATGATTTCAGATTAATGTAGAGGGGTGATCAAATAAACGATAAATAAAACATACAATATAAGCTGGATAATATAAAGTTTTGAGCTTTAATAGTTTGAGGCAGAATGTTGTGCAGCAGTCTAGTTGCAGTATACACTTCATTGACCTCAGCTCCCCTCACTGTCCTCTGCAGGGCTCACTCGTCTGCATATTTCCACAGTGTGGTGCTTTCTGGAGCAAATTATTAGCATAAGTAGAAAGACAGTTCAAGATTAAGTATTTGACAGGCTGTAGGGATCATGGAGACATTTACAAATCTAAGAACATTTTGCTATTTCTGGCAGCATCATGCTGTGTTTGAAACTGTCTGAATAGTTCAGTGGTCCCACCCTTTATCACTTTTTACCACAAATTTGTGACTGCTTTAAAGCAAGTTCTATACCAAAAACAAACGAATTTAAAATAAGCTGTAATGGTCAGCTATTAAGGCAGAAGCTTATTGATCTGTTTATTATTTATCAGGTTTTTCAGGAAATTATAAATTAGAGTAAATATGTGTAGCTTCATAACGGCTTCTAAATAATGCAATTAACTGATGATGTAAACGTTATATTCTTTTAATTTGTCATTTTCTTGTTCCCTGCCAGGAGGCCTCAGACCAAGACGACCCAGAAACACCAACAGAGTCTGTAGCCGCTCCCAGTGAAGTTAAAGAAGGTGAGTTAACTCCTGGACATCAAAAGCATCTTTAATATTTTTTTTTTTTATTTCTTTTCAATAAAAATGAACAGAAAAGTTTTGAATGTTACCAGATGTCGCAGTCCTCATCACGTCTGCTTCCATGCTAGAACCCAAAGTGCTTTCATCGGCGACATCTAAGAAGCCGGAAAAGGGCCTTTCTGACGCTGCTGATGATGGAGAGACATGGTCGCCTCCTCCTTCGCCGCCGCTGAACAAACCTGTTGCAGGTGAAACTTGCCGATAATCACACCATCCCTATGTATCTTAACATGAGGAAGTTAACCAAGGGATATGGAGCAAAGCTATTTTTAATCTCATAAAGAAAACTGGCAACTTGATTATGACTAAGCTGCTGTATCTCTGAAGAATGAAACAGTGATGGAAAGAGAAACAGTTTCCATGTAATGTTTGAAGAATTTCTTTTGTTTTTTTATTGTTGCATTTTCCACTGACCAAGTGGTCAAACAGTATTAAAAGGAGACCTATTTTGAAAAATTCACATTTTGCATGTTTTTGTTCTTCCATTTGTGTCTCAAATGTTTCTAAAATCAACCCACGCACTAAAGAAAGAAAAACCTCCAGACATTTTTTACCAATAAGTTGATGTTTTATGTTGTCCAGAAAATGAGTTGTTTCAAAAAATTTTCAAATGGTTAAGTCTCATTCCATGGGCTCTGCGCCGTTACCTAGCAACCCTAGTCAAGCCCTACCTGTTACCTCCAGCTGACCAATCATGCTGGAACTCCAGCATGATTGGTCAGCTGGTGTTACCTCTGTACAATGGCTGCTGGAAAAAAGCAAATGTGTTGTTCTTACTATTTAGAAACCATTTGCTGCATTCTCGTTGGTGGTGCAGGAGGCTCTACTTCTGCTTTTCAAAGAAGCGCAGTTGTTTAACTGTGCATGTGTTTGCAGCCATTTTCACATGAGAGTGTAAACGTTGAATTGGGGGGCATTGCCAGCTGCCAATTATTTGGATTTGAAGTGACAGGAGGCCTAAAACAGCTCAAAATAATCAGAACTGAGCAGACTAGCATCTTCGTATCTAAGAATTGTTTTGTACAAAAAATGTAATGAACATATTTTGTATAGACCATAAACCTATCCTATTCTTCAAGGAAGCATAATAGATAACTTTAATATGAAAAAAGGATCCAGTAAATCAAACCTGCATAGATTTTTTTTTTTATTGTTGGCGAGTTCTTTGTTTTTTTTTCCCTTTGTTTTTATCTTTAATAACTTTTACAGATTTTGTTTTAATGTATTTATTTTTTAATAGGTCATGCTGCAAAGTCCATTTCCTCGATGTCTCCCTCTCCCTACTCTTCCTCCCCGTTGTCTCCTGGTCGAGCCAAGATGAGCGTCTCCGGGCCGTCCACCAGCAAAGCCAACCTCCCTCCAGCTCCTTCCGCCTCCTCTTCCCCGTCTCCTTCTGCTCCCTCCACTCCCTCCGCCTCTCCAGGCCCACACAAGATCCACCGGGCCCGGAAGACCATGAACCGGCCCCCGCTGGCCCAGGTGAGAGCGAGTTGGATCGTATGGAAGTACATGAATATTTTCAGGGATTTCTGTGTGATTTGAATGTTTCTGGTGAGCAGGTGAGTCAGGTTGATGTTCTGGCTGCGACCGCGGCGCCGTCAGGATCCGACTCTGAAACCGGTTAGTGGCTTTAAATCACTCAGAGGGTGAAATTAGGAGATTTATCAACGTTTCTGCATTAATCAGGATTTTCTTACAACTTTTATATTTATGCAAATTTTAATTCATATTGAACAGATTTGGATTGAACAGATTTGACCCTGAAGCCATTTTTTTCTGTGAAACTAAAACTGCTGCTGCTCGTGTTGTTTTGTTGTGTTTCTAAAAGCTGCAAAAAAGAGGAAACTATCCGAGAGCCCACCGGGGAAATGTGAAAAAATTTCAAACAAGACTCAAGCTGAGGTGAGTCGATCATTTCTGTTTTCCTGGCTTTTAAACGTTTGGCTTGATTTCTCCTGTGCCGTTCATTTTGCCTCTTTTGTGTTTCTGTTAGGACGAGAAGCTGTTTCATAAAAAGGTGGAGTCTATTACGGATTTGGGGAAGTCTGTTGACGATGGAAACCATTTATCTGCTCTAGATTCAGAAAAGGTGTCAGGCTAAATGAAATTACTGGTGATTTTTATTGATTTATGTGTGGAAGAAGTGAAATCATAATTTGGTTGTTTGTGGTTTTCAGTTGGAAAATGGAGGTGAAGAGAAGCAGCCAATTACCAATACAGAAGATCAGGTGATTATTTCTGCCGCTACAGATCCATGAACACGGGTTTGGAAAAAATTAAGAGACCACTTCAAATAATCCGTTTCTCTGATTTTATTTTTTATAGGTTTATGTTTGAGTAAATCGAACATTGTTATTTTATTCTATGAACTGACAACATGTTTCTGACATTCCAAGCAAAAATTTTGAATTCATTTGCAGAAAATGAGAAATGGTCAAAATAATGAAAAAGTTGCAGCGCTTTCAGATCTCAAATAATCCAAAGGATACAAGTTCATATTCATTTAGAAACAACAAAACTAATGTTTTAACTCTGGAAGAGTTCAGAGATCAATATTTGGTGGAATAACCAGGAGGTTTTAATGGGTTTCAGTGCAGCAGACTCTTTGTTTTTACAGAGCTGTATGTCCCTGTTTAGTTATAGCAGCAATAATTTTCCATTTTGTCTTTTTAGACTTTACAACCAGCCAAGGTTTCGCCCAGAAAACTTGCTAAGCCTGGAGCTCGAGGGCACTAGGGCAGTCATTCATCCAGCGGTCCGTTGTGTTTTAGAGTTAAAACATTTTTGGGGCGTGCTGTGGCGGCGCAGGGGGTTAGCACGCCCCACGTTTGGAGGCCTCAGTCCTCGACGCGGACACCGCGGGTTCGACTCCCGATCCCGGCGACCTTTGTCGCATGTCCTCCCCCCTCTCCTCACCCTCTTTCCTGTCTGCCGACTGTCACAAAAATATGAGCCACTAGCGCCGCAAAAACTCTTCGGAGAAAAAAAAAAAAGGAGTTACATTTTTTTTTAAAGTTGACAGGAAATTTGAAAATATCACTTGATAATTATGTTATTGAAAGATTGGAAGATTAATACCTGAACACCAACTATGAAGTCTTAAAAAATGCCAACATTTAAAAAGAAAGTTGAATAAATAAGCATTGTTTAGCCTGGTGGGGGCACAAGTAAAGCCTGGTGGCCCGCCAGGCTTATAATACACTGGGGGAAACCCTGACACCAGCGCGGCTTTGTCAGGGTCAAAGCATCGATTGGATGCTTTGATGATAAATTTTTTTCTCTTTCCTCGTATCCACAAATTTAAAAGTATAAAAGCTGCTTGAACTTCCCATCCAAACATGTCAAATATTTTACTTTCCTTTTCTGACCTGCAGAGTTTGGAGCCTGAGAGAAAGTCTTTGCGGCCGCAGTCGGATCAGGACAAAGACACTATCACCATTGATTTGGGGGAAACAGAAGAGGGTGAGTTTAAAGAACTCAGTTTTCCAAAAATCTGTGAACAGTTATTCACCGTCTCACAGATTTTATTTGTTTTTGACTTTTTACCGTATTGTTTCTAGAAGAGCGCTGCTCGTGGTGGCAGCATGTTGGAGTACTTGTATTGGATTGGTTCTGATTTTGCTCTTTTTCTACACTTTTCATTATGTTTTGTTGAGACATTTCATGTTTGGAAAATTATTCCCTCTGGTTTTGGCTTCTGTGTAACCAGAAGGATCTGGGCACTGAGGGCCCATTGCGCCGCGTTTGGAGCGCTTGACGCGTTGCACGCGCCTCCACATTGACTTTGAATGTAAACCAGATTCACAACACGCGTTTGGTGTGAACGTACCATTAAGTTTTACTTTTGGACAGTTGTTGTGACACGTAACTGTGGCAACAAAGTGTTGTTTTCACAACCAGAAGCAGCCTATTACCGTCTCTAAAGCTAAAATAATACCTGAACTATATTCCAGTTTTCTAACCAGAGATTTAAAGAGGTGCGGCAAAAGCAAATGAGGTTGATGAGCAGTCCTTGTCCACAGCTGATAATGACATCCAGGTTTGCATGGCATGAGATTGTCACGAAGCAACTGTCTTCAGTCAGAGACTTTTTCAGATTTGCTGTGATACTGACTGCTACTGGAGATCCAAAGCATTACCAGCCACTTTGACTCTGAAGAAATTTGAATGATATGAGTTACGACAGCTTTTAATTTGTATTTGTTCTGAATTGAATATTTTTACACTATCAAACATATTTAAACAGCAGCATAAACACATAATGTTAATAGTTATTTGAATAAATCATACTTTTTGTTTTCTCTCCATCCATTCTGTAAAACAGATGATTTTTTATCGCCACTTGTTTATATTTATTTTGTTTTCAGCAGAAAGGTCTGGAGAATACACAGAGGTTCCTTTGGGTGATTTGGACATCGCTGCTGCTGACAGTCTGACTCTTTCCCCTCCTGCTGGTCGGTTTATAAATGTTACTGTCTCTTTAAATTATGAACCACATAAAAGCACTCTTATGTAAACAGTCAAATTAGCTGGAAAAACATTTCCTTATCTGATCAGCTGATAAATTCATTTAAATGTGTTCGTCTTCAGGCAGTGTTTATAAAGACAATAACAGATGGGATCCACTTTTAGACTCTTAGATGTGAAATTATTCAGTCTGTCTGGTGAAGATTAGTAAAAATGTTACTTAATCTTCACAATCAGGATCATTAAATTTTTCTGTTCAAACGTAGCTTATTAATCATACAAATTGAATACAAAATGAAGATTAAATTGTTTTTTCTTGTTATAAATAGTGTAGAATGTATTTCTAGCCTTTATTTCTTGTTGTTTGCGGCTAAATGTGAAATCTCTCTGCAGATGGAAGTGAAGCAGGCGACATGGAGCGGCTGGAGGAGCTTCCTCTGTGCAGCTGCAGAATGGAGGCTCCTCGAGTCGACAGCACCAGCCAGCGGGCCAGCAGACAGTGCATGGCGACGGAAAGCCTCAACGGAGAGGTTCGTCCTGCTAATACCTGACAGGAGCACAGATATGCATCCTCATCCAGTTTATTATTTACTCTAGTAGCGCTTGGTGAAACAGACTAGACTGAAAAGAGGCAAAGTAGGAGCCATTGTCCAAAGATATACAAAGAAAGGCGAATAATCAGAAGGAACTTAAACATTAGGTGCAAATGTAAAGCAATTCAGCAGCCCTGAAAAAGAAGGACAATCGAAAATTTTCAGTTTTTTAGAAAAAGCGGGACCTGCTATGTAAAAAATCTGTTTTTGCGTGTTTATGTATTTCCTTTTGAGTTTCTACTTCTTCTAATTTGCAGTACGTTCATGTTTTTTGGTGTCTATGAAATGAGCCGTTACAAAAAATTCAAAACAAAAATGTTGAGTCATAGTCGGTGCTGTTACTTAGCAACCCCAGTGAAACCCAGCCTGTTACCTAGCAACCGTAGCTCACCTCCAGCACATTTGATCAGCTGGTTTTACTGTTGTACAATGACTGCTGGAGCAGACAAGTTTTTTTGTAGTTGGCTTACCATCCAGAATCCACTTGCCGTAGTCTTGTTGGTTGTACAGGAGGCTCTACTATTGCTTTTCAAAGATGAATGGTTCTATAACTGCACATCTTTTTGCCGCCATTTTTATGTGCAAGTATGAACGTTGATTTGGGGGATGTGGCCAGGAGCAGCTTATTGGGACTTAAAGTGACAAGACGCCCTAAAACAGCTCATTCTGAAAGGATCTTAAAATACTGAGCAGAAATAAATCTCATTATGTAAGAATGATTCTATGTAAAAGTGTAATGAACATGTGCTGTATCGCTCATAGATCTAACTTGTTCAAGGAAACAAAATAGTTCACCCTTAATAATAAATTTGAAATGTTTAGTTTAGGCACTTTGTGTAAGTATTTCAGGTGGTTAAATGTAATCAAAAGTCTTAAATTCAGTCTGCCGGCTCCTCTGGGTTTCAGCTTCGGGCTTGCACCAACTGGACCATGAAAGCGGAGACGATGCGGCCGTCCAGTCGGATTCCCCTCATGGTTCTGTGTGACGTCCATCGCTCACACATGGTGAAACACCACTGTTGTCCTGGATGTGGGTACTTCTGCATAGCAGTAAGTGTGAACGTCTGGGAGGAGAGTAAAATTAGGATTCGTTCCTCCTCCTTGTTTCTTATCGCATCTTTTTGTGTTTTAATCTGAGTTATTTCAAATTTCCCCTCCTCTTTCAGGGCACTTTTCTGGAATGCTGCCCGGACCAGCGGATCGCTCATCGCTTCCACCGCGGCTGTGTGACCGTACTGAGCGGCGGCCGCAGCAAGGCCAACGGCGGCGGGATGCTTTTCTGTCCACACTGTGGGGAAGACGCCTCAGAGGCCCAGGAGATCATCATCCCCTCCTCGGCATCAACCTCTGCAACCACGGTGGTCACCATGTCGGCCTCCTCCACAACCACGCCCTCCCTGCCCCCATCAGCCCCGACGGCGCCCTCTCTCACTGCCTCAACAGGAGGGATGAAGGACGGGAAGATGCCTGAGAGGCCTGTCAGGTAGGATATTTTACTGAAATATTCTCCAAATACGATTTTTACCTATTTGTTAAAATGGCCATTATGTTGTGATGGTATAATATAAGACTGATAATCTGTGAAACTGGTTCCCCACAAAATAGCCTGACATGAATGCTAAGATTAGTGAGCTGCTAATGAACCCTCACTTTTATCTTTTTTGCATCTATTGCACATTCAATTTCACCACAAATCTGAAACAAACCTCCATAAAAATGCAAAACAGCTGAAACACTGAGTTCCTTTACATCAAGGCTGCTTTTGAGCCGGATAAGCGGAAGAAGAGGGATGGATTTTAAGTATGGTACTCAATAAAATGCAATATTTATTTCTGGTTTTAATATTGGTGACTATTTTATGTTTTTATGGCGTTTTCATGATGTAAGGCACTTTGAACCGCTTTGTTGTGGAAATATGTTATATAAATAAACTTGATTGATTGATTGATCATTGGTAAGTGTAACTTTATGGCCACAGGCTTTCCCCCCATAAAACTAGCAAAGCCTGGTGGTAGGGAAGCTAGGAAAGTCATCCAGCAACTTTCCATGTTTTTGAGTTAAAAATGTTTAAAGTTGAGAGGAAATTTAAAAATATCATTAGGTAATTATGTGCTATTGGAAGACATTATCAACAATACCTAAACACCAATTAAAAACCTCTAAAATAAATAAAATAAGCAAAGCTTAGGTTGGTGGGGGTACAAGTAAAGCCTGGTGGCCCGCCAGTTATAATACACTGGGGGAAACCCTGCCTCTGTTGGTTGGACGATGTTGGATTTCTTCTGACCTGTTTGATGCTACCTGCTTTATGTGCGAAAAAGCTTAGCACTACCATATAAAATATGCAATTCTCTTTTGTACATTTCTGTAGTGATACAGGTCTTAAATTTCATATGCAATGGTCTTAAAAACATCTTGAAGTCTTTGAAAGCTGCAGATTCCCTGTTTTTCTGTCTTCTTAGCGCTCGAATGCGAAGCCACGGCCTGGTGGCTCCCACAGTGGAGCAGCAGCCTCCTCAGCTCGTCCCCTCAGCTACGACTGTGCCTGCTGTTCCTCCGGCTGAGGAGGGAGTGGACAGCGTAGGTCCGTCTCTCTGCATGCCGAATGGGAAGTCAGTCAGCCCAAGTGCACTACCACCTGGACCCAGCAGGGCGGCGCTGCAGAAAGCAATTCTCACACAGGAAACGGAAAGGTTAGCGACTGCATGGATTTAGATTTTAGTGCAATGGAGTGTTAGGGCCACTCTAATAAAATAAAAATAAATTATATATTTGTATCTAAATATTATTGTGAGACTAAAGTCATAAAATTATTAGAATACAGTAATAATAGAAAATAATAAAACGGAAAAAACGTTATTGATTATATTTTATAATTGTCATTCTAATAATTTTATGACTTTATTCCCATAATAATAATTCAATATTTTATATTTACATGTAACATTTACAAACATTTATATTATATATGTATATATTTATATATGTAATATGAGATATATATGTAGATATGTACATTTATAGTATAATATATTCCATATTTCTTTACCTTTATTTATACACATTGTATCATTGAGATTAAAGTTCTCATTTACAAGACAGAAAAGTAAAAAAAATTATTTTCATAATTTAATTGTTTAGTATTTTATTATTTAATAGGATAATGGCCCTAATGTTCTGTACTTTTAGAAGCATATTGAGAGTAAATTTTTGGGTTATCAATTTGAAATTGTGCAGAATTCAAAGGTTTTTACCTTTCAACTGCCAAATATTTTTGCTAAAATCTGTTTAATTGGGGGAAAGTTGTTTTCTGCTCACATAATAATAATTTCACATAAACATATGTTGCAGTAGAGTTATGTAAACATTGTCATACAAAAAAAGAAGAAAGAAAAGAAAACAAGTTTTTTTTTTTTTTTTTACTATTTTTGATCAAAAGTTACTTTTTCTGTACCAGGAGGAAGAAACTGAGGTTCCACCCGCGGCAGCTGTATCCTGCTGCAAAGCAAGGAGAGGTCCAGCGAGTGCTGCTGATGCTGAGTGAGTGGCATACCATAATAATCACTGTTAAAAAAAACAACATATATCACATATATCCGAAAGGGATGTCTGTTTTCAGCCGTTAAAACAGTTTGAACCGTTGTTAAACATGCCGTCACATGTTTTTCCGAGCCGTCTTTAAACGCACCATTATCGTAAAGATGCTAACACCTTGCTTACACCAACTGGAGATATTTTGCTGAGTATTTCTGCATGGTGTGTGTCAGAAACATTACACAGTTTTTTCCAAACAAACGCTGTAAGTTGAGTAATGATGTTTATGCTAAATTGCTAAATGATGCCAATATGTCATGTTAGGCTAGTTAGCAATAATGCTAACAGTATTACATTCCTGGCTAGCTAGTGAATGCCAGGAATAAACCGAATCTGCTTTAATTTCTATACAGACGTTGTGCTCACTGTTGCTTTCTACACATTTAAAAGAATCTTTATTGCCACAATAGAAAGAGCAAAAGGTCAGGGAGGAGACATTAGCCCAGAGACCAGCAGCAGGGACGTTGATGCAGGTAAGGAGAGATTATTACATCTGCTGCAGGGAGAAGCCAAACAGGTCAGGAAAAGTTTATGTCTTTGGTCTCTTAACCCATCAGAGAGGCTCTTTAAAGCTGCAGTTTGTCACTTTTATAAAAATATCTGTTTTTTAGAGATTTGTTAAAACTGTCACCATGTTGCGACAGATAAATATGACACAGATAATCTGTGAAAAGATCGATCACCTCCACCTCCTCCCTGAGCTGCTATTGCTATCTGAAGAAATGCACCGCTCCCGACCTAAAACAACCAATCAGAGACAGGAGGAGGGTCTTAGTGCTGTCAGTCAACCTCATGTACTCCCTGCTAAATATGCTAATGGCAGAGAAACAACTCACCGTGACTGGAAAACCTAGCCTTAGCATTCATGACAGGTTCTACTGTTTGTGGTCTCTAAGAGGGTTTATGGGTTGTAGGGTTGAGCAACCCCACATGGGCATGATTGACAGCGCTAAGACCCTCCTACTGACTCTGATTGGTTGTTTCTAGTTAGCATTGGGAGCTGACACATATAATCGGTGAAAAAATGTACCTCCTCTGCCTTCTCACAATGCTAACTATAAACAACTGATCAGAGCCAGAAGGAGAATCTTAGCGCTGTCAATCACAATCTCATGTAGTGCTGCTCATGCCTTCTCCTCCCTCCCCCTTGCTCTCTCTTACGATGTCATGAATGCTATTGCTAGTTAGGATAGCCACTGATGACAGTGGAGAAATGGTTTTCTGTGACAGTAAGTTGTTTCTCTGCCATTAGGACATTTAGCAGTGAGTACATGGGGTTGATTGACAGCACTAGGACCCTC
Organism: Gambusia affinis; assembly: GCF_019740435.1. Classification (NCBI taxonomy): domain Eukaryota; kingdom Metazoa; phylum Chordata; class Actinopteri; order Cyprinodontiformes; family Poeciliidae; genus Gambusia; species Gambusia affinis. Next base: position 7,881,233 of record NC_057881.1, on the reverse strand, counting down.
CTCCTGGCTCTGATTGGCTGTTTCTGGTGCATTTCTTCAGAAGGCAATAGAAGCTCAAGGAGGATGTTGACGAGATCAATTTTGTAAAAGATTATTATTTCAACAAATATGCAAAAAATCTATATTTTATAAAATCTACTAACAGCAGCTTTAACGGCAAAAAGGGCATTAAGTTAATTTCTGTTTCTCTGTCTTCCAGTGGAGGGAATCGATCCAACGTACCAGCCTGAGTCTCAGAACCGACGTTCAGCTCTTCACGCTGCAGCCCAGAGAGGCCTGCTGGAGGTCTGCTACATGCTGATACAGGTGTGTAAACACTGCAGCCTGTTATTCCTCCACTGGTTTTAGCACCTCGCTAACCTCCTGCTGTGGTTTTAATGGCGCCAGGCTGGAGCTCAGGTTGATGCCAAAGACAAAGACCTGAGGACTCCTCTGCTGGAAGCCGTAATCAATAATCACGTTGATGTGGCTCGTTACCTGATCCAGAACGGCGCCTGCGTTTATCACGTTGTGAATATCCGTGCTCATATATCACATTTATACTGGATTCTTGTTGTTGTTGTTGTGGTTTCAGCCACTTTGTTTGTGTTTCTTCACCAGGAGGAGGATGGATACACTGGCCTCCACCACGCAGCCAAGCTGGGGAACCTGGAAATCGTTAATATGCTTCTGGAGACCGGCCAGGTGGATGTAAATGCTCAGGTGGGAGCAGAACTACTATCATCACCCTCAGTCACAAAATCTTTTTATTTATAGTGGATATTTAAAAAAATATAAGATTATTAGATCACCTTCCACACTCATTTGCAATTATTATTCACATCAGTGTATCAAAATGCAACTTTTAAAAGAGCAGGGCTTTGCAAAATTTACTTTTTAATCTTTACATCATATTATAATGTGTTGCTTTGATTCTTTCATGCATATTTGAGAAATCCTTTAATCTCCATGGCAACCACTCAGCTGTGCATAACACCTGGGTGGACATAGGCCCGCCTTCAAGGTGCTGCTCCTCCTTCACTCAGCTCCTTCAGACTAGCCAGCATAAAACGCACCATTATCGTAAAGATGCTCTATAACGTTTATTTCTTCGTAATCTAAAAAGCAATCCTAAACACAAACAGGTTTGGTTCTCCATTTTCAGGACAACGGTGGTTGGACACCGATCATCTGGGCTGCAGAGCACAAACACGTTCAAGTGATCAAATCGCTGCTGAACAGAGGAGCCGACGTCTCCATTAAAGATAAGGTGAGTGCTTAAAAAATAAAATATGTTTTTAAATGAGAAACTGAATGTGTAATACAACTTTGTATTTGGAGAAAATTACAACTGAAAAAAAAATCCTAGAATTATTTTTATTCACAAAAATATTTTTCTCAAATTTTTTTATGCCTTAAGAAAATTGAAAACACTTTTTGAAAAAAGTCCTGACATAAATGATGATAGTTCATGCCTGGAAGGTTTGAGTTCCTAACATTGGGAGATTTGGCTCCTGGATATCGTGGATAAGATCTTTGCTGTGCTGCAGGAGCTGAACTTGTGTCTCCACTGGGCGGCGTACGCTGGAAACATCGACATCGCAGAGCTGGTGTTGAACTCCGGCTCCTCACTCTCCTCGGTTAATGTGCATGGAGACACTCCGCTCCACATCGCCGCCAGAGAGGGATACCTGGAGTGTGTGACGTGAGTTCACATCGTCTAATGCAGTCAGCAATTATTCTGACCTTTAATTGTCACATTCAGCAGATTTTTCATTTAGTTACTTAAGATTATTTTATACAAGTTTAGAAAAACATTATTCTTTTGTTGTTTATAAATTAAATGTCCTTTTTTAAATAAGAAAATAAACATTTTATTTAATATTTTTATTTGTTTACAATTCTTACTGAGTTTTATTTATCTTAAATGCAAATTGTATATGTTTTTTATAGGTTTATATTAATTACTTGATTGTGTTGTTTCTTAAGCAAATAACCTTTTTTTGAGTCTGTATATTCTAACGATTAATCAATTACTAAATTAGTTTGACAATTATTTCAATAATCGATTTATTACTAATCAAGATCTAATGGTGGTCTAACTATCAGGGTAAATATTGATTAAAAAGGAAATAACCTGTGGAATTATTATACATTAAAAACTTAAATATCAGAAAAAAATATGCTTTTTAAATATGGGCAGAAATGTTATTTATAATTTTACTTTACAATTCTGAAATCTAAGAGTTTTTAATCTTAAAAAACTTAATTACTTTGACTTAATTACTGCTCTGACTGTGTTGTTCTTTCACAATCTCTCCTTAGTCCAGTTAACAATTAATCAATTACTAAATTAGTTTGGCAATTATTTCAATAGTTGATTAATCACGAATGTTGCTCCCAACTACTTGGGTAAATATTGACTCCAAAAGAAACAATCTGTGGGATTATTAGATGTGGAAACGATTAACAATTAATAAATTTCTAAAGTAGTTGTGGATTACTTCAATAATCGATTAATCACGGTTAATCGTTTCAGCCTCATATTTAAACTTGAGCTTTTCCTGCTTTCTGCAGGTTGTTTTTGTCGAGAGGAGCGGACATCGACATCATGAACAGGGAGGGCGACACGCCGCTCAGCCTCGCCCGGCCCGACACGCCCGTCTGGGTTTCGCTACAGATCAACAGGAAGCTGCGCAGAGGAATCGCCAACCGGCTGATCCGGACAGAGCGAATCATCTGCAGGTTTGTTTCCTCCCAGTTTCACAGAGTTTTCTGCTCTTCGCTCGTTGAATGACGCGGTGATTTGCTGTCGGTCGCAGCGACGTGGCGCAGGGCTACGAAAACATACCGATCCCCTGCGTGAACGCCGTGGACGACGAAGGATGTCCGTCGGATTATAAATACGTTTCCGAAAACTGTGAGACGTCAGCAATGAACATAGATCGAAACATCACGCACTTACAGGTGATCTCATTTTATTTTACATTCATGTTGTATAAAAATTACTTTTTTTTGGTTTTACTTTGATAAACACAAAGTTTCCTTTTACTTTTGGTGTTTGTAGCATTGTAGCTGCACTGACGACTGCTCTTCCAGTAACTGCCTCTGCGGGCAGCTGAGCATCCGCTGCTGGTATGACAAGGTAAACACCTGCTGTAGCATCCCAAGAGTTATTCTTTATTATTAAAACATACATTTTATAAAACTAAAAGTGAAATTATGCTGCTGTTTGGACTGTTTTAAGCTAGTTTTGGTATTTTCTCTCATCTTAGTTTCTGTTTTTAATGCAGTACTAAATGTTTTACAGCAAATTAAATGTGAAACTTTATCTGATTGAATTATTTCATGTTTTTTTCTCACTTCTGTCTGCAGGATCAACGGCTGCTTCAGGAATTCAACAAAATCGAACCTCCTCTCATTTTCGAATGCAACATGGCGTGTTCGTGTTATCGAACGTGCAAGAACAGAGTCGTCCAAGCAGGCATAAAGTAACTACCACAGAAAAGAAATTTAGACTTGGAAAACGTGCAGAAGAGTCAAAAGGAGACAGACGACCTCTCTGCTGACCTCTGACCTCTTGCCTCTCAGAGTTCGCCTGCAGCTGTACAGGACGGAGAAGATGGGATGGGGAGTCCGAGCGATGCAGGACATTCCTCAGGGCAGCTTCATCTGCGAGTACGAGAATCGTTTCACGACCCGTCTGCCTTCTTGCTCTACAGAACTTAACGAAACGTTTTTCCTCTTCGAACTCAGATATGTTGGAGAGCTGATCTCTGACGCCGAGGCTGATGTTCGAGAAGACGACTCCTACTTGTTTGACCTCGACAACAAGGTAAACTGTAAATTATTTTTTATGAGACTAAAACCATCCTGACCCTTATATTTTGTTGTAGAGTTGACCTGAATTCAAAGTGCAAATAAATAGAAACAAATGGAAACTCGAGAAGTGCATTCATTTAAAAAAATAAAAAAATTTCATCTTTACAAACCAAAAATTCAGTTAATTGATTAAATGAAGTTCTATAATCTCAAGAGATTTCCTTTTGCAATCCCAATTTCTGTTTTTCCTCCGAAGGACGGGGAGGTCTACTGCATAGACGCACGTTACTACGGCAACATCAGCCGCTTCATCAACCACCTGTGTGACCCAAACCTCATCCCGGTGCGTGTGTTCATGCTGCATCAGGACCTGCGCTTCCCTCGCATCGCCTTCTTCAGCTCCAGAGACATCCTGAGTGGACAAGAGCTGGGGTGAGAAGACGATTTACGGCGTTCTCACGTCTTTGACGAGTGATACGAACAAGGACATACAAGAGCCATTTAGAACGAAAGCAATCTTTTGCCAAAAAAATCTCAGAAATAATTTGAGTTGTTCTTGCAAATTTTAAACTTATAAAATATTCCAGGATTTTTATGAGATTACTGTCAAAATTTTTCAATTTTAGCAGATCTTCAACTATTGAAAATAATAAATCTCCACGTTTCTTTCTTAAATTATTTTATTTTATTTTATTTTTCTGGCTAATTTTCAACTTTTAAAACTCATAAATTTCCAAGTTTTTTCCAGAATATTTCTAATCGCAAAAGTTCTGATTTATTTAGCAAATTTTTGACTTTTCAAACTCAAGAATTTTCATGCTTTTCCTCAAAGATTTCTGGTTAATCTCAAAATGTTCTTTTTTATTCTTTTATCATTTCCACTTTTGAAACTCAGAAATTAAAAGTTTTTTTCTAATAGAATTCGGAAATTCATCTCAAAATTTCAGTTTATTCGAGAAAATTTTAAATGTTTCAAACTCAGAAATGTTCACGTTTTTGTTTTCCAAAAATTTCTGAGATTAATCTAAACATTTCTGAGTTTTTACTAGGAAATTTTTGACTCTTCAAACTCAGAAATCTGCAGGTTTTTCTCTTGAAAATGTTTCAGATTAATCTCAAACTTTCCTTTTCTATTCCTTTTCTTTCTTGCTTTTTGGTAGGAATGTGATCCTTTTTTAAATATCTCCATCCTTAACACGCCGTCGTAAATAAGTGACGTTTGTCTTCAGGTTTGACTACGGCGACCGCTTCTGGGACATTAAGAGCAAGTACTTCACCTGTCAGTGTGGGTCGGAGAAATGTAAGCACTCTGCTGAGGCCATTGCTCTGGAACAGAGCAGGCTGGCCCGGATGGACGCCTGCTCAGAGTCCGGAGCCGACTGCGGGATGGCCTTGATGGGAAACTCTTAAAACACTTAAACCACAGGGCCTTCGGATCAAACCCTGCTACGTTTACATGTGCACAGAGTCGGCTGTAGAAGTGGGGCATTGTCGGTTTTGTGGTGCTGTCATGTTTTACATTTTCCTAAAGCTGTCACTTTATTACGTTCACTATTGCAGAAATCAGAACCTTTCAATTTTAAAGGACCTGACTTTAAACGGTTTTGCAAAATCTACAGATCTCTTGATAGTTGTGTGTGTAGCCATGTTGGTGTTGCAAAAAAATGTACCAGAAACAAACGTTTGTGCTGGAGGCCTTCATTACCCACTCATTTTTATGCGAAAATCTTTTATATTCACACACTTTTTGTTGTGCCAACCCACTCAAGGCTTTGTGGCAAAAACATGAAGATCAACCGAAGGCCTTTCTGGACTCATAAAGGAACTTATTGTGTCCGTTTGTGGATGGATGCTTGTGGTAGTTTAATTGTCTGTATTATTTTTTATACATGTTGTTTCTCCTGTCACTTGTAGTGAAATAAAACCGAAAAGAGTTTATTTTTGGCATTTTGTTATTGTATATATTTATACTGTTGGAATGATCTTTTGACAGGCTAGATACAGTTAGAGATGTGTTTATTGGACAGATGTCTCACTCCGAGTCATTATCATTATTGCGGTTTTTCATGCACATTTTAAACAAAGTCGGATCAGACGCATCAGGGGTGTCCAAAGTGTGGCCCGGGGGCTAATTGTGACCCTAGAAATGACTTTGGTCGGACTCCCAATCACAAATCAAGAATGGTAAAAATTTGGCCTTTAAAATAGAAAACAAATAAATGATGACCCCAAGAATTTGGAAATTGTTTTTCTTTTAATAACAGTTCAAACAGGATTTTATGTTTATGGATATGGATTTTATAAAACTATTTAGCAATGTTGACATGCTACTATGGAATAGGATTAGTGCCAAAATTCTGACTTTCATTTGAGAATTTAACAGAATTCAAACATTTTTTTTCTCAGAATTTTGATATTAATCACAAAATTCAATTAATTTTTTCAGAGTTATAAGATTAAAATCATAATTCTTTTTTCTATTCCCCCCCAACATTCCTCTGTAAAACTTCAGATTATCAACTCAGTTCATGATCAACAATGTCTCTTCTCTGGCTTATGTTCAGTCTCCACAGTAACCAGAGTAACCATGGAGACTAAACTTAATTTTTAGAAATTCTATTATGAAAGTCATAATTCTTATTTAATTGTTTCTTGCCACAATCCTCCTCAGTAAGGACTCAATTAAGAAGTCTGCGAATGGTCAACAATGTTTCTTCTCTGACCCATGTTCAGTTTCCATGGTAACCGTATTTGGTTATCCTCCAAATTTTTTTTTTTTTTAGTCCACAATCTCAAATCTCAACTTTTAAGAAATCTGAGATTGAAGTCATATTTCTTGTTTTCTTTTTTTAATTAAAAAAATATTTATTATTGAATTTTACATACATTGTTTACCGTTTTCTTTCCATGATCTTCCTCTGTAAGCAACAGTAAGACTCCATTAAGAAATCAGTTCTTGGCCAATAATGGCTCCTCTCTGATCCATATTTAGTTTCCATGGTAACAATGTTAGGCGTGCTGTGGTGGCGTAGGGGATAGCGCGACCCACATTTGGAGGTCCTTGTGTCCTCGACGCGGCCGTCGCGGGTTCGATTCCCGGACCCGGCGACATTTGCCGCATGTCTTCCTCCCTCTCCCTTCCCCTTTCCTTTCTGCCTTCTGTCATATAAGGGACACTAGAGCCCATTAAAGACCCCCTGCAGGGGAAAAAACCCCAAAACAAACAAAAAAAAAAACAATGTTTCATTAGCCTCCAAATACAACTTCCGAATTTTAACAGCACATACACTGTCACTAAATTCACTCAATTAATTCAATTAAACAGAAGTCCCCGGATTACACAAACAGCAATACAATAAATATCCACTCGATGTGAGGAGGAGTGATACCTCTCTCCACATTGGCTATCTGTGGCGGAGCCTTCAGGTGCGCATCCCACAGCAGGTGCGTTTGTGTCGTCACCGCGTAGTTAGAACTGCCAGGAAGGAAAAGATTTCCTCACTTAGTTACCATGGTCTGTTCGAACGCAGCGGAGCCACTTTTAGTCCAGTTTTAGCGTCTTGTTTTGTCCGGTTTAGCGGTTTTGTTCGGAGCGGGAGCACCGGAGGACGGCAGGCGGAGGAACATGGGGAAAAAAGGAGAGGACAGGCCGGACTCCGACTACGGTGAGTCGGCATCGCCCGTTAGTTTCCCCGGACAACGTCTTTTCAGGGCAGGTTCAGGTATAATGTTCGGAGCATGCAACTGAAAGTAATAATATTTTAATTTACATAGCAGAAAACTAAATTGGATGTAAGGATTTATTTTTTGTATTGAAACACAAGTGGTGGAGAAAGTAGCTACTCAAACAATATACTTAAGTAAGAGTACAAATAAACAGAACTAATGTACACTAGTAAAAGTACCACATTAACATTTTTACTTGTGTAAACGTAAGAAAGTACTGGCTTTAAAAAATACTTAAAGTATTAAAAGTTAGAGTACTTGCTAAATGTATTACTTAATGACTCACATAATATGTGTACGTATTGTATCGTATTTTATTTTAATGCATCAGCAATGCGCCATTTTAATGAACAATGCTGCAGATAATAAAGCAAGTTTTAATGTGTTTACTCTCTATGACACAGTTTACATTTATATTTGTGATTTCAGGGATGACCTGCGTCACTCTAGCATTCCTTAGTCATTTTCAATAAATTTGAATATTTATGAAAAGTTCATATACTTCAGTAAGTTAGCTCACAAGTCTCTTCTTGTGAGTTAGCTTTATACATGTATGATATTAGCAATATCATACATTAATACATGTATGATATATATTAATATCATACATATTAATTTCCCACAAATTGTAATGATGATTAGTTTACAGCTAATGAAAACAGAACATTTGATTAGATTACAGAGCAATACTAAACCTTAATGCAGAAATGTGGGTCTAATTATAAATATGTTCAATACCTGAGGCTCATTTGTCAGTGAGGCTGACAAACGGGCCTCATCGGCCTCACAACATTTGCTTATTCACAATAAGCAAATATGCATAAGCAAATATGCAGTGGTCTCTTTTGTACCAAGTGTCCCCCCGCTCTTCTAGAATGAGGGTCTAACGGTACTTTCCCGCTTTGCAAGTGGTTCAGTGGCCCTGTTCTCTCGCCAATGATTACTTTCAAACTAACAAACAAATTAAAAAAGCGCACAGCGACGTGGATGTAACGTGTAACGCAACGCTTTATTGACCCTTTGCACGTGACGTCACTCTCTTCGATCAACTCTGCCCGCTCCGCCATGACGGACGTCAAAATAACCAGTGCGCTTCTGGAAAGCCTGTCAAAAACGCACATCTGGTAACCTAATATTGCCTTTATTTAGTTGATTTCGAAGTAAAACTGGTCACAGGATGCTGCGCGGTCAGCTGCCCAAACAGACAAGGATAGAAACCAAATTTGTGATTTTATTGTATAACGTTTAATGAGGAAAGATGGCGGCGATGGATAGCAACCGTTAATCATAATGACTGTCAGCCCGTGATGTGATCGCGGATTTGTAGGGAACACTTTTTACAAGGTAAGACGATTAACGTTCATATCCTGTATAAGTAAGTATTATTAGAAACATATCAAATATTGCATTATGGAGAAGTACGAGTCTAACCATCAGTAACCATGGAAACAGTGTAGCCTAGCATGTACGAAAAAACTGGTAGCTTCCCACCTTTTGTACGTTTTAATGCTGCTCCGGTCTTAGTTTATGACGTAGTGATATAAATCATGTGGTGTGAATTCAGGTGGATTTGGTCATTTTATAAACACGTCAGGAAGGAGGAGTTACGGGTCGGTTTCTAAGCTAGCTGCTTCCAACTTTTGTAAATATCGCCGTGTATGAGCCGCAACCAGGTGTGTTACGTTCACAGACAAATTAGCTCGACTCGAACAAGTAGAAACCATGAATAAACCGGCAAAACCAATTTGGGAAAACAATTTCAGTCGCTCTGTTTAATACTCCCATCCCTGACCTTACTTTCATGGTGCCTGGAGTGATTACGTGACGTAGTAACAAAGAGTCAATAGAAATGTAGTGAAGCAGAAAGTACAAATATTTGATGTAAAAGCAGAAAGTACCCACCATAAATCTACTTAAGTACCGACACATAAAATGTACTGAAGTACAGTTACACCCCACCACTGTGAAATACTGACACTTAATTAGATTTGGTAGCTGCTTGTTGTTTTTAACCAGAGAGAAGAACAGAATGATTTCTCAGAAAAGCCCAAGATAGAAGGTGAGATGGAGAAATTAAACTGAGCAGCGGCAGTTTCAACCGGAACGCATTCACACCTTCGTATGTAGTGTGTTCACATTTAATGTGTTGCTATCTTCTCTACTCCAAAAATGCAATCTAATTAAAGAATTCCCCTTAACTTGACCACAATAGCCATTTAATTATTTGCTTAATTTTTCAGAGTAACCTCAAAAACATATTTGATAGAAGAGGTTTTCTTTAAGGTTGTACTCAAACGGACTGCAGTGGAAAGTTAAAGTCAAATCCATTCTTTTTGTCCATTTAGAAGAAAAACTATGTAATTAAAAGTCATTCAGCCAGTGTATCACTAAATTTGTTAGGCGCATATGGAGTCACATATGACTTTCACATTAATAGAAGGTCCCACTTTCAGAGCTAGCTTATCTATTTTTACTCTGTCAACATATTCTCCATTAAAATCACTGTTTTTAATTATTTGTCCAACTATAAATGCTTGTAATATCAATTTATTAAAATTATTCAGTGAATATGTATTCTATTGTAGCTTGTGTCAGATGAGGGCAGCTTTAAATTAATATGAAAAAGTGGAAATGCAACATTTAGCTAAAGTTAATCTTGTTGCTGTTGGTGCAGTGTTATTTTTTTATTTATTTAATATATTCAGAATAGGAATTGAACCCAAAATAAGCTCAAATGTTGTTTTGAAAAGAAGTGAAATATTAAATTGTACTCAATTAAGTGGAACAATAACTTTCCACTTAATTATACCGTTTATAATCTGGGGAAAATGTCTCCCGGATTATTTCACGTGTAACTTGTACTTTTTCAATAGCATTAAGGTCAAAAATTAAGAAAATTCACTTTTTATCAAGTAAATTTTTGACCTTTCAAACTCAGAAATTTTCTTTTTTTTTCTGGAACATTTCTGAAATGAATCTCAAAATTAATTCAACATATATTTTACTCAAGTAAAAGTAAAAAAAGTAGCTGTCCAAAAATTACTCGAGTAAAAAAAAAAGTTACATTTAAAATTACATAATCAGATGGACAAAAATGTAAACTTATGTTGACATTTTAAGTACACTATAATAATCCTGTAAATTTGCAGTAAAATGCTAGCAGCTACAGATGCCAGTATTTGACTCTAAATGCACAGTAGCTGTACCGTAATTTATTCTGACAGTAAATTACTGTTAAAGCAAGTACAACATTGATACTGTGAAAGAACGGTAAAATACTCGCGTCTGTAGCTGCCAGCATTTTTCCGTTCTTTGCAGATGCAGATCAAGGCACCATCCAGCATGGAAAAAGATAAGACAATATAATTTAGATCTTAAATGAAATGGAAACAGAAAAAAAAGAACAACTAACCTGTATGAAATGCCACTCAAAGTCCATCAGGTTTTTGAAGAGGGTGGAAACCTGCATATTCACTGTCTGATTTTTCTTTTGAATGATCTTCCTATGATCGGTTTTCTGGGTTAGTCCCACTGAAGCGACTAAAAAACACAATCAAAAATGGGAAAATTTTGGAGAATATAAATAGTGTGGCACTCTGAAGACAGCAGGTACAATTTATAAAGCTTTCTTTACTTAATGTGGAAAAATTATCCTGTTTTTAATTATGTAAAGAGAAACATCACCGCCTTTGTCAAATGTTAATCATAACTTGCTTTAAAACTTTAAAACTATGTCATTGTGTTTTGCTCATTGTAAAAAATGTATAGTTGTTGAATTCAGAATCAACACCAGACAGAGTTGCTTAAATTTTAATAATAAATAAACTCTCTGGAATAACACCAACTCTGTAGGGAAACTAATTCTCCTATCTTTGAATTAGACTAAACAAGTGTTGAATTAACTTTGTATTTTTAACTTACAACACCAACACTACAAATCCAACACTTTTGATTTTGCTCTGTAGATTTTTATTTATTCCCTAAAAGATTTATTATAGAAGGTAATTTTTTCTTTCTGTTTAAAATTGACTTTAAATGCTGATTCTCTAAGATCCAAATACAAGTAAAGTGTCTTGCCTAAGAAAAAAACTGTATTGTATTTTGCGGTAGTGCATCTTTAAAAATCAAACTTAGGAAACTTAATTTTCAAAGTTTCCTAAGCTTAGGAAACTTAGAAATCACCAGACACACATGCAGACAAAACTGATTGTGTCTGGTGATTTATTTTATTTATTTTTAAATAAAAACAAATGTGTTTTTTGTTCAGCGAAATTTCTCACAGTGGGTAGAGAATCCAGAAATTTTACTCAAGTAAGAGTAGTAACACTTTATAATAAAATTACTCAAAAACATATTCAAGTAAATTTAACTGAATGTTGTTGGTGACTAATTATCATCATAAATTTTACTAAACATTGTACTGACCTTTACTAGTAAATAAAACCATAACAATACAGATTAAAAACAAAGAGACGCAGTGAATAAGTCTTCAACTTTACAGTTTTTCTTCTAATTTTCAGCAGGATGGGATTTTGCAAGATACTGTAGGTGTGACTTTCTAGACTGGTACTTTACTGGACTGTATGGAAAATTACATGATTGTATACTTCTGTAATTTACGTCATCAAACTCCTCTTAAAAATTCCAAGATTGTGCAACTGTGCGAGTTAAAGAGTACTGATAAGATATGATGATTTATGGTTGATGAAATGTGAAATGTGACATGAAGATTTTTTTTATTTAGGAAATAAGAAACAAGTCTTTGAGTTCATGAAAACACACACACACACATGCACAATGTTCTAAATAAACTTAAAGCAAAAACAGTCACTATAGATTAGATTATAAATTCAAAAGGCAGGTTGCAATAATTTGAAAGAAATTTAAAGTAAAGTTATCACAGTCTGTGGATCACAATAATACTAAACACATATTTAATTTTACTTTTTATCCAGTTGTGCTAAATTAATCTATATATGGAATATTCTATATAGATTTTAAAAGGTACATTTCCACCCAGAAATCTCAAATTGTCTAAAAAAAAATTGATAAAGAAAAAAAACACAAGGAATTATGAGGTTAATCTTAAATCTTCTATAAAAACCCCAGTTTTCAGTTTGAAAAGTTGATAATTTACTAAAAAACAAAAAGAAATTAAGAAATGATCTTATTTTTGGAAAAAAGCAAAAAATTTCTGAGTATGGCAAGTTGAAATTTTACTAAAAAGGAAAAACATTTTCTAAAAAAACAAAACTGGATATTATTGAGTTTGAAAAGTTGAAAATTTGTTAAAAAATTTCCAGAAAAAAACTTTAAATCACTGAATTTGAAAATTTCCAAGGAAAATGCTAGAAAAAACTTTTGAGTTTATTATAACTTAGCCCTGAAGCCTTAGGACATCTGTTTGCAGGAAGGATGAGACGGAAATGTATAAAGTTAAAGCGTCTCTCTGCACTTTGATCTTCTATTGAAACTCACAAGACAACAGAGGGAGGATCAAACATTAACTGGAGGAAGAAATGTTTTAAGCTGACCAGTGATGCGGCCTCTAAGGCATCTCTCTGGAAACTAATTTTTAAAATATATCTGCATTTAAAAATAAGAAACAACAAAAACAGCCCACATAGGTGGAAAACTTCTCAAGAAAAAATTAATTCAGCCTACAGAAGAGAAATTAGCGTTGCATATCTGTGAAATGGGAGATATTTTTGGCTTATTTCTCTCTCTGTTTTGCAGATTTAGATTGAAATATTTGGAGATTTTTCTTTCCAAAATATCTAAACATCAATCAAAGTGAAACAGCTGGAAGACTTTTCAGGTTTTCTTCAGTTTAACCAGTCTAATCATTAAAATGTTCATCTACATTAGATGCTGTTTTAAGCTTACTAACTTCTCGACTCATTAGCCATATTAACCATGTTGCGATATAAACGTGCTTTCTTTGCTGTGTCAGCAAAATTTCCAGTTAGATTATTTACTGTCCATGCAGGTTTTAAACAGGAAATGGCTCCAAATTACAGAAAATAAGTAAACTAATTTATCCTTTGCCATCTTAAAGTACCAGCAGTGTTTTAAGACATAAAAATAGATTTTCTTTTCTCCTTTCTGCTGCAGCTAATGCTAAATTTAATGCACTGAGAAGCGTTTCTAACCTAACATACAAAATGTGTTTGATGAGCTGAAGTTATTTTAGGTGTCACCTGAATCTTCCCTGTTTTTATAAGGTAACTACACCTGGATATTTACCTGCAGAGAAGGTCTGTTGACTTTTTCACAACTAGCTGAAGCACAAAACGGCACAGACAAGAGTCAGTTCCTCCATGTTCCTCCTCTTGAAGCTTTTAAGTTGTATTTATTTTACCTTAGAGGCCAAAACGTATACACATTTCTAAAATTGTATTGTTAGGAAATCAGTATTTTTACTGCAGTAATTAGAAGGTTTCTATCAAAATTTGACTGAGAGATCCAGTCCAGGCATTTCTGTCTCCAAATATCTGCTGTTCTAGATTTAAATGTCGACTCTAAAAATGTGGTGATTAGTAAAACGGTCTATTAGGGCCAGTTTAGATTAAAATATTTTATTATTGTTTGTAGATTTCTGCCAAAAACTTGGAGTTTTAAGATTAATTTCAGAAAATTTCTAGAAAAAACAAGGAAATAATAAGAGTTGATTGTTTTTTGTTCTTTGATTAACCATGAATTATTGGATAACAAAAAGTTTTGTGTTTTTTTTTTTAGGAGAGTTTTGAAACAATTTGAAGATTTGGCAGCAAAATGTACATAAAAAGTCTCAGACTTGTTTGATGAAGAATAAAACAATAAAAATGTTGAAGCTGCTTCTAAGCATCTAGCATGTTGGATGATATATGTTATATAAGTCAAATTATTCTGTCTGTAAAAAGATTTTTACATGGGGGGGGGAAGTAACACTAATCTCACATAACTAGAAACTCAAGTCTTTCCTCCTCAGTGAAGGTCACTGATCTCTGATTAAAGCTGTAAAAATGCTCTGCAGTTTGACCATTTAAGATCCAAAGTCTGCAGGTTTTTAAAGCTTTTCTCTCTGGTTTTTACAAGGACATAAAAATTCTAAATATCTTTTATATATATCCGTGGGAGGGGAACACGGTGAGCGAGTGTCATTGTTTACTCTAAACACACACCTTACTGTCTGCAGAACTGAAATATGAAACTCCGTGCGAAAAGCAACGTCAGTGGAAAAGTTTATACTTTTAATTATATCCTCTTAGTTTTTTCAGAGTGTTTCTGGGTTGTTGTTTTTTTACTTCTTCCTTTATCTTTTTTATGGACCTTAAACAGAGAATATAACAGGACTTGTATTACTTTAATCCAAATTAACTTCATGCATTGATTGGGGCCGTTTTAAAACTATACTGTGACGTTTTTTAGTCATTCGGATAAAATTAAGCACAAAGCAAAACATTCCTAGTCACGTGATTGGTTGAAAAATAATTATGCATTTAATTTTAATTCAGAAGTTTACAAGTTTGTAGCTTAAAAATATTAACAGTATTCTCCAAAAAAGGTGGTATTTTATTTCTCAATCCCAACCTCAAATTCCAACATGGCTGCCATTCATATAACATTTAGTAGTGAAAGTAGAACTATTTTGCACTTTTGATTAAATCTTTTTCTCAATGTCATATAGATTCACGAACAAACATGTTGCTTTAGTGTTAGAAAGTACATTATTATTGTTGTTGTTGTTGTTATTATTATTATTAGCTTGTATTTACTACAGTTTCACAGAGAACATAAATTAATAAATCCAGTTGGTTTCCTGAAACATGGTTGAGTTTTGATCTCTAAAGTGAATGAAATATTGCCAATTTGTACATATTTACCAAACTATTACCAACATTTCTTCAGAGTACAACTGAAATCAACCAAAGTGCCACCAGTGGTCCCACAGCAGATAATAGTACTTTAACTTTGATATTTGAGACTTTTGTCCCTCATGGTGAAATCTTACTGTAAATCTTTCTTCAGTCCTTCATAAAAGTATATTATGGGTTGTATAATCATGCATTACATTTTTATTTATAAGAGGCGAGCTCCATCTTGGTAGGCAAACGCAGATAAACCGCAGTACCAAAAAGAAAGTATATTTACATTCTTCCAATGTACAAGAGAAATCAACAAAATAGCTGCTGTTGGGTCGACCCGTATGAGACGGATGTGGATAAACTGCCTCAGATCTCATGATATGACACAATTCAATACTTGGTGAACTTGAAGAGTGAACTTCAAGGCCTGGAATCTATAGACGTATAAAATCAATGTTTTTTGTGAGTAACGCGGTTCTGGTGACCGGCAGAGTAAGTTCACATAGCGGCAAACACGTAGGCTACATGTCTATCTTAGCTAGCAGATAAGAGCTACATTAGTTAAGCTAATTTAGCTAGATGGGCAGCAAGTATTACAGTAAATATGACTAATATTTATCTTAGTTTTACACAGAGGTGGGTAGATTACTCAAGTAGTTTTAATGTATTTAAATTATTAATAAGTTAAGAATGAGGCTAGAGTTAGTTCTGAGCTTGTGGGTTTCTTTTATTGTTGTCATAGCAACTTTATCAATATACTTCTTGAAAATCATCTCAAAATGATAATATTATCTTTTATCGCAGTAACTTTAGGGACAATTATTTATCATCCAGCAAATGTGTTATTGTGGCAGGACTATATGTTGCTACTGTGTTTGTTTTGAAGTAGAAAACAAAGATAATTTTTTAATTAGCCTGTATTTGTAGCCGTTAGCTTGGTCACTGAGTAAAAACATCAGAAAAATCTCTGGTTTCCAAAACGTTTCATATTTCCTGAGGTAAAACTGACTGGATAAGTAGCCAATTTATTCCCAGCTACAAAGCAAATATCAAGTCTCTTCCAAGAACCACTACAGCAAATTCTAACAAACATCTTTCGAGACTTTTCTCCCCAGTGGTGACATTTTGACCCTAACAATCAGCCTTAAAACTATTTGTTTCAGGTTAAATCCTAAGAAGTTTGCTGATAGTTGTGACATTGTTAGGTTGCACCTGCATGGTTTGCTCTCAACTTCCTGCATCCTGGTTCAGTATTTGCATCCTACTTGAAGCCTCTGGCAGATTTCTGAGAATAATGTTGACACAGTCTCCATTCACTCCTATTCAAATCTGTCCCAGTGGAGGTAATTAGAGCCGAGCTGCAGTAAGAAACGCCTCCTGTCGCCGAGCTACGTGGCGAACTGCTGCACCCTTTGGAAGATCAACTTCATCATCACGTGTTTGTATGAATCAGAGAAAATATTCACCTGATGATTTTTATATTGTTGCTAGTGACACGTTCAGTGAGTTTGGTTTAGTGGTGAAATGATTATCAAGTCCTACTTGTATTTGGCATGAGAAAAAACTCACTCAGCAGGTTTTTCCTGCACATCAACCCAACTGTCAGGAGCGAGAGAGAAGTTAACTCACCTCCTTAAAATAAACTTTTCTCATTTATTCTGTTGAAACTAGGAAATATTTGTGACTCTCACTCATCTGGAAAGTATATCCCATATTCAAATGACATTTAAATTTCAGTCCGTGTGAGTGCAGTGCTCTTTAACATGCTCTGCTCCTGTAAAGCAGAAATATGAAACTCACTGCCGTCGTTCTGTTTACTCCAGGAAGCAACCATGTCGCCTCACAAACTCTCTAATGGTGGTTCTCATGATAAAACAGGAAATTCGGTTTTGAAATTCAGTTCAAAAACTAAAACTCTTAAACTATACGTTAAATAAGTTACAATAATGGCTTCCAGTAAATGAAAACTCAACCTTTACAGTTTGAAAGTTGTGTAAGGTCAATAAAAAACCTTTAAAGTTTTAATGTTATGGCTGGACTGTCATGAGTTTGATGGCTGATTTTCCAGGTCGTTAAAACATTAACAAGGTCATTGCCAAAGAGAGCTTTGTGTCCAGAGAGCTGAAAAGTTGAGTGGAAGGAAAAAGTGTGCATAAGCATTAGTCTTGAATTGTGAAACAAATCCCATATTTACACAGCTAAACTTATTGAAACTTTTATGAATTAAGAGTTCAATATTTATTTTTTAAACTGGTTTAATAGTAACTCTTTAGCTTATTTTCTTTAGAAAATGTAGAGTACTCACTATTTAGACCAATATTAAACTTCTTAGATTAATTTCTAGATTATTTTGTAGAGAGACTCTCGTTACTGCAGCCCAGAACAAACTTAGAACCCAGAATAACTATCTTAGCAATTACTTTTTAGACTCCTACTCTTCCAACCCAGAAAAGGAATTAGACCAGAGGATACTTACTTACTTATACTTATCTACCAACCCTGAACATGCGCACACAGTTTACATACTTTAAATCAGCATAAACTTTTTTTTCTTCTTTTGTTCTTCCCTTTGGTTTGTTTTTTTGTATGTATTTCCTTATAATTCCTGTAAAGCACTTTGCATTGCCCTGTTGGTGAAAATGTGCTATATAAATAAAATTACCTTTACCAAACAAACAACCTCTACCTTTTTACACTTTGGAAGTGTAAAACGATAAAACAAGTTATTTTTACCAGGACTTAAATGCAGCTTAAAAGGAGCTGAGATTTTAAAAAAAACTAAAAGTGTCAGTTTCTAGAACAACTTAAATCTCAAAGTACTTTTGGTTTAGTTTCTGGTTCAAATATCTTAGTTTTGTCTTATTTCAATGGTGGTAACTTAAAAATAACTTTTTAGCAAGAATTAGGAGCTTATTTTAAGTAAATAATTCCTTAATATTAATGAAAAGTATCAGTTTCATTGGAAGATTATTTTACTTTTACATTTTTCCCATGTTAATAACGTAATTTATCTTATCCAATAAAACAAGTAGTTTTTCATCAACATTAATGAAATTTTTTACTTAAATAAGCTCCTATATCTTGATAAAAAGTTACGTTTAAGTTGGTTTTGTCTAAGTTCAAGTGTACCAAGACATTTGCACTAGAACTAAAAATATTTGGTACGTTTTGTGTTTTTGCAGTGAAACATTAACGGTGACCTGTATCTTGGTTAAAGTACATATTCTGTCATGCTTTAAAACGTTTTCCTTACTCAGGTCCACAGTAATTTATTAACCCGGAAATCTCAAAGAAACACTTTATTTTAAAAAGCAGCAGGAAGTTGAGTTTTTTTTCATATTGGTAGATACTGATAAATATTTCTGTTTGTTTCCTTAAAGTGATTAAAGGTTCGTGACGTCTCCATTGCTACTGTTTACTTGATAATGACCATAAACAGTGACGTCCCCTGACTAATGTTTAATGACTGTTTTCTGCTCCCAGGTGAACCGGCCCAGTTTGACCCAACCTTTAATGGACCCATAAAGAAAAGGTGAAACTAAAATATTTTGTTTTATTCTACTCTGATATATTCAAATTATTCCCGACTTTTTTTAAAATTAAATTTTCTCCACAGAGGATGCACGGATATAATCTGCTGTATTCTGTTCATGGTCGTCATCCTCGGCTACATCGGCGTAGGAATGTTAGGTGAGTGAAACCAAAACATCCAAAAGTTTCAGGCACAACTTCCACTGTTCATGTAGAGCAGTTTTCACATTCAAATTAAGAAATTAAATGTTATTTTAACTCATATTAATTCAGATTCCTCAGAGTTATTGTAGATGGTGATGGGTGCTGGCAGGGATGATCTCCTGTAGCAGTCTGTGTTGCAGTGAATTTTAAGAAACCTCTGACTGAAGACACTTTGTTTTCTCAACGCAGTTTCATGAAATTCTTTTCAAATTCTTTCGGGCTAATTTATTCTGTTATAAGGATAAGATTTCTTTCAAAACACTTGGTGTATTTAGCAAAGATTAATAAATTAAATAAAATCTGATTTAGGAACAGTAAAGTCAGTAAAAGGATTTAGTTATTATAAATGCTTGGTTATAAAAAGACAAAAACCTTGTGTTGTACGGAACATTTTCTATTGTAAGAAAATTATGTGATTTATAATTTTATAATTACACTCTGATTAAAAATAAAAAGTTTGTAGTTGAAGCATTCTTGAATTGGGGGCTGCATAAACTCACAGCACGGGCCACACACGGCCCCCGGGCCACACATTGGACACTTCCGATGTAGAGGAACAAAGATGCGGTTAATTGAGGACTCCAGAAACAATAAAAATGCTTAATGAAGTTGGTTCCTCTGTATTTTAAGGGTTCATTCGAGTTTAGTTCACTTTAATCCAACTAGTTCATTTTTGTAGAAGTTTGGTTCTTTTGAACCATGTGAACCAAAATTATCAACTTAAAACTATTTCTTGCTGAAAAGTTACTTGTAAGTTGTCTCATTTCAAGTGTACTAACATATTTGCAGTATAAAACATAAAATACTTGGTAAGGTTTTGAGTTTTTGCAGTCTAGGTACAGCTGGGGGTGGAAGAATGAGAGAAAATGGAAGATAAACAATTTAACTAAACTTGAAACTAACATAAACAATAAACAGAAGGGGAAACATTAATAAAGGAATCCAGATCTAAATGCATTAACAGGAGAAAAGAATAAACTGAAACTAATGAGGTAAAATAAGTAAACAACAAAAATGATCAGAACGGAAACAGGTAAATATAGTTTATAAAAATCATAAAAGCGAGCTGCACTGATCTGCATCTGTTTTATTCACATATGTTGGAGTTTATGTCTTGGACATAATAGGAAACACTGAATTCCTTTATTTCTCTAAAGAGCTTTAAGCGTTTCCCTCTCATCTGTGAAGGAAACTTCCCATCATTGTGCGGCCAGCAGGTCTTTTATTTCTTTGTCCTCAATCTCATTCCAGCACTCAGGGCTCGCTCTCCTATCTAGAGTCAACACATCAGACTGATTAACCAGGTTATCTGCTGCCACAATATGTGTGTCAACGACCTTATTTCCACTGGAAGGTGGATTTGCTTTACTTTAGTCAACAAATCTGTTAAAGGTGGAAAAATCTGTGAAAATGTTGCAAACAAACAAACCACAGGGGTTTGTTTAGGATCTGATTTTGATTGAATCAAAATCCAGGTAGGAACGGGTTCTAGTCGTGTTGTTGTTTATTGTATGTGTGACCTGGAAACTGGGAGCTGGTTCGTCAAAACGTGAAAGTGCAAGCTGCAGTGCCCCCTAGTGGCTGGGTTGAAGAAATAAAAAAAACCCGCTGCAGCCACAAGAAGTTTTCCGTTTTTTGGATAATAATTGTAGATTTTAGATGTGCTTTTAAACAAACTTTGATTTGTTTTTTTCTTTTCTTTTTTCTTTTTTTTTTTTTGTTGCTGCCTCTCTGCCAGGACTACTTTGATAAAGATATTTTTAAGCCTAGTGGGTTTTTATCCTGGTAGATAAAGGCTGTTGTTTTTCCTTTTAGCTTGGCTCTATGGAGATCCCAGACATGTCCTCTTTCCAAGGAATTCAACCGGATGGTTCTGTGGCGTTGGACCCAACAAGTAGGTCCTCAGTGTTTTCGTTATATTTTTCTAATAATGCAGCAGCATTCCCAAATTTGTCACATTACAAACACAATCTGCAGTCTATTTCATGGGGATTTTATGTGACAGACCTACACACAGTAATGCAGAGATGTGAAATAGAACTGATAGTTTTTAATATTTTCTCACCAATAAAAACCTAAAAAGGAATTGCACAATAATAATACTCAGTGGAACCACCTTTCACTGAGTAAAGTTTGATATTATACCAAACTGATTTATGTAGAACTACGGAGTACCAGGGCCACTTTAAGAAAAGAAAGAAAATAGAATTACGACAGTCATAAAATTACGAGAATAAAGTCATAGTATTTTGATTTTATTCTTATATTATTACATTTTTATTCTTGTATTATGACTTTTTTCTCATACAAGTTTATTCTCATGTTATTATTTAGTCTTGAAATATTACGCCTTTATTCCCATATGACTTCTCATAATATTATTGCTTTGTTCTTGTAATTAAAATGGCCCTAATACTCTGCAAAGTATTTATTTACATTATAAAACTGCCATTATTCAATTATTTTATAAAGTTTAATTGTAGTTCTAAATGTTTATGGTATTTCTATTCAAATTAGATAATCCTTTCTTCTACTGCCTGGATTACACGTGACCAAATATGTAAATTAGGTGATGACATCATCTATTGACTTTTGGAAGGAGCTCCAGTAGCAGACAGTCTTGCAACAAATCTAAAAAAGCCTCTGACTGAAAACACAAAAAAGACAAGTCACACTTTTCAGACGTTTTTTTCTGTGTACCATGTAGAATGCTCTGTATTGGCATGTTGCTTTAAAGTTAAAGAAAATACATTGAGCTCTATTGTAATCTATAAAACAAAAATAAGTGAAAGCAATTCAGGAGTGTGATCAGCTTTAAATCTTATAATAAAACCTGATTTTCTCCTCCAGAGACAAACCACACTTGTTCTACTTTGATATTCTGAAATGTGCCTCATCTGCGAACGTTCTGGTGACGACTCTGAGCGGGTTGCAGTGCCCAACCACACAGGTACAGACACCAGCTCTATGTTTACTCTACAGCTGTCTGAATTCACTTTAATTAATACAAAGCTTTTATTGTCACCCACAGATTTGTGTAAAAGAATGCCCTTCAACCTTCTGGGCTGTCAATCCTCTGCAATATTTCCCTGGAACATTACCAAAGAGTGTTTTTAAACAAAGTTTTTGCGTTCCATCATTAGACCTGGAAAAAACCAATTTGGTGAGCTACAGCTTTTTGTCGCTGCTGTTTTACCATAAATCTGAATTAGAGTTTATTTAAAATGATAAATGATCTTATTTTTTAGAGCGTTTCAGAAATTGTGAGCAAAGAACTCTGTCCTTTCTTCCACATACCAACAACCTCAGGTGAGAAAAAATCTTTGATTATTCATGAGGTCAGGCTAAGAAAGATAATAATAAAAAAAAAGAAAATTACAGTAATTAAGAGAAAATTACAAGAATAAAGTCATAGAATTATGTGAATAAAGCCACAATTACAAGAGCATAAACTCATACAAGTTAAAATAGCATGAATGAAGTTATGAAATTATGAAAATAAAGTCTCAATTTTATAAAATCAAAGACAAAAATTACCAGAAAAAAGTCACAGTAATACGAGAATAAAGTCGTATTAGAAGAATGAAGTCACAGTATTAAGAAATAAAGCTATAATGTTTAGAGAATAAAGTAATATTACTTACTATTACTTAATATTACCAGACTAAAGTTGTATTAAACACTTCAGCTCATGTGTTTCCTTATTAGTAAAATAAATATAAAGTATAAACAGAAGATGCTCAACATTCCTCAATGTATCACAATTATAAGTTTACTTTTATGAGTTATTCCGGCAATATTGCAACTTTATTCTCACAATGTTATGATTGCATGCTCTTGTTTAAATATTAACCACGTTTACCATTTTGTGAAATTCGGAACCCTCTCTGCTCTCCCCTCTTTTCTTAGCGTTGGGGAGATGTTTCCCCGACATCCAGAAACTGGGCTCAATCCCCGACTTTTTCTCCAGCATCCCCGGTTTGCCGAGCTCGGTTAACGAGACGGCGAACCTCATCAAGAACGGCACTGGGTAAGACACAAACCGCTAACCGTTAAAATGTTCACAGCACCAACAGATGATAAACCTCAGCTTTTCTCTGCCTCCTCCCTGCTCCTCATCACCAGCTCACGGTCAGTGGTTGTGAGTTTTCGTCGGCTTTAGTGTAGCAGCTGGGTGGCGGTGGCTTCAGGGACGCACGCCTCACAAAACTCATTAGTTTCAGGCGCTGTAGTTTGAGTCTACAACTTTAATCTGATGATTAAAGGATACTTTTTAAAGTTTGTCTTGTTTTTTGTGTCTGCTTGAAAGGGTAGCGGATCAATGGGTCAATGTAGTAACGGCTCTGTAGTGTGTTAAATGTCCTGGAGAGCTACTAATTCAGATGCATCAATTCAGCTCGGCAAAGGGCCTGGCATCCAAAAGTAGCAGAACAGTAGCTCTCCTAGACTGGATTGGTCACTCCTGTTTTAGACGAACTCCACCATGTCGTTCTTTAGTTCTTGTTAAGTCTTGGTTTTTATCCAGATTTTGAAAGGAGAGCAGCTCTAATGCAACTTATCTTTGAATTTCTCCTCATTAGAGACATAATCAACAGCTTCAATATCAAAAACATTGGCCTCCGGATCTTTGAAGATTTTGCATCAGCCTGGCCGTGGATTCTAGTGTGAGTTTTTAGCTGTGCTGCACCAGTTTCACATTTTACCACTTTATAAATACAGGCTTCAGTGGATTTTACATGATTGACTAACAAAATTTATAGATGCAAGTTTAGCATTACAAGTTCCCTTTAAAGTAACATTTTGGACATTTTTGTACTTCCATATGGGTCTCAGCTGCCATTTTTGCACTCAGCCAATGGCCTTTTCTGAGTTTTTCATCCAGGGGTGTTAAACTCATTTACGTTTTGGGCCAAATCAAAATCATTAATGCTCTTAAAGGCCCAGTTGTGCCAGAATTTTTTGATAAAACCTGTTCACAAAACTTAAAATATCAATGAATTCTTAAAATTAAATAAGATTATTTAATTTCAGCCCCTCCAGGATTTTGTTTGTGGTACTAATTTGAACGGTAAATGCGACTTTTTATTACTCGCTGTATAGATCATAGACTATAATCTGACATTAATTAAGGCTGAGGAAGCTGTTTAGTACAAGTAAGAAAGTTTTTGAAAATTTTTTAGAAAAATCTGCAATAAACTCCCAATTATGTATTAGTGCAAAAAATGCCAGGATTTGTTGATTTTGTGTGAATTTCCTCAATAATTCCCAAGGTATAATTTGGCAGTAAATGGATAAAAACTGAATTGATTTGATTGATTGCATTATATTTAAGCACACTTAAATTTTTCTTTCTTTCTTCCTGCTGCTCCTGTCTGTGTAACTGGTGTTAGTGGTTTGGTGATAGCCATGCTGGTCAGTCTGCTGTTCCTGCTGCTGCTGAGGTTCATCGCTCCAGTGATGATCTGGCTGATCATCATCGGACTCCTGGCATCTGGTGCTTACGGTAAAAACTCAGCTGCTTTCATATTTACAGCACTATTTATTCATCTTTATCTTCTAGCACTGTGTCTAACAACACTTTTAAGGTGTTTTTTTCATCGCTGTTATGATTTCAAGCTGCTTTTCTAAATGTTAACTTCTATTTCTTAAGACGTTTTGATTAATCCCTAATTTTCCAACACAGGAATCTGGCACTGCTACTGGGAATACGCTAACTACAAACAACAGTCCGCAAGCATCAATAACGTCGGATTCACCACAAACTTTCGGGCTTATCTGGAAGTCCAGGAGACCTGGCTGGCTATTAGTAGGATTAGTTTTGTTTTAAATCCAAATGTGTTTTGTGTTTTCAGTTAATTCTCAGTTTTTAAGAAAATTGCTGAGGTTTTGGGTCAGTAGGAACCTGATGAGATCAATAAACTGATGGAAAAGTCTGGAAGAAATGACAATAATTGTTAGTTGCGGTTCTAATCTGCTTTAATTGCTAGTATTTATTTTCTTCAACAGTGTTGTAAAAAACTTTTTATCTCCTTAAAGATGTTTTCTGTTTATTCTTTTTTAAAATGAGATTCCCTGAGTAAATACAAAAAGCAGATTTCAATTTATGGGACAAAAACTACAGTTTTATTAATGATGTTTGTTGAATGAGCAGCTGTGAGTGATTGGTGTGGATAATTTCTCTGACCCTCAGTGATAATCCTCTGTGTGGTGGAGGCCATCATCCTTCTCACCCTCATCTTCCTCAGAACCAGAATCCTGATAGCGATTGCTCTCATTCAGGAGTCCAGCAGGTGAGTCTGATCACAACTGGAAAGCAGTAAAATGGTGGGAAAAAAGCAAAGGAAAACATGTTCAAAGTATAACAGGAGTTATATTTTTACCTGGTGCTTGTTCGCCCCATTTCTATTGCTGCCCTGGGTGACTGTCGGTCAACGGTAGCTGCATTTCCATTAACCATTTGTCTCGTCTCAGGTCCAATAGGTTGACTTCACAACGGACACATTCAGGTTTATTCAGTGTATTTACTCTTACAAAAGAGGAAATCAAGATGGTTAAAAGCTTCTGCCCCTATACATAAAATAAAATGTAATAAATAAATAACCCTAAACAAACTACAAAGCAATAGCTCCCAATGAGCATTTGGCAGCAGTTAGCATTTTTTAACTCAAACATAGTTAAAACAGACAGAATTAATAATAACAGATAAAAACATACACAAAACATGGCAAAATTACTCATGTAACACTTTATATGATTCAAATTGTCCAAAATATATGTTAGAAAATAATATTTGTAAAGACAACACAGAGCTGATCCTAATACATACCACAGTTACCGATGGCAACAGAATAAAAGGGGGAGGAGCTGTCAGTTACTGGTTGCTACGGTAACCACCAACTGCCAAGAGCAGCGTAACAGAACTTAAAACTCAGATAAATGTCTGGAGAAACAACTTGTTAACTAAACAAAAATAAATTCAAACAATAAATAAGTAAATTTTGACAAACTTCACATGTGTAATATTGTTAAAATAAAACATGCTACACATGTGAATGCTCACTAAAATAAATCTGCTTAATAGAAACTTGACAATGTCGATTAAAAAGACAGCAAAGCAAGTTTTTTGTTTTTTTTTAGCATGAATCGCATGTACAAGCTTATTTATTTTTATTTTATTTATTTATTTAATTGCATTTCTTATTTAATGGAAACACCACATTTGCGAAATTGTTTTTTTCTTTTTTTGTTTTACATTAGTGGAATGTTAATGTTTTGCATATTTGTAATGGAAACGCAGCTAATGTTGCCCGTAACAAAACCCCCTGAATGAGCTGCTTTGATTCAAGATGCAGAAACAAAGCATGTTGTTTTTAATAAAGACGTTTGTTTTTGAGATGTTAACTCCTGTTTATAACCTGCAGAGCGATTGGTCACATGATGTCTTCCCTGGTGTTTCCTGTGGTCACATTTGTTCTGCTGCTGGTCTGCGTCTCCTACTGGGGCGCCACCGCAATGTATCCTTTAACTTTACTAAAGCTAACAGTTAATCAATTACTAAATTAGTTCACTAAATAATCTATTAATCACAATCAATCATTTGAGCCTTAAATATTTATTTTCATTTTCATCCTTAAAATACCAAAATTTCTAATTTATGTTTTGTTCTGTCTGATGATATAATGTTAAAATATTGAATGATTGATGTTTAGATCAGTTGCTCAGTACTTGAGAAGACTTTTTTACTCTTACCTGAGTCATTTCTTGGATGGCTACTTTTTACTGTCACTTGAGTAAAAATATGTTGAAGTAGTTCTACTTTTACTTGAGTACAATTTTTGTATACCCTACCCTCCTTTGGCTACTGTCAATAGAAGTGGGGAGAGTATCCAAAAGTTGTACAAGTAATAGTAAAAAAGTATTTGGTTAAAAGTCGACTCAAATACTCAGTAACTGATCAAAACAGAACAAAATATAAAGTTACATGGGCATTTTGGTGTTTTAAGGATGGAAATTACAATAATTCATAGAAGTATCAAAATCAAGTCAAATAAATTTTTTCCAAATCAGTTTCTTTCAATATAGGACTTATGAAACTTTAACAAAAACTACAGGTTTGTGTCTGTTTGTGGTAAATTTTTGGTTAAAACATGTTAGTTTTTCATTCAGTGTGTAGAGAATCATGTAAATGAGTAAAAATTTACTCAAGTAAGAGTAGAGATATGTCATAATAAAATTACTCAAGAAAAACTAAAAAGTACACTTAATAAAAATATTACTAAAAAGAACATTTTCAGAAGCGTTACTCCAGTAAATGTAACTAGTAACTGCCCAGCTCTGACTGTTAAGCTCCAGTGTTTGTTTTGGCTGAACTGGGATCTGCAGATACTTGGCCACGTCAGGAAATCCCATCTACAAAGTGGTGGCTTTAAATTCCTCGTACGGCGGCTGTACGAGCATCACCGGCAACGTGACCTGTGACCCTCAGGTTGAACCATGACCTCATACGTTTTCAGTACAGGGATAATTTCATCACTAATTTCTCTGTGGCTTGCTGTCAGACTTTCAACTCATCAGATTACCCAGCATGCCCTACAGCCAGCTGCATCTTCATCAGCTACAACGAGGAAGGTCTCTTCCAGAAGAACATGCTCAACCTGCAGATTTACAACGCGATCGCCTTCCTATGGTGTGTGAACTTCGTCATCGCCATGGGGCAGTGCACGCTGGCGGGGGCCTTCGCCTCCTACTACTGGGCCTTCAGCAAGCCGGACGACATCCCCATGTTTCCAGTGGGTGCCAGCTTTGTGCGGACACTCAGGTAATGTCAAGAGTTAAGTTCAGTTATTTAAATTTTTCTAAATAACTGTTAACAAGTTAACAATCTTTTTATTTAAAGGTTAAGCTGTAAACCCAGAAACTGTGTTCTTTTTGTTTTTGTTTTTATTTGCCAACATGGCTCACCACTAAGAGCGGTAAGGTGTACAGGGCGTCCGAAGAACCTAGTAAAAATAAAACTAAAAATTTTCCTTTAAGTGTCAAAACACAAAATCTTACCAAGTATCTTTGGTCTAGTTTCTTAAAACACTTGAAATAAGACAAAAATAACTTGCAAGTAACTTTTTATCAAGATATAGGAGCTTGTTTTAAGTCAGTAATTCCATAAAATTAATTTCTAAAAAAGTAATACTTCCACTGGCATATTATTTTACTTATAACAAGACATTGTTCTGTATTATAAATCTAATAATCCGTCAGAGGAGCACTGCGCTGTTACCTAGCAACCCCAGCTGATCCCAGCCTGTCGCCTAGAAACCCAAGAAAAGCTCCAGCACGTTTGGTCAGCTGGTTTTACTGCCGTACAATGGCTGCTGCAAAAGAGAAGTGTTTTGTTGTTGACAACTTAACATCTAGAAACAACTTGCTGCATTCTGGTTGGTTGTGCAGGAGGCTCTACTAATGCTTTTCGAAGATGCAAAGATTTATAATTCCTCATTTGATTGCAGGCATTTTCAGTTGTGAGTGTAAACGTTGAGTTGGGGGGCGTGGCCAGGAGCAGCTTATTTAGATTTAAAGTGACAGGACGCCCTACAGCAGCTCACCCTGGAAGGAGGCAGAGCTGAGCAACTAAAATCTCATTATTTAAGAATAATTTGGTGTCAAAAATGTAATAAACGTGTTGCCCATGAACTTATCTTAACATCATAGGTCACTATGATTTGTTAGATTTATTTTGCAAAATGTTTTACTGTGCTGAACCTTGACTAGTGTCCTGCTGTGGCCTCCTTGCTGGTTATATTCTCATTTAAACTGGGATTTGTAATGTTTTATCTTTACTGTAGGTACCATGTTGGCTCTCTCGCCTTTGGTTCTTTAATCCTAACGGTAGTTCAAATCGTGAGGATTATACTGGAGTACATCGACCACAAGACCAGATGTAAGTCTATTTCAGCTGATTTAAAATGTTGAGATGAGCAACATTTGCTGTAAATAAATAGTTTTACACGAGTATGAAACAGATTTTTGTTTTTGAGGGGCTGTTTCAAAGTTTAGTGTCTTATTTCCAGCTGCACAAAACCCTTGTGCCCGTTTTGTAATGTGCTGCTTAAAATGCTGCTTCTGGTGCCTGGAGAAGTTTATAAAGTTCATCAACAGGAACGCCTACATCATGGTGAGGAAACAATCTGTCACTACAACCTGAATCAATTCAAACTCATCATTTTTCCTAAAGATTTTTTCTGTTTTGTCAGATTGCTATTTATGGGAAGAACTTCTGCGTCTCAGCGAAAAACGCTTTCAGTCTGCTCATGAGAAATATCATAAGGTTTGTGCTGCAGTCATATTACAATCATCAGATCTTTCCGTCCTCTGAAGCTGTTTATGACACGGTTCTGGTTTTATTCTTCCTCCTCACAGGGTGGTGGTACTCGATAAGGTGACCGACATTCTGCTGTTCTTTGGAAAACTGCTTGTGGTTGGAGGAGTAGGTGAGGACATGGATTCTGTTTTCAAAAACACAAAATCTTGTCAAGTAGTTTTGTTTAGTTTCACATTTAAACACTTACTTTACTTGAAATAAGGCAAAACTGACTTACAGGTAACTTTTAAGGAAGATGTAGAAGCTTGTTTTTAGAAAATAATTCCTTAATATTGATTTTATATTTTAGAACATTGTTCCTATGTTATAAGTGAAATAAATGGAGCTCGTACTTTTTATCATTGTTCAGGAATCAATCACCTAAAACAAGCTCTTATATTTTATAGAAATGTTAATTGTAAGTAAATATTGTGGCTGTGTAAGAACAAAAAATTTTAAGTGTTTGTTTATTTTTCTCGTCAGGTGTTTTGTCGTTCTTTTTCTTCTCTGGACGGATTAAGCTCCCAGGCGACACATTTCACTCTGAAACTCTCAACTACTACTGGATGCCAATTATTGTGAGTGGATAATCACTCTATCTTCTATCATTAAACATCCAGCTGTATTTTATATTTATCCATCTTTGCTCATGTTGTTTCAGACTGTGGTGTTTGGCAGCTACCTCATAGCTCACGGTTTCTTCAGCGTGTACAACATGTGTGTCGACACGCTCTTCCTCTGCTTCTGTGAGTAAAACGTCAATCATAATACAGTCATCACTACTATACCGTCATCAGTAATTACCACAGAGAAATATCTCTCTAGCTAGTTAGCTAACCTTACCTAACCTAGATAGATTAGTTAGCTGACCTAGGTTAGCTAAACTAGATTAGCCAACCTAATAATAATAATAATGTGCAAATTTCATCTGTGGTGTGGAGCTAAATCAGAAACAGGAGGGAAAATTCAAATGTTTGATCCTCTAAACGAGTCGAGTTAAGCTAAGTTAGGTCAGCTAACCTAGCTAGGTTAGCTAAAAGAAAATAACTTCTCTTATAATCCTGCCTGCACACAGCAAAAACATAAAATCTTACCAATTATTTTTGGTTTACTTTTTAGTGCAAATATCTTATTAATCTTCAGCCAAAACTTTACTTTCAAGCAACTTTTCTGCAAGATATAGAACTTTGTTTTAAGTGAATAATTCCTTAATGTTATGAAAACGTTAAATGTTTTGCTCCACTGTAAGTGAAATAATCTGCCAGTGGAACTTTTTCATTAATATTAATTAGCTCAAAACAAGCTCCTATGTCTTGCAGAAAAACTACTTGTAAGTTAGTTTAATCTTTTTTCAAATATAGCAAGATATTTGTACTACAAACTATACAAAAATATTTGGTAAAAATTAGATTTTGCAGAGTATCTACAATCAGGGCAATAATTTAATTCAATGAAATGTTTAAAATAATTGCAGATGTAATAAATAAGGTCAGAGTGGAAAGGAGGATAGAAAAAAGAAAAGCTCACTGTTTGAGAACTGAGATAGATGTATTTATTCTAAGACTGTAATGTTACTCTCAGTACCAGTAGAGGGCGCTGTGTACTACAGGTAGCTGATTAAAACTTGACTGTTGTTCTCACAGTGGAGGATCTGGAGCGTAACGATGGATCCCTGCAGAAGCCGTATTTTATGTCCAAAAACCTCATGAAGATCCTCAACAAATCCAACAAACAGGCAAAATGAGGAAGACTTCTCTCTTCTTCTTCTCCTTTAAATTAGTCAGCTGTGCTTTATTCCCCCTCCTAACTACGTTTACCAAATGCTTTTTGCACCTTGTTAGTTTTCTATATTTGTGAAATCCTAATATTTACTGTTTAATTATGTATTTTATCCTGCAGATAGTTTCTAATTTTCACATTTCTTTTACTTTAAATGACCTGCTCCAATTTTTACATCAGTTTGCTCAGATAAACAGCTTTTAATGTGACATTTAAAATCACATCAACTCCATTGTTGTGATTTTTATTTATAGAAACGAAGGTGATAGAAAAATGTTAAATATTTAAAAAAATATTTTATACTCTGTACTGTATTTTATGCATTCAATTGTAATATGAATTGTACAATAAAATTGTAAATGTTTCGGTTTACTTTTAACTTTTTCTCCAATCTTGACGGTTTTACATTTAATAAGATTGACAAAATCAATTTGTTACTTTTTCCACTTAGACTTGAGCCTTAAAATAACCCATAAGCAGTAAATTTGTTTTCCTTATTACAATTAAAATATTAATAATTAATCATGATGACGCAATTTAGTACTAAACTATTTTTTACAGGAGTATAAACCAAAAAATGCAATTTGCTGAAAGAACACAGAGCAGCAATTAATCCAAAACTGTTCAAATACAACATATACATTTCACATTTAAGATAAAAAACCCCAACTTATTTGTAAATATGTACTACTTAGAACTCAAGTGGAATAGTTTTAGCTTCACTTGGTTCAAATTCTGTAAAAACAGACAAAAGCTATTAATCATCTTTTGCTGTCCAATTATTGATTGGTTAATATAGAAAATAATCAATTAGCTCTAAACAGAAAAGGCTGAGCTTTTCGTATTAAGTATTTTTTCAGTAATAGATTCATCCTTTGCTACAAATGATCAAGCATACACTAAAGGGATGTTATGTTATTACATTTTATGCAATAAATGTTTTTTTTTTTTTAAGAATTCAATTGTCTTCATGTATTTCTAATATTGGATAAACAATTACTGATATTGTTTACATTGGATATTGTTTAATCACTCACCAGGGTTGAGTAGTTAAATAAAAATTCTGCAAAATATGATAATTTTTTCTATATGCCATTAATCATCAGAATATTCAAGAAAATTAAAACTTAGTTGTATCCATAGAAAATATAAATGACAAAACAAAACTGTTTCTTTAATTGCTAGATTGTTTAAAGTCCTGTTGAAAAAAAATCACGTTTTTTTTTTTAAATTGGACACAAACAAACATTTTAAATCAACTTTAATCTCCAAGAACATTTGGTTTTTCCACAACAGTCTCCATTTGCATTGAGACCTCAGTCACCTGTTTTAGTGTCACATTAGCCCCTCAGTACAAAGAGTCGCTCCGACAGACAAATACATAAGACAAGAACGAGCCCCGGTGGCGGTGGACAGCCTGTCCTTCAGATGACCTTCAGTTTCTTTTCTGACGCTGGTGGGAACGTAGAAGACTTGATTCATGGTTTAAACACAATCTCCAGAGCCAACAGGTTAGAAAACTGCAACTAGAGACGCACCATCAGGTTGGCCAATTTATTCCCTTAATCAGCAGGTCAAATATTAATACTATTAAGTCCACTGAAACTCAGAACTCTGACTTTTTTGAGTTTAATTAAAGTCAGACAAAGGTTTACACTGCAAAATCACAAAATCTCACCAAGATTGTCTAGTTTCTAGTTCAAATGTTGTACTACACTTGAAATAAGACAAAACTTTACAAGTAACTTTAGCAAAATTGTTTGTTTGAAGCAGGAACTTCCTGGAACTCCCCTTGGGTTGCTAGGCAATGGGCAGTCCTCTGCTGGGGTTGCTAGGTAACGGTGCAACGGCAGTTGATTTTGACTCAACACAGCGAACAGGCTCCACTGGCACATTATTTAACTTATAACAGATGGAAACACCTCATAATGGGTGAAATAATTTGCCAGTGAAACTAGAACTGTTTTTAAAATCAATGTTAATGAATTATTGACTAAAAACAAACTCATATTTTGCTGAGATGTTACTTGAAAGTTAGTTTCATTTCAAACATACCAAACTATTTACTCTAGAAACTGGACCAAAGATAATTGGTAAGATTTTATTTGTAAGATAATATTCTGCTTCATTACCCAAGCTTACTTAATTTCCCTGTGGGGTAAATAAAGTATTTAATTTGAATTTAAAAAAAAAATTAAACCTGAAGCACCTTTAAAACATTGGTATTGGTTGGAAAAAAATTATCACTATAAAGATTGGGCTTTTTTTTTTTTTAAATACATTTTGTCAGTTATTTGTCCAGGAAAAAGGGAAACTTCATTTATCATTCACATCAATAGGGAAGGTCTGTTTTTTTGTTTTAATGATAAACAGAATCATAAGACGTTCACGTCTCAGCAATCGTCTGTAGCTCCGCGAGTCAGAAACACAGACAATGCATTTACAATATTCATATATACAAATATATTATGTATACACACACATAGATACAACAAAACAAGTCAACTGTGACATAAGTGTTTCATCATCGCTCCATTTCAGGGGGGAAAAGTCCAAAGGACTCATTTATTCTGCAAAAGTCCTGTGAGTGGCACCTTTAAGATTTCAATGGATCCATTCTGAAATAAAATTGTGTTGCATTCTGGGAAAAAAAACATAAACAGAAAGACACCAGACGTTAAGGACAGCTCCGTCCACAGGTGACCTCACAGTGTAATGGCAGTTTAAGACAAACGTAAATAAACCGACCGCCGTTTCTTCCACCTTACGGATACTGAATATAGAAACCAGGAGGACGGTTTACCCATCCTGGCTGTTTCTGCTCCATCGGCTAAAAACTTTTAATACTGTCACTAAACTCTGTGCCGACAACTACAGAGGAGGCCCTAGATTATTGGAGGTCAGAGGTCAGAGATCAGCAACCGGTGGCTCTTGCTTTCACCAGAAATGGTAAAGAGCAAAGTTTAAAAACAACAACAACACAAAAAAAAAACAGCAAGGTTGCCGACTCCTGCTCTGGATTGTGATTTAGTTTGTTGCATAAACAACATTCACTGCAAAAACACAAAATATCACCAAGTATTTATTGTTCAGTTTATACAGCAAATATCTCAGTACACTTGAAGTAAAACAAAACTAAGTTAAAGTAACTTTTTAGGAAGGAATGGGAGCTTGTTTTATATCAATTCCTAAATACTAACAAAGAACAATTTCCACAAGCAGATTATTTCACTTAAAACATTTTACAGTTTATAAGTGAAATCATCTGACAGAGGAAGTTGCACTTTTCCAGAAATATTAAGAAATTATTCACTTAAAACAAGATCTTGTGCAAAAAAAGTTACTTGTTAGTTGTGTTTTGTTTCAAGTGTATAAATATATTAGCACTAAAAAGTGGACC
Organism: Gambusia affinis; assembly: GCF_019740435.1. Lineage (NCBI taxonomy): Eukaryota > Metazoa > Chordata > Actinopteri > Cyprinodontiformes > Poeciliidae > Gambusia > Gambusia affinis. Next base: position 7,846,591 of record NC_057881.1, on the reverse strand, counting down.
AGAAATAGTTGGTAAGATTGTGTTTTTACAGTGCAAGTCAGAACACAAAATGTTACCAAATGTTTTTGGTTTAATTTTAATATTTCCCATATTCTAAGCTTTGTTTTATGCTGTGTGTGTAAAATATTTTGTTCCACTGGCAGATTATTTCAGATAGACATGTAATAAATTAAATAATCTGCTACTACAACTCTTACTTCATCACTATCAAGGAACTATTTACTTAAATCAAGCTCCTATGTCTTGCTGAAAAGTTGCTTATAAGTTATTTTGTCCTCTTTCAAGTGTGCTAAGATATGTGCATTAGAAACTAGACAAAAATACTTGGTAAGGTTTTGTGTTTTTACAGTGTTAACACAGCAGGTGTGTGTCAGTGTGTGTCGGGAAGAAAACCTGTATTTCTTGACTCTCAGCAGCTTTTTCACAGGTTATATAATGAAAATCGTGTGTGTGTGTGCGCGCGCTAGTGTCTCCAGTCTTGTCTTTATTTTTATATTGTCATCGTCATCAGACGCTAAGTAGCCAGAAGAAGAAGATGATGGCGACGAACAGGAAGAGGGAGTCCTGCCAGTTGTTGTTGTTGTTGCCGTTGTTAAGGTTACCGTTGGCTTGGTGATCCCCTACATACTGGTCTGAACAGAGACGGAAGATTATAAGGAATCTTTGTCGCATTATAACTTTACATTTGTACATGATCAGTGCCTTGTACTGTTCTTAACCACAAACCTTAATGTGCTTTATTGGGATTTTGTGCAACAGACCAGCAGAATTAGTGCAGTTAGACCATAATAATGCATGTTCATCCTCCCAAAAAGAATCACACTTTTAATTTCTAACAAACATTTAATACTGGAACTGGAATGTATTCTAATTAACCAACCAAAACTTCTCTTCAGAAAACGGGGTTGCGTTTGATTTATTTCTAGACCTTCAAAAGAAAAATAGTTACACTAACCCACTCTATTCTGATCATATGACCTTAGTGGAAGATTTACATCCTTAGATTACTTTTTATAAATCCAACAACTTAATTTCTGATGAGAAACGATACAGATAAAGTGTGACTTGATGATTTTGATTCGTGTTTCGTGGTCTACCTGCTCTGTGGAAGGGGTCGTTGGCGTTGAAGACTGTGGTGAAAAAGCCGAAGGGGAACGCTCCGATCCCGAAAGACATGTGGAAGCCCGTTTCTCCAAAACCGGGGAACATCTGGGCGCAGAGAGGAAACCCGTTGGTCAAGTTATCACGTTTTTAGGGGAAATGATCTGCTAACGTTAAAAAAAAAAACAAAAAACACAGCGTCTCACCCCTCCTCTGCTTTCAGGCTCGGTTCTCTGTCCCTGAGGCCGAGGCGGAGTTTTCAACCTGAGCAGAACAAAGGCAACATTTTAGTGACCTAAATCCATTTTTTCCCTCCTCCATGCGACATGTATCTGATCTTTTTATCACAGTCTGAACGACGCAGATCGGATTTTTTTCGCATATTCAGGCCACCTGGATATGCGGGTCCTAAATCTGACACGAATCCGACTTGAGTCTGAACGGCCAGGTCGCATTAATTCGACCCGAACGTCATTGATACTCGACAAAACGTCACTATTCTGCGTCCGCAAATAGAAAAACAATGGCCATAGCGGACTATAACGAGGATTAGGCTGTTAATGTGCTGACTCCGGTTGGATAAAAACAGTGAAATTACAAGGTACACTACACATCAGCATCTATATTTACTTCCGCAAACACCGAACACTTCTTCTTCTTCTTCTCCTTCTTAATGTCTCTTGGCAAAACGTTGAGCACGCTCGCTACGTGTGACGTTACTGCGCATGCGGGACACTTTCAGGTTGTTCGCTATTAGGAGATCACATACAAGTCGCATAGTATAAAACGGAATTGAACATTAAGCAACTTGCAGTGTGAACGTAGCCAAAATACGGTCCCATAGCGGTTCTGATCAGAACCGAACACGGACCGGACCGGACCGGAGGCATACCTGGGGTCCTCCTGGCTGGAGCTCCCTCTGCCGTACAGCGGGATGACTTTCTCCCTGCTAATGCCCGCCTTGCAGACGGGACACTGTTGCCTGCTGGGCCGCGTCTCCAACCACTGAAAGGAAACGACGCATCGTTTAAGAGACAATTTGGCAGAAGACAGCAGAAAACTTACAAACACATTTTCTGAAATGTGTCTTGCTACTACATGTATATCTATTTGAAATTCAACCAGAAATCAGCTGATTTTCAGCTCAGTGGTCTGTTTTTTTTCCCTAATTACTGAGCCTGCTGTTTTGTTTTTACCACCACTCTTCAGTGTGAACGCTGCAACCGAACAAAGAAGACTCAACAGCTGCGTTTTTGTTACAAATGAGTGTAAAACTATTTTTGCAACAGTGATATTTCCATTAAATAAGTCATGCCATTTAAATCACATATAAGTTTGTTCATCCAATAATTAAACATGGTGTTAATCATGGTTAATTGATTTAGCCCTATGAGTCGTATTGTTGATTAAAACGCATGTTGACTGTTTTCATTTTCTCTTCCATTTTGCCTCCTTAATGTTCATCAGACTCCAACCATTTTATAAAATACTATAGAAAAGTTAATTTGTTTATTAGTGGGTTAAGATGCTGGTGTTGCTTTTGATTGAAGTAGGACAGTTTTCCATTCAGTGCTGGTATTTTCTATTCATTTAGTAAACCTGAAAACTCCCACCTTCTTTGATCCTTAAACACATCGAACATCTTGAACATTTATTCTTTAATGCGTTAATCGAGTTAAATGTCATGAAAATGTGCAGATTTCCATTAAAATATTATTTTTATTTAGTCAAATCCAGGGATAGTCTGTGGATTTTATGGGTAGCAGTTTTTGTACAACTGAACTTCAAAGGTAGCAGTTACTTTAGAGGATAAAATATTACAATATATTAGATTCTTATAGCAACTTTCTTCACTTGGATTTGACTCTTTGGGATTTTTCCACAAAACTGCGCCATTAAAAAGTCATATTTATCCACCTGTTTCTGTGTGATTGGTTATAAAAGAGATAACAAAGCATGTTCTTACTTGATGAAGGCAGGGCCAGCTGCAGAGGAAAAAAATAAACAAAGATTAGTTCACACTCAAACAAGAATGTCTTTTTCTCTAAATGCTCAGATCAACATTCCTGTAGGAAATTCACGGAAAGCGTCAGATTAGAGGCGATGAGGAGAGTCTGCTAGGAAACAAACCTGCAGAATGGATGTTTTATTAAAGTTGTTCCTGCTGCCTGTTTGGTTTAATGGTGATATCCTGAACTGCTCTTTCCTGCTCAACAATAAATAAAACCTTCATCAAATATGTATATAATTGAAGATCTAAAATATAAAAAGGTGCTTTAGACAGTTGTCTTACTAGAAAAAAACAACAACTAAATTTCCTAATTTTTTTGTTCATAATTTGTTTTCCATTTTGGTGGCCAAACTCTTTACAATTCTTGACTTTTAGTCTAGAAACAAAGTCATTTAAGGGCCAAAAATGTTCCCAGGACTTTAAATACAGACTTAAAAATGTATTGATAATTATAAGACACTGTGTGAGGTGAGAAAAATGCTCTGTATTGTGTTCTACTTGCAGAAATTAGTGGCCCTTCTCTTCATTTTTAGAAGCTAAAGAGATGAGCAGCTGCTTCTCAAATGCAACTTTTTCTTGTTAATATTTAAATATATTAAAGAGGAGCCAAACTGTTGCACAGTGGTTTATATTCACAGTGAAATAATCAAGTTTTTCTAGCAGAAAAGCGTAACAGAGATGCTGATGTGCTAAATCTCTAGCTAAGCTCAAACAAAGACAGCAGAACCGCTGGACTGATCTGCTCCTTCGTTAGTCGTCCCTGACTCTAATTAACACCGCGGCGGCGCAGCTTGCTGCACTAATGCAACGTTAGTTTGAAGTTGCACCAGGTGAGCTGACCCCGGCGGTTCTGCAGGCTGATGAGTTTCATCACAGTTTCATCACATTAAGTTCGACTTCCAAGAGCAGAGGGGATTAAAGCAACATGGCAACTACATTACATCAGCACAAAACACAACGTACAGCGGTGCAAAAACACACAAGTTACTCTAAATGTTACACTAAATATACATCCCATCCGGACACTGATCTTTAAGCAAAAAATGTGAAAAATGAACCACTTTCTGTGATTCATATTAGCTTCAGACTATTTGTCTTCCAGGCTAATATTTGTGATTAAATCTGGGCCTCAGTTCAACCTTTTAACCCTGAAACAGATTTTTCTGTTGAGCAAAGCACTTTTAGAGGAGACAACATCTGGAAAGTGAATCTGAAAATCTTGATCACTTTTAAATATAGAACCACAACCTCCCGCTGGTATCCAGGTGGAGGAACGGGACTTTTTTCTTCTTCCTGGGATACCATTGGAGCTAACCCAGATCTGCTCCTGGGCCGTAATCTCCCTTCAGCTTTAACTGGAGCACAAGAACAGGCGCCGCGCATGAATGGGAAACACATCACTGAGCTGTTTCCATTTCCCACACATGGTTCGAAGGTTTCATCTTGCGCAAGGTTAGTCTAACCTCAGATAAGAGAAAGTGCTAGAATGAGAGCTTTTCATGGTGAGAAAGACTGTGACTAGTTTATTTTAAGCACTATCAGTTATAGAACAAAATTATGTTGATTTTATAAGAACACCGAAGCTGATTAAACCAGAAACTTGGGCTTATGTAATGTGTCTAACTCTGTAGATTGTAATGATTTACTCTTAATCTTTAGCTATGAAAGCAGACATATTTTTTTTTTTACAGTTTATCATTGATTTTTATTTTAGAAGTCTTCAGGAATTTCATTAACCATTAACAAAACGGCTTTTTTAATTAAACTTTTTTTCTCGTTTAATGCATTTTATCACCTTCAAAACTACATATAATCCAAATTAGTGAAATTATTACAATATTTTTCTTTTTTCAAAGGACAAAAAATTATCTTAATCAAATCAAATCAAATTGTATTTGTATAGCACATTTCAGCAGCAAGGCATTTCAAAGTGCTTTACATCAAATCAAACACAAAGGCTAGCTTTAATCATAAAAGCTAGCCTTTGATGAACATTTCTGGTCCTAATCAGGTCATATGATGAGTCTAAACCACTTCCCTTCGAAGCTGATCACATGTTAACACTGTAAATATGCTACTCAAGCAGCACTGGGAATGAGTATTTAAAACGTTTCTCCGGAAAAAGATGAGTTTTGATTAAAAAAAAAATCTAAACTAACAAAAACAAAACTCGTAAGCCATCTTGGCAGCAGTCAGACAACAAGCTGATAAAACGGGCCATAATGGGGCGTGACTCCACCGATAGCAGCCACACAAACTACGGGTTACGGAGGCCGCGCAAACGGCCAAACTACTCCTCAACAACAACAAACCACCGACTCCTACCAGAATAAGTGGCCGCACATACTGATGACCGCGTCCCTGGCAGTGTCCAAGCAGATGTTGCACTCGAAGGTGGCCCGATCACGCTCGCTCTCTCCGCCGCCGCTGCTGCTGCCGCCCGGGCCGTCGCGGTCGCTGCTGCTCTCCCCCGCAGGGAATCCTCCTCTACTGGCCGGCCCGCCGTTACTCGAGAAACGTGGATCCGTGGCCGCCATGATGTTAGCCGCCGAGCTAAAGAGAAATGAAAGCAACGAGCCAAACCGACTTCAGCGGGGTTCCCGACTCGAGCCGAAGTGAGCTACGAGTCAGAGGTGACTGCCGACCATGAACCGTGTAGAGCCGCAGCCGCTACCTCACTGCTGCCTTCATCAGGACGTCTGTTTCCGGAAGGAAAACACTGGGGGCGGGGCTAACCATGCGTCTCTTATTTACGTAATGACGTTCAGACACACCCCTGTTTGGAATATTCAGTCTAATATCTTCAGTCGTTTTAGTAGTACTGCTACTTTAGTAGTATTTTTTGGTTTTTACAATGCCTACTCCTCTTAAAACAACAACGTTTTATGTAATTAACATAATATTATTTCTAGCTGAATTTTATATTCACAAATACAAATTTTCTCTCAGAAAGTCTCTGCTTAATCTGTTTTTTATGCGAATTACTACTTTACGCACCTCAACAATCCCACAGATGAAGCCTCTAGAAGCCTTAAAATTATTATCTCTGTTACTTGCGCTACTGCCTAATTTCTATTTGTGAACTATGTATTCTATTATTTCATTACCCACTGTTCCTTACATTATTTTATTATTTTCACGCAATAATAATTTCAGTAAATAAAAATGACACACCCCCGGAGCCGCAATTTTCAAATCCCCGGCTTTCTAAAATAATCCGAATTCCGAAGTAATTTTTTGCCAAACGTGATCAACAGTAGAAACATTTGCTGTTTAATTCCCAAATTTATTTATTATCAATATAATCAATATAAGGATAATCTATCTATCTATCTATCTATCTATCTATCTATCTATCTATCTATCTATCTATCTATCTATCTATCTATCTATCTATCTATCTATCTATCTATCTATCTATCTATCTATCTATCTATCTATCTAATCTATCTAATCTATCTAATCTATCTAATCTATCGACATGATTATGTGAATCGTTTTAAACCAGAAATCGCAGCTGTGAGCTCCAAACACAGCGGAAACAGAATGTCGCACAAACCCGGAACCTTTCTCGCTTCATTATTTCTAGCCGGACTCGTAAATGGTATGCACCCAAGCGTGTTGTGTTCTCTGCAAGTGTCCATGCTGGTTCTGGTTGTAAATATGTGCGGTCGCCACTAAAGTAAACCAAGAGTGAGGTTTATTTTTGAACCCGTTAAGCGACGTAAAGCTCCAGCGATAAACGATCCAACATGAAGATCAAAAGACAGAAACAAGCTAAGAAAACGATCAGCTTTTACAAATACAACTTCAGCTTTAGGGAGCCTTTTCAGATCCTCATTGACGGAACTTTCTGTCAGGCGGCGCTGAAGAACAAGATCCAGATCAAGGAGCAGATGCCCAAATATCTGATGGGAGAAGTCCAGCTCTGCACTACAAGGTGAAAATCTTAATTTTTTTGCGGGCGGCGTTCATGTTGATCCATTTTGTCTTGCGTGCTTACGCGTTTGTCTTATCCGCAGCTGTGCTTTGAAGGAACTTGGGACTCTTGGGAAGCAGCTTTATGGAGCTAAAATCATCCTGCAGAGATTTCAGGTCAGGAAATGTGCACATCTGAAAGACCCAGTCCCAGCGTCTGAGTGTCTGCTGTCAATGCTGGAGGAGACGAACCCGCACCACTACTTTGTTGCCACACAGGTACGCACTCACATCAGAGGTGGGAAAAGTACACAACAATAATACTACTTCAGCATATTTTTAGTCAAGTAAAAAGTTGCCATTCAGAAAATTACTCAAGTAAGGATAAAAAAAAGTGTTTGTTAAAAGGCCTACTTTTAACTGATGAAATTATTAATAATAATTATTATAATTATTAATAATTTAATATTAGAAGTTACATCATCAGACTGAGTGGCAATTTTGGTAATTTAAGGACCAAAATGACAATAATTGATGTAAATTAGTTTCCAAATTAGTGTCTTTCATTTTAAAACTTATGAAGCTTTAACAAAAACTGCAGGTGTGTGTCTGTCTGTTGATTTTTTTGGTTAAAACATGTTTGTTTTTCATTCAGTGAGTGGAAAATCCAGAAATTTTACTTAAGTAAGAGTAGAAATACTTCATAATAAAATTACTCAAGAAAAAGATAAAAAGTAATAGAGATGCACCTAAAATTTTAGGGTTTTTTTTTTTCAAAAAACTTACTCAAGTAATTGAGTAAATGTTACTAGTTACTACCCAACTCTGCTCACACTCTGTATTTATATGCATATCAACGGTATTTAAATGCAACCAAGTCATATTTTTAGGCATATATGATTTAAAAAATGCACATTTGAACTGTTTAACTTTAATTTAAACTACTGAATAACTCTAAAACTACCAGTATTCTTTGTAAAAAGAAATAAACTGCTGTTGTTTTTTTAATTACAATGAATTTTCCTACAGAGTATATATATATATATATATATATATATATATATATATATATATATATATATGTGTCTTTTATTTTAATTAGCTGGACTGAAGACACAAAAGGCTCTTGGATAGAAAAATTGCTGTCAAATGGAAGGAAAATTATAAATTGCTTTCCAATTTAGGCTTTTTTAAGACTTTATTTTGCATATAGCAAAATTTGTTGTCCATTTCTGTGCAGGACCGTGCAGTAACTGATGGACTCAAAAAGATCCCAGGCGTCCCTCTGCTCTACATCATCCTCAACACCATCGTGCTGGACAAGCCCAGCCAGGCGTCCCTGGACCACGTCCAGGCCGTTCAGCTGGGGGAGCTGGTGAGCCCGGCCCAGCAGCAGAGCATCCGCAGCCTGAAGGAGGAGCAGGGCATCAGCCAGAAAGACGGGGAGAGGCGGGGGAAGAAGAGGAAGAGGAAACAGAGCAACCCCAACCCTCTGAGCTGCCTGAAGAAGAAGAAGAAGAAGGAAGGTGTGGCGACTCCGGCGCTGAAGAAGACGGAACCGGGAGAGAAGAAGAAAAGAAGTCGACACAAGAGAAGAAAAGCGGCGAAAGGAGACAACAGGGATGCTCCTGTAGTTATTAGTACGTAGTGGGACAGAAAAACAAAGACTCATGCTTTTAGTTTCTTAAACAATGAGCAACAGTTTTAACGGACTCTCCATTCTTTCCAAGGAACCAGACTTTCTTGGTCTCCTTTTGGGTCGTAGGATATCAGGAAAAACATAAAAATTGCAATAGTGTTCGTAAAGATTACAATGAAAATATAAATTCAGATACATCATCCAAGATTACCAGGATTGTTTCTTTTTTCTCCATGACAATCATCACCTCTGTTAGATTTTGCATGTTGACCAATAAAAATAGACGTGAAGGGTCATCGCCGAGAGCAGTGAAGTTCCTCACAACAGGCCAAATACGATGTTTGTATTGAGACAATTTGCATACGTGGAGTGTCCAAACTTTTTGTCACATGGGCCAAAATCAAGTCAAACAGACCTGAGGGCCAAAGTAAATGTAATTTTGCCAACTCAACCATAAATTAAACATGTAATTCTGTACCTTGTGCTTGTACTGAAACAGGAATCAGAAAACATGCTTCTGTTACATGACGGCTCTAAAGTAATGGGTTTTAAATGTTTTCTTCTCTGAAAAACATACCTGCAATAAATCTCTGAAAGGAGTTGAAGGGATTATTTAAATCCACAAGGGGGCGTCCTGAACTGTTTTACTTTAAAGACTGAGCATGAAAGAGAATTAAACCCAACCATAATTGTTTTAGTAGAAAATATGACATTAGTTATACGCAGACAATTTACATTTTAACACTATTTGTGGCTTATGATGGTATGAAAACATAATAAATAAGCTCTTTCCTTGCTTATATTCCATATTGTTCAATGGGCTGAGAGACTGCTATGATTTTGTCCCTCTTTGGGAAGCACCGTGTTATCATGACACTGTGACATAATTCAGGATAACAGCTGACAGAAAGTTCAACAGAGCCACACTGAGCTGTTGTACGTATGTACGTACATACATACATACATACATACGAAGATTCCTCTGAGATGACAGAAAGAGAGACTAGTAAACAAAGTCAAAGGGACAAAATCATCTCCAATGTTTAGTTGTCCAGATTGGGCTGCTTTTAAAAGTAGCTGAGATCAAAACAGAAGTAAAAAAAACAGAGTTTTGCATGATATCTCCCCTTTAAATGCCACAATGATTGGATGGAAGACAAATTATTGGTTATTGATGGTGGAATCATTTGCTCCATAAACCTTTTTAACTTCATATTTTCTAATATAAATCCATTGATAACAAATGTTTTCTTTTCCAGTCATTTCTCACCTTTCTTGTTGCTTTTATTTTGAAAAATCTTTTTCTTTTTTTTTTTTCACAGTAGCTCATAAACCAGTTTGACTTAAACTCCTTCTAGACACCTGCAGCACTTTGATTTGTCTTTGCATTTTTACAAAATGAAACTACAGATTTACATTTTAAAATACACAACGTGCTCAGACATTGATGTAGTCAGCTGGAGTGGAGGAAGTGCATCTAAAAAAAATAAACAGTAGATTATGCTGATTTAACTGAATGGGAAGCAGACATTTGGTGATCTGCTGCTTCATGGTCAAGCCACTAGACATCTGCTCCAGAGTAAGTATTAAATCTACTTTCACGTATAAAAGAAGTTCTATCTTGCGTACAAACAACACTGCCTGATAATACAGCAGAACACCGAATTAGCAAGGCTGCTAAATTATCGTCTGTAGACGGTAACGGGATGAAACCCTGCAGCAGCACAAAATTCATTTCTGGAGACGGCATGCAGGCGTTACAGTCAAGTCATGTTTTCATTACCCGTAACAAAGTGTTGTTACTATTCTGTGGTATTCTGAAGACAAATACAAAACATATGTGTACATTGCATTCTGTGCACACAGGATTACAACAAATACCAGATTCTGACAGCTAGACGATCACAGACTGACGGTGGAGTTTGATAAGTTCAAAATAAGTTCATTTTAATATACTTTACTGGTTTATATATTTTTTCAAAGCAAATACTCTTTGGATATGTTTTCTCCACTTCTGCTTGCAGAAATTAAACATAAATAAAACAACAAGTCAGTAAGACTTTAGTGAAACGGAAACAAACATGGCCGTCGAAGCAGAGTTCTTCTTTTTAAGTTGCTGCTCTGGAAGCCTCGTTCTAGATGACGTGGAAACGAGGTCCCGGCGTTGCAACAATGTCGCTGTACGGCTCCTCCTGGACCAGCTCCACCGCCTGCTGCTTCTTCAGAACCAGGAAGCTGTAGAACTTGGCCGCCGCCTGCTTCCTGTTGTTGTTCCTACACAGGTCCAACAGGCTGACCGACTGGGCTCCAGTTTTGGCCATCACCCTCTGTGACGTAAAGAGAGTAAAAACTGCCGTCACACTGATTAACGGGCCTCCATGTTTATTGGGATGAAGGGTGGAACATTTTTGGGGAGTTACTTTTCACGTGACATCATTGCCGTGTTTTTTCTTCTGTTTCCACACGTAAAGATCACCTGAATGTTCAGTGTTTGCTTCACAGAATGGACCAAATGGTCAAATAAAAAATTATCAGGAGAAAAGGTCCGATTCCCTGGCTTCACTGTAAATATACAAAATCTGGCAAAATATTTTTGGTCTGGGTTTTGGTTAAAAAAAAAAAATAGAAATGGAGGAACATGACGGCATATTTGGGTCACTAACTAGAAAAAAAGGAGTATATTTCTGCCATAAACAAAGAAATTTTGATTTTAATTTGATTTTTCTGAAGTAAAAAAAATCATTTCTGAGCTTGAAATGTTTTGAGATTAATCTTAGAAAAACTTTTAAAAGAATTTGTAAATTTCTGAGTTTGGAAAGTCATAAAAAAACATTCAAGGTTTGAGATTAATCTCAGGAAATTTATATAGAAAAAGTTGCAAAAACAAAGATGTTTTACTTTTAAAACTCAGAAATGTAAAAAGAAATTTTCTAGAAAATTTTCAACTTTTCAAACTTGAAAGTTTCCATGTTTTTTTTCTAGAAGATTTTAGATTTTTGTCATAAATTTATTCCTCTATTTTTATTTTCTATCTCCGGTTGCCGTAACATTGTAGATAAAAGTAGTGTATTTGTTGTGGTGGATGATAAAAAAACTATTTCTAACTCGTGCTGCGTGTTTCGTACCTGCAGGCCGTGAAGCATCTGCTGAGTTCTCTTGTTCCACCTCCTCTCCTCCTGGTCCTGCTCTCCTCCCTGCGCCTCCTCCTCCTGTCGCAACATGACAATTTTTACAACATTGAATCCAGGCTACAAACTAAAGAGATGTAAATAAAAACATTTTTTTTGTCACCTCTTCATCAGAGTCGTCGTCGTTCTTCTTCTTCTCTTTGTCGGCGAGTAAGTCCAGCTCTATTAGCTGGCTGATGTTAGCGGCGTCGTCCTCAGGGGGTAAATTCACCGGGGCGGCTTCCAGTTGCTGAGAGGCAGCAGCGTCGGGTCCCTGCTGCTGCTGGTGCTGCTGCTGCTGCTCGTCCAGGTTTCCTGTCTGGGTTTCGGAGGATCAGAGGAGGCAGTACAGTTGCAACGAACAAACACCAGAGTGAACGTACAGGGAGGGATGGATCTGAGTCCTGGGATTTGCGCTTCAGGCCTCTTTGAGAGGACGGCGGAGGCATGGCGGCTTCGTCCAGCGTCGTCCTGCTGCCCTCCACCGCCGAGGTCTGCAACGCGTTGGCCTCCTCCATGATGGTCTGGTCTGGGCGGAGGCCAAATTTAATCAGAAACGGAGGGAAAAATGCTTTATTCTTGCTTTGGGAAGAATTAGCATCGTCCATTTTATCTTCTTTTTAGTATTTTTGAGAACAGAAACAATAATCCAAACAGCATTTCACACAAAAAGCAACAAAAAAAATAAATTTGTTCCACAGTTGGTTGGTTAGGATGGAGGATTAGAGCAACGCTAAGAAAAATATTACGAGAATAAAGTCATATTATTACAATGTTATTTTCATATTATTGTGACTTTATTCTCATGTTATTTCAACTTTAATTTCATAATATGTCAACTTTACTCATAATATTAAAACTTTACTCTTGTAATATTATGACTTTAGCTTCATGTTATTATGACATTATTCTCGTATTAATTTGACTTTATTCCCATATAACGTTTTCTTATCAGTACTTTATTGTAGTTACTATGTAGCTATATTTACTTAAGTAACTTTTTTTGGGGAAAAAAACTCTTGTAAGCAGTTTTACTACACTGATCTTTGGACTTTTACCTGAATAACTTTATAATGAAGCATTTCTTCTCTTACCTCAGTAAAATGTCTGGATACTGAATGAAGAACAAAAAGCCCTGCAGTTTTTGTTACGTTTTTATGAGTTTTATATTGAAAGACACTGATTTGGGATTTTTTTCCTTTACTCTGTAATTCTTATGAATTATTTTCATTTTGGTCTTTGAGATACCAAAATGAAAATAATGATATAACTTTCTATTTTGGTCCATCTGATGATGTAATTTTTAAATACTAAATGACTGATGATGATTTGTTAGGACGAAGTATTAGGGCCAATAAAATTACAAAATTAAACTCATAATAATAGAATAAACTCATATGGCAATAAAGCCAAAAATAATATGAGAATAAAGTTATATTTGTAATATTATAACTTGATTCTCGTACATCTTCGTTCTTGTAATTTAGTTTTTTATTTTTCTTAGTATGGCCGTAACTCTAGGGTGTTGTTACTCAGTACTTTTACAAAATATCTTTTTACTCTAACTTGAGTAATTTCTTGGACGGCTACTTTGTAAAAGTACGTTGAAGTTGTTTTACTTTTACTTCAGTATAACTTTTGCGTTCTCTGCTTGTTCCCAAAGGCCCAGAAACAAACTGAAAGCGTTAAAATCCAGTTTCCTACCCATGATGTCTCTCTGCTGATGAGCCGCTGCTTCCTCCCTCGGTACCTCCGGGTTCTCCAGGTCCTTCAGAAACTCATCCAGACTGTCCGCCTCCCCGCCTTTCCTCCTCTTCCTCAGCTCATCCGGGACCAGCGGCGTCAGACATCTTGTAAACATCTAGAGTAAAGGTGGCGTTTTAACAGAAAAACGCCTCTGAAAGTCGACCGTCCTGGAGTTATCGTCCTGTACCTTCAGCAGCCGGGCGTTCCAGAGCGGCTGAGCCGGGAGGGAGAAGAGCTTCTCCACTCCTCCGGTCTCCTTCCACATCATCAGCTTTTTGGTGGGAGGAGCCAAATCCAGGGTTGTGACGATGTCGGAGTAGTCGGAAAGCTGCGCTCGGATAGTTTTACTGTCCAGCTCCTTCACGCTGTCCACGATCAGCTTCCTTTTTCGCTTCGCTTTGGTCTCCTTCACTGCAGAAACCGATTGGAAACCCGACGTTACCCGACTCTAGGCTGGGTCTGCGGCACAGGCAGCAACATTCAACGCTGGTTTTTAATTTCACCTGTGATGTCGATGGGCTCCAGGGCGAAGGTTTCCTCCTCGTTGTGAGTCAGAGCCGTTTGTTCCTGCTGGTCCATCATGGCGGGGGCCGGTTCTGTTGGGCCGGAGTCCGGACTGTCCGGGGCTCCCGCTGACAATGAGACCAGACGCAGCTGGTTTGCATACAGTTACAGGCAACATACACTTATTCTAATCATTTGTTGCATTTTTGTCATTATGCCAGGATTATTCTCCAGTACAGCTTTAATTGGTTTTATAAAATGAAAAATTGAGGGTCGTTATTTGACTTAATGGTGAATTTTCTCTATTTCAAACTAATTTCTCCTCTTGATTGAACTCCTGGAGTTTGTTTCATATTGTTGGATTTCCATTAAACTAAACTTTTTTTTTTATTCTGCAGAGAAACTATAAATTTATCCTTAGAGATGCAATCTTTAAGTCTCCAAAAAAGAAATAAAGCTGCTGGATTTGTCGCTAGTCGTTTTAAAAACAAAATCAAAAAGTCACTATAGTTCTCTAAAAAGTTGCTAAATATAGCAGCAAAGTCACTAAGTAAGTAACATTATTTGTTGTTGCCTTGAACTAAATCTCACTCTTCATCCCAACATTTGGCCACGCCCCCCAGTGTATCCTGGCTCCGCCCACTTTTGGGACTTTTTCAAAATTTCTCTTCAGTGGAGTTGAGGTCATTCTTAGTAGTTTTTCTATGAATAAAACTGGGCCAGTATTTTTTCCATCTTGTTGCCTTCTCTTTTTTCTCCAAATTTGTCAAAGCATAAGAGAAATATATATAATATTTGTAAATATCAACACAGTAATATTGATATTGGATATCAGTATTGGCCCAGACTTTCATATCTGTTCATTCCCAATGTGTATATTTAATTCTTTTCTTATTTCTTCAGTAAATAAATATATAACATATAAGTTTTTTAAAAATAAATTATGTATTTGTTTTTTATGGCCTGGTCCCATTGGTGCCTGAGTGATCCCAGCAAAAAAAATAAATACAGCAAAAAACCCCTCAGCATAATGCTACCACCACCTTGTTTGACAGTTCCCCCAGTTATTCTCAGGTTTGAAAGCATCAACTACTCCCAGCATACGTCTTCTCATTGTGACCAAATATTAGAAACAGAAAAGTTAAGATTAGGCTGTAAACATCCTCAAGTTAAAATGTCAGGGTGAAAACATTTGTGAGTGAGGTTCTGTTAGTGAAACGGACCTGAGAGGGCATCAAAGTCATCCTCATCCTCCCCGTGGTCCTGAGGCATCATCACGCCCTCACTGATGGCAGGAGGGTCGTCAAATATGCCACCTCCATCCTCGTTGCTAAGCAACTTGTCAACTACATGAAAATGCAAATATAAATAATACTTTTATTATTTTTTATAACACGAATAGTATAATCTACTAAGGATTCGCTGCTTTAGTACCGAGCATCCCGCCTTCGTTGCTCTCCATGGGATTGTCTCCGAAGTCGTCCTTGTACTGCTCGTCGTACTCCAGGTGATTGGACTTGTCCGCCATCTGATTAGCTCCGCCCTCTGCCTCCAGCAGCAGGTTGGAGGCCGACGAACCCATGATGTCCACCTCAAACGCGCTCTCCTCTCGCATCATCTCACGATCATCCATGCCAAAGTCAGCTGCAAGACAGAAAAACTCAACGCCATCAATCACCCCCTCCTGTCTTCGGGTGTGTCTCTGACTGGTCTGAAAATGAGAGCGCGTACCAAAATCGTTGTCTTGCAGCAGCGTGATGTTGCCCACCTCCTCTCTCATGGTGATTTCTTCCACTCTGCTCTGGTTCAGGTTGAACTGCTGAGCCACATCGATGTCACTGTTGAAAACGCATCACCAAACATTCCTGATGCCACCTTTTCTTTAAGTAGCAGAAACTCTTACAGTCACTCAGACACTTTGATGTTGAGCTTTTAAATTAGACTCTCTTGTTTCTAATCATAGTTCAAGATTGTCCTGCACTCATTATCAGTACAAGAAATTTATTGCAAAATTAACAATAGAAAATTATGGAGGGTTTTGCTGGTCTTTCAAAAGTGGATGGATGGATGGATGGATGGATGGATGGATGGATGGATGGATGGATGGATGGATGGATTGATTGATTGATTGATTGATTGATTGATTGATTGATTGATTGATTGATTGATTGATTGATTGATTGATTGATTGATTGATTGATTGATTGTTTGATTGATTAGTGGACGGTGGAATGGATGGAGAGAGGGATGGCTGGATGGATGGACGGGTCGATAAACCGATGGTTGGATGGAATGGTGGATTAATGGATGGACAGATGGATGGATGAACAGGTGGACAACCGATGAATGGATGAATGGAAGGAAGAAAGCCAAACCAATAGATGGATGGATTGGAGGATGGTAGAATGGACGGAAAGAGTTGTGTTAGGACAGGTGGACATATATATATATATATATATATATATATATGTATATATATATATATATATATATATATATATATATATATATATATATACACATAAATATACGGTATATGGATGGATGGATGGGCAGACTGACCGATGGATGGATGATCTTATCCTAGAACCCGGCGGACTCACTCTAGGTCCGGTAGCGGCTGGTCGAAGTCGTGAAACTCCTCCGGTAGCGTGATCGCGTTGTAAGCTGCTTCCCTGTTCTCCTCTGGAAGATCCACGACTCCTACAAACCAAAAAAAATCCCAAAGTTTTAAAATGTGACAGCCGATGTTACGCAGCACCTGAAGCTGTGAAGTTAAAGGAGGAAACCGATGGTAACACAAGATGGCGTGCCTGGTCTGAACGCCATCTTGATCTTGATGAAGGCCTCGTTACAGTCAGCCAGCAGGTACTTTGCCTTTCTGTGGTAGATCCTCACCACACCCAGCAGCAGGTGTCCTGACGTCCGTAAAGCCATTTTCACCTGAGAAAAAAACAGAAAAAAATCTGAGATCCATATCGCCACCAGGGGGCAGCATCTGCCTTTGACGTTGTGGTGGAGGAATTTGCTAACTTGACTGACAGAAAACATTTATCTTAAAGTAAAACTGAGAGTTGAGACACAATTTTATATAAAATCTGAAATTGCCGACAAAAGTCTTCCTTTAAACTAATTATTGACGTAATCAAGAGGAAATGAATCACTTTTGGCGAGATGATGCTCTCCACGCTGCTCTCCAGGTTGCACTCAAACACATGAGCCTTGGTCAGCTTCTTGTCCCAGTGGGCCGCCAGCCAGATCTTGGCCAGCGGCCCACGTTTGCTGAGAACGAAATGGGCATAAAACATCGTCTCAGCGCCGCCGTCTCAGAAGGGGAGAGGGAGGCGCTGGGCCTGAAACAAAACAAGACAGAAAAACAAAACATGAGCAACACAAACGTGTTTGACTGAATGGTTCAGTCTCTACAGATTCACCTGATCACACATTTATTCATAACTCCAGATTATTCATAGAAAATTCGCCCTTTTTCGGTGTTCAAACAACATATGAAACAGTTACGAGCATTTTTCAAATATATTCCGTAACCCACACAAATAATAACAATAATACTTTATTTGTATGGTTCATTTTTAAACAAATGTTGCAGACTGTTTTACATTGAAAACAAAATTAAAACATCATAAATGTCACAAGAAACATAAAACGTGTACCATGTCAATTTAAATGCATAACAATGCAAAGCAAAATTAAATAGACATACAAAAGAAATTCAGATATTAAAAGCCTTATTATAAAGGGTTCTCTGTAAATAGGATGCACACAAGACTTTTATTTATAAAATAAATAAAGCATTTATTCTTTAATGAATATTTTTTATAAAATATTTATAAACTATATATATTAATTATTTTTTAATAAATATTTTTAATAATGATCAAAATTCATGAATCTGGTCCTGCTTCAAAAGCAAAAATACTGTAAACAGCTTCTCCTCTATTTTCCTTGTTCAGATTATTTCGTTCTGCCCTAAATAAACTAAAAAGAAATGGTGGTCAGACCCTGACTGAATCACTCCAAGAGCCACTACTGGCCCCCGAGCCACACTTTGAACACCACTGACAGAAAGCTTAAAAAAGCAGAACCAAACTGCTGTAGCCTATGTTCTTTCTTAAATCCTCTAAGTCCAACAATGGTGTGCCTCGTTTCCCCACGTACAGTTACTCATCATTTCTTCACCTTTACTTAATTCGGGTCCGTTTAATTTTGTAATTTTACATTCGTTTTATCAAGAAAGGCCATGCGAGGTTGACGTGTGTTGTGATTATACACTAAAACCGCCTGCCATACTCTGTCAGGTGTGATGCACCTGCAGCAGTATGACGTAACCGCTGTGGCTGATCGTTTTTCATCTCTTAAGGACGTAATGAATCAGACATAAGGAACAACGTGTCGATAAACGCGATTTCTGTGGACTTTTTGCACCGTTTGGGTCTTTTTTAAAAAAAATGTATTTGTTTCAACCGTAAAAAATTTTAATTGCACCAACCATCGATGCTGCATCCCAACAGGTGACGATCCGCTGGGACAAAACCCGAAACGAGCGCGTCACAAGTCACACAGAAATCCCAGCAGCTCACATGAAACACTCATGACTCACCGTGCGGGATCGTGTGTCCTTCTGCGTTTCTGCGGCGCCGTGCGGGCGCTGCTGCGGGTCTCAGCCCTCCTCTCCTCCTGGAGGTAGAACAGCCAAGATGGCGGCGCTTCGTGTCGTGCAGCGTGAGCGCGGTTTGAAGCCTCCTCAACATGCGGAGCGATGTGAGGGAGATGCAGGGAGGGATGCTGATCGCCATCATGCCCCCTAAATTATTCCAAAAATATCGACAACATGCACTGAAAAAAGAAAACTGTTAGTCCAACTTTAGAAAATGAAGTCATCAAGTTACGTTTATCCTAGTAAATATGCTAAGTTTATTGAGTTGTCATGTGAAACAAATGTAAATAAAGTAAGTTTGAGGAACTTAATTCAATTATATGTGACATTTTTTTTAAGAAGGAGCTCCGTTCATTTTTAAAAAATATATTTTACATCCCTAGATGAAGTTTGATCCACTCTTTTTGCAGAATTTCTTTATTTCTGCCACACTTGAAGGTTGTTTTTTTTCTTGGTCTTGCCACATCATCGCAACCTGGTTTAAGTTCAGACTTTGACTAGACCAGATGTCAGTACCTTTTTTTCTCAGTCCAGCTATAAATAAAGGGGGACAATTTATTTGGCTGGACAAAACAGCTTTTTTTTTTTATTATTATTATTATTATTATTATTATTATTATTATTATTATTATTATTATTATTAATTATTATTATTATTTTATTTTGTAGGAAAGACATTAACGATAACAAAAACACATTTCTTGTTGTATTTGTGTCATTCTAATGTGAAAAACTATCCAGATTCTCCACATCAACATGCAGAAAAACGACTAAATCCAGAGTTTTTTGTACCATTATCATTTTTAATCAAAAGGTTTTTCTTTTTTTTTCTTTTATTGAGCCAAGATTTCGACCATGTGACTCTGAACAAACTCGGCTGACCGAACAGTGAGCCCTGCAGCCCCTCAGGCTGCTGCATAGAAACACTTGTGTGCTAAATATTTATGTTTAAAAAATGTGAGTAAAACTCAAAATACTTCTATTAACTTTATTTTCTAGCATGAAAGTGATTTGGGAACCAGACTTTGCTTCTGTCCCGAAGCAAAGTAACCGTCTGCATTTTTCTTTACAAACTATAACATTTAGTGTATACAGTAAACTGAAAAATGCAACTGAATGTAAACTAATCATAAAATGGTAGTGGGAATAGTTTACCACTAGAGGGCAGCAATGTAATTCACTAAATAAAATATGAGGCTTATGACCAACAATAGTTTTTATTACGTCTTATACTGAGCTAATCTGAAAGATTATTGTAAAAATGATCTAAATCTAAGAACTGAAGTCATTTAATCCATTTGCTTAATTTATTTTTCCTCAAGTACCATTAAATTGGATCTTTCTGCATGGTGACGTGGACACAAATAGTTTGCAAACTTCTGACAAAAATGTGAAATAAATGTTCATGGAGCATCTTCACTCAGTTGGTTTAATGTGTAAATATAAATAAATGTTTGTTTTTTAAGTAAATATTCTGTGGTTCTGATTTGTGCTTATTAATATTAACTGGTCAGATATTTTTTTAATGTTTAAAAATTATGTTAAGCAAACAAAAATATAAAGTTAGGGTCAAATTCTTGTATGCTTTATTTGAAAAAATAAAAAAATAAAAAAATAAATTCCAAAACTACAAAATAACACATTTTATTCAGAAGAAACACTTTCCCAAACATAAAAAAAATAATATGTATTTAAACAATAGACAATGTATATGTGTGTTAAGGTTAGGTGCACATTCTAGTATGTTTTATTTTAAAAAGTTCAAAACATAACTACAAAATAACACATTTTAGTCAGAAGAGAAACTTTCCAAAACATTTTTTCCAATTAAAACTTTATACAGGAGTTCATGTATATGAACGTTAAAACAGCTTAAAGGATATCCAGGGAAAATATGTAGCATTTCAAAAGGCACAGTAGATGATGGATTAATCAGAACATTATATAAAACCTTTAATTAATTTCAGTCAGGTTATTTTTATCTTTAGATTAAAATGCATTGGAGGACTAAAAGCCGTCATTCTGAGACTGACAGCGACCCGTTGAGTCGTCTGCAGAGGAAAAACGTTTCTCTCCATCTGAGGCTCCGTCGGCGTCGCTGGCGGCTGGTTTGCTGCCGTCATCGTCGTCACGCGTCGCCGTGTCGCCTCGACCTTTAGAGCTGACGACTCCGCTCCCTCCAACATCTTCTCACGCTTCACAGAAGTCAACACAGACAGAGCCGTGTTGACTTATTGTCTTATGAGAAGCAACACACTGTAAAAACTCAAAGTCTTACCAAGTTGTGTTTAGTTTCTACTGTAAATATCTTAAAACTCGTGAAAAAAAGACAAAACTGACTTACAAGTAACTTTTCTGCAGGAAATGGGAGAATGTTTTAAGTTACTAATTTCTTAATTTTAATGAAAAAAGTAGTTGATCCACTGGAAGATTATTTCTGTTATGATTTGAGGAAAATGTTTTGTTATAAGTGAAATAATCTGCCAGTGGATCTGGTACCTTTCTGTATAAATATTAAGGACTAACTGACTTAAAATAAGGTTCTACATTTTGCTGAAAAGTTACTTGTAAGTTAGTTTTGTCTTATTTCAAGACGTTTGTTTTATTGATTTAAAACCAGCAAAAACACAAGATCTAAAAAGTATTTTGTCTAGTTTTATTGTGCAAAGTTTTGTCTAATTTGAAGTGTACTAACTTACAAGTAACTTTTTAGCAAGATATGCAAGCTTGTTTTAAGTCAATAATTCCTTAACATTTATGAGCAAGAACTTGTTTTATTTGCAGATTGATTCAGACATTTTCCCCTTAATTTAAGTGAAATAATCTACCAATGTAACTGGTATATTTTAAATCAATATTAATAATATATTTAGTTAAAACAAGCTCCTCATCTTAATGAAAAATTACTTGTAAGTTAGTTTTGACGTATTTCAAGTGTAATAAGATATTTGCTCTAGAAACTAGACCAAAAAGGTTGGTAAGATTTTGTTTTTTTACAGTGTATGAACTTGTTTTAAGTCAATAAACAAGTTTTGTCTTGTTGAAATTAGACAAAACTGAGTACAAGTAACTTTTCAAGTAGGATAAGGAGTTTGTTTTAAGTAATATTGATTTGAAAATACTATTTCCACTGGTAAATTATTTCACTTATAACGAGACATTTTCCCAAGCTGTAGGTGAAATACTTGGTAATATTTAAAGTTTCTGCAGTGCATCTTTCACTGTCGTCCGTCTTCACACGTTACTGAACATCTATTTTATTTCTGGCCTTCTCTTTCTGCTGCCGGACACACTGGAAGCCTTTCTCCTCTTTATCCAGGAGTCAGGACGGGGAAAAGCTGCTCACTGTTGCCAGAAACCGTCCCACAGACCCAGAGGGGAATGGATTTAACTCCAGGACAAAAGGCCTGGTTATATTTCACCGCAGGACGGTCTTTGTGCCTCTGAATCGGCCAACACTGAGGCTGTGTTTGCTGCTCGCTCAACCTGTCCGTCCGCTATAATCTGAAGAGCAGGTCTTATTTAGGGAGATGCAGCAAAGAGAAGTCTACTGGGAGATGCGAAAGGGGGGAGTGATTGATTTTCTGCAGGTTTACACTCAGGCTTTTCAGCTGAAAGAGAGCTCTATCACTGCACATTTCTCACACCGGGGTTGTAAGGGGGCTGGATCTGCTGGGAAGGAAAAGGGTGGGGGGTGGCAGTGGTTAGAGGGGTCTTTTCAGCTCTTTCTGGAGGCAACAATAGTCTTTGTTCAAGATCTTCCACCATTCTTATTAGGGCTACCAAGAGGAGGGAGGTGCGAGGAGAAGGGTGTTTCTCCATAGTAACAATGACAAAACAAGCCAGTTTAGAGGGAGACACTCCAACTCCAGCAGGAGAGCTGAAGAAGAAGGAGCAGGTTTCACTCTGCTGCAGAACGTTTAGCAGAAGTTTCCCAGGCATGGAGCGGGACAGCCACAGCGAGGACACGTTGTCCACCATGGTCCTGGAGAACGTCAAGAACAAACTGATCCACGCCTTCAGGGTGACCGCCGAGTCCAGAGCGGGTCAGAGGGAGGCCGGCGGCAGCGGCGTTGGGAGGAGCCAGCAGGCCAACGAGGAGCTGCGGCGGGCGCAGATAGATGGAGCTCTGACCTGGCTCCGATCCGAACTGGTGAGATTTAACGCTTCCTTTCAGCATGCGCACTGGAAAACAGAAATGGAGCTTAACATTTCCCTTTGGGATCAATAAAGTATTTCTGAATTTCAGTTTGAAAAGAGAAGAGTTAATTTGCTGCATGTCATCAAATTAAATTTGTTAATCTTTCTTTCTTTACGTTTGTATAACATGACTTAAAAGTAGGATTTATGGCACTGATTTCCTTAATTTTGAGAGATCGGTGATCAGCTGATACTTACATTTATCCACCTCTGCAAAAGTCTAAAAGGTGTCAAACTCGAGGCCTGGGGGCCAATTCTGGCCCGCCACGACTTTTCATCTGGCCCTCTAGACTGCAGAGGGCTGCATAAATAAAACCTTTAAGGTCACATTTGTGTGCTCAAGTATTATTTTATGAAATCAAAGCAGTTTTGAAGCTGTGTACTGCCAAATTACATCAGTCAATACCTTCAGCTTTTTAAGGAAATTCACTCAAAATCAACAAATCCTCACATTTTCTTGTGGGTTTATTTTAAAATTTCTGCTAAAATGGTTTGAAACATTTTTGTCTAAGAGTTTCTAACTCCCACCAGCAGGTGGCGGTATGTCTTACTTCAACCAGCCCAACCTGATGTCACGTTATTGTCCGACACCGTTGTGGCGAGTAACAAAAAGTCACTTTTCCAGAAATAAGCGCAAATGTCTCATAATTCCTAGCAAATTTTTCTACGTTAGCACCACAAAACGCTTGGCATCGACATATCCATTCAAACTGTGCCAGAGTTCACTTTAACCGAACAGAGACCTTTAAAACAAATAAACATGTCTTCCTTTTCATTTAAATCTTTTTTTTTTTTTTACTTTGCCTCTTTCATGTTTAAAGAATCATCTGGTTGATTGACGCTTTGTTGCTTATGTTAAAGCAAATTGACTTTTCTTCCAATTATTTATTTTCATTCAAAACTTTTGTTTTTATCAACATATGACATTCTCATTTTAAACTATAAATGAGTTAAATAAATAATAATAAAATAAAAATTGACAGTGCAAAGCACTTATTACTCATTTGATGGTTTTTTATATTTGATTTATTTAATTTCTCCCCCTGCTCTACGTTTTGTTCATCTTAATCTGTTTAAAATCAATCAATAAATCATTTAGAAAAAAATATGTAGCCATAATTTTTTTTTATGAAACTGCAATACTCACAACATGTTTATCAATATTCTATACAATTTTAATTCACTTCATGTCGCAAACGCACAAAACGTTCAATGTGTATTTAATATTTAGTGGATTTTTTAAATTTAATTAACCAAAATAAGTAAGGTTTTTTTTACTATTTGTTTAATCAAAATGACAAGTAAAATATTTATTTATTAATATTGTTTTATTTAAATATTCCTTACTTCTCTTGCCAAATAGATCATTGATCTCATTAAATAAATGAGATCACGGCTAAATAAAGGTTTGAAAACATATATTTATTTGTTTCATTATGTGTGTTTCCAGTTTTATTTAAGTGAATGCTTTAATAAATCTGTACTTGACCACTTATAAACACATCTAACAGGGCCTGGTCTGGGCCTGGATGCACTCTGACCTCTGCCTGTTGTCGTGCAGCTGGAGATGCGTTCGCAGGACGTGCAGCTGGCTCAGACGCTGCTGGGGCTCAACACAGAGATCCAAAGACTGAGGAGAGAGAGCTTTGGGGGGCTGGAGGTGCAAGGGGATGATCAGCAGTGAGCGAACCCCACAAGACCGCTTCTTATCTGGGAGGGACTTAAAGCAGACGAAGGGAATCCGTGGAGCCAGAAGTAAAGAATCCGACACAACAGAGGAACACTGAATGCATCGTTTGAACAGAGTCGAGCTGCTGCCTGGACATTAATGGAGGCAGACAGAACAACTAACGTTGCGTTCACACTGCAGCCTGAAGTGAATCAATTCCGATTTCTTGTCAAGTTGGATTTTTTTGTCTTTTCCATTCACACTTTAAAATAAATGCGACTTGTATATGTTCTGCAGTGTGAACTGCAAACGACCTGAAAGTGTCCCGCATGCGCAGTAGAGGGCGCAATAACCCCAGCGCTCTCAGTGTTTTGCCAACCGCCATAAAAAGAAGAAGAGCTCCGTGTTTGCGGAAGTAAACATGGATGCTAACGGTGGAGCATAGCTTGCACAGTTGAAGTTGGTGTCCAGCCAGAGCAGCATATTAACAACTTAATCCTCATTATCGTCCGTCATGGTTGTTGTTTTCCTTCCCGCTTGCTCGTATCAGGACGCAGAACAGTGACGTTTGTCGAAGATCAGTGACGTTCAGTCCAGATGAACGCGAGCTGGACTTTGGGTCACATTTGAATCAGATACGTATCGGAATACCGGAGTGGCCTGGGTCGCGTTCAAAAAGCATCCGACCTGTGTTGTTCAGACTATCATGAAAAGGTCAGCTACAGGTCGCATTAAGGCAAAAAATAAAAAAAATTTGAATTGGTTCACTTCAGGTTGCAGTGTGAGCGCAGCCTAAAAGACACTTTGCACTTCTGCAGGGTTCCTCTGATTCTGAACAGTAAAATGATAACGAATGTGAAGTTGAGGAACAGTAAATAAATAAATTGTTAAAAATATTTGTGCCAGCAGCTTTATTGAGCCAACTTTCTGAATCACAGGAGATTAAATTCATCCACGCTTTCCCTCTTTTATAGACATATGCTGTTTATTCAGTCTCTTCTGCACTATCATCATTTTAATAGCAGTTTACAGTTGTATTGTTAGAATATTGTGATCGTAACTGTTAATAAAAATTCAGACATCATTTACAATTTTCACCAGTTATCTCAACTTCTCTGAAAATCTAACT
Source organism: Gambusia affinis (assembly GCF_019740435.1). NCBI lineage: Eukaryota > Metazoa > Chordata > Actinopteri > Cyprinodontiformes > Poeciliidae > Gambusia > Gambusia affinis. The sequence continues at coordinate 7,820,832 of NC_057881.1, read as the reverse complement.
TTAACCTACCTTAAAGTTTTTCTGTATTTTCTTCTTCTCTGACCAATCACTGCAACTCGGCTGAATTTCGACCAATCACCTGTAGGCTTCTTCTAATTGAACTTCCTCTTTCATGATGTCTCTTCAAAGCCACTAAGGGGTAAAATATTTGCTTTATTTTATTTAACTTTTTTGTAAAAACCATTTTCAGATGTTCTATACGTATCTTTACATTAATAACCGTTATGAAATTATCCTCTGGCACTTTGATCCATCTTTGGGAAATACGGTGCTTGAAAATGTTATCTGCACTTTAAATATTAACTATTAGAAGTTTGTCTTTTTTGACCAAATTATGTGCAGCAATTTCAACTTCTTTTGTAAGACCAAAAATATGGTAAAAATAAAGCTTGCAAAAATTTGCAACTTTTTGAAAGATTATTTCAGTAATTTTAGGCCACAACAGTCACAAAAACACAGGGCAACATCTGACCAGACCTATCTTTTTCTCTTTTATTTTGCTTGGTTGGTTTAAGATGTCAATTTTCAATAGATTTTATTAGTTCTTTGCATAAAACATCCAATACAAACAAATATGTAACAAAAATTACAATTTATACATTATTACCATCGTTCCTTGGAGTGGAAAACAACAAAAGGTAGACAAAGGTCTCAAATACAAGGAAAGGGAAAAATTATTCCATTCTGAAGGTTCACTTAACACATTTTTGTAAATCCTCCGGCACTTTCCATGCTAAGAGCACCTCATTGTTCTTTTGAGTCAGTTTTTCTTTCCACATATATTCTCTAACTAATGATTCCACAATCTTTAAGACATTTGTTTCAGATATTTCATATTTTCTATATATCAAAATGTTTCTAGCTTTCCACATTGCTTCTTTCACACAATTTACCACGATCCACCAAATCTGTTCATCTCTTTCCCATTCATCTTTTAACCAACCATAAGTCCCCTTTTCATATGTTAAAATCCCCTTATTCCTTTTTTGCATATGGACAAGTCCAAAACAAATGCTTTGTTGTCTTGTCATCTCCACATTTAAGTCTAGGACATCTGGGGCTTCTTGTACAATTTCTTCTGTACAAGAAGGCTCTAGTTGGTAAACATGAGTTAACAATTTGCCAGACCAGATCTTTGTGAGTATTCAACAAGTTTTTATTATTAACATTTTTCCATACTCTTTCCACGTCATCCTCAATCAATTTTTCCACTGGTGTTAAGATGTGAGAGAGATAAGACTTTCATGATTAAATGTTCCTTGTTACTTTTACAAAATGCAAACTAAGTGTGCACGTTTTGAACATTAAGGCACAGAGCTTCTCCTGTGGATCATTTTTTCAGCTGAAAAAAAAGTTTGATGGCTCTTCTGACAGAAATTGTTGGTGAATAAGTTTCTGCTCCCTCCGTCGCTATCAGAGTCCCAGTCGCTGCCCTCTCCGTCCGTGTCCTCCTCTTCCTCCTCGGACAGCTCCTGCTTCAGCTCCTGGATGCCAGAATGAAGCTCCATAAGCTGCCGGATCAGAGCTTGGTCCTGGGAACGCATCTCCATCTTAACATAAAACACACATTTAGATCAGACTTGCGGATTAAAAACGGGGGAACTGAACTTCCCAAACAAACTGACCACTTCTTTTCTGCGCTATTCCGCTCTGACGAAATAAAATCGCGGCTTTCTCCCGTTTACTCGGATTCCTTCCGGTGGAATTTCAACCTGGCCAATCAGCGAAGAGAAGAACTCGTGAACGATGACGTCGATTTTTTGCGCTGTTTTATAAATTAAGTCTGCTTGTAGTTTTAGCGATAACAGCGGAGGAAGTTAATGAAGCTGTTCAGTCCGTGTTGGCCTCTAATTATTGAAATATCATTAACAACCATCTTGTTCGGATTTGCACTTCTCACAGTTGAGGATGGTTGGTATCTATGGAGCTAAATTGGAGCCATAAAGTTGGTCCAAAAGAAAATAAAATTCAAACTGAAAGAAAAAAAGATTTAAAAGTGACAAAAAGTTTTGAACCTTGAAAAAAAAGATTGCAAAACTGAAGAAAATGTTCAAAACTAGTTCCAGATTTATTTTTTTGGTTTCAAAATGTTTCAGTTTCAAAACAATTTTTCAATTTCAAACATTTATATGTTTCAAAACATTTTTTGGTTTTTCAAACATTTTTTCAGTTTCATTCTTTTTGTCACTTTCAAAATTGCTTTTCGGTTTCAAATCTTTCTTTTTAAAACTTTTTTGATTTTCAAACTTTATTCAGTTTTATGTTTTTTTTCAGTTTCAAAATAATGTTTTTGTTTCAATTTTCATTCAGTTTCAATTTTCGGTTTTTTTCTTTTTTATTTCTTTAAAAAAACAAAAAACTTCATGGCCCCAAATTAACTCCATAGATTGTGGTGCAGGCTACTTCTGGTAAGCTTGATTGCGTTGAACTGGTGCATTACATAAAACATGGACGAACGTTTTTTTACCAGGCTTCGATGAAAATGTTTTGGTTTTTTATTGGTGGATTTTCTGTGCAAATTACAGCATTTGAACCACCTCTCCTTTCAAATGTAAACTTAACTTCTTTATATAATTACATCCACTGTAACATGCGATTTCCCGAGCTTCACCAAATCCAAGTTTGCTTTCAAGGATTCAGGAATGTCTTGAACAAAACACCCCGGCGGGCCGATCTGCATTTCTTTTCTGTGTTAATTACGGCTCCAGTCGGAGAGTCCGTGCTCCGGCTGAAAGATGCCGGTCTTACTGCCTTTGTCAGAAACTGAACGACTCACAGATGAAACATGAACTTTCCTAGTGGAGACGGGGGCCTGCTGGGCTCCAACTCATTATGCCAAACGCTGGTCCCTTCCACACTGGACACTGTCACTGTGTGTGTGTGTGTGTGTGTGTGTGTGTGTGTGTGGGTGTGAGTGTGTGTGTGTGTGAGAAAGAGAAAGAGCTGCTGAGCAAAAAGACTCAATCAAGAGGCTTTTTTGTTTGTGCCAAAGTTCTTTCACTTGTGAGGAAAATGAAGCTGGATTTATGGTTCAGATGTGCTGCAGGGATAAAGTTGTTCTCTTCTCCTTAGAGGCTAAAATGTAATTTGATCGAAATAAACTTGCTTTTCTCTTATAAGTATCACAAAAGGTTTATTTGTCTCATATGCAATGTCTTTTTTTCATTATAATGATTTTTACTTCTGTTAATGGCAGAATTGGGGAGTAACTATAGTAAGGAGTATCTTAACTCTGCTTTACTTTTACTTGAGTAATTGTATTATTACGTACTTGTACTTCAGTGAAATTTCTGGATCCTGATTGAAAAACAAACGTGTTTTAACCAAAAATTCACCAGAGACAGACACACACCTGCAGTTTTTGTTAAAGTTTCATAATATTAACAAAAGTTGTAACTACAGGTGTGTAGTACGAGTACTTAATAATACAATTACTCACGTAAAAAGTATTTGGTAAAAAGTCTACTTGACTTAATATTTAAAATTTACATCATCAGACAGATCAAAATGTAAAGTTAAGTGGAAATTTTGGTATTTAGAAGATGAAAATCACAATAATTTATATAAGTAACAGAAAATGACAAAATTTGGCAATGAAAAACAAAATCCAAATCAGTATTTTTTCAATAAAAACTTATGAAACTTTAACAAAAACTGCAGGTGTGTGTCTGGTGAATTTTTGACTAAAGTAAACAAGTTGTTTATTCAGTGGAGTAAGAGTAGCAATACTTCAAAATAAAGTTCTTCATGTAAAAATAAAAAGTACAGCATAGTAAAAAAATCTCCTAAAAGTACATTATTCCAAAAAGTTACTCAAGTAACTTGAAACACGAATCAACATTTTAAAGTGTAATGGCGACACTTGGCAAAATAATGTTTCAAATGTTGGTGATGACTTTTTATTTTTGTGTTTTTATGACGTAAAGCACTTTGGACTTCCTTGCTGCTGAAACGTGCTATCCAGTTAAACTCGATTGATCGATTGAAGTAGCTAAATGTAACTGAGTACATGTAACTAGTTACTTACCAGCTCCGCTCGCAGCCAGGCCAGTGCGCTCCCAATGTCCCACCGGCTGCCGTCTCGTCCGGCCGTGTGCGACCCTCTCACCGGGGAGAAGTGGCGCACTTTGGGTCTGTTCTCCCAAACTGCGTCATCGTGAAAGGTTGAAGTCTTACAGGAGAAATCCCGCAGTCTGGTCAGCACCACTTCCATCACCCCTGTCCGGTGAAATCTTCAACCGGTCTCCACCGGACGGCACTTATGAGGAAATCACTTTCTCCTTTCTCCACCTTCTCTCTCTCTCCTTCTCTCATCCAAACGTGATCCCTGCAACTGTTTTTAGCCAAAAAGAAAAAACTAAATGTCGTCACCTACCAGGGAAATGTGACTGACGTCGGTGCATTGTCCGGTTTTTATCGGATCCGCTCGTTCTGTGACGATTAGCTGAGGACGTTGTTGGTTGCTATGACGACGGGGCTTGTGTATCTTCGAAGACCGAAGGAGGGCTTCTTCATTTAGCGCTCTTGTTTTTTGTGAGGTAAATGTGAAGAGCAGCCATGTGTGACTAACTGTTCCCGTGCCACCTTCCTCCCGGGGCAACCGAGCCGCGGTCCGGACGCTTTGGCAACCGAACACACAACGTCTTTATCGGAGAGGACGGACCGAAATAAGCGCCAGAAGCTATTTTTAGACTTCCACTGGTTCCACCTTTAGAGATGCAGAAAAGAGCAACCAACTTTCAAACGGGGTAAAAAAAAGTAGACTAATTGTGTGAATGTGGCATGGTGTTTATGTTGCGCTTTAAAAGGTTGAGGATTTGTGACGTACGATGACGTATTGGGGTCATTACCTTCAAAATAACTCAGAAATCTTTAGGTTGATATGAGAAATTTTCTGGAATAAAACATGTAAATTTCTCAGCTTCAAAAGTCGAAACCTGATGAGAAAAAACAACAACTTGAGATTATTTTCAGAAAGTTTCTAGAACCAAATGGAAATCTCTGAACTCCAAAAGACAACAATTTCAGAGAAAAAAAACCTCAAAAACTTTTAGATTAGGCTCAGAAATTTTCTAAACAAAGATGGGGATTTCTGATCTCTACAAACTGAACATTTGGAAGAAAAAATATATTTTGAGAATATTTTTTTAAAATTAGAAAAAGTTTTGACATTTCTGAGCTCTGAAAGAAAAAAAAAATTCTGGAAATATTCTGGGAATTTTTAAGCCCCAGAAGTTGAAAGATTGTGTAACAAAAACTCTGAAATTTTTAGATTCATCTCAGAGATTTTCCAGGGAAAAACAATCTGAGCTCCAAAGGTTGAAAATTTGCACAAAAAAACAAACAAACAAAAAAACTTTAGAAATGTGTAGCTTAATTTCAGAAATTTGTAGCTAGCATTTCTAAAATCATTCCACTCAGTTGCAAATTTGTTTTAGTCTGATCATGTTATTTTTAAAAACGGTATTTATTATCCTTATGTTGCCAATTTCCCCCATAGTCTTTTTTTCTTATTTTTATATTTCAGTTTGTTTATGCTGAATAGACACTTCCTCACCGAGGGGACAATGAATAACATTTCTATTCTATTCTGTCTCCTTTGAAAATAACAAATCTTAAAGGTTTCCTTATGACTCAGTGTCGCCCTCTTGTGTTAGCTTCGAGAACAACTGAGGTTCAGATGAGAGGCGGCTTTTTTACGGACAAATTATCAACTAAAATAAAATAAAAAGTGAACTATTTGAAAGTAGTGAGGATTTTGGGTGGTAAAAGTTTAACATCTTAACCCACCCAGACATTTCGCCATTTCTGCTCAAGCAAACGGAAAAGTTTTGAACAGTACAGTTCTGTTAAACAATGAGACGGTGTGTCTTTAATCTATGTAGCAAATATATTGCTGCTGATGTAAGCAGAAAATAAAAGAAGTTTTGTGGAGAATAACATTTTAGATGAGTTTAAGAATATTGTTTGCCAAAATCACACAGTGTATCTACACTTGTCTTTTATATGAACCTTTTGAGACAATTGGTTTGCATAAATATAAGTAAATACGACCTATTTTCCTGCTCCACATTCTTAGCTAGCAGTTTGCCAATTAGCTTCCCAGTCTGAACTTTTGGGCAACGTCTTGATTCAGTCAAATCTTCTGTCCTGTATCTCCTGAACGGCGATATTCTTCTACATATCGGTACATATGTGAATGTTTGGCTTGCTGGTCTTCAGCATGCTTTGAATGCAGTATCTGGTTTCTCTTACTTTAACCCGCCCAACTTGCACCTGATTGGCATGTTAGCCTTTTGATTCCCTCACAGGGAGGCTGTGCTTCACAAAGCAAACCGTTTGTCAAACCGTTGATCTGCCTGGTGGCTGTTCCAGAAGATGAGGAAACATGATGACTGGGTTTTAGACAGTACTAGCTCATGCAGCTTTTTTACTAGATGGCAGTCCTAAAAGTACATATCTTTAAAATATGAATAAATACGTACAATTCTATAATTATTCTATCCAGCGGTTAAAGACGTTTGGTAATAATGCAATTCAGGGATTGTGGTTTCTTAATGTAAGTATTTCTGCTACTGGACAAGAAATAGTGTTAAAAGAGGATTTAGAAAGAAAAATGCAAAGATGATATTTATATTTACTGAGAGCAAGGCTGTGACTAGTTATCAGGACAGAATGAGAACTGAAAAACTGTTGGGTCCGCATGACCAAGGAGGGAACCGGTCATCTGCTCCAACAATTTATTAGTCTTTAGGAAATATTTTTGGACACAAGGAGCAGGAACATAACAACATCAGATGTATTTTTCATCCTTATGTCAGGGATTTAAAACTATTTTAAATTTTTTATACCATGCGGTAAACCGCAAAGTTGTGCATAAATGTAAAAGTCAATTATTCTTTCACCCAAGTGTAATGTGTTTATTATGAGTAGGATTAACCAAGTTGAAGAAAAACAGAGAGAAAGGAGAAATGAATATTCATTGATACAGAACAAGAATTTTACATTGTGTAAGATATTTAAAAAAATAATATTGAATCCGCGCTCATGAATTTCTTTATTCTGTTGTTATCTCTAAACTACGTTTACTTTTTATGTTGAACACCAGACATCTCACCTCTTTCCAACAGTTTCTCACTTAGTTCCACTCCTGCAGTGGAAAGAAACAAATGTTCATGTTGGTTCCACAGGTTTCCCCTGAAAATATGGATCAAATCAGTCATTAAAATCAGTCTCCCTCTTTAAAAGTAAATTAAAGTAATTTAAAGAGGGAGAAGCGTATAAACAAGTCAAGTCAATGACAAGATGCAATCTGCATTTTTAACTCGGATAACTTTTAAATTTAAATTAACTTTAAATTTCTGCGCTGTTTGATAAATTACTTTTTTGTAAATGGTCTTGAGATTACCTATTGTAAATTAGCATTTTATAAATCAACTGAATTGAATTAATAAATTTGCCCAACTGACTGGACTGACGAGAAATGATGATCAATTTTTTATGGGTTGATGAAAGCAAAGATTGTTTTTTCTTTTTTTGTATAACATCAAAAGTTCATTTTTGAGACAAAACTAAGAAATTGTAAAAAAAAAATTCAATTGCATTTTACTACATTTTACCTGCTGGTGTCTGAGCAGGTAAAGGTCATCCTGTGCAATAAGAAGAAGCTGTTGTCAAAAATCATGATCTTAAACTTTATGTACAAAGAGATAAGTCATAATATCCTGAACAACATAATTCACAGGTTACAAATACTAAAAAGTCTAAAACAAGCATAAGAATCACTATAAACTCATGACAAAAAAAACCAAACCAAAAAAAAAAAAAAAACTTGTGACAACAATCAGGAAAAATAAAGTCAGAGGAGCAAACTATTTCACAATTTAGATTTTAGATTCACAGAAAAGCTAAATTTTAGAATAACAAAAAACTGAGAACCAGATGTCAAAGGAATGTTTATTGTACTGAATGGTATATTTATTTTACTGGATGGTATGTTTATTTAAAGGGATGGGGCATATTCTGTCACCGGAAATTAAAAGCAATTAATGATTAAGGTCATAAAACACGTCATGGTGCTTATAAAGTGTTTTGAGGCTTAGTAGTTGCTTAGTTTTTGATGAGTGTGTTTCAACATCCCGGTCACAATAATTCAATCAATCAATGTCTCAGTTCCAGCTGATCAAACCCTAAATGTTTGTTTGAAAATCAGATTTAATTTAATCAATTTAAATTTCTGTTCATCTTGTTCTGATCGCAACGAAAGGAAAGTAATTACATTTCATGTTTATATTTCACATTTTTGTTTATTATTTACAATTCTGATGTTTATCGATGCACCCCCACCCCGCAAACAAAAACATTTCGTACCAGTTAAGTTGTTCTTACAGAACAATACCCATCACTTCTGTCAACAGAGTTAAATGTGACTCCGGTTTGGGGATCCATGGATGAATCATGTGATTCCGCACGAGGAATCCGCGGCACACGGCCCTTCCAGCGGGTTGCGTAACCCCCCAAAGTCAGCTGTTGCTGCTGCTGCGGGGCGCTGCGTGAAGCGGCCAGAGTTTGGGTCGGTGCTGCAATCACCAGTTTCTCCACTTTAAGAAAGAGTTAACTTAGTTGCACAAGTGTTTCCCCTGGTAGTTTTTGTTGCAATGAGCTTTTAACTTCTGCATCCTCCCAACGTCGAACCGTCACCTCTTCCCACCCCGACCACCTCCCTCTTCAGACGGGTTGCAATTTGCACACGGGTGCGTTGGCTATTTGCACTAATTACAATGTAGGATGGGTGCAAATATTCGCAGTCGGCGTGTGGAGAACCAGCAAAGCTTTAGCCAGAGAAAAGCGGATTTGAGTCTGTGAAAGGTTTTCTCTTTCTACTGGAAATTTGTGTTAGATATTTCTCTCCAGTGATGTTCAAAAGCAAGAATCCAGAGAGACGTCACATTTTGGCAGAACAGAGCAAATCGTACAGCCTCCCCGGAAGGTGAGGCAAACTTTTATATTGAATATCGGTGATTTCTAAAGAGGAAAAACTGCAAAAAGTGTCGATTTCTGACTTTTTATTATTTGTTTTTCGTGTTCTTCTGTTACTTAGAGTTTTCCTCACGGGACTGATGTGGGATCTGTACGCAAACCTGCATTTAATTATCTTGTTGATCAACCGATTTATTTGATGATTTTTGATTGGGGGAAATTATCATCATTCAGATTTAAGGGCTGTGATGTTGAGTTACAGTTACATTTTTACATAATTGGTCCTTTTAATTGTCTCAAACTCATTAAACTGTAATTAAGTCAATTTAATAAGCCTAAATATGGACACTGAATACAATAACTCTTTAAAATCTCTCAAGAATGGGCGTGCTGTGGTGGCGGGGTGGCGACCCACATTTGGAGGTCGTGCTATCCCGACGCGGCGTGGCGGTCGCGGGTTCGATTCCCGGACCCGGCCGACGTTTGTCGCATGTCCTCCCCCCTCTCTCTCCCCCTTTCCCGTCAGCCTACCTTCAAATAAGGGACACTAGAGCCCACAAAAGACCCCCTGGCGGGGAAAAAAAAAATCTCTCAAAAATAAAATTTCAATAACCAGATATGGTAATATTGCACATACTTTGTTTAAGCACCTGCAGGTAAGGTAATTTTATTAATATAGCAGAATTTCAGCAGCAAGGCAATTCAAAATTCTGACATGAGTTAGAGGAAGTACAAACAAAATAACAAAAGAAAGCAAGAGAAAAATAAAAGTAGCCTATATAAAGTTTACAAAAAGGTAAAAATGTAGACCACTTGCTGCAGTGTTGTTTGTGCAGGAGGCTCTGCTAATTCTTTTCAAAGATATTTGATTGTAGTGGTGACTGGGGGTGACATTTGAAGGGTGGGCTAATATATATATATATATATATAATTCTTTTTTTAATTTCATGAGACCCATCCAATTTGAAAAATAAGGAGAAAACCTGCTATAAATAACCATGAAAACATACCAAAGACTAATTGCATAGAGCCACTCCAGTCCAAATTTATTCCCCAACACTGGACACAATCACACTGATAAAATGATACAATATGTGACCTACCTTATTTAAAAAGAAAGTCACTCCAACGACTTTTCTGGGGCAAAAAGGCTAAATAATCCACCTCGTTTATGCTAATACTACTCGCCATCGCTCCTTCTCAGTCTACGCCAAACCACGCTCGAGCTAGAGGAAAGTCCATCCTGATTGGATGAATCCTGTGGCAGGGCTCGTCCTGGGCCAACCAAAATGAGCCGTATACCGAGGGGGCGTGGCTAATTGCCTGTCAATCATTCTGAGCCGGGACAGACAGTAACGGTCAGAAGTTAGCTCCTCGGAAAGACCCAGGGATTTTCCCCAGGCTGTTTGACTCCGGATTTGTTGAAAATTTAACAAAACATAATGCATTATTTATAAAATGTATTTATTTTTAAGTTGTTTATTTTAACAACTTTATTGTAAATGTCAGGGCAGGCTTAGCCCTACTAGCCCACTTACACCAGCCGTCCCTGTACATTGTATCACTGTACATCTGTTTGCAGCCATTTTGTGTGTGAGTAAACATTGAGTTGGGGGCGTGGTCAGCAGCAGATTATTTGGATTTAAAGTGACAGGAGCCCCTAAAACCTCATTCGGTAAGTGGCTCAGAATAGGCAGAACTGAAATGTCATTATCTAAGAAAAATTTGTTTATATAAAAAATGTAAAGGACACGTTTTGTGTAGCTTATAGAAACATCCTAACCTGCTTACGGAAGCATATTAGGTCTCCTTTAAACATGTTCTGTAGTCCTGAAATGCTGGTTATAAATAGATTTTTCCTATCACCTTACCAACAAGTCATTGTGTGAAAATATATTTTGCATGAGGAGTCAACCTTGTTTCCCCTCATCAGTATGGCAGAGGTTGGTGCAGGTTCACTATCTTACAGTCCGGTGTGTTCAGAAGATCATTTCCATCACCAGTTGGACTCTCTCTGGATATTAGTTTTTTCATTGTTTTAATGAAATCGTCCCCATCTCTGTTTCTTGGGGTAGACTTTATCTCAAACTTCTAACTTTCTGTAGTATTGCATAGTATTCTGATTTTTTAAAAATATTTTTTTGCTATACCCAGTGTGCCAAACCATGAAGAACTGCAGAAGGATGGGACTTTCAAGCATTGCCATGACAACAGCTTCGCTCAGCAGGACAGAGAGACGGAGAAAAAAGTTGCCAGGAGGAGGTTGTACGTAGTTTCCATCGTCTGTCTGCTCTTCATGATAGGCGAGATTGCTGGTAAGTCATTTTTTAAATCCCTTTTCTTGCTTTATTAGTTTTATTCTGAATCTTTCTCAGCGATCTTTGACAATACCGGTTAATTTTGACCATTAGCTTTCATCCTTTTATTCTTTTTAACTCTGTTCTGTTCTCATTTTCTTAATTCAACTTTTTATTACATTTCCGCCTTCTGTCTTTTCTCCTTGCTTTTCCTGCATTCTCCTAAATACCCAGAGGTCAAATGCAACTGAAGGCATTAGAGTTGCAAAATATTGACGCTAATGGAGACAGACCCTTAGTAATTGTTTAAATTGTTCTCTTTTCAGGAGGATATTTGGCAGGAAGCCTTGCAGTGATGACAGATGCTGCTCACCTTCTGACTGACCTAGCCAGCTTTGTCATTAGCTTGTTTTCCCTCTGGCTTTCCTCTAGACCTGCCACACAAAGGCTCAGCTACGGCTGGCATCGTGCAGGTACCGAGTCATAGGCCGGGTCCAACAGCATCTGTTGGCAAATGTTTCCTTTCCAACAACCTGGTTATGAATCCCTCAAGCTCTTTCTGTATGGAGTTTACTTTTATTCCAGGTGTATAAATGTTTTCTAAATTATCCTAAATGTCTTAAGAGGGTGGATGGAAAGTTAGCTTGCTGGTTGCATGTAGTTAATTAACTTCATGGTTATAAACTAGCTAGCTGATGAAAACAAGTTGGCATCTTTGATTAAGAATATATTCTTTCTCTGGTTCTTTGGGTTTTGAAACAGTTTTTTCTCACTCTTTGTTAAAAAAAATTCCATAACAGTTGCATGTAGTTAATTAACTCTATAGTTATAAACTAGCTAATAATAACAAGCTAGCATCTTCAGAACCAGTTTTAGGCTGTATCTTCAATCACTACCAGCCAAATTAATGTTCCTTTAGCAAAAAGAGAATTGATGCACTTTAATAAGAAACTTTAGTTAAAGTTAGGATAGAAGCAACTACCTGCTAAAACAAGGTCAACTTTTTGCCCCTTAGTCATTCAGTCGCTGTTTGATTATATTTTCTGGGGAATTCTCTCCTGATTTCTTTGCGACATTGTTTTGTTGTTCATGCAGAAATCTTGGGTGCTCTGCTGTCAGTTTTCACCATCTGGATCGTCACAGGAGTGCTGGTTTATCTTGCTGTGGAGCGCATCGTCCATGATGACTACGAGATCGAGGGCCATGTGATGCTCATTACCTCAGCCTGTGCAGTGGTGGCCAACATTATGTGAGTAAAATGGAGGAATGTTATTATTTATGCTAATGTATTCAATAAATATTTTTTAACAGGTTGAAGAACAGCTTTTCTTAAAGCGCTGATTGAAATTGTTCCTTATTTTCCAACAGAATGGCTTTAACTCTTCACCAGTCGGGTCACGGCCACAGTCATGGCGGACTCGCCTCACACGGACACAGTCACAGTCCCAAGAGAGGAAAAGAAAACACTCAGACCCCAAACAACATCTATTCAAATGAGTGCATAGACATGGAGGAAAACCATGCAAGCAACGGTATGATCGAAGAACTGGAACATCGTTGAGACACTAAAATGGCGTAATATGATGTGGATGTTCGTTATTTTTATACGTGTTAGGAAAGAGGGCTCAGCAGGCGAATGCAAGTGTGCGAGCAGCTTTTGTGCATGTGATGGGAGACCTTCTCCAAAGTGTCAGCGTGCTCGTCAGTGCCATCATCATCTTCTTCAAGGTATCTTATTTTGTATTTGGGCTCAAACACAAACTCAGCTTTAAAGAGTTTGTTTTCTGTACATCGCTGTTACATAGTGGTGGAAACTGCAAATGGTTTTTTAAAATGTCTGAAATATGTACGTTTTCCCTCATCTTAAATCTTATTCTATTAATTAAAAAGAGATATTTGTTTATTGCTTCATTGTGAAACTACTATATTTTTGAAAATTACTTAAATGTTCTTAATAGTTTTCATAAAGGTTTTTTTGAAACTCAATTATAATCTTGAACAGGTAGGTGTTTTAGGGCGTTTCACACCTGATAGTCCAGCAGACTCGGTTCATTTGGGAACCAATATTAGAAAATTTTTTTAAAAGGCCATGATCCACTTCCTGCTTTTGGAATGGTCTCCAGCCCAAAACAAAAGATTTGTTTTCTTTGCAGCTGCCCTTTTAAGGATTTCACAGATAATTTGCTTTTCTCCTTAAAAGAGAGATCTCATTTATTCATTTAAAAAAATAAAGCATAGCATTTCATTACATAGCTATTTATTATGTTATGTTTTTTGATTTTCTTTGTCTTCCAGCCAGAATATAAAATCGCAGATCCGATCTGCACCTTCTTGTTCTCCATTCTGGTCCTATGCACCACCTTCACCATCATGAGGGACATCCTGCTTATTCTAATGGAGGGTAAGGGCATCACTGTACTTTTAGTACATATTATCATAGATTTAGATCATTTTCACTCAGTCTTGCCTTTGTTGTTTTTTCCAGGTACGCCATCGGGGGTCAGGTACAGTGAGGTGCAAGACCGTTTGCTAACCGTAAACGGAGTCAAAGCAGTTCACAACCTTCACATCTGGGCTCTCACCATGAATCAGGCAGTTCTCTCTGCACACATAGCAATAGGTGAGAAAAGTCAGTCATTTATTTCCAAGCTTGTTTTGTATTTCAATTAGTTGTTAGTTGTTTTGGTCTAATTGGCCTATCTAAGTAATAATAATAATCATCATTGTAATATTATTGTCCACATATGCATGTGTAAATTTGCCTTTGCTTTCACATTGTGGTTAAAAGCAATGCATACTAATATAGCTGGAGAATAAATCAATAACATATAGCGGATTCAACATGGGATCAGTATTGATAGATGATACATCTGATAAAATTTCACAGAACCGCACTGCATTCTGGGAGATATAAGCAGATGAAAGGGTTTAATAACTCAACTTAAGCTAGTGAGTCATTTGGTGGAATCAACTGACTTACTCACTCTTTGGTTACCTAGCAACGCATGGGTCCTTTGGTTGCCTAGCAACAACCTTCTGAGTAACTGCTACAGTAGAAGTTTTAGATTCCACCACTATGCCTCATAAGTGCTTAAAAATAAAAAAACTGCGGCATGAAGTGAACATTGTGGCTAAAACAGGGAAGTCATGCCATCAGTTTGTTTGAAACAGCAAAAAAAACAAAACAATCATATTTACTGATAAACAATTATATTGTGAAACCAAACTTTTTTTTTAGCCATATTGTCCAGTCCTACATAGTAAAAAGGCCACTTAGTCACATTTTTGCTTTTTGGAACTAAAATATGCCTTTATATAAAATTAAAAAAATGTGTTTATTGTAATAAATTCTCGGCTTTATTGGTCTTTTCACTTTAGATGTTAACAGCATTTCAGTTACATGTAGAATAAGTGAATTAAAAGTGTTGTTTTCTGTATCTGTGTCTCCAGATGATTCGGTTGATGCCCAGACCGTCCTGAGGGAAATGACCCAGGCCTGTTTCTCCTCCTACAACTTCCACTCCATTACCATTCAAATGGAGCGGCAGGCTGACCTGAAGCCTGGATGTATGCTGTGTGAAAATCCGAAAAACTAGGAACCCGACGAGACTTGTTTCCATAGCAACTAGGACGGCCGGGAAAGGTTTTCTATTACTGCAGCGTGTCAGACAAACTTATGTTTCTGTATTTTACGTGCACTTTGTACTAATTCCTATAATTGTAGGTATTTAATGACAATGGCTGTAAAGAAAACAATAGTTTGACTCATTGCAAAAGAAAAATTACATTAAACTCTAATTTGTTCTTTTCTCCTTTCTGAATTTTAATTTTGAGTGTCTTTTAGAGCTTACTGATTCTTAAAAAATGTTTTGCGTCAAGGTGCTGAATACAAATAAACACAATACTTTTGGAAGACACATCATGTGCTAATATGATAGCAGTTTGTATAAAACAGCGGTGTCAAACTCATTTTAGTTTTGGGTCAAATCAAGGTCCTGAATGCTCTTAAAGGGCCGGTTGTTCCAGGATGTATTGATAAAACCGGTTCACACACTGTTAAAGTATCAGTGAATTCTTAAAATTCAATAATATTGAACATTATTCAGTCCCGTCAGGATTTTGTGATACTTTTGGGGAGTTTTTTGCAATTAAATTCAAAGTGTTTATGGTACTAATTGGGAAATATTTGCGCATATTTATGTTGGTAGATGCAACTTTTTATTACTTGCTGTATAGATTATGGATTATAATATGACATAAATTAAAACTGAAGCAGCTGTTTAGTACAAGTAAGAAAGTCTTTGACAATTTTTGAGAAAAATTTGCAATGATCTCCCAATTATTGGTGCTGATTGATATAATTTCACAGTAAACGGATGAAAACTCAATTGATTTGGTTCATGAAGTAATATTTAAACACATTTAATCTAGACTCTTCAGAGCCACATAAAAAGCCACGGCAGAACGGATTTGGCCCACGGGCCTCGAGATACATGTGGTTTAAAGAGAAAATATGTATTTTTTACATTTGTAAAACTACAAAAATGATTAAATGTTTTATTAGATCCACTCAGTCAACACTGAAATTCAAATTAATTGTTCATCATGCCATCTAATTATGAGGGAAAACTGAAATTATTGTAGTGTAAAATTGAAATGTTAAAGTGATTCTAACAGTTTAAATACAGTAAAGGCCCTTTTGCATCCTTTTACTGCCCATTAACTGAACATTTAGCTCTAATCCCGGCTCTTTCAAGTGAATTTGCTTTGAAGAGCTGAGTGGACTTTACATGCAGCTGCCCTCAGAGTAACTCGCTGCTCCCCCTTCATTCCAGCGTATTTCCCTGGAGGAGCCACTTATTTAATTAAAGCATGATCAATGCTCTAGAGAGTGCAAAGATAATCCCTTTTAATGCTGATACCCCTTAAACTAATAATTACTACTCCATTTTCTTGAAAGTGATGACCGGTAAAGCTCATTTCCAGGTTATTTTTGACTGTAAAATAGTCTGTTTCCTGTTTTTATTATTCTATCTGGATATATTGTAGATGTTTGTTCAGACTGCAGCACCACTGATGCTGCAGGTAAAAGCAGCTGATTTCTTTCATGTAGAGTATACTGTCTGAGGAGAGCAGAGGTAATGAGATGTGAAAATGATAAGATTTCTGCCACTGTGATAGAAGATCTTTGATGCAAATTTTTTCCTCATTGAGGTTTGACCCCAGCAACACGCCAAAAATCTACCTATTTTCCATCAGTCTGCAGGGAGTTGATCGACACTTTCTTTTTGCTTTGCAGTGATAAGTTGCTCAGGAAGAGAAGGAAAGCATGCATTTTCCTTCAAGTCAACCTTCAATTGTTTTATTTTTAATTATTAAGTTGTGGCAGCACAAATAAGATTGTATTTTTATACCTTTTCTTAGCAGAGTAAAAGCCAATTTCTTAAAAAAAAAAAATCCTTTCAGGTTTTGATGACATAAACTCTTGTTTGACAGAATTTTAAAGGGTGAACTTTAAATTAACAATAGGAATTCTGCAATAAAATACTTTTCAAGCCACAAGACAAATCTTTCTCTTACTAAATAAAAATCTTATACAATTAATTTCAAATCTGTACAAATAAAGACAGAAGCACATTTAACATAGAGGTGGTAATAGCAGATATTCATAGACTGAATAAATTTGTAGCATTCTGCTGTATTGTGCTAAATTAGTCCAGATTTTAGTCAGCAGGCCTCAATTACTTTGTGTCATTTTGGCAATTATGAATCACAAGTGGAGTTCTAAGGGCTTTGTTTCATACAATAAAATATAATTAAATTGATTTTTTGACTATACAAAGAATATTTTCAGTCTGCAGTCACTATTGCTGAAAAGTTTCAGCTCCTGTGCTGAATACTGAAAAACGACTAGTTGACCCTGCCAATATGGCGGCGTCGCAGACATGGAAAACTGAATCTGGTGCCAAGCTCTCTAGCATGTGTGGCGATTAATGTTATACAAATTACATACCAGGTGGGGGCGCTGTTTCTCTGTTTAACAAATATGTCAAGATAATTCTAAGCAAATGTACAGTGCGCAATGCTTTTTCAGCAAGACACTTCTTCCATACAGGGAATAAAATGTGGAATCTATTATCACTATTAGAGAATAATACTCTATATGATAACTAAATCTAGAAAAAATAACCAGAAAGAAAACGAAGAAAGGGAACCAGAAGAAGAAGGAAGACAGGGGCGCACCTATTCTGGAATTTACTGCGTGATTTCTGGAACGCCGTATTCTCGCGATACTGAAATACAATTAGCAGCAGCTGTGCCTAAGTGAAGCTTGTTTCTTGTTGCAGGGCTTAAGATGTCAACGAAAGAGAAAAATTATCACCTCGAAGGTAACATCATCCGTCGTTTAATTAGCTGTTAACATCAATATTCAGTTAAATGCTGCGTTTATGGTCGCGCCGGGTCAGTTTAAGCAAACGAAGATGAAGTTGTATGGTTTGAGTTAGCTTAGGCAACAATTTCTTTCCGTCACTTATTATAAGAGGCTGTTGATAGTCCACAATAACATTTTAAAGCTATTAACTAACGTGAAACTTGTTTAAAATGTAATGTATAACTTTTATTGTAACGATCAGTGTGTGTAACAGCTGTTTAACTTATAGAGTTGCTTGTATTTTAATCATAGTGATGTAAAATGTTCTCTGTTTCCAATTAAACCAGTAATATGGATTGAGTTTTCCTTTTATTGAAGGAATGTAAAGGTGTGCTGATGTAGATCAGCCTTAAAGGAGACTCCACCCGGGCCCACACTTGCTGCTCCTTCTCCTCCTTCAGCATCCTGACCTGCCGTCTCCATGACGACCCCTCCTCTAGTGCCTCCTTTCGTTGGTCAGCCTCCTCCGCCTCAACAGCAGCAGCAGACCCAGGCTGCCAGAGATGTCAACACTTCCTCACTGTGTCGCATCGGCCAGGAGACTGTCCAAGACATCGTCCTCAGGACGATGGAGATCTTTCAGCTACTCAGGAACATGCAGGTCTGTTCCTACCTGCTCATGAGTCACTTTTTTCCCTTTCTAATTTACTTTCTAGGATTCAGAGCTTTTATAAGCTAGTAGAGATGCTATTTTGAACTTTAGCTGCTGTTTCACAGTCCATGTACCTCACTATGACATGAAATAGTGCAACATGTGTAAAAACTTTATGGATTAGATGTTCTTTAATATTTGTCCAGTGGTTCTACCTAAATAAATGGACATATCACTCTGACAAAGGATGATGATAACTTGGCTTAGTGCAACCCCAAAGTGAATGTACTTTTTTTTTTTTAAGTACAGGAATAAAGCTGAACTTGTAATAATTTAGTCACCTTTGGTAGATTAGAAGATCCCTAGTTTAAAATACTTTAAGTATCTTCCACATTATCATTATGGAGATAATGGAGTTAAATGAGAAAGTTAGAGGAAAAAATGCTGTTTGAAAGTTCTGTCCATCCAACCATCACGTTTCCTGGACTTATAATACGTAATTGTCACACCGGTCTGACGCATCCACCAAGTTTTATGAGGTTTTTTTTAATACGTTTAGGCATCCAGAAAGCCAATTAATTTGACACAATAATAATAATAATCACCACTCTGGCCTAATTATGAAATGTTATTGTAGTTTGTACTTCACAATGGCTGTGATCAGGAAGAATCTCCTGTAGCTGTCTCTGTTACAACATATCTAGAGAAGCCTCTGACTGAAGACGTGGTTGTTCTAATGCAGACTCATGAAGCGTATGCTTCATAAAAATCAAATGTTCTTGATTTTTATGATGAATCTCTTTTCATTAACTCCAGATCTTCCAAAGTAGTCCCAGAAAAAATTAGATTGTTGAATCTGTGCAACATCTGATTATAAATACCGAAGGATCGAAGTTTTCTTAAGAAACTTTCAGTATTGCCTACTTTGTCCCTTCAATTCAGTCTGTTTTCCAGGTGAACACCAACATATTTATTCTCCTCAACCACCTCCACTTCTTCTCCCATGAAGATGCAGCTGAAAACAGAGTTTTAATTATAATATCAAAACAATTAGAGGGGCTCTGAAGAATAAATGCTTTCTTTGCAAAATTGATTTCTTGCTTGACGTTTTTAGCTAACAGCTTATTTTGTTTACAAGTGGAAATAGGTAGAGTAGCTAAAAATTTTACTCAAGTAAGAATAGCATCACTTGAACTTTTTTTACTCAAGTAAAAAGTAAAAAGTAGCTTTTTTTTAAAGTTGACCAGCCAACTTTAAATCATTAGCAATGTAAGTTAAAAATCATCTTAGTGGGAGAAAAAAAATGTAAATACAGTACTAGTATATTTAAAGTTTTTTGAAATTTACTAGTACTGTAGTAGAAATAAGTATTTGAAACAAAGGTGACATAAGTACAGAGTAACTGATCCAAAAATCTGATTCTCTGTTTTAAAATGTTGTCATTAAACACACAATATAAAGTGAAAATGTATGTGAAAAAACTAAAGTAACATCCTGGCAGAGGAGACTCTTTTTCAGCTATAAATTTTACATAAAACTAATACTTAAATAGGTAATGTGTATATTAGAGCAGCGTAATATATTTTCAGTGATAATATATAAAGTGTTTATTGTAACTTATTGATCTCCAGCAGATAAAAAACATCAGAACAACAAAGCTTGTGTACAAACAAGAAGTATAACTTCAATATAAACTTTAGGTTTATGTGATACATTTTTGCTCTTCATTTAAGGTAACTGGCACATTTTTTCCAGTCAAGTAAATGTAACTAGTTACTACTCATTTCTGTTTACAAGAATAGTCGTGATCCTTTTCTCTGAGGTCACGCTGATGTCTAAATTTTATGTTCACTTGATTCTTTTTAGTTATTTGGTTGTTGCTCAGTTTTCCCTGAATCCACATTCAGTTTTCCGTTCTCTGAAAGTCGAGGTCAACTTGAACGTCTCCATCGTCCTCCGTGACGCTCTTCCTGCTGCTTGTCTGCATCAAAGCCAACAAGCATTCTTCTTACTCAGCAGAATTCACAAACAACATTGTTGTGACTTGTTTCTTAAGATCACAGTCTGTCTTACTAATAAAAATTCTTCCTCTCTCATCCTCTCTCCTCCGCTCTCTTTATTCCCGTCTCGTCTCCGTTTCTCTGTCTCCTTGTTCGCCCTGCAGGCAGGCTTGTTCATGTTATGTAGGATGTTTATAATCAGACATTGGTGCCTCAGAGGCTTGTTGATCCTCTCAATGAAAGAATGCATTGTTGCTTTTAATGCCAGTAATCCTGAAAAAAGAAAAGAAAACAAAAAAACATCCAGCCATGGTGGAAGACTTTGTTTTGATGATGCTGAATTTGGATTTAATCTTGTAAAAAGAACATTTTCCGTGAAGCTGCGCTAAGTAAGCAAGTTAACTACGCTTCAGGAGATCTGAGCTGTCTAATTATATTACAACTTTTTCTGTTGTTGGGTTTATTTCAAAATATGTTGGATCCTTAACCCCTCAGCTGCTAGCTAAGCTAATAAGCTTCATGCATCTTACTTTACGAATGCAACCAGGCTGGTGTATGAATGCTACAAATGTTGATTGTATGAACACCAATAATTGTACAAAAATATGTTAAAATTGAATTTGTAAAACTGATTTCATTTCACAAAGAAGGGGCTTGCATCTCATTGGATTTCACAGCAAAGAAATTTGGCTGCATTTGAAATACAAACTTATATTTTTCCTCAATTTCAAAGTCTTGTTTGAGAACATCAATAAAAATAATCAAACTGAGATTGAAAAATCTGTTTCATTCCTTATGTGCCTAGTGGATCTAATTAGCATCATACCCAGATTTACACTAATTTTAGGTGCAATATTTAAATTTATACTCTCTAACATCTGACAGCAAAACAAGTATTTTTTTTAGAATTGGATATAAATTCAGGTATTTTGGGATTAAAATAAATCAAAGTGTCCAACAGTTTTGCCTTATTTTATCCTTTAGTGCAGATAAATGAACCAGGTCTGTCTCTTCTTCTTCTCAGCTGCCCAATGGAGTGACGTATCACCCCAACACCCATCAGGACCGGCTGGGGAAACTTCAGGAGCATCTACGGATGCTTTCCGTTCTCTTTCGCAAGCTGCGACTGGTCTATGACAAATGCAACGAGAACTGCGCCGGGCTGGACCCGATTCCCCCAGAGGTCAGAGGTTCTGTCAATATCAACAGATTGAGTTACTACATTTAATACAGTTTCCTTTAAAATATATAAATTTGTCCCTGTATAATTCAGGTTATGTATTTATTCTTCTAAAACACAAGATTAGTTTCATTTTTCTTCTTTAGATTTATTTATTTATTCCTATCTAACACATGCTTCATCTCTTAAAGGGGCAGTGTTACGTAAAATCAACTTTTCTTTTAGTTTTACATCATGATATAATGTTATTTCCTAACCAAACCTGGAGAGTTGCTTTGATTATGCTCATTATATTTTATACAATATTAAAAATACGTGACAAAACCTGGGAAAAATCACATCTGAAAATGTGGTAAACATGACAAATTTAAAGTGAATATCTAAAAGCTAATGTTGGGAAAACTTGTTTTCTTTTAGCATTAATAAATTTTAAATTACAAGATTTTAAAAAGGATTAAAAAAAGAGCCGTCTTGATAAAATATGGGGTGGATAAGGGAATAAAGTTACATTTTCCATCATTGTTCCAGTAGTTTATCCATTTTAACATGACACCAAAGAGTTTCCTTAAAACATCTAGAGCAGAACTGCACTGCTTCCCCTCCCCCACTTGTTGCCATCTACTGCTGCTCAGTTTAAAGAAATAAAAATGCATTAGGCCTGCAAATGATTATTCCATTAATTATTTTGACAATTAATTAACTTTTTGAACAAAAGTAATTGTCATATTTTGCAGAACTTTTATTTAACCATTTAAAAATATATTAAAATATTGAAATAATTAATATAATTCCTTGTTTTAAAAAAAAATAAAACGGATATTGTATCACCTAAAATTCAGTAACACATAATTCCTCCTCTGTTTGTTTGATTATTTGTAGCTAAGGATTAATCTGCAGCAAAAAACCCTAACTTTTCACAGAATTTGTGAAGCTAAAATTATGCCACATAATTGACAAAAAAGACACTTTTTTTTTTATCTTAAGTGCAAAATTTGTGTTTTATACAGTTTTGACTTAATTACCAATCTGACTGCGTTTTTTTTTTCTGCAAACGGCATTTTTTTTTTTTTTACACTTTGTATGCGGCAATTATAATCGATTACTAAATTAGTTGAGGCTTATTTCAATGATGGATTAATAACATTTTGTGGTTTCAGCTCTGGTCTGCACACAGGGTGGTTTGCTTTTGGTACATGTGAAATCAAACACCCAGACTTTCTCCTGGAGACTCTGATTGCTCTTCATGTGCAGCGTGGCTTTCCGCTGCTTTTTGATTGGATTTGCGGCTGCAACAGTCGCATCCCGATCTGTAAAGATTGCCTCAGAGCTAATCCTGCTCTCCAGGCTCCCGCTGGGGAAAATGGAGGATGTGGGAGGAGACGGGTTTTAAATTGGAACAAATTTGTGTTTAATGCCAACCTTGTGTTGAGTAATATCTGAACAGGAGTTTGTTTTTCCACCTCTAAATCAAAATCTGCGATGAGGGCGACATGTTCCTCTTGCTGTTGCCGCCTGACCTCCACCTCCTTCCTCCACCTTTATTTAAATGTGTATTCATTTCCCCTGGAGGCCCGGAGCGGCGCTGACCAGCCAATAATTTAGCTCACTGTGTTTGACGGGGGCTGAGCGTTGTTGATTTTGGCCCAGCGGCTGCGTCGTTTATCATCCTGGGGAAAATTCAGGTGCCAGCCTGACAGCAGCTCGCTATTGGCTGCCTGAAACAGGAAGTGGAATCAATGAGTCGAGCGGTGTGACCTCATCGCAGCCTAATTAGCAGCAGACCTGTTTAATGAACAGCTGGACTGAGTGCACACATCAGGCTCCTTTCCTCTCCAGCTGGCGTTAGCTGCAGCTTTTCCCTCCATCTTTCTCCATCTTTACATGATTAGTTGATCTTTTTTCCTTTTCCTGTTCAATATTTGCTCTTTTTCTCCTTTTTTCTGCTGGCCAGTTTTTATTTTTACAGTTTCTTGGACATGTCACACCTTATGAACTTTTTCATCACATTGCAACTACAAACCTCAATGTTTTTAAATACAGAATTGGCAAACATTTCAGCCAGCAGATGTGCAAAGCAGAGCAATTTAAGGGGATGAAATTAAACAGGGCTGACTCCATATGTATGCCATACTTTATTTTACTGATTTAAGAGAAAAAAAACTTAATTTTTGAGTCATTTTGTATGACTTTAGACCACAAATTTGGTTCAGCATTCCAGGCAGTTTATGCAGATTCAATGAGGCAAAACACTTTAAAAAAATAAAAAACCTTCCCCAAATTGAAAGCATAAGTTATTCTTCTTTTATCAGCCACATTTATGGCTTTCATTTTAGTTTTATAGCATAAAAGATCTCCAACCTCTAGAAGTTGATACCCAGACGCAGACTTAGCGCACCGATTTCTTAAACTAGGCTAAATAAAGCGAGATTTTTAAGAAAATGCAAATCACATCCTGTTGTTTCCAATAATTTGACACACATGAAGAGAAAACAACACTTTTAAAAAAATTATTTACCATTTTTCTGCAAATGAGAAACAAACTTTCTTTTGTAAAATTATTTTGTCAAAATCAAGTCAAATTTTATGTGTCTAGCGCATTTCAGAAACAAGTGTTGTCATAAAAAACAGAAATCAACAGTTGAAACATTAAATTTGGTTTCATTTATCAAGGTACAAATTTACAGAAGGATTTACTTTTAAAACTAAAAATGTAACGTTAAAATAATTTAACAAGGGGCGTGCTCCGGTGGCGTAGAGGTTAGCGCGCCCCACGCTTGGAGACCCTCAGTCCTCGTCGCGGGTTCGATTCCCGGACCAAACGACATTTGCCGCATGTCTTCCCCCCTCTCCTTCCCCCTTTCCTGTCAGCCTATTGTTGAATAAAGACAGAAAGGACCCCCTGGTGGGGGAAAAAAAAATAAAATAAAATAAAATATTTTAACAATCTTTGTGTCCTTTGACTACTTTTAACTTGACCGTTTTTGGGTCCTATCACCACGTGTTTGGACACTTCTGGCTTCACTGTTTGGTGTTTATAATACAGTTTGAATCATGAAGTTTTCTAGAAAACAAGAATCGATTGGATTCAAATGAGATTAAATGTCACAATAAATCAATTAATCACATGAGAAATTAAAGCAAACTCGATAATTTATTGTTTTCCTTTTTCTACCAAAAACTGGATGACAAAACTTTTCAGTTTGGTGTTTTGGTCTCAATTAAACCATTTTCTTTTTTAAAGATAATTTTGTTTACAGAGACTTTATAATTCATTTTACTTGGTTTTTCTGTGGTTTTGTTTATTTATTTTGGATATTTAAAATGCCTTCCAGTTCCAGTATTAAATGTTTGTGAGAATTTAAAGTTTATTGGTCTTTAAGTATAATTGCATTTTTATGCCATCACCATTATTTTTCTTAAAAATGACCTCAAAGTGACAATATTATTGTTTATCGCAATAACTAATTTATCTTCCAGCAGAATTTGTTATTGTCAAATTAATGATGTTCATGATTTACCTTTCACGTTTTGCTGAAACCTTTTCACAGTTATTCATTGTTTTGTGCTGGACTGTCACATAAAATGTAAATAAAACACATTTAAGTCTGTGGCTGTTGGGTGGAAAAACTTTAGGGAGCATAAATTTTTCTGCAAGGCACCAAATTCTCCTTTTCTTCCATTTCACTCTTGCTCAACTTCACCGCAGCTCTTGTCATTTCCTGCAGCGAACAGTCAAGCTGTTTCATTTCCCTCTCTCCTTATCCGTTCGCCCTGTTATTTTCTTATTACTTGTTTTCTTTTTTCTCCAGTTTCCGCTTTTTTTCCTCTGCCCTTTTCCTCTTGTCTCACCGAGGCAACCTGGAGAACTTCATTAGCTCATTCCTCTCTGTCAGGCTGCAAACCACATCCATCTTTCTGTCGAGAAGGCCGGGGTTATGACTCACGCAGGCACATTCTCGCACATACATTTACTCTGACTCGCATGCACAGTGCTCTCTGCATCCATCTTTCCCCAGCTGTGCTCAGCACATTTTATTTCCTTCCTGCTCCCTCGCCAGAGTCGACCGTCTACCTTCAGGATTCGATCTGTGGATCGGTTTTGCTCTTAAATGATCTGATGAAAAACATTACCGTTTTCCTTCTGGGATGCAGCTTATACACAATGTCAATGTTCTTCTTCTAAGGTCACAGTTTAGATTGGGAGTTTTTCCAGAAAACTCTCAGGGTTGGAAGTTTTCCTTTATTGGTGCTTTTGAAACCCAAATGGGTGAAATGTTTCACCTTTCTTCTTCAGTTTAGATTTAAATATTTCAATCTGACCTTTTCAGGGTGCTTGGAAATCCTTGAAAATGCTTGAATTTCAGTGAGGTGTTTTCAAAGTTTGGTCCTTAAAAACACTTAATAACCAAACAGCGCAGTTTTCTAATAATTAGCAATCTATTGTTTGACTAAAAGCATAAATTTGGAAAACAGTATTTACTTTTTTTCTTGCTGTCTGAAGTTAGAAAAGACCAAATTTATCTTGTTTTTGGTTAGTTAGAATAACCAAAATTATTTCTGTTTGCTAAATGTGAGAAAACTTAGCAAGAACATTTTTTTATAAATATTTTTTTGTAACTTTTCTCTGACCAGTCAGGTGTATAAGGTGTGTGAGAAACATTTCAAAATATAAAATTTTGTTTTATTTTAGTTAATCTTATCCCTACTGTACAATATAAAATGTTATTAGTAATAACAGTAGTAAATTATATAATTAGTCTTTTTTTTTTTTAGTTCATTTGCATTAATTTTTGAAAAACCCACCTTGAAAAGTGTTTGAATTATACAAACTTTTCTTTTTGCACTCCCTCCAGGTTTTCTTGTGTTGCTTGTTTCACTCTGGTTATTAGTTTGATCGCTTCAGCCATCGTTTGGTTCAAGCAGCTGCAAAGCTTCAGGCGAAACTGAAATTAACCAAAAACTTTGGGGCATTTATAGTAAAGTTATCCAAAACAGTTGGAGTGAAAAAGCGTCTTCTTGGAGGTTCTCCAACCTAATCTGTTCATCATCTTGTCTGCTATGAATGTCTGAGTTTTGGAGAGGCTCCATGATGTTTGTTTAACTTTGTTTTTGCCAACAGCAGCTTCGTTCTTTCAGGAATATTTTTGCTTTTTCTTGTACAAACTAAGCTTGTTTCATACCAATCCAGTCAGTGATTTAGATATATTCATACATACACAAGTTTTATTTTTCTGGAGTTTCTCTAAACACAAACAACATATATTCCTAAAATTACACCATAACCAGTTTTTGTTGCTGGTTGGATATTCTTCTCACCAGTCGTCTTTTGATTTTGTGGGATTTCTTTTGGCACAGATCTAGTTTTTAAGCATAGTTTAAATAATTTTAAACGGCTTGTGATTTAAGCCATTTTAATAGTTCTTTCAGATGCTGCACCAATCCATTTTCCATTTTCCATTTTCCTGTCATTTGTGAATAACACCCTGAGATACTTGGTGTGTTTTCACACCTGATAGTCTGGTATCGATTCGATTAGGGAGAAAAATTTATATATTTGCTGCATTTTCAGCTGCAGTGGTTCAAATTCACACTGCACTCTGTCAAACAAAGCCAACCCTTTGACAAACTTGTTCCCTTTCTTGCCTGTGGTGGCGCTACACCATGAACCAGTGAAGGAAACGACACCAAAACCTCTGAAGAACAAATGAGCACAACTTCCTTCTTCGCAAACTGTAAACAAAAATGGAGTAGCGTCAGATGTTAGTGATTGGTAGGATTTCTCTAGTCTTTAGTAAAATACCATAGGTAATTTCTTTTGCTAGTCGTGCGTCTATTTTATTTGTATTTACCCAGAATGCCCTGTGCTATAATCCACTTTCTACTTTTGGAGCTTCTATGTACAGATTCACTCAAACTGCACCACAGTTCACATCAACTGAACTAAGACCAATGTTTTTAGGCGGAACAAGGTTTGCTTTCTTTGAACGCATCAGTTTGATTCACAACCCCGCAAGAACTGAACTTTCTAGACAAACAAACCAGAGTTTGGTTAAACTGGACTAAACAAGCCTGGTGTGAATTCAAACCAAAGGCCTGTAAGAAGAAGAAATAAGGGGAAGGTTTAGTAAAGCAGTAACATCAATGTTCCCCTCTACACCTTGCCTCTGCCTAGAAATTCTCCCCCAAAAACGATACGAACAGCAAGTCTTTGATTTCAGTCAGTTTTAAAATGGTCTAAATGTAACATCTGAACTCAGATAGATTTTGAATCTTTGTCTTTGATGGAAAAAGGTTGTAAATTGTTCACTTGAAGTAAACGTTTGGTTCTGAGCCATTTAGTATCTGAGGCACCAAACAAAAACAAATACAACCCTCTGGATTATTAACAGATTTTTACAAACTTCCCCTTGATTTGGACTCACAGACTATAAGTTCTGGTTTCCATGCTAAAGACTGAGCTGTTTTGGCACAATTACTACAATAATATTTGAAGCGTCAAATTATACCAATTGTCAAACATGGTGGCACAAAGTGGATGGAATAATAAAAAACTACTGCCTCCAAATTTTTCACGCTCAGCTAAATGTTTTAACTTTGACAACTCTGGATGTTCCAACAGAAATAAACCAAATCTCACATTAGAAGTGGTTTTAGAGAAGCTAACGCCAGCTAGCGTGAAACATCTGGAGTGTTGACAGCCTCAGCTCAGCCTTAATACTGGAGTTTTGGTTAAAACTCCAGTATTAAATTAAATTTGGATGTTAGATTTTCTACTGGATGATGCCAGAAGCAAAATGTGTTTATCTTCAAATTGCTAAGGATTATTTTGTCAAATATTAAATTTTAGCTTGTGTAATTACAGAAAATCCTCATAAATCCAAACTTGTACAGCCTGTTTTTATAATTTATTGACGTCAGTTGTATAATCCATCCAAGAAAAGAAGCCAGAAAACACCAAATGATGATATTCATGCGCATAATGAGTGTAGATGAAATCCCTACTGGAGCCGTGTAGGGTGTGAATAAACCAGTATGATTTCCCTTTACAAAAAGACATAATTAGGTATTTAGTTGGTTAGTTTTAGTTTGCACATTCTAGCTTTTAAAAAATTGCAGCAAACTTGCTTCTCACCTTCCATCGCTGTTTTGACCACCAGGGGGCAGTATGACGTCAGAAAGCATGCGGCGGCCCAGGCGGCTCCCCAGAATGCAGCCATAGCCTGAAATCTCTTTCACATCAGCCTCTTGGTGGTGTCAAGCAGACAAGGTCAAGCACACAGAGCGTTTAAAAATGAATTAATCTCTCACTTGCTGTCTCCTTCTCTCACAGAGAGGCGAATCAGACCGCCGGAGCTGGAGAGCTTACACTCAATCCCCCTTTTTCTGTTGTTTCATGGAAACCAGAGTAGAAGACAGCCGATGGGTCATGCAGTGTATCTGAGAGTGAAATTAGAGCACATTTCAATCTAAACGTTACATGAGGATAAAATGCTCAGTCTGTTTTATTATTTGAGAAAGAAAAATAAGAAAATGCTGAATAAAATCTGATAACAGATTTTATTACAATAAATATGAAACCTTACAGGTGACATATAATGCTTTCTTGAACAGGTGAGCATAAATCTATGGGTTATAAGAAACATTTTGCACAAAATCATTCTTAAATAATGAGATGCAGTCTGTTTTTTGAGTTTCTTACAGAATGATCCATTTTAGATCCTCTTGTCACTTTAAATCTGAATAACTTGCTGCTGGCCACGCCCCCTAACTCAAAGTTTACACTCACATGTGAAAATGGCTGCAGACACGTAATTATACGACAGTACATCTTAGAAAAGCAGAAGTAGAGGCTCCTACACATCTGTCAAGATTACAGCAAGTGGTTTCTGGAAGACAAGTCAACAACAAAACACTTATCTTTTCCAGCAGCCATTGTACGGCGCATAAAGCAGTAAAACCGGCTGACCAAACTTGCTGGAGTTACGCTTTGATCGCTAGGTGACAAGCAGATCTCTGCTGGGGTTGCTAGGTAACGGGCAGTGCCTTCTGATTTGTGACGTTGCATCCTAAAGGCTTTTGAAACAGTTCGTTCTCCAGACACCAAAAAATAAATTTATTGCCAAAATATACCTGCAGGATGTGTTTTTTGTGTGTGTGTGTTTTTTAAGTGCTTGGGTTGTTTTTAGAAGCAGTAAATGGAAGTACTAAATTTTGGCGTCACAGGTGCCGTGTAACGGTGCAGCTTTATCTGCCTCAGTTGTCTGAGTCCGGCTCCTTTGCTTGCAGTAAGTAGTAAAGCCACACTTTTGTTTGCTCTCTCCTTTCCAGCAACTGATACCCTTTGTGGAGGACGACGGCTCCAAACATGAGGACCGATCTGGCGGGCAGAGCCACCTCACCAGCGAGGAGAGGAGAGAAATCCTGGAAGTCAACAAGGTATTGTGTTCTCTATCTTGGTAGCACAGCCGTGTTTGTTTTGCGGGTTGGGTTTCCAGTCGGCGCTAACACGAGATAATGTGTGAACAGTAATTACTGGGGGGAAAAAAATAAGTAAAGTTTCCACATTATCTTCTAGATTACACATGGAAATTAAGCATGAAATTTCTTCCAGGCAGGTAATGTGAAACATTAGCATTGATTTGATGTCTTAAAGGCCGACTTGCTGTTGTTTGGATAACGTGCAGCAGAATTAAGGGGCTTCGCTTGGTTAACTTTATTATCTGCTGATAGTTTGTGTATTTAAATGAGGTTTGGAGGCTACAGGGAAATGCTATTAAATGCTAATAGGGAATTTATTTCTTTTGAGAATTTCAGCTACTCTCAGCTATCCTTGCATTTTGCTGCTATGCAGGTGGTCTCACCTGGGCTGGTGGTTTGCATTCATAATCCAGAACAACATTAAACTTAATTAGGTGTTTTCCTCCTGCTGCAGGAGACGGAGCCCGGCTTTTCTGTGGCGGTTAAAACTTAAAGCAAATCAACTGTTGGGGTTTCTAATTGTCCTTTTCACACAAACTGCCTTTGTCCCTCATTCCTATACACTACAGAGCAGGAAACTATTTATTTATGTGTTTAGTTGAGGGTTTAAGGGGACTATTCTTCCAGGAGTCCCCACCAAACATTCCAAATTAAATAATCTTTTATCGGCATTACAAAAACGACATAATGGTATTCCATAACATACAAAGAAAATTAAATAAATTACAAATCACATTACAAAAAAATATAACAAAATACATTACTCTCAAACTATTCCAGCATTATAAAAACTAAATTAAAAATAAAAATAAATAAAACAAATGAATATAAATTCAGCCATATCATTTATTAAATATGAATTCAATCTCTTTTACAGATTTTAACAGCCATTAATGTAATTTCAGATGCAAACATCTCAGATGTTAGCTGTTTGCACAAGCCTGGACTTTGAGTAGGCCACTCCAATATTAAGCTTCGACTGTCACTGGCTTTTTTTTTTTTTTTGGGAAGAAAATTGTGTAGTATGAGTTAGAACTACATTTACTTTTCCTTCCAGGACCAATGGAGTATTTTTGAATTTAATTAATTGTCTTAGGAAGTTTTTGTTCAAATTATTTTGGATCGTAAAAACATTACACGTTGTCAAATGCCTCTATCAAAATCATCAACACACATCAAATAAGTTGATCAGTTTCATTTAGTACTAATCAAAAGCAACTCTTTACAGGTGGGCTTTTAGTTGTGATTTAAATGAACTCAGTGTTTCAGCTGTTTTGCAGTTTTCTGGACATTAGTTCAGATTAGGGGAGCATAATAATTGAGTGCTGCTTCTGCATGTTTGGTTCTAGAACCAGAAGACCTGACAGTTCTGGAACAACAGATCTTTAATGCATTGTACATGCTAAGCTGTTGAGTGATTTATAAACTAACAACAGCATTGTAAAGTCTTCCTAGTTTTGGTGAGGACACCAGCAGCAGCGTTCTGGATCAGCTGCAGGTGTGATTTTTAAAAAAAAAATTTTTTTTTTTTTTAGACAGATCTGTGGAAACGCTGTTGCATATCACTAAAGATAAACCATGGATGAGTTTATGCAAATCTTGCCGAGACATTTATCCTCTAATCCTGGAAATGTTCTTCAGGGGATAGAAGGCCGACTTTGTAACTGTCTTTATGTGGCTCTGAAGGTTCAGGTCAGAGTCCATCACTACTCCCAGGTTTCGGGCTGATCGCTGGTTTTTAGTTGTAATAACTGAAGCTGTGCACTGACTCTAGATCTATAACTCTAGATCTATGACTCTAGACCTATAACTCTAGATCTATGACTCTAGATTTATAACTCTAGATCTATAACTCTAGGTCTATAACTCTAGATCGTTCCTCTTTAGGTCCAAAAATAATAACTTCAGTTTTGTTTCTGTTCAGCTGGAGAAAGTTTTGACACATCCACACATTTATCTGTTCTAAGCATCAGTTCGGGTTCAGTCACCTGGTGACCTGGTAATGTGGAGCTCTGTATCATATGCATAGTTATGGTTCCTAATTTTATTTCTTGTTATAACCTGATTTCAAAAGGAACCAGCACATTTTACGTTATTTCTGGCTGAAATATTTGTGACGTGGGGAATAAATTATTTTTCACTGAAATGTACAACTCCAAATCTTTCACTCGTTTTTGATCTTGATGTCTTTTCAGAGCCTAGGAAGGAAATCATAGCTAGCTACGTTTTAAATATTAATAAGACAGCAGCAATAACCGGATTTTTCTCCTCTCTTTCTCTTGACTATGGTGTTCATTTTTGAGCAGTTTTCATGTGTCAGACATCAAACAGACGTAAAAGCCTTTTCAGCTTTATTTACTGTCAGAAATGCTTTTTCTCGACGCTAATAGAGAAGCGGCGTTGTAAGACTGCGAAGCGCTGTGCTGGGAGCTTTTCTTCAACCCGACATCGTGTGTCAGTCAGCGCTGAAATGTCATGGGAATCCAACGATGCAGACAAACAAGGTGAATCTTAGCGCAGAAAAAGATGTTATAATGACTGACATGGGCTCTTGCAAGTTAATGAAAGAGTCAAAAGAAGAGAGGTCTTGTAGACGGAGAAAATATTCAGTTCTTTTGAGTTTAACCAAATTCATGGACTTATTGATTAGTGCAACCTTTGAGCTGCTCCTAAAAATATTAGTCTGGTTCTGTAGGCGTTTTAATTAATGACTGAGGTATTGTGGGAATGGATTTTATTTCTTCACATTGGCTGTCTTGAACCTCTATAATTAACTTTTTCTGCATTAATTTACATTCATTTATTATGGAAAGACAATTTAGATCCATCCTAGTAGTCATCTGTGGGCTTTAATTTTAGTAAAAATAAATTGAGACATATTCCTTCTTGTGGGATTCTTGCTCAACAGTCCTTAAGGTTTCTTGAACGTCTTCTTGAAAATTATCTGCCTCTTTACTTTTTTTTGTGCTGCATTATGTGAATTTATAAAGGAATAAGCCACTTCACATCAATCTGTGACTGATTCCGGCATAAAAGGGCTTTTAAACTCAAGGTTGTCTTGAAATAACGGACAACTTGGCAAGGAACCAATTTTAAATTGGATATTTAGTCTTTTAGTTGCTAGCAGCCTTTGACAACAACCCAATTGTTCTAATTTTTTTAGTTGAATCTATTAAAAATAACAAAGACAACATGGTTTGACAGAGGGAAAACAGTATCATGGTTCTTGGCTAAAGACCTGGCGTCAGGTGCTGTTTCTTAGACATATCTACACATACTACTTCTTTTGTTCTATAGCAGTTTTTCTCTTCTTTTCGGACCGCACTGCGTACTCTCGTCATTATTTTAAAAGGCTTGAAAACTCTTGGCTTCTTAAAATGAATCAGTTAAGAAATTCTTTCTGGGGGTAAAATATAAAGAGATTTGTGAAATACATAAAAAGCATTTTTACACTAGAACTAAAGAAGACTTGAAACCGGTCTTCTATTTGAGTTCATAAAAATCCAGAGTCTTTATGTCAGAAGTTTGTAGGAACTAGTTACATGACTAGGTGCAGAGTTATGATGTAAAAATTGTATAAACTGTGACCTGACCATTCAGACTGCACGTGGTTAAATAATCTGATTTGTATCCGATTTTATTACCACATATGGAAGCTGCACAGATGGGATTTTTTTTGGAGGGTGAAAAGATCGGAATAGGTAGTTCTCACAAGTCTGAACGGGAAATGATCCGTGTCATCTTAGTGGGCAAGCGCAACATATTTTCCACAAAAGAAAATATGTGGACACTCTTGACCAATGTGCGAGAGAAAAATGCATGAACAGAATGGCTGCTGGCAGGATCAACCTGAGAAAGAAAATATGTCGAGTGATGTGGATAATCTGCCTCTGATCTCAAACTACAAAATAGTTATTAACCATCTAGTGAACGGGAAGAGCGTTTACACCATGTAGGAGCTTCATGGCCTGAAATCCATGGACGCTTCCAATCAATGTTTGCATGGATTTGTAAAGTACATGCAAACTCTTCATAATGAGGTACTGGAGACTGGCAGAGCAAGTACAAATAGTACTTACTTGTAGCTTTTTATGTTGTAAAATGCCTAATCCCTTTATATTTTACTCCCAAAGAGAATTCCTTCACAGAATCATTTAAGAAAGTGAAGCATTTTAAATTTTTTTTAGAAATAATGATGACGCATTGTGCAGTGCGGTCCTAAAAGAAGAGAGAAACTTCACTGGTACAGAACAAACAAAGGAGTATGTGTCCTAAAAATCTACACCCAGAAAACAATCAATGTCTGTAAGACATGTCTAAGAAACGAGACCAAAGGTCTTTAGCCAAGAAGTGTTTGAGGCTACATGTTCATCTTAGCTAGCAGTTAAAAGGTAATTCAGCTAGTTCATCAGTAAATACTTCAGTAAATATCGCTGATATTTATTTTAGTGTTACACACAGGTGAGTAGGGTACTCAAATTGTGCTTTAGTAATAGTTGTAATGTATTTATGCTGTTTATAAGTTAGACAGGAACAAAGGGAGAGTTAGTTCTAAGCTTGTGGGGTTTTTTTTTATCGTTGTCATAGCAACTCCATAGCAACTGCCTGGGAGAGGCCTGTCAGTTACAAAGTTCAGTGCGATGTCACATGAGAACTACACATTGGGCGATTCGAATATGGGCGGGAAAATCTGATTCAGGTCAAATTTATATGTTGTGGCTTTAAAGGTTTTATGTACTGAAAAAAATTTGATTTGTAAATTTGTTTAGAAGTGAAATATAAAGGGATTAGGAGTGGTTTAAAACTTCTGGGCTGCATTGTTCATATATTGCCCTCCTGTAGTAAAATAATTGGTTAAATAATTTTTAGATGCCACATAGAAGAGTGAAGGAGACTCTGTTATTTTAGTTCCACCATCTCTACATGCACTATGTCGGATCTTAACTGGTCAATATGGTGTTGTTTTTATTAAGTCACAATTAGTCAGACAGAAATGTGCCAAATGGCGACTGAACCTGAACACTTCGATCTTTATTCAAACCTCAGATCTTCAGCCAGAGGCAGATGGTGTGGATTTTATTTTGTAGTATAACTTTTATATAGAAGCAAAAAAACACATCAGGCAATCTTAAAACATGCATTAGGCTGAGAGATGCATCTCGCATCATAAACCTTAATATGCAGTGCGATCTCTAAATGCATGCTTCTGGTAGAGGTGGGTAAACGACGTGCCTGTGGTGTTTCTCTGTTGTGTGGAGTTGCTTTGTAGCAGGCCGGGGTCGTTTACATGTGATTTGATAAGGATGGCAGCGCTCAAGGGCAACACTTTAAATCAAAGGCTGCAGACTCAACAATATATTTGTCATGCTGCTTTCAAAGGCCATGGGAATTTGATGAGATTTTTACACATTGTAAAGCAGAGGTGGACAACGTTTTATGCTAGAATCACTTATCTTTGTTTATTGATAAATTCAGAAAGATTTCTGCTTTATTTGAGAGAGATTCTGCTTTTAAACGTTCAGCTGTTTTCCATTTCATTAGAACAGTGTTTGGAATTTGCTCTTGTTGGTGAAATTAAAGTCCCACTCCAGTTGCAATTAATTAAATTTAATCTGTTTTTGCCTTTTAAAGTGGCTGGCTTTTCATGCTGCAGAGAGATATTTTGTGAATATTTAAACTCTTCCAACAAATTCACTCCCTGCAGTTTTATAGTTTCCTCTGACTGAATTTTTCATTTATCTAATATTGAATTATGAAGATATTCTGACAATAAAACAGTGATTAGTTTTTCTAATAATCTTCTAGGTTTCCATCCCTAAGTGGCGACTTATTCTGTAATTTTAGACACAATATTAGAAGCAGTTGTTTCTACTCATTTTAAGAAGTTTCCTCTTGATCAGAATTTTTAAAACATTTATCAAAGCCTTAAAAACTAAAATTACAAACTGGAAAGCCAAAGAGAAGAAATCATTCAGGAACAAAAGCTTATTGGATCCTTCATATTATTGCTTGTAGCCTTTAGCTATCTCTAAAAATGTTGTAGTTTTGGTTCCACTGGTTTTCAAGGTAGAACAAGCTATTTAACGTAACATTTATTCACTAAGGCAGACCTCCAAGCTTGTGCAGCAGTTTGGAGGTAAAAAGTGCTTCATTGAGTGTAGGAATGAATAAAACGTTCTGTGTAAAACCTCTTCTGTGAAGCAGTTCATAGCGTTTTGTAGTTTCAAAGCAATAATTTACATTGATGGTGGATTTTGCTCAATAGAGTTTCTCTGGGAAAGAAAGAGCCTCAATACCAACTGAATAAAATCATTTTGTGTTTATTATTTATCATAAACAGGCTTGTTTTTATGTTTTTTAGGGGATAATTTTATGTTTCCAGGGTTTGTACAGTTGCTTTAAGTCCTTTAAAATCTACATTAGTTGTATTCAAGATTTGGAAAGTCCTTGAAAGTGCTTGATATTCAAACTGCACAGTTTTGTAATAAAGTTCAAACATTTGATGGAAAGAAGTTGAAACCAGTTATTTTTATACAACAAAATAAAAAGGCAAAAGCACTTTTTTATTTCTGAAGTTAAATGCGCAGTGCAGCTGATTTCACCGTTCAGGGCCGGTCCTGTGTCTTATGGGGCCTTTCATAAAGTAAACTAGTCAGTTCCTTTAAATTTAAATGTTAAACAATTTAAAAACTGAAACCATAAAATCAGATTTAACAACGCTGACATTCCTGATAGACATTAAAATTCTAGATTTATATTCTGTCACATTGTAGAGGGATCTAAGCCTTTTGTCGGCTCATTACGTCTTTGGGATTTATCTTACAACAAATTTAACTTGGTTTTAATGTAATTTATTTTTTTGTTTGCTTTTTAAGGGTCTATAGTTGTGTGTTGAAGTCTTGTCAATTTTCTTGGGCAAAACTTGTATCACACATTACCATTTATTACATTGTTTTTCTTTGAGGTATTTTATTATCACACATGTATTTTTTTTTTTCTTTTCTGTGTAATGTTACTGGAAAACGTGGACCAGCATCGCGTTTTGCTCCGTCTCATTTGCCCGGACCTTCATCCTGCACTCTGTGTTGCTTCACCACGGCTGCACAAGGTCAATTTGAAGGGTTGGAAATTAATTAACTGGTGAATTTCTGCTTGTGCTGAAGCAACTCTGCAGAATAAAATAATCTCTAATCTGTTCAGAAAGTCTTGATCAGATAGTGTGAACTTTTTGAATGTGTGGGAAGGAGAGACAGGAATTAAAAAGCAATAAACTAGGAATTGAATGAGGACTTGATTATAAGAGAAAATGCTGTTTTTGCCTCGGGAGTATGACACAAACTATCTCACTTTGATTTGTTGGCATTTGTCATCATACTATTTTCAGCCCTGAATCAATCTCTCTCTGGGAAGCGTCTCTGGCAAGATGACATTAAATCACTGTGTGTAAATATCAGCTTTGGGTCAGTGAAACCCAGATCCTGCAGAAATACAGGTGAGGCAAACGGCCTGCAGCCACACACACCACCTGCTAGTATCATCAAAGTTTAACAGTTATAAATGGTAAAACAAGGTAAAGACTCGATTAAACTCAATCTCAGTTTAAGCGAATACGACATTATTTAGTAGGACTTTAAGGTATTTCTAATCTTTATTGAAAACAGCTTTAAGTGTGTTAAAGTTAAGTTAAAGGAGATTTTCTCTTTAGATTTTCTTTCTGCATGTGCTTTTTAAATGTGCATGAGCTGAAACGGTTGGTCTGTTCGTAGTAGTGAGCCAATCCGTCTGTTTGCTGCTATGATAATGGTCCAAAGTCAGAAATGTCAGCAGCAGAGGTAAGAAGTGGTTATTTTGAGAGCTCAGCACAGCTCCCCGGGCTGCTTTTAAATGTTAACACTACAGTAACATCACAGCGAGCGAACCCTGCAAACTCCACCGCACGCAGCCCAGTCCAAAAGAAACAGCAGCGTTCCCCACAAAGCCGTCCACACCCACAGAGAGAGCACCGGGACGCTGCTTAAGTAAATAAACAAGCCAACGCATGCTTTAATAATTTCAGTGCTTCAGCAAATACTGACACAGATCCTCCTGTTCTGTCAGCGAACATAAAGCAGATGTTGCTTTCACCACCGTTGGTCTTTGAGGCTATCGTTTTGTAGCTTAAGTGATAACCGTGGTTCTGATGTGAAGATGCTCTATGCAAAGCATTAGTATGGAAATTGATTCCTGTCAAGTGATAAAAAGATAAAAGAACTAAAGCACCTCCCATTCTTTACCTCTGAGCCCTTAAAGTGTTTTTGAAGGCTGTTTAGCACATTAAGTGGATAATATACTTTTTATTCT
Organism: Gambusia affinis; assembly: GCF_019740435.1. NCBI lineage: Eukaryota > Metazoa > Chordata > Actinopteri > Cyprinodontiformes > Poeciliidae > Gambusia > Gambusia affinis. The sequence continues at coordinate 7,782,533 of NC_057881.1, read as the reverse complement.
CTTAAAGTAAAGTAGAAGACACTGAATCAACAATATTTTAAACCTCTCCTGATTCAGCCCTTTCTTTCTATTCAGTCTTTATTCAGTTTTGTTTTAAAGTGGATCTGTTGTGTAAAATGTACATTTTGGATGTTTTTGTGATTCCATTTGGGTCAGCTCAGCGTTGTCTTGGCAAGAAGTTAATGTTTGTTGAGTCATTTCAAAAACGTCCAGAATGTGATATCACAAATCAGCGGGCACAGCCCCGTTACCTAGCAACCAGAGCGGAGCTCAAGCATGTTTGTTCAGCTGATTTTACTGCTGTATGCGCAGTGCAATGGCTGCTGGAAGAGACGCGTATTTTGTTATTGACTTATTATTCAGAAACTACTTGCTCCATTCTTGTTGGTTGTGCATGAGGCTCTACTGATGCTTTTCAAAGATGTATGGCTGTGTAATTGCTCATCTGTTTGAAGCCATTTTTATGTGCGAGTGTAAACGTCGAGTTGTGGGCGTTCATTCTGAAAGGATCTCAAAACAAGCAGAACTGAACAGGCTAAAATTGAATATTTCTACAATGAGTTTGTGCAAAAGATTTAACAGACATGTTTTGCGTAGCCCACAGCCATATCAAGGAAACATAATATGTCACCTTTAAATGAATTATTTGCAGTTGAACATTTAAAATCTGCTTTCCAGGAGAGTCCAGCTTTATTTTAAACCTTTATCCAGTAAAGGATAAAGGTTCACAGTTGAAGGTGATTCTGTTTAATCCACTTGATTATGTGCAGCTAAATAGACGTTGCTTCACAAGGTCAGTTTTTGCAAGTAATTTAAAATGTGTGATGGAGAATCAGAAGACGATGATTAAAAATACATCAAAGAAAAGTCCAAAACCTTTTGGGCTGTCTCACAAAACAGAAAATCTCAGAACAACAGTGTAGAGCTGCATCAAAAAACCAAGTCTGTGACCTGAATAAGATGATTTTCAGCTGGTCAGTCAAAAACTTTGATTGACATCAGTGAATGGATTTAATGTCAGTTTTTGAGATTTAACATTTCCAGAAGATGTGCAGTGTAGGTGAAATTAAACTATAGTCGTTTAAATTTTAGGATTTCATACATATAAAATAATCCATGGTTCATTCAGAAGCATAATATTATAAAGCTGCAGCTAGTTTAAACTGAAGTAAGTCTTCCTCTTTCTTGAATTGCTGCCTTCCTCCAAATATGATCCATTTTAAAATTTGAATATTTAATGTTTTTGCTAGTGTTTAGAGTCGTGCATATTTAAAACCAAAGCTTCGTCAACAGTCCGAAATGAAGGAAATATCAGCAGCTAAAACAGGAATAAAACCTGTGTAGCAGCCTTTTGAAACTTTAATGAATCTTTGCATCTCTTATGAAAGAGAATAAATTATAAGGCCAATCTATTTCCTCTCTTGTTGAGTCTTTCTAGCTAAACAATGTGGTTTATTAAGAACAACAGCTTGAGCGCCACTCGGCTGTACAAACACGTGTCCACAAATATGAGCCAGACAGAAAGAGACGAGCAGCTTGCTCTGGTAAAAATCATTATGTTGCTGTTTCTTCGTGTAACAAACACTTGTTTACTGGAGCAATGAGGTAAATGTACCAAATATAACTCCTTTAACAGAATCTATACGCTGCAGTGGCAGCTGAGGAAGGGAGTCAGTTATTTGACTTGAATGTCTCATTTGTCACGCATCCTGCCTTTTATTGTGCAGTTAAGCTTTAAAGCACCAGGTAGAGACGATGCATAGAAGACTTCTTGAAGTATTACTTGCTTCCTACTAAGTGATGTCTTTTACTGCGTTTAGTGCATAAAACATAATTTATTACTTTATTGTTGCCTTTACAATCTTGCTGGGCGATAAATTGTTCCAAAAGTTATTGAGATAAACGATAATATTGTTGTTTGGAGACCATTTTAAAGTTGTATATTAGTAATGCAAGAACATGTTCTTAGAGACCAATACGTTTTAAATCCTAATGAACATTTAACACTGGAACTGAAAGATATTTAAAAATCCAAAATAAACAAACAACAGAAATGACAAATAAAATTAATTATGAAGTCTCTGTAAACAGAATCGTCCTTCCAGAAAAGGGCTAGTTGAGACCAAAACACCAAACTGACGACTTTTATCATCCAGTTCAAATGGAAATTATTGAGCTCGTTTAATTTATCATGCGATTACTTCATCTGTTGCCCTGTTAGAAATACATTTTAGAAAACCATTGACTTGTTCAGTACTTTTTTGTGCTGTGGATGAGGATATTGGAGAGGAAAGGTTTTCCGTTTGTTGTTGTTGCTGCAGTGAAACTGAGGAAGATGATGAAGTTTGCAGAATCTGTCTGCACAACTTGCCAAAGGCCCGGTGGAGGCAATGAAATAATCTGCAATATTCCCCTCTACTGCTGTCTTGGTCCAACAGATCCTTCTACATTCCTCAGATTCCTCGTTAGATCTTCAAACTATTTTTTATTTTATCATATTTACAATTAGAATGAAATAAAAAAGTCAAATTCTTCTAAACTCTAATTGTTCACTATTTGCTTCCACAAAATCTCCTCCTGAACTCATTTGGGAAATTATTCTAGGCTTTAGTTAAGCTTGGTAAAGCTCCAGCAACTGATCCTGCATGTAAACAACTAGTTGCTATGGTAACTCATAATTACAGCGTGTTGAGATCAGGCAGCACTGCATCTATCCAGAGTGAGAAAATACATTTAAAAATATGTTTTTCACTGGGAAAGAAAAGCTGTAGAAATTCTCAAAGAAAACAACTAGTGCAGTTCTGGATTATATATTTAATCTACATGCGTGCTAAAACTTAATTTGATTATGATATTCTTTGTGCAACACATCAGCTACAGACTTATTATGTTCTGAGTTTGTGTGCATTGTCCCTGTCAAATAAACTAATAAATGGAAATGAAATAGTAATTCTTGTCCCATTAAAATCTTGACTATTTCCCCTTAAATTATGCAACATTGTGAGTCTGCAGGATATTATCGGAGGGTACGCAGAAAACTACCTCCTGACCCACGAGGGCACAACCACATCATGTCTGTGTCACACAGAACCAGCACAAACTTAATACAGCCCACACGTAGTGAGTATGGCCCACTAACAGAAAACGAATTCTGATGTTTTTTAACAAATTATGCTAAATAATAAAGACAGGAAAGGGAGATAGAGGATGGAGATTCCCAGGGTCAGGTGATTTGTCAGACGTCCGGAGGAGGAGAGGGTGAAGCTACAATGTTTGCTTCATTTCTACTCTTTCTGCAAATGTTTTGACTAGATTTAGCTGTTTAATCTGCAGTTTTAGTGCGACGCTCAGGAGGAGCCATCATAGTCCACAAAGAGATGATAAACAACAACACGACATATAAGAAACAAGAAAAAAACATGTATTTCAGGTTAATCTGTTTTCTGGGATTCCAATAAATGCAAATGTAAAAATAAAGCAATAAAATCAGAATGAAATGCAGCAATCAGAATCTGCTTTCAAACAGCATAATTTTCTGTGTCATTTTAAAAAAAAAAGTATAATATTTGAGTGTAATTAAACTGGACAGCTGCAGCTTTGCTTTGTCGTTTTGTGGTTTTGTTTGAAGCCGAGCTCGGGATCTGCTAATTGAACACTTAGCTTTAGTGGGACTGCTGTGTTTATGTGACGCGCTGAAAGACAATTATACAGGCATTTGACCAAGAATGAATATGTTACTGCAACATTAACAATTCAAACGTCTACAGATGGGAAACTGACCGATAAGTGATGAAGGCAGACAAACGTTTACATCTCTGGTAAACAGCATCCCACATGGGGAGCTAACAGGGCTTTGTGCTAAACAATGAAGTCAGTGTGAGGTGAGAAGGTGGGGCTGCAACAAACAATTTCCTTCACAGTGAATAAATCCCAGGTTTAATTTGAGTTCATTGGCTAACCCAGCAGATGTTCTGGGGCTTTCTGGGCTTTTTCTTGTGCAAAATGCACATAAAATTATGTAAATTTTTAATTCTGTATATCCTGATATTTCTCTGATTCCTCGGCGTAAATGAAAACAAATTACACTCGATTTGGCTTAAAGAGTTTCTAACATTGAATTATTCTGTGGAAGTTCAGTTCAGATCAATATTCTGAAGTTACAGCTATTCATTAATCACTTCAAAGTGTGTTTTTATTAAAATAAGAGCTGATTTTATATGTATTAAGACCTTAAAGCACCTTCTTACATCAAATTCATAACTTACAGTGATGGGAATGTTACAACATCTAAATTGATTTTAAACATCAAATCTAGTGTATTTGTGTTCACTGCAGTTTTCTACACTTTTGGTTTTGATGCTAAAGCATAATCACAGAATAAACTTGAGTAATTTTAATAGATTAAGTTATAATTCAGCAAATTATTATAAATTTTTCTGTTTCGGATCTTTATCGTGGTGGTCGGCTGCTGCTCACGTTTAAGAAATAACTTCCTCTACAGGCGTTTAATCCTTCACAAAATAATTAAGCTTAATATGTAATTATGATATGAAATGTATAAGTTTAACTGCTTGTATTCACAATTTGGATTTTAGAACAATGAAACTTGAATTTTTACAAGTGGAACCAACAGTTTTCTGAAAAGCACCTGCACTGAAATGCAGTTTTTATTTAAATCTACATATTTAACAGTAGATTGAATTGATCTGTTTTGTATTTATCTTCATCAAATCTTCACAGCATTTTATTGAATGGAATATTCCTTGTTTTTTTACATGTGTAGTTTGGAGCCTAATTTAAATAAAAAAGTTTATTGTTCTCATTCTGTTGAGTTTCTATAAATATTGAACCAAACCACTTGGAAAAACTGCAACAAATCTGCTTTATTACCATTTATATCCAAGAAGATTCTGTTTATTAGCAAAATTATAATTTTGTTTAGGGATATCTTGATCTCAGCTTGAGTTTTAAAACTGTATGCTAATAAGGTGATGGGTGGCTTTCCTTTAATTTCCACAGGATGTAGTCCAGGGCTAAAACTATCAATTGGATTAATCATGCAGAATATATATAGATCTATATGCATATAGATTTATATATAGATCTATACAGACTCAAAAGGTTCAGTTGCTGACTGCAGTTGCATCCTTTACAAATAATCAGCATAAGCTAAAGAAATGCAACAAAATGTTTATTTTATTTAAAAAAGGGATTTTTGAATAATTTATTTGCATCTTGTATTAAATTTCTAATATTGTGTAAAAAGGCTTAAGTGGTTAAAGTAAAAATATGCAGAATGTGATAAACATGTATGCAGATAGCAACAAGTGGGGGAGGGAAAGGCGGTGCAGGTTTCTATCAAAGATGGTGTCATGTTGAACTGGCCAAACCACTGCAACAGTGAGGGACCTTTTTTCCTCTTGACCATCTTTTATCTAATCAAGACGGCCACTTTTTCTGTTTGAAACCTTGTAACTTTTATTTTATCTAACTGAAAAAAGCTAAGCTAATTAGAAGCAGGTTTTTCTGACATCGGCTTTTAGATATTCACTGTACGCTTGGCATGTTTACCGCATTTTCAGCTGTGATTGTTCCCGGGCCGGCCAGCTGCACGACAGCAGGGACGACAGCGAGCTTTAGGGAGTATCAGCGGTTAGTCTGATCAGCAGAGTAGAGCTGCGGCGGGACATGGGAAGCAGATGTTTGTGGCCTGGCTGCATCTGCTGCAGTCGCTTCAGCCTGATGGGATGGCTCCGTTTCAGTGCGAGCAGATAAAATGTAAAACAAAATAAGGCAGAGCGAGAAAGAAGGAAGAGTAGGAAGAGGAGTAAATGCCCGAGAAATCTTACCAGATGGAGCAGAGAATAAAATATTTGCGGCTGAGGAGGGAGAAAGGGAAGCGTGAAAGGAAAGCATCCTGTTTGTACAAAGGAGAGAAATGGACTGTTCATGTGGGAAAAGCGTTTGAAGATGGATGACCAAACAGATAGCAATGTTGTCAGTGGGGGTTGATATGTGAAGTGAAGGGTAAAGGACAAAGAAAACACTGAGAGGGAAAGAAGTCGAAAGAAAACATCCACGTGTTGCATTTGAGATGAAGAAAACCACATAAAGCAGCAGCAGAGGATCAGCCTGTTTGATGTGAAGGGAAATGATTGATGAGGGTATAAACTGATGAATCTGAAAACGACTGCAGATTGTCAGCGTTTGCTCGCCGTCTTTCAGATAGCGTCTCCTAAAGGAAAAACTGTGAACTGATGAAATTCAGCCGGAGCAAGCAGGGGGAGTTGTATGCGTTCTGCAGCAGACTGCTGACAGAGTGAGGAGATCGACGCACAAGTGAAAAGATAAGTCCAAGCACGCTGCCAACTCTCCAGCTGATATGTCAGGCTGGTTCAAATATCGCCTCAGAAATACTGACAGTAGATATTATTTGTTGGGGGAAAAATGGACTTCTGTCAAAATTTAGATCCACTTGCTGCTGCGCATAATGAACAGATGTATCGCCAGAGGAAGGAGTGAAATGCAGAGCAACAGTTTGTCAAGAAAATGCCAATCTGAGTCTGACGATGGGGCTTTGTTCTGATTTAAATAAACGGAGAAAAGACGAAGATCTTATTACCTTTTCACACCATGATGAGAGGTGTCAAGAATCAAGTATGGTGCATCAAACCATCACTTAAAAAATAATTAAAACATTTAGAAAATATCACTTGCGTAATAATTTGGAACATGGTGTAAATGTCCAAGGCTGCATTCAGATCAGCCGACTGAATCTGCTTTAATCCAACTTTGATTTGTTTGCCTAAAAAGACTGGTTGGTTTGTGGAGGTACGAATGTCCAATCAAATTTTTTGCGAACTGTGGTATGCCTAATAGCTTATGTCTACACCAGAAACAGGAAGTGGACTATAGTGCATGGCACTCTGGGTAAATACAACCAAAACAAATACACTAGTCTAGCACTAGCAGGAGAAAAAGACGAGAGAGAAATCCCACAACTGCTAAAATCTGAAGCTACTCCACTTTTGTTTACATTTTGTTAAGAAGAAAGTTGCGCTTGTCTTCTGAGGTTTCTATGCCGTCACCTGCAGTAGTTCTTGCTGTAGCGCCACCACAGGTGAGGGGGCAGAACAGGTTTTGCAATTAGTTTGGATCGTTTGACAGAGCACAATGTGAAAGCAAACCGCAGCAGCTATTAATGCAACAAATGTTGCAATTTTGTTCCCCAATCAGGTGTGAAAACACCCTTAATTTAGTCTCAACAATAAGAACAGGATGACGGAATCAAATGACTCACTCACTCTTTGGTTACCTAGCAACTCTCTCACTCTTGTTACCTAGCAACAACCTATTGAGTAACTTGCGCAGCAGCAGTCTAAGGTTTCACCACTGTCCCTCCTATCAGTTTAGAAATTAAAAAACAATGACGTGGAGTGAAAATTATGAACAATACAGAAAAGGTCACACCACTAGTCTGGCAGTATTTCAAATATTTAAAACAAAAACCTAATCAATAATTATTGATATTGACTGAAACGCTTATATTGTGCAAAGTTTTTCAGCCATATTTTTCAACCCTGCTCCACTCTACCAGACTGGAGTGACCATTGTAGAAATGTTAGCCATAAACTCATTGTAAACCTTGTTTATATCTAAACATTTGGCTAAAAAGAAGCAGAGCAATCAAGAAATGTGGGTTTGGAAAATTTTATTCACTTAAAGCACATAGAAACTCTGCTTAATGTTATCTGGATCTTAAGCTCTGAAATCTGGGTAAAAGTAAACATTTCAGGCAAAAAATCCTTTTCCCCCCCTTGAGGCTCCCATTGACCCCCACATTCTCAATTTCATTCCATTCCTGTTGCTCTGGGTGGCTGGGATTCCCCCTGGAGCTGGATGTGTGAACAGGTATCAGCCTTAAGTATCAGTGCCATCAGGTGAAGAGGTAGTAGAAAAGAGGCGGACTAGAGGAGGGCCAGATAAATGACTTCTGCATGGTAATGTCTGACTGCTTTATGAGGCATCCTGGCTGTGAATGATAGTCTTGCTCTCGTTATCTGTCGATTGGGGTAATTGCTGTTTGTCAGAGTCGGGCTGATGGATGGTGACGCAATCTGCCCGGAGTTGGGAAGGATGGAAGGGCGAGGCATCACTTTTCATCACTCTGCACAGAGTCCTTACAGGAAAGCTTTGTGGTCGTATCTGTTTTAATTGACTCGTGTGTGTGTGTGTGTGTGTGTGTGTGTGTGTGTGTGTGTGTGTGTGTAGTCTCCAATGTAACTACCTCCATTTTTTTGTGCTTTGTGTGATTTGTATGTGCATGTTATTTGGGTTCATGTATGCAAAAATTTTTTGCATTAAGGTTGCAATGATTAATCATGATTAATCAATTATTGAAATAATTGATTAATCATGATTAATCAATTATTGAAATAATTGTCAAGTAATTTAATCGGTTAATCAAGACACCAGTATACAGACTCAGGCAATTTGCTGAAACAGCAACATATTCAGAGCAGTAATTAAGCCCAACCTGTTCAAAACATATATACATTTTGTGAACTATTAATTGTGATCAATCGATTAATAAAGTACTAGTGATGTAACTAACAGGGTAAAGTTCATCTGAGCATGGGAGCAAGTCTTTGGGATTCATTAGCCGTAAACTACTGGTGCCTAATGTGCTGCAGTCGCTCCGTTTCTGCAGCCCAAACCTCTGGTGTCGCTGGATGTGATTGTGCATATAAATTCAAAGTCCCGCCCATCATCTGTGTTTCTGCTCCAATAACACCGAAAACAAATCCAGTGGCACCCAAGTGACCAAAAATTACAGCCCAACATGACTGGTCACACGCCAAATAATGAAGGACAACTGCGAATACGAACAAATAAATTAGCCTGCAGGATTTCTTTTTTCATTAGAGTGTCAATTTGGACCAGCTCTGTGTTTTTTGTCAGCTTCCTTTCTGCCTGCCTGACTGACTGATTGGCTGGCCGGCTGACTGATGGTGCATTTTGCAGAATGGAGGAAGGATGATTCATAGAGGCTCTCTGGACTGCTTGATAATCATTCCATCTGGGACGTGGGACAGCCTGTCTTGTCACTGGCACATCACTCATCGTTTGTCCTCCTCTTGCATTCCTTCTGTCTCTCCATCTTTCCATTTTTCCCAAGGGTCATGGATAACGCCGTGAAAACACCAAACCAAATGCATACCAAATCCAGTTATTTTTTGTGGCGACATGAACTTAAAGGTTTATCACAAAATTTTATGGTACTATTGTGATAATGGCAAAATTGTCGATAAGAAATATATATTGCTGCTTTTTAAGCAAAACACAAGTACTGCTTTTGAAAAACATCCATTAAAAGAAACTTCTCTAGGAGTTTATTTTAAGAAACTGTGATTTATACCACTAATCTGCACTTAATATTTATTATTTATTGATGCTATCATTGAATAAGCAGTGGAGAAAATATTATGATGTACAATCTCAACTAAGAATGAAACGATTAATCAGATTAATCGATTAAAATAATCATTAACTATTAACAATTATTTAATAGTTAATTGTTAGATGCAGCCCTAATGGAGTCTTCATTTTTCTAGCAGATAGCAACAAGTGGGGGAGGGAAAGGCGGTGCAGGTTTCTATCCAAGATGGTGTCATGTTGAACTGGCCAAACCACTGCAACAGTGATGGACCTTTTTTCCTCTTGACCATCTTTTATCTAATCAAGATACTAACTAATTAATCATTAACTATTAACAATTAGTTAATAGTTAATGATTAATTAACTATTGATGATTAATTTAGTAATTAATCGTCAACTGAAGTATATAAACTCAAAAAAGGTCATTTGCTGAAAAAAAGAAAACATTCATAGCAGTAATTAAGTCAAAACTGAACCAAATATAAACACATTTTGCACTTAAGATTAAAAACACTTTGTAAATGTTTTACCAAAAATACTTCAAGTGGCTTATTTTGAACTTCACTGGGTTCAAATTCACTAAAGGACTACTATGTTATTATTAATGTTTATTTTCTTATTTAAGTTGAATTATTTGCATCTTTTTAATGTATTTCTAATATTGTGTAATAAAAATCTGCAGATTGTTCCAATTTTTAATCCAATTAACCAACAGAATAATTGATAAAATAATTGTAATCTCAACACTACGGAGAGTTTAGGAGGGTTTTTACTCTTAATTGGAATTTATATCGATTTGATTTATTTATTTCAAGCAGGATTTTAAAAACAAGTAACCAATCAGTAGGACAGAGAAAACATGTCCATACATAACCAAGAACAAAATAATTTATCACTTTTCTTTTTGAAAGAGAGTAGGAAGTGTTGAACACTTATTTAACCTTACCGTTATCTCAGTTGACATTGATAAATCAAAATTCTTATAAGAAATTAATCAGGATAAATGATAATACTATAAATGCCCAGCTCTAATGTCCACTGGCAGATTATTTCACTTGAAATTTGCACTTTTTCATCAATACTAAGGATTTTTTTTTTACTTTAAAAAGCTCCTATTTCTTGCTAAAAAGTTTCTTCAAAGTTAGTTTTTGTCTAATTTCAAGATGTTTGCACTAGAAACTAGACCAGAGATAGTTGGTAAGGTTTTGTGTGTTTGCAGTGAAAACCCTCCGCCCTGCAGGGGGTTTGTGACGGCGCGGCAGAAACCTCTCCACCTGCCTCCCCACCCTGCGCCGCTGCCTGCCACCGCCACTCGCCTGGCGTTTGATTTAATACCAGCCTAAGTGTGAATAAATTCCTGTCACAGCCCATTAAGGGGGCCTTGGAGAGATCTCGCCTGTTATTAATTCTCCACAGCTCCTCTCTTCCCTCTTTTAGTTACTATCTCTCCCGCTCTTACTGCTGTCTGCCGCGCGCCCTCATCACCCTCCTCATCCTCTTCCTCCTCCCCCTCATCTCTCGTTGCACACTGCCTTTCTTTTTTAATGCCTTGTTAATTACCGAGCCTGTCCTCCTTTATTCAAATGAGGAAACAGGAGAAATTAAAAGTAAGAGGTTGTTTATAAATTCAAACAGTTCACTCATCCGTCTGTCTTTGCTCTGGTCTTTGGGCGAGCTGAATGTTTGTGGATAATGAATCTCGGTGGTGAGTTTGATCTAGAAACAGGTAGGAGTACCGCCGTCCAATTGACCGATTGTTACTGGAGCACCGCCGTCCAATCGACCGACCGTTACCGGAGCACCGCCGTCCAATCGACCGACCGTTACGGGAGCACCGCCCTCCAGTCTACAGACCGTTACGGGAGCACCGCCGTCCAATCAACCAATTGTTACTGGAGTACCGCCGTCCAATCGGCCGACCGTTACGGGAGCACCGCCGTCCAATCGACCGACCGTTACGGGAGCACCGCCGTCCAATCGACCGACCGTTACGGGAGCACCGCCGTCCAATCGACCGACCGTTACGGCAGCACCGCCCTCCAATCGACCGACCGTTACGGGAGCACCGCCGTCCAGTCTACAGACCGTTACTGGAGAACTGCCACCACAATTACAACAATCTGTCATACTGTTCATGCATGTAGCTACAGTGGAGAGGAAAAACTCCCCTTTAATAGAAACTAGAACCTGGCTCAGTTCAAGCGGCCATTTTACACTGACTGACTGGCGGTTTGAGAAAACAGATGAGTTGAAGTTGGATGATTTTATTAGTAAAGTTTTATGTTTATACTTTATAAATTATCTGAGGAGAACTGTGAACTCTTGAGTCTGGAAGGAGATGTTCACCTTTAAACTCTGAGATTTTCTTCTTCCCCGTCCTGCAGACATCACCCCTGCTGCTCTGCTCCACTCCTCATTTCTCCCTCCTCTCCTCCTTTTTTATCGCTTCTCTCCCATCCTCCACCTCTCCGGTCAGTGTCCAGCATTAGCAGGCCGTGCACAGCAGGCGCCTGAACCTCTGTCTTATTAGCAGACACATATGCGGCCCATTAGGGCTCTTTGTATGCCAGGAGCTTTTTAATTGTTTGGCTGGGGTCAAAGGGGCACCAGAGCTTCAAAGCTCTAGGAAAAACAGTGGTGGCTGTTTTTTCTTTTGGGAGTAAGAGATTTTGTAGCGTTTTGTTGGATTTAATGTTGAGGGCAGTTCTCAGCTGGTTTTTATTACAGCTGCTGTTGTCCTGGTCATTAGACTGTTACTGTAATATAAACAACTGTGGGATGGAGAGCTTTGTGTTCTCAGATATTTGTGTCTTTACAGACGTTATTCTGGTGGGAAAATACTTAAATGTTTTTATTTGAAGGTTTGAAAATTTCTTGAAATTTAGATAAAGTTTGTTTAGTGGTTTAATAAATCTGTGCTTTGGGTAGAAATTGGATTTTCATTTTTAGTTCACACAATTTAATACCACTTATCCGTCCATCCATCCATCCATCCATCCGTCCATCCATCCATCCACTCCTTTTCTAATCCATCTCATGCCTAACTGTTGCTCGCTCTTATCATCATCCGTCCGTCCATCCCTCTCTTTCCCTCCCTCGCTCCCCTTGTTAAAGCATTAATAATCATAATATTCTCATTATTTCTGGCGTTCCTTGGATTATGTTTCCTAAAAGCTGTTCTGAAATCCTCTCTTTACCTCCGTCCTTCTCTTCACTCTGTGAACAAAAAGCTGCTTTTCTTTTTTCCACGTTGGTTTGCTGCTGGGAATCTTAACATCAGATCATGAAAACCTGCTTGGTATGTGAAGAGTCAGTTTAGTTTCCATCAGGGTGAGACTCGGCTAACAGGCCTCCTCTCTGCTCCTTTCTGCATTAACCAATCTCCTACAGGTGTAAGGGAAGCATTAAATTGGAATTACCTCTTTTATCTTTCTACAAGTCTGCGTGTTTTGCTATTCCCCCCACTGCTTGCTCCACTCTTAAGACAATAGCGGTAATTAGAAGCTATATTACTTCACTGGAGACGTGCCACAGGAGAGCCGGTTTAAAGTCAGTGAGCGATTGTGCCAATTAAACGCACGACTGAGCCACGAGGTGCTTTTGACGTTTGAAGAACTGTTGTCGGTTTTTGAAAAACATTTAGATCAAAGGTCTTTTTTAACCTGACAGCCCTCTGCTGCCCATTAAAAAGCCTCTAAATCTGATGTTTGCTCTGAGTGTGAGAGGAGACGTGTGACCTTAGATGATATAAGCTTCTGACAAACATCTGATGGAGATGAAAGGACGACATCCTGCCTGGTCTGAAATTGACACGGCAGGATATCACCCTGCAAATGGCAGCTTCCAGATCTCAGTGCTAACATGCAGGCTTGTTCACACAGGTTTATGTGCAAAATATGCGCAAACATAAGCGACTACATGCAAAAAACAATTTTGTTTTATTTCAATGACTGCAAAAGTTATATTCTAATCATTTTATATGCATAATGTGCCTCCAATGGAGCAGACTTTTATTTTAATACTTAAGTTGATCAGTTTTCATCATAAAGGTTTTACAGTAGAGCGAACTAGAAGATCTTTTTAAAGGTTTCATAGTATTAGTGTATAGTTGAGCCTTTATCATATCGTTGATCATCTTAGCATAACAATTCTGATTTATTGTTTGCCCTCAAAACATTACTGGGATTGTTAGTTTTACTAGTTTCTCCAATGTTTGTTCACTGAGCACCAATAAATATGAATTAATTAAAAAAATATCCTCAAATGGGGGTACTTTGTGCAGCGTAGTGATTGCGAATCGTGTCCTAAATAAATGTTTTTCAGTAGCCGTTTTTGTTTCCGTTTACTCCTCCACCTCGTCACAGAAATACAGTTACCTTAGAAAACAGTAATAGTTTTTATCGTCACAGTTTTCATCACTTTTTACAAAATATCGTGACAAACATAAAACTGTAACCGACTGAATGCTCTGTTTTTTGTGTGGGAAATGTTTGAGTGTTTTTTGGTGTCTAATCCTGAAACATAAACATGGCGTTGTTGTCAGTTGCTATAGCAACGAGTCTTCGTGTAACGTAGCCGACACAGAAAGCGAGGAGGGAAAAAAGTGGGTTTGAGTCGTTTTTGGTTTTTCTGAGTTATTTTCCCCCCTTTGCTGTGGCGCATTGCACTTAATTAATCATACCTACATCTCCAGGTTTCATTTATTTAACTGAGTTTTTCTACCGCGGCAAGCGGATAGCAAGTAAAAGAATCATGTTTTTGCGCATGCGCAAAATTTCCAGACGTGAACAACATGCAAGAGGTACATAAAAATAATCCACCAATTTATATCAATTGTATTTATCTACTGTTTTTATTTGCCGATTAAATAGTTTTAAATTAAATAAGCAAGAAAGTTATTATAAAAATGGTAAGTCATAATAGAAAATCAGCTCTCAATTTTAGCTTTAGCTCACGTCACGGCAAATAAACGGTCATTTACATGCAGTACCATGCGGACCACAAGAGGGCGCCAGCGGGCACTGTTTTACAGCGATCACACTCCTGCCTCCCGGATTCTCATTTATTATCAGTGGGGAGCAAATCTTAGAGGGAAGCCCAATCAATGGCGCTACCTGGCAAGGATGCAAGTTCTTAGGAGGAGGCGTGAGGCGACGGGCCTCGGTACCAAATCGATGGCAGCCATTCTGCTACAGTCGGCTGACGCTGCAAGCTCTCCACCTCAATACCGAAGACGTATTGAAAGAACCCCATTGGTAGGTGCATGCAAGGATGACAACATGATTATTGTATTTCTGCCACTGCTGGGAGCCAAGGCTTTTATCTGCTTTCAGAACCCCTTTAAAGACTTAATTCCCCTGGGAAAGCCAGAGCCAAACACTCAACAATCTGCCTCTTAAACCCTCCTCTCGAGGAAAAGCCATAAAGTTTACAAAGTCAATTAAGGTTTTTTTTTGTTAACTGATGTCAGGCAAATTAAAGCTGCTTGGCCTGCCTCCCTGTGGAGAGACTGTCAGATGGTAAACTTGGACCAATTTAGCGTCGGAGGGTTTCCCAGGCGGGCAGGGAGCTGCAAGCAGCTTATCGCCCCCAACTCATGCTTTTTACAAGTTCCCTCAGAGAAAACTACCATTTATTTTACTGTATATTTAGTTTATTAAATAATTCCTATAAAATTACTGAACTCAGTTTCCATGCATTTAATGAGCAGCAGTAAAAGTAAAAGTTTTTTTGTTATAACTAGTGAAGAAGGATTTGGTTGTTTGGTGCATCTGTCTGTAATTATGACCTGCAGTTTGATGATATTAAATCTGAAACAGGCCAGAGTTACGGAGCGCTCTCGGTATGTTTCACCCTGTTTTTAAGGAACATCTTATTTTTCTTCTACAGAACAGAATGATAAAAATTATCCTTAACTTCTTGTCCAGTTTCAAAAATGTATCAAATCTCTCCTTATTTGACCTTTTAATACTTTGAATCAAGTTTTCTGTTTTTCCTCCAAGTTCTACATATAAATATATATAATATAAATATAGATCTCTGTCTCTCTCTAGCTGTTTCTCATCCATCTCTCTCTTTCTGTGCCTGTCTCTTTCCCTTTATTTCTCTTGCTCTCTGTTTCTCTCTGTCTTTTCCTCTATTTGTCTCTTTCTTTCTCCCATTCTGATTGTTTTTATATCCTTCTGTCTATTTCTATCACTGTCTGTCTCTTGCTGTCCCTGTCTCCATTTGGCTCTCTGTCTCTATCTGTCTCTCTATCTTTCTCTCCCTCTATCTGTCTCTCTATCTGTCTCTCTCTATCTGTCTCTCTCTATCTGTCTCTCTCTATCTGTCTCTCTCTATCTGTCTCTCTCTGTCTGTCTCTCTCTGTCTGTCTCTCTATCTGTCTCTCTATATTTCTGTCTCTCTCTGTCTTTGTGTCTCTCTACTAAATCTTTACTCTTTCATGTTTCTGTTGTCTGAAGGATCTCAGGAGTAAAGTCTAACTTTTCGGATCACCTTCTGTTGATGATGATTAATCATTTGAGTGAAGCGATCATCTGTGCTTCCTATTAATTAGTCACACAGCGTTGGTTTCATCCAGCTCCCACTGCTCTATCACACCCCTAAAAAGCTGAAATACTTGGTTTTTATTAAGGACTGCAGAGTTTTGAATACTATGACTGATTATTATTGGGGCGTTTTCTTTGTGTGTAATAAATTATACAAAGTAAAGACTTTCAATTAATATCAGAAAATGCCGTTTAGATTTTATCGCTGTCAACTTGGCGACTTTATGAGCAGAAATTAGAGTAATCATTAAGGCTGGAGTGTGACGGCATCTTCCTGGCGACAGCCATTAAAAATACAAGCCTCTTGAGTTTCTGTTATCCTAATTCCTCTTCCTGACAGGAAGTTTCTTTTCCTGGAGGACATTCACATCCCAATGGCTTTCTGCTTTCCCCTCAACTGAAGTTCATTTGTGTTTTCGTCAAGTTTATTATAAACCACTTTGACTTTATTTTGCCAGTTTGGATATTTGGTTTACATTTGTAATTTTTTTATTTTTGTGGAGTTGAATTGTCACGATAATAAATGTTTCTGGATGATAAAATGATAATATTGTTGATAATATCCACTTAACGCT
This sequence comes from Gambusia affinis, assembly GCF_019740435.1. Lineage (NCBI taxonomy): Eukaryota > Metazoa > Chordata > Actinopteri > Cyprinodontiformes > Poeciliidae > Gambusia > Gambusia affinis. The sequence goes on along the minus strand of NC_057881.1, from coordinate 7,765,969 downwards.
GAATCTGGAAGATAATTTTAAATATTCAAAATAAATGGATAAAAATGGTCAAAAACAGTTAATACAGTGGCGTCAAACTTTTTCCCAAAACTTTTACATTTTAACTACTGGCAGGCCGTAAAATTCATGAAATTATAATTTAGCTTATTGTAATTTTTTTATTTTTAGTTTTACCTGCTTAAACATAAACTGTTTTTATTATTAAATCTGAAGATTGAATTCAGAGAAGTGTCTTTGGACTGCGGATTTATTAAAAGAAAGACGAGGAATTTCCGAACACTTTGTGTCATTGGAGATTATTTCACATTTTTCCCATGTTGTAAGTTGATTTATCTTCTAATGCTTCTAGCACTTTTCCATCAGTATCAAAGATTTATTTACTTACAACAAACCAGCACATCTTGCTGAAAAGTTACTTTTAAGTTGGTTTGTCTCATTTCAAGTGCACTGTGATATTTGCACTAAAAACTAAACCAAAATTACTTGGTAAGATTTAGTTTTTGCATTTTAAAGGGAAGCAGATTAGATTTAATGTTTTTTGTTCATGTAGAAGTTAATTTGTCATGTTTTTATGCGTTCTAGGTAAAGATTTACATTAAGTTTAGTGGTGAGAATATCTCTGCTCTCCTCTCTAATCCCGGCTCCTCGCTCACAGACACTTACACTTGTAATTCCCAGCCAGATCCGTCTGAGTCAAAGCTGCGATTTGAGTTGCCAGCGACGGCGCGGATTAACCGGGGAATCCGGACTGAAGGCTTTTCCTCCTTCCTCTCCCTGCGTCCGTGTTTCCGTGAGCGTCCGTGTTTCCGAGAGCGTCCGTGTTTCCGAGAGCGTCCGTGTTTCCGAGAGCGTCCGTGTTTCCGAGAGCGTCCGTGTTTCCGAGAGCGTCCGTGTTTCCGTGAGCGTCCGTGTTTCCGTGAGCGTCCGTTAGTATTTTGAAGGAAGAATCTGATTCTCGCCATTATCTCAAACCCCTTCGTCAGAAAGCAAAGCTCTCGATGTTCTCACAGCGCCAGTCGTCCTTTTAATCGGTGATGAAACCGGCTGAATGACGGGAAAGAAGATAAATGTCTTCATATAACGATATTATAACAAGATTACTTTGATTTTCTGTAATGTGTAATGGATCAGAACAGCCTCTCCAATCAGCCTTAATGTGAAGACATTACAGCTGAATTAATTCATGCAAAGATTGTGGTTATCAAGCTCAATAGGCCTGATGAGGGGCGGCTTTTTAATGGCCAACATTTGACTGTGTTTACTGGTTTTTATGGCGTGCCAGTGGGCCGACGGCGTTGGTGACTAATTGATTCGGGTCAGAGAGCGTCTTCTGGTGGCCTGAGCCCAAATCTGAACTGATACCACAAGCAGAGATCCAGAGCAAGAGTCTTACTGTAGCACTTTCTATGAAAAATTAATTTTCTTTCTCTCCCCTCCTCCACTCGGCCGCTTTGATCCGAATCAGATGGAGGAAAACCACAGGAATGCTCCGAACACGGAATAGAAACTCCTGGTTTCACTTTTGGAGATCACATAATAAAATCTAACAAAATTTAGATCAGAGTTTGTGCTGTTTCTTTTTTCTTTGTTTTAGGTTTTAACGTGGAGTTGAGTTTCAGATCCATACATCCATACATCCATAATTAAAAATACTTTATTGATCCCAGAGGGAAATTAAATGTTGCTGTAATTCATATAAATTTAAATTCTTGTATTTACTATTATGATCAAATCAAATTTTATTGGTATAGCACATTTCAGCAGCAAGGCATTTCAAAGTGCTTTACACCAAATCAAACACAAAAATACAATGCAACATAGAATCAACATTAAAAACATCAAGTCAGATTTCGTCAATAAATTTGCAATTGATTACGTTTCGAATACAACTCTAAACAAGTGGGTTTTTAGTTGAGATTTAAAGGAAGTCAGTGTTTCAGCTGTTTTACAGTTTTCTGGAAGTTTGTTCCAGATTTTTGGTGCATAGATGCTAAATGCTGCTTCTACTCGTTTGGTTCTGGTTCTGGGGATGCAGAGCAGAACCAGAACCAGAAGACCTGAGTGGTCTGGAAGGTTGATACAACAGCAGCAAATCTTTAATGTATTGTGGTGCTAAACCATTCAATGATTTATAAACTAACAGTATTTTAAAGTCTATTCTCTGAGCTACAGGGAGCCAGTGGAGAGACTTTAAAACTGGTGTTATGTGCTCTATCTTCCTGGTTTTAGTGAGAACACGAGCAGCAGCATTCTGGATCAGCTGCAGCTGTTTGATTGATTTGTTGGACAGACCTGTGAAGACGCCGTTACAGTAATCAATACGACTGAAGATAAACGCATGGATGAGTTTCTCTAGATATGGCTGAGACATTAGTCCTTTAATCCTAGAAATGTTCTTCAGGTGATAGAAGGCCGTCTTTGTAACTGTTTTTATGTGGCTTTGAATGTTCAGGTCAGAGTCCATCACTACTCCCAGGTTTCGGGCTGATCGCTGATTTTTAGTTGTAATAACTGAAGCTGTGCACTGACTCTAGATCTATAACTCTAGATCTATAACTCTAGATCTATAACTCTAGATCTATAACTCTAGATCTATAACTCTAGATCGTTCCTCTTTAGGTCCAAAAATAATAACTTCAGTTTTGTTTTTGTTTAGCTGGAGAAAGTTTTGGCACATCCACACATTTATCTGTTCTAAGCATCTGTTCAGTGATTGGATGGGGTCAAAGGTCACATTGTAAAGTAGAGCTGTGTGTCACCTGCATAGTTATGGTAGCTGATATTATTTCCTGTTATAACCTGAGCCAGTGGGAGCATATAGATATTGAATAAGAGGGGTCCTAGTGATGACTGTTGGCAGGAAGGGTCTCCTGTAGCAGTCTGTACTGCAGTGAACTTGAAGAAGTCTCTGACTGAAGACTCTTTTAATGTAACTTTGCATTAAAAGTGTAATTTTTTTACTGAATGACTTCATAAGAGTGATGAACATTGATGAAGTTTTTGTTTATCAGTTGTTGTGAGTCTAATTTCTCTTCAATAAAGTTTTCACTCTATTTTAAACTTCTTCTTCACAAACTCACAATCTGACTCTTCTTTTCTCTGGGAAATATATATTCATTCACTGGTCTATTTTTTATTTAGCAGAAAAACAAACCCAACAATTGTGCAGGTACCTTTTGTTTCTTTTATTTGTTTTTGTTTGTTTTTGGCTCAAGCGAACTTCCAGTTTCTGTTGTTGGGTTTCTCCCTCACCAGATTGAGCTACCTGGTGCCGGAGGGATTTGGGTTTCGTCTGGTCAGCAAAGTCAAAGTAATCCTGGATTTGCCCGGCCTGCTTTGTAAAACGCCCGCTGGGTTTACTTTCAGCTTCCCTCGGTTTACAAAGCAGATCTCGCCCTGGTCCAGTCGTCTGTCCGCCTTTTGGGTCACACTCAGTTATACCGTTAATTTATGAGCGCCAATGAATCTGATATGACCAGAAATCATGGTAATTAGGCTCAACGTGGATCAAATGTGTGCTGTTTTTTGTTTTTGGGTTGTAACATGGAGTTTAGTGAGTTTACAGATGCAGAACCTGAGCTGCTGGGATAAAACGCTAATCGCAGCTGCAGCAGCTGAGCTTTCTCTGCTCAGGAAACGGATCCATGAAACGGATCCACAGAACAAAACACAGCTACTGTCATGTTTATGTATAACTTTTACATGAAAATATAAATGTATTCTTTACAAAAATGAGCCAAATGTTAGAAGATTGTTGTTTATCAGTCCAAACTAAAAGTTAAAACTTACTCAACCGTCTTCTGTTCAAATGTTTTACAGCGATTTTTATTGATTAATGAGTTTTTACTATTTAATTAAATTCAAAGTTTTTCCATTTATACCATATAGTTTCCATAATTCAGAGATGTCAGTGCGGCCTGGGCGGCCATCTTGTTTTACAGCATTTATTGATTTGGACTTTTAATTAAGTTCAACTCTAAAATCAGGCAACTTTTTTTTCAAATTGCGATAATAAAGTAGTAATATTAGAAGAATGAAGTGGCGACATCTCCAACACAAAATATAACAAAAAAGAGGAATGTTGAGCGTCTTGTGGTTGACAAACTAAGAATAAAATAAAGTTAAATTACAAGAATGAAGTAAAAAAATCACCTAATAATTTATTATTCCTGTTATTTTTATTTTCTTAGTGGCCCTAATGCTGCGTGAAGTTATATCATGTTTTACAAATTATACTTAATAGAAAATCTTAATGTTTCAACATTATCTTCAAATTTTTATCAGCTGCAGATCTTTAAAACAATCATGCAGAAAACTTCGTCTGTTACTCTATTTTATAGGTCATGGAGGTCATTTATTGTATCGTTTGTAATTTATCGTAATAAATTTATCGTAAGAATTCTGATTGATCGTTGTCACAACAACGATTGTGTCACGTTTTTCCAGAGCTGGATATTTTATTGGCTTGTCACACCTAACAAACATAAATATTGGTTGTTCATATCGGCCCAGTTTTATTTATAGGGCCGATACGATATGTTAAATTATCACTAATATTGGCCGATAGTGACGATATATCGTGCATCTTTTGGACAAATAGTGGAAAAAATCGTAAAATTCACCATCATGAGAACATAGACAGTTTAACTTTATTTTGACAACGATCAGAATTTATCACGATAAACGATAAATGATACAATTAACCGTCCACCTTCATGACGTATTAAATACTTCATCCAGTTCTTGATTTGAGGTTGTTCAGTTCTAGTTGCGGCGACAGGTTGCTGAACTCGTTGCTTGCTGTGTGTTTCTGCTTTATTGCAACCGTCGGAGCCCAGAATAAATCACAAACCAGGTCATGAAGGCAGACATGCTTACCTCCACACATGACTGCACCTGCCTGTAAGCGCGCCAATCATTCCAGCTGGGGTCACTGTGCCGCTTTGCTGTCTCTGCAGGCAGTTCTGCTGCGTGCAGCAGGTCAGGCAGAGACCGGACGGTAGATCCAGGAGTTGTTGACTGGTCACTGCATGTCTGAGCAGAGCTGCAAATGCATCTAAACACCAGAGAATGCAGAATATCTGCAGGATATCTGCAGGATATCTAGGTGTGAAGGATTAGAGTTGCACTAATTATGAGGTTATGAATGAAATCTGCATTTCCCTGAGGTTGATGCATAATTTCTGTGATAATTATTCTTGTATCACGAAATGCCAGGCAGCTGCCCTGAAAAATCTGCTGCTTCATGTCTCCTTTTAGAGAAACATAAAATGAAGTTGATGCTGCAGATATTAAAAATAGAGCTGCAACTAGAAATTATTTCAGTAATCAATTAACCTATTTATGATTCTATTAATTGGATGAAATGGTACAAAGTTTTCCTTTAACCACTTCAAACCTTTTTTTTATAGTATTATAAATAAAACATGCAAATAAAAACTAATTAACTTCCTTTTTATGTAAGAAAATAAACATTTTATTGCCTAAAATGCAAAACCATGGCATTTCTTTAATGAATATAAACTGGGTGAAACTATGGCGTCTGAGAAATTCTAATTTTATTTACACAGGTGGATTTTTTTAATATAAAATATCTTAAATGTATGTATTTTTTGTAATGTTTTGGCTTAATTACTGCTCTAAATATGCAGCGAATGGCCTTAACTATATAACTATATACAACGCTAATTAATGATTGATCAATTACTAATTAGTTGGCGATAATTTTAATAATCGATTAATCACGATTGATTCGATTAATTGTTCAGCTCTTATTAAAAACTACATTAATCTTTGTTTACAAACTTATTAAAAGTAGAAGCATTATAACAGGTTTACATTCAAAGTTTTTATTTTTTATCCTAAATGGAAAATGTGTTTATTTTTGTACAGTTTTGGTTTAATTAATGCTCTAAATATTTTTTTTTTTATTCAGAAAATGTGTTTTTGTGGGTCTGTGTACTACAGTTAACGATTAATCGATTGCTAAAGTAGTTGACTATTCTTTCAGTAACCGATTAATCACGATTAATCACGATCAATACGATTAATCGTTTCAACCCCAATTAAAAACGACACTGTTCTTTGTTTACTAACTTCCTGAAAACACGAGGCGGCATTACCTGAGCACCAGAGAGAAATGGGGTTTTTCGGGTCTCACTTGTTAGAGTAATGAGGCAAATCCTGTAAAATACACGCTGGCAGTCGCGCAGGAAGGCGCCCAGAATCAAAGCGAACGTCTCTGAGAAGTGAAGAAGCTCGAGAAGCGTTTAGAAATCCCCCTGAGGAAGAGACTGCAGGCTTTCCAAACTCTGGAATATCTTCAAGGACAATCAGCTAAACAGCTGATATTACCAGAGCCGTGTGAAATCGATCGCTCAAGGTGTTATCTGGGCCGCAAAAATGGCTGGTAATTAGTCATGGCTAAAGGAGTGTTACAGAGAGCGAGACGATTTAATCTTAATAGATTTCACTGCACTGCAGATACAGGAGCTCCCTCCTCTTCCTCCTCTTCCTCTCTGATGTGCCGCTGCTAAATTTGCCCAAACCTCCAAACGTTTCGAGGTATTTTATTTTTTTCCTCCATTGCAACCCACGCTTGGCAGCTGTGCTTGATTTTATTGTTCAGAGTCTCCAGCTGCAGCGGCAGTGAAGGAGCCATTATTAGTTTGTGCGTAAAGCTTTGGGTCCACAGCAGCTGTTGACTCAGAGATTTCAGGAAAGCATTCAGAGAAAACCGGGGGACAAAGCCCTGACTGGAGGTGAGCTCGTTTGCTCCTCTGATGTCATCCTGATTAGGTTTCCAGTGATGATGTGGGAAGGCTTGGTTTGTTGTTGTGAATACCTGAAGTTTAAAAGTCTCTTTGTGGACGGTGTTTACTGTTTCACCTTCAGCCAGGAGTCATTAGGAAACCCCAAGTCCCTCCACTAATTAATCAATCAAACAATCCTCCATCTTGGTGTGCAGTACAGAGTATTAACCAGAGTTATAATGGTTTTTCATTCTGGTTTATTGTGTTTTGACTTTTTGTTTGTCTAATTCAGTCAGTTTTAGTCCGAATGTGTTTCAGGCATCAAAATGCGTCAGATAGTTCAAATTTGTTGCTTGTGCAGCTTGAATGCAGATGATTGACATCAGATGGCGTTGAGAGGAGACCCCTTAGCTTCGGACTCCTCAACGATGCCGCGCTAGCCGCTCAAAATGCTTCAAAACGTGCCGCGCTAGCCGCTCAAATCGTGCCGCGCTAGCCGCTCAAAACGTGCCGCGCTAGCCGCTCAAATCGTGCCGCGCTAGCCGCTCAAATCGTGCCGCGCTAGCCGCTCAAAACGTGCCGCGCTAGCCGCTCAAATCGTGCGGCTAGCGATGCGTGCGCTAGCCGCTCAAAAGCGTGCCCGCTCAAAAGCGTGCCCAGTGTACTGAGGTATTTGTATTAGCAACTAAAGCAGACTACTTTGTAAGATTTTGTGTTTTTTTGCAGTGTAAGTTTCTAAATGTTGATGGTTTGCTCAGTTTTGTTCTGGTGTCATGATGCATTTCCTGCAGAAGCTGAAGCAGAAGAACCAGCAGCTGAAGCAGATCATGGACCAACTGCGGAACCTCATCTGGGAGATCAACTCCATGCTGGCCGTCCGCAGCTGAACACGCCGATCCAATCTCGCTGAGGTCGCAGACCTGCAGGTTGCTAACTGGACAGACCGCACTTTACATGAGAAACGGGAACTCTGGCAATATCAGCGTGTTGGAAACCACAGAAGAAGAACGAGGGACGAAGGGCTGGACGGCAGAGACAGTTCTGTCTACCTCGATGATTAATAATCAGATTTATTTAACCTAAATATCAAATATGTTTTATGTAGCTGCAGGCTAAATGAAAAAATTATAGACGTATTTAATCAGACTGTACTTCCTCCAGACTGAAGTTTGAAGATAATTGGACTGTGAGTTGAAGGACGTGGGACTCACTGTGGCTAAACCTTTACAGTTACAGCTAATCATCGCTTCTGGATTCAGTGTAAACTCATCAGTGCTTCACTGTGGCCCAGTCTGACCACTCTGTTAAATCCTCTGCTCAACTATAAACCTTTCAGATTTCAGACATAAGAAGTCGCTGTTTGTTTTCTTTGTTTGTTTGAAGTCATTCTAACAAAAATGCTGTTGAATGTTTTATAAGTTTTGGAGATTTATTTCCTATTTTTGCTCATCTCTCCTTCAGGCGAAAAAATCTTGATAAATGCAGCAAATGGTTTCTGGATGGTAAATCAACAACAAAGTAGTTTGTCTTTTCCATCGGCCATTTCTCAGCATTCACTGGGGTTGCTAGGCGACAGGTGGAACTCAGTTGGGTTGCTAGGCAACGGCAAAGTGGCCCTCCATGTGTGTGTTTTTTTTTTTTTGTTTAATGACTCATTTTCCAGACACCAAAAAACCATTAATTTATTGCCAATTTGTAGAGGGAGTAGAGACCAAACAAAATGGAAGCACAAAATCATAAATAAAACATTTTTCAGATGGTTTTTTTGTTACTTTTCTTTTTTTTTTCTTTTTGAGAATCACTCCTGTGTAGGTGGGAGTTTTGGGCTGAAAAATCACCTGTTCTCCAGAGACGAAATGAAGCATGATTGAAAGGTTTGAGGCTCTGATCTTTGGTTCACCGTGAGAAACAGATGTAAACATTTTTACGCTGCGTATTTAAAAGTCTGTAAATCACTGAGATAATTGTAATTCTTCTGTCAGTGTTGCAAGATTGCGGCGCTGCATGAGGAGCCGGTTCCTGTGCTGCAGCGAACCTGCAGAGAGCGCCGGCTTTTTTAATTTGAATTTCCAACAAGCTCCATCAAAGGAAGTCCTAATTTAAAAGTGCTGCTCTCATTAATAAACATCGCCACTTCACCTGAAAGTCACCTGCTGGCAGCTTCTAACAGGTTGGTACATTTCCACAGCTAATCCTTCTGTTCTTCAGAGCTGAAATGTCACTTTATTTCCCAGTTTAAAAAGCCTTTTTGTTGTTCAAAGCGGATCGAGGTTCTGATCGTGTGGAGCTTTCAGGCTCAGCAGGACTTTTGTTTTTCTCCGAGTTTCTTTTTAAGGATTGTAGAACTGAGTTCTCGTAATATTACAACCTTAGACTGAAGATTTTATTATAATTTTTCTATTTTTTTGAAAAAGCATTGGGGTTATAAAATTACCAGCATAAAGACAAATAACTTCATTTTCTTATTACTTTATTCCTGTATTATTTTGACTTATGATTTTATTCTTGTACTTTTTGAGTACTCTGGTAATAGTATGAGTTTTTATTGTAATATTAGCATTATTCTCATTTTACTACGACTTTATTATAACTAAGTATTGTGACTTTGTTGTTGTTTTATTACAACATTTTGTCTTCTACTAATTTGACTTTTTTCTCATATTATTACAACTTTATTCTCATAAGAATCTGAGTCATAATCTCAAAATTATGACCAAGTATTGCGACGTTCGTCGTATTAATTTGACTTCATTCTCACATTATTCCGACTTTTTTCTTGTATTATTTTGAATGTTTTCCGACTTTATTCTTTACACACTACGGCTACTTTAAACTACTTTTCACTCACGTGACTTCATCGATCTGTAAGTCTTTGCCTTTGCAGATTCTGCCGGTGTGTTTGATACGAAGGACCGTCGTTACTGAGAGAGAAAAGCTTTTATCGACTGAGTTTGTGATGTTTCTCTGCAGATTATCTGGAAATGTTTGGTTCTTTCAGGTTTACACTAAAAGATCCAATAAGGCAGAAATCAGCAGGAGCAAATCGATTTTTGGTGGCAGATTGTTTTGTTGTAGTTGCAATTGCTAGAATAAAGTCATATTAGCAGAATAAAGATACAATCATGCCAGAATTTGAGAAATTCTTAGAAAAATGAGGAAAAAAGATGTTTTGAGAGCAAAGCTTTGAGTAATGAAGATCTGATGTGAGCAGTTCTGATTTGAAATAATTGTTTTAAAGTTCTGCTACTGATAAACATTTTGAAGTGTTGAAAGATTAAATATTTTGTATTTGTAAAACTGATGCCAAAGCATAACTTCACAAGAAAACTGGAATTGGTTTGATTCCTGCAAACATCCCTCACCAATCCAAAAGAATCTGAGTTATTCAATTACAACATTTAATCTCCCTTTGGGATTAATAAAGTAATTTTAAAAATATCGCTCAGTGAGAAGAGAAATAAAAACTGTGCTACTATTGAAGAGTAGCATGACTTCAACATAAATTAACTCTAGTAAATGTAAAAAGTGTTTGGTAAAAAGTCAGCTGAAGTACCGAGTAACTGATGAATTTATTAATCGTTTAAACTAGAGACTCAGACGGACTGAAATGTAAAGTTAAGAGGAACTTTTAGCATTTTAAGGATGAAAATTACAGTAGTTCATATAAACGTAATAAATAAATAAATAAATAGATCAGGCAAAAGAAAAAAACCTCAAAATTATTCCCAATCAGTTTCTTTCATTAAAAATCCTGCAGCTTCAACATGTTTGCTTTTCGAGTTGAGACGCATCATAAAAAATTACTCAAGTAAAAGTAAAAATACATCTTAAAGTACTTTTTTTTTTTTTCTCCAAAAGCGTTACTGAAGTAAATGTAACTGAGTAAATGTAAGTAGTTGCTACCCGGCTCTGGGCTCTACTGATCGATCAGAAACAAACTGAGACACTCGGCTATAATCAAATATGAGTTTATTTTTTATTATAAATCATTCTTACAAAATGGTCATTTATCTATTTAATTTGCAGCCTCTATAAAAGTCTTCTCTTAGTTACAGGGAGGAAAGGCATCAGGACAGCCAGGCTTCACCGATTCCCTCACGCATCAACAGGAAGCTGCCGCACACCGTCACCACGGTAACGGTGCCCAACAGGAAAACAATACGGCTGTGTGTGTTTGTGAGTAAAGCTGCGACTCCGTTGTGTAAAAGTTTGGGATCCCGTTGATAAAAGGCACAAATCAGGAACAGTCCGGTTCTGAACAGAAAGATAAAAATAAAACCCAGACGCTGCAGCAGAACTCTCTGAAACGATGAGGAGTTTTCCCCTCACTTTGCTTCGTCACACTCGGATCAGAACCATTACCGTAATGAACCATCTGGAGCAACCCAGCTGCCTCCGAATCCGTGCCGGGACTTCGTGATTCGACTCCCGCGGAGAGCCGAGACGGCCCAAATCTAGAGTAGCGGAGATGCTTTTGTGAGATTAGAGTCTGAAAGTTTCCCGTTTGTGTGTGACGGATGAAACGGACCGACGTGCTCAGCGAGGAGGAAACAAACCGAACAAACATCAGCTGCTGCCCTCAGAGGCTCAGGGTTGATGTGCTCAGGTCCAACACAGTGCTTTGGAAAAGTATCCCGTCATCGTTCAATGGGATCGGATGATAAACCAACACAAAGTAGCTCATGACTGTGAAATGTCCTGCTAAAAGCTAATTATACAAAAAATCATGAGGAAAACTTTAAGACAACGTTTAGAAATCGGTGCAGAACGTTGCTCATTTATTGTGTTAAGAAATTTGATTTATTCTCACAATAAATTCCAATTACTGAAGTTTAAAACCCTTAAAACTGAATTTAGGTTTACAATTTCCTCCACTGTCTGCTCAATGGGAGTATCGATACATTTGAAAACATGATTAAGTGCAGTTAGTGTGATCAGTTCAGTGATATAAAACACTTCTTTATGCGACTGCAGGGTTTCCCTCAGTGTATTTTAAGCCTGGCGGGTCACCAGGCTAAGCATTATTTATTACAGTTTTTTTTAATGACTGCCGTTTTTAAAAAACTTTATAGTTGGAGTTAATCTTCAATCTTCCAATAACATAATTACCAAGTGATATTTTCGAATTTCAACTCAAAAACACGACGGGCTGCTGGAACCCAGAACTCAGAGCTTTTCTGGGGAAACCCTGGACTGCTGTCCTGAACAGCGTATATAAATGTTTAGTATATTTTTAAAAATATGTATTTGTGGTATTGTGATTGCTGTTAAACAGCTACAAAGTAGCAATAAGTAGTACTTATAATGGTACCACCAACTATTGTGGTGCTACCGTTGAGCTAAAGTTAATAGTGAAGTCAGAGCAGTGCATTATGTGCAAGTGTTTTTAGCTAATATGCTAACAGTTGAGTTGCTAACTATTGTATTTCAGAGTAATTTATCTAGTGTGAAAGAGCTACAATGATAGCATGTAGGCTAACAGTAGCGTGTTGACCTAAAGTAACATATTCACATTAGCTCGTATAAAAGCTAAAATGAGCTAAAATGCTAATTTTAGAACAGTGGCTAACACTAGCTAGCAGCCAAAGTGTATGTCAACATGTTAAACTCTGACAGTATGTGGAAATGGTTAGCTGTGACAAAGGCTTTTTTTGCAGAATGAGGTTTTTCATTCATTACAATTGAGTCAAAATATGCATAAAAACTTACAATTCAATAAATTAAGATATTAATGCCAATAGTTGTAGCTGTAATGTCTTGTAGAAGTTCAAATAGCTACTACACATTCAAACAATTATTCGTGTTTCTAAATTATTTATTAAATAGAAAATCTTATAAGTGCGGCATAAGTGCGCATGCCTGAATAAAGTTTCCTTCAGACGTCAGATAATTAGTAACTAGTCCGCCTGTATTTTGATTTAATTTAAACGTAAATGTGGGTAGGGAGTGAAGATGTGGAGAGCCTTACATAGTTTTCAATAAATATGGTGTGATTGGTCAGAAATATAAAGTGGGTGTGGCTTATGTTCTACTTCCTGCTTTAAAGTTTAAATTTGAGGCTCATTATGGTGACGAAGAATCTGTTTGCAAGCCACAAAAAATCTGCCGAATGCGACAGGAAGAATGTCTTCTGCTCATATGAGGCCATAATTCAACGTTTTCAGCTACAATTGTAAAACATGGCGACGGCAGTATCATGCTGTGGGGTTACTTCTGTTCAGCATTGAGAGGGAAGCTCTAGATGTGCAAGGTTGGTAGAAATTAAAGCCCAACAGGCTTACAGTCAGAGGTGATTCAGTGTGTCTGATTAAACTTTAAAAAATAAATAAATAAAAAAACATGCCACACTTTTCAGATTACTCAACTGTTCAGGCATCTGTTTTAAACTTTAAAATTATGTACTACTTTGTGTTTGGTCATATAAAACACATGAAAGCCGGCTGATACTTTCACAAGGCACTGTTTGTTCTGGTTGCAATTCTCTTGAGACATTTAAGACTTGATCCGGATCCAGACGTATCAGATGAAACCAGAACCAGATGTACGTTGAACCCAGATTCTGCTTAACGGCCCAACACTCCGGATTAAACAGATAAAACAAGTAAAAACAACGGTATAAAACAATGAAATGATATGCTGAAAGTTGTAAAAAAAAAAGAAAAAAAAAAAAAAAGGCTGTTGCATCGATGAAATAAAAAAGAATCGGATAAAATGTGACTATTGTTCATCGAACCCAACAGAACCGAGTCTTCAGGTGAAGGTTTGCGGGTCACACATGATGCTTCATCACCAGCTCTTCTCTCCTAACTGAGGCCTGACGAATGAGGAGAAAACGTTTTAATCAATTAAACTACCGACGTCGTCTGATATGTGGAGGGGAAACAAAAAGAAAAATGGCAGCGATGCGTGAAAACGAGCGTTTAGGCAGCGTGATGTGCAGTAAACAACGAAGGCAGACGGCGAGGTCAGAATGGCGCTGATTAAAAACAGAAAAGATGGCGGTCGAATGAAAAATTCATCTTTACTCCATTAGGATCGTGTTCATGCAAGAAAAGGTTTGGGTTTGTTCTCCGCTGTGAGCAGCCGGCGATCGGAGAGACGGAGAAGAGAGGAAAATGGGTCATGAAATGAGACGACGTCCCAGCCTGCTGTTGGGAGACAACATGGAGGAACCGGAGGGCCGGATGGAACCGAGCCGGGCCCGATTCCTCACCGTCAAATCAAAATAAATTGGTGTAAAACATTTGAGCCGCTATCATTTTAAAGAGATTAATATTTCCAGAGGTCATTCAAGGTATTTAAAAAAAAACAAAAGCTAATTTGGTATCAATCAAATGTGCGGCCATCTTTAGCTGCACAAACATGGTGCAACTTTTAGCAGTTTTGTTGATAATTATGCAAAATTCACTTTTTCTACTTCCATCAGAATTTTTACTGCTTCTAATATCAGCCAAAGCACTTTAAAAAATCAAATTGAACAGTTTTTAAACCCTACGGAATGCAGACGCTGCCCCGTCACCTAGCAACCAAAATGGAACTCCAGCACATTTGTTCAGCTGGTCTAACCACTGTATGGAAAAATAAGAAAAAAAACATGCTTTGTTATTGACCTTCAGTTTCCAGGTTTGTTGACCTTTGATGACCTCTGGATCCACTTATTAATATCTTTGAAATCAGTTTAATTTAATTTGAAGAACCGGTGATGGGAACCGTCTCTCCGGTGTCGGGAGAACACCAGCAAACTAAACCAAAGCTCTGTGTGCGAACAGCTTCAACCTACAGGAGTCGGATCTCTCTGTCGGGTCCGGTTTCATGTCCTGATGCGGATGAGGAACTCAAACGCCCCTCCCCTCTCTACCATCCTGCACATGTGCGGAGAAAGCAGGAAAGTCGACGTCCTCCAGGGTTTTTCCTCGTACAAAAAAAATATTCTAACCCACAGTTTCTTTTTGTGTTTTGTCGTCAGTAGTGCGCGCCGTGTGAAACATCCAGTTCTGTTTGTGTCTCTGTTTGCATTGTTTCAGTTTCGTCCGGATCAGGTCCGGGGAGCAGCGGCGGCGGCGGCGCTGTGGTCATTGGCGATGTGCTGAGTGGAAGACAGAGCGCCGTCTCTCCCCGTCCATCCGGCCGTGGTCCGGCTGCTCCTCCGGCTCTCCACGGAGTCTCTGTCGCGCGCCTCCCCCTGCGTGGAGTCTCCCCCGAGGGGGCGGCGGTCCTGTCAGAGCCTCTCGATGTCCCTGTATTTTTTGCGGAGGATGGAGACCTGGTCCTTGAAGAGCACGGGGTCCAGCCTCATCTGGGAGTGGACGAGCGGCATGGCGCCAAACCAGCTGGCGAACTTGTTCATGCAGGTCTGCCGCTGGGCGAAGTGGTCCGGGTCGGCCCAGCGAGACGCCCGTGAAGACTGCAGGAGAAAACACACATTTAAAACCCAACGTCTTCTTTAGGTTCCACTCTTATGTTTACCAGGCACATCGGGACGTTTTGTAGCTAAATTTATTTATTTCAAACCAGTTTTTAAAAACAAAATGAGCAATCAGTAGGACAGAGAATCCAAGAACAAAATGATTAGTTTACTACTTTTCTCTCTGAAGTGAACATTTATTAAATCCAACCTCTTATCTCAATTTAATAAAACAGATGACTTACCAAATCAATTATCAAAAATATGTAATTAAAACCATGTTGTAATATTCATGTTCCTGTTCAGTATACTGGGCTAAAGAGCCAATAAAATAATTACATTACAAAACAAAATGGTTACAAAATAACTCATAAGAAAAAAAACAACTAATAATAATAATAATAATAATAATATAATGCAGGGTTTTCCTGAGTGTATTATAAGCCTGGAGGGCCACCAGGATTGACTTGTGCCCCACCAGGCTAAGCATTACTTAAGTCTTTTTAAAATGTTTACTTTTTTTTAAAGACTTTATAATTGGTGTTCAGGTGTTAATCTTCCAATAACACACAATTATCAAGTAATATTTTCAAATTTCCTGTGAACTTTAAATATGTTTTAACTCAAAAACACGGCAGACCGCTGGATGAATGACTAACACCCGACCACCGGGTGACCCTGTAATGACAATTGTAAATAATAACGGGACACAGTAATTACAATACCTTCAGTTATTAAAATACATCTTATATAAAATATGACTTAAAATAATGCAGGTTTTCAGAGATCTACTTACTCAGCATTTAGGTAAATGTAACCCAGATCTGACTTTCATGTGTCTGAATGTCCCAGTTGTGATTTTTTAACCTCCACAATAAATCTAATTTGTTATAAACTGGACATGTTGCAACTTTTCCAACTTTTTCCTCATAATTCTGCAGCAGAAGAAGCCCGAGGCGTTAAATCAGGACGTAAACAACGGCTGAAGCTACAAACACAGCAAACTTCCTCATTTTCCATCATTTCTGGAATACAGTCTCAGTCTTTTCAGTTTGGTCGCTCCTGAGGCTTAAATATGTTTTTTCCCTCTGTTGTGTTTTTGTGTGTCGGGAAACATTTTTATTTACAGAAGCTTTTCATCAAAGGATCTGATTAATGAGCTATTTGAAATATTTGTTCCTTTTATGTTTATATTTTGATGTTATCTGAAGTATTTGTGTATGATGTTGCTAAATAAATAAACTTGCTTTATCTAAACAGTGCAGATTATTGAGACTTAGACAGACGGAGGAGTATGAGATTTAAAAATGAAAAACGTGGGAATCCTGTCAGGAAATGAAGGACAGATGGATAAAAACGCTTTAAATACTGAACAAACAGCAATTAAAGCTAATGGTTCAGATCTACTAAATCATGTTGGATCCATGATGACGATCTCTAATTTTATGAATGAAAGCAGTCGGCCTCTTCTGTTTCATTTCTCTGGAACAATTCGTCTAACATTTCAACTTCAGATTCAGACTCCGTCTGCAGAGACGGGAAAACCATCAGAGGAGCAACAAACGTCGCCATCAATCATCAGCTGCTTCGTGTTTTTGGGAATCTGGACGTCGTTTCCCTTGTTTCTGAGCTTTCGTCCTGCGGCCCCCAGGGGCCTCGCTAAAGTACAGCGTTATAAATCAGGCTGTTGAGAAGCAGGGAGAGCTGGCTGCAGCTCAAAGGAAACAATGGCTGCAAGATGAGTCACGGCTCAGAAGAAGGAAGAAAATCAAAATAATAACTCAGGTTCTGGTCCAACGCTACAAGCTTCACGATTTACTGCATTACTAATAATAAAGTTACTTTTGGTGTTTAGTAACAATAATAAAGTTACTTTTGGTGTTTAGTAACAATAATAGTTACTTTTGGTGTTTAGTAACAATAATAAAGTTACGTTTGGTGTTTAGTAACAATAATAAAGTTACTTTTGGTGTTTAGTAACAATAATAAAGTTACGTTTGGTGTTTAGTAACAATAATAAAGTTACTTTTGGTGTTTAGTAACAATAATAAAGTTACTTTTGGCGTTTAGTAACAATAATAAAGTTACTTTTGGTGTTTAGTAACAATAATAAAGTTACTTTTGGTGTTTAGTAACAATAATAGTTACTTTTGGTGTTTAGTAACAATAATAAAGTTACTTTTGGTGTTTAGTAACAATAATAAAGTTACTTTTGGTGTTTAGTAACAATAATAAAGTTACTTTTGGTGTTTAGTAACAATAATAAAGTTACTTTTGGTGTTTAGTAACAATAATAAAGTTACTTTTGGTGTTTAGTAACAATAATAAAGTTACTTTTGGTGTTTAGTAACAATAATAAAGTTACTTTTGGTGTTTAATAACAATAATAAAGTTACTTTTGGTGTTTAGTAACAATAATAAAGTTACTTTTGGTGTTTAATAACAATAATAAAGTTACTTTTGGTGTTTAGTAACAATAATAAAGTTACTTTTGGTGTTTAGTAACAATAATAAAGTTACTTTTGGTGTTTAGTAACAATAATAAAGTTACTTTTGGTGTTTAGTAACAATAATAAAGTTACTTTTTGGTGTTTAGTAACAATAATAAAGTTACTTTTTGGTCTTCCTCACCTGCCCCATCATGGTCTCCTTGTACTGCTTCTTCTGTGTGATCTTAATGGGCGGCAGCTTGGTGACGGCCGACACCAGGAAGTTCATCAGGATGTCCTCGCAGTTGGCCAGCTGGTCCACCATGTTCTTCATGCTGCTGGGCAGGTAGTGGGTGTACAGGAAGTGGTAATACCTAAGAGACAGGAGCTGGATTAGCTGAGATTACAGAACAGTTAGTCTATTTGGGATTTAAATATGACTGCTAGAAATGATTAATCAGATTTTAAAAATTGGTATGTTTAGCTTCATTTAGCCTCTAAAGCCGAGTTTGGTAGTAACTAGTTACATTTACTTTTACTTGAGTCATTTATTATGAAGTATCACTACTCTCTGGATACTGTGAGTAACTTCACTGAACGAAGAACAAATTTATTATAACCACCAGAAACACATAAACCTGTAGTTTTTGTTAAAGTTTCACAAGTTTTATATTGAAACAGATAAAAAATATGTATTTTGCCTGATTTTTTAATTATGTTATTTATATATATTTTCATTTTGATAATTAAAATGCCAAAATTTCCACTCAACTTTTGGTGACTAGTTATTTATTACTTGAGTCATTTTATTATCACTAATTCTTACTGTGAGTAATTGAGAACAAATTATTGATAATTTCAACAGTTAAAACAGACTTTTTACCTGTACTTTTTGAAACAGATAAAAAATATGTATTTTGCCTGATTTTTTAATTATGTTATTTATATATATTTTCATTTTGATAATTAAAATGCCAAAATTTCCACTCAACTTTATATTTTGGTCTGTGTGATTATACAATTTTTAAATATTGAATTATTGATAATTTCAACAGTTACCCAGTATTTGAGCAGACTTTTTACCAAATACTTTTTTTACTCTTACTTGAAAGTAAAAATATGCTGAAGTAATTCTACTCTTATTTGAGTAAACCCAATATTAGAAATGCATTAAAGATGCAAATAAATAATTAAATTCCTTTTAGAATAACAAAATAAATATCCTTAGCCTAAAATGGAATACCATGGCATTCCTTAAGTCAAAGTGTTACAAAAATACAAAATCTTACCAAGTAAAGTTGGTCTAGATTATAAAGTAAATATCCTGGTACACTTGAAATAAAACAAAAATTATAAGTAACTTTTCAGCAAGAAATAATAGATTGTTTAAAATCAATATTTCCTTAATATTGACAAAAAATTGTCTTGTTATAAGTGAAATAATCGGCCAGTGGAAACAGTTACTTTTTATCTATATTAAGAAATGACTGACTTAAAACGAGCTCCTACATCTTGTTTAAAAGTTACTTGTAAGTTAATTTTATCCTTTTTCAGTGGTGATAACATATTTTCACAGGAATCACAAAATTAGTTGGCAAGATTTTATGTTTTGGCAAAGAGAACAAGACGGATGAATTCAGTTTCCTTTTTATCTCTTTCAATTGTTTTGTTTATTTATTTTGGATATTTAAAATGTCTTCCAGTTCAAGAGTTAAATGTTTGTAAGATTTTACAGTTTATTGATATTTGAGAAAGTGTACTTGCATTATTTTGCTGTTATTTTTAAATTACTTGAAAATGGTCTCAAAACAATATTATTATTTATCACAATAACTTCTGGGACAATTTATAACAACTGTTCAGCAACAGAGTGATGGGAGCTAACCTGGGATGATGGATGGAAGGATGAAGGGATAGATGACTAGAAAACACTTTTAGAGAACAGGACAGGGAGTAAGTGGAGAGACCAGTGTTTTCCATATTATATTTCCTGAATGATGCTTCTACTCCAGCGTTATGAGAGCCATATTAGGAGTGATTAGGCGCTGGGCGGTGCTGACTCTCTGGCGTCCTCCTAACATATTAAAGCTGACAGGACATCAGCTGAGCCTCATGTAGGAGCTACAGAGCTCTGCGTTCAAGACAAATCGACTTTTATTCTAAAACGTAGTCGGTGTCAAACCCCTGGTTTCCTGAGGCTGTGCTCCACTGAACATCACATCTACTTTATGAACTGCAGATCACTGCTTCAAAGCGCTCCATCAAAACGGAGACGAGCTAGAGGGGGTTCTCTGCAGACTCAAAGTGGGCGTTTCTAAAGACTGGCTAAAGATTGACTGGCTACTTCCAGCAGCAGAAATATTTCAGAAACTTGCAGAAATCATCTATAATGACTGTTTTAAAAAGTTGAACAAGAAAAAAAGAAGCTATGGGTACAATGTATTTCTCTTAAAAACCAATGTAAGTAAATTTTTGTGTTTATAATATATTTTTAGTAGTTTTTAACTACCTA
The DNA here is from genome assembly GCF_019740435.1 of Gambusia affinis. Classification (NCBI taxonomy): domain Eukaryota; kingdom Metazoa; phylum Chordata; class Actinopteri; order Cyprinodontiformes; family Poeciliidae; genus Gambusia; species Gambusia affinis. The sequence continues at coordinate 7,745,872 of NC_057881.1, read as the reverse complement.
TTTAAGTTTCACATTATTTCAGTAACAATAACGGCTTTTGCTTTTATTGTAATAAAAAGGTATCAACATTTTCCTCTCCCTACTAATTTCTGAGAAATCACTACCGTTAGCTATTAAAACTGCGGATTTATATTGATGCTCTTATTTTGAAATGTAATCGGATGTACCCTGTTAAGAGAGGCGGAAGAAGTAGTTATGGAGACGCTGCTAACGTCTGACCGCCTAACACAATCTGTCGTTATTACATCTAAGTGGAACAATAACACAAAGTCTTCTGATAGAGTTTTACATTATTCGAGTAAGCAAACGGGTGACTGTCTTGATTTTTATAAAGCAAGGTATCAATGTTTCTTGAAAATCACTATCGTTAGCCATTAAAACAGATTTATGTTGATGCTCTTATTTTGAAATATAACCGGACGTTCTATTAAGAGAGGAGGGAGGAGACGTTATGGAGGCGCTGCTAATGTCGGGCCAGCTAACGCAACTTGTTTGCCATTTATCTATCTAAGTGTAACCAACCCTGAAGTCTTCTGATATCCTGGGTTAAAACAACGAAAAATAACAAATGATAAAAAGTCCGAATCCATAGAAGTACACTCGGCATATTTAATAAAAGAAAACGTCGAATGACGGACGTTAATTTCGTCCAATCAAATGCGGCTTTTGAGAAACGTCTTCCTTTGGAAAAGCCTCCTTCATCTGTAGACATTCCCATTTATATTACTTGATATATGTCACATTTATTTATGCCTACTTAACGAGAGCAGAGTGTGAGAGCCGTACCTGTGGAACATGGCGGCGCCGGTCAGAACCATAGAGTAGTCGTTGGTCCATTTGGAGGTGTAGCCCCAGCGCTCCTTGTTACTGTCCCAGAAGTGGCTGCGGGCCGGATAACCCACGATCCGCTCCGGAAAACTCTGCCAGACTGTGAAAGCAAAGTCCACCTGGAAAAAACGTTAACAAGGAGGAGTGAATTCACCGTCAATAACACGAGAAAAAACAAATAAGCAACAAAGTACGCTGTCAATCTTTTCCAGGGCCACACTCTACAAATTAATTAAAAAACCATTTCAATTCTCTATTATATAATGTATTAGTTAAGTATTCAACATTGTAGGTAAATTAAACCTGTGTTTTGTAATGTCTGTCACACATTATATGTGCCGACTGCTCTGAGAAAAACACAAATATAACAATACAATTTCAATAACATAACATATAAGCCAACTTTTTTTTCAGTTACACGGAACAATAAGTTATTGAGTCATCAGGATAATAAATGTTCATTACATTGAAACAATCCAAGCAAATTGTGGGTAAATAATCTTAATCCTCAAATTAAATACTTCGAGTTACAAAACAAATCTCTAAAAAATGTTTTTGGTAGGTGTTTTGGAATATACCAAATAGAAATAATTTTTGTAATTCCAACAAACCTAAATGAGAAGACGTTTAGTCTGATTTTACTTCAGACTGAGAAAAAAAACAGAAAAAGTTTTGTGTGTCTTTTTTATTTGTGTATAAAAATAACTGGCTTCACTTGTGAATAAGGCTTTTGAAATTTAGGCTTTTATTGAAACATTAAATTAAACTTTATTACAAAACTGTGAAGTTCAAAAATAAAGCACTTTCAATGACTTTATATGGAAATCCAGGACTTTCCAAAACTTGAAAACACTTAATTGAAATTCAAGGATTTCAAGCAGCCGTATGAACTGTGGTTTGAAGCATTTAGTTAACTATCCACAGTAGAAATTACTTAATTTCAATGATCTGATTCAAGAAGTAAAACACAAAGCGATACATATTAAACGCAAATTAAAGCTTGTAGGAAAGTTCGTGGTAAATCGAGTCACCCGTTGTTGCTAGGAAACGGGAAAAACACTGTTCAGGTAAACAAACGGTTAGGAGGACTGAATCACTTAATGAAGTTTGTGAAGATAAAAAACCTCATGGATAAAGTGGTTAAGACTTTTATTTCTTTAAAAAACATTTCTGACTTTTTAAGGCGAATTTAGTCCATCATAACCAAAGAAAAGTGGGACAACAATCTCCAAAGTGATGATGTTAGTTCCTGTCATTATGGGGGGCAAATATTCTTTCTCATTTATAGGTTTGGATTGGTTTTCTCCCATAATAAATTTGATTACTGAAGTTATCTTTGTGAAACAAAAGCAAAAATGGACCCCGTCCCCTCCACTGCACCTCACATAAAACTCTGGAGTAAACAGGAGGATAAAAAGAAAGACTGTCTACATGAAAGCGCAAAAGCGTCGCAGTGAAGAAAAAGTTTTCCTCTGAGCTGACATTAAAGCTGCGACTTCTAAAACCCACGGAGAACAGTTTGTGCTCAGCTATCTTCATGGGAGGAACACAGGTGGAATTAGTTTTGGGTGATGGATTCCTGGCTCCCTCGGCTCTGCCATCTTGATCCGCACCAACAGCCTTTTTACGAGATCTAATTCTACGCTCTTCAAAGCAGCATCTGGCTTCCCATGGTGCTGCGCCAGAACTCGTCCCCGGTTTAAAAACCAAAAAAAACAAGAAAAGAGCACAAAACAACAAAAACACACACAAACACAAACACCAAACCCAGGAATGATCCCGACAGCATGCGGAACAAACAGAAACAAACAAAAAAAAAGATCACTGCTGCTCCCAATTAGGCGAGGGGACAAGCTCAGATGGGTTTCCAATAGACTGAACAGAATTGAAAGTAAGATGAGAAATGTATAAATAAAACCAGAATAAAGATTAATTATTAGGCAAAACTCACATTTTGAAAATGTTTTATACTCCCATTTGGGTCTCAACCGATTCTAAAACCAGCCAAGCACTTAAGAAAACCACACTGCTGTCTTTTGGCAAAAAGTTAAAGTTGGTGTCTGGAAAATGAGTCATTTCAAAAGCCTAAGTCACAAATCAGCATCCAACGTGTCCCTCACCTAGCAACCCAGGTTGAGGTCCAGAACAATTTGATCACCTGAATAGTCACAGTAACAAAATATACACCACTAATATAAAAATATCAAAAAAATATAAACCACTGTATATTAATAAAGTACCTACAGATAAAATTAAATAGAAATACAATAAATAGATTCAGAATATGATCTTTTTGTATGTACTGTCTTCACATGAAGCTAACTAAACAGCACATGTGATTTATTTGTTGTTGCTGTACTCATGCTGGCTTAATCCTTTTAAAGATGTACGGTTGTATAATTGCACATCTGTTTGCTGAGAGTAAACGTTGACTTGGGGGCGTGGCCAGAATCATCTTATTTGGATTTAAAGTGACAAGACGCCTTAAAACAACTCTTTATGAATTGAGCTCACAAATGGCAGAACTGAACAAACTAAAATCTAAGTGTAATGAACATGTTTTGTATACATCTACCCTAACATGTTGAAGGAAACATAAAAAAGGCGTTTGATCTGCAGGTAGCCTAACAGAAAGATGTGGTGTAACGTGAGGAGTCACCTCTGTGGTGGACAACACGGTGTCTTCGTCCAGGCTGAGGACAGCGTCGGTCACGATGGACTCGTACGGCAGGAAGCGGCTGCTCATGACCTGCAGGGAGGAGAAACAGAACCCAGAGTGACAAACAAGCCAGAGCAGCTGGAGAACCGGGCTGATAAATGATTATTTGGTTACGAGCCTCAAAGAGACTGAAAGAGTAAAGAGAAACCAGATAAATTTTCCTGAGGAAGTGTAGAAAACAAAAGCACATTCACAGAATGATGCATTTTTGTATAAGAATTTATCTTATTCATTTCACAAAGGAAACGTGGAACAGAGATGTTTACAGGAGGTTTGAGGAAAGAGTTGTGTTCAGGTCATAATAGATAGAACTGATTACAGAAACATTTTGGAGACACAGTAGTGACATCACTGAGAAAATGACAAACAGTCATCTAGCAAGACAGCAATGCTAACAAAACCTAAATTGGAGCGGAGAATACTCTGGGATCCAACGAGTTTATTCCAGATTTCTACATCTACAAATGACTCAACTCATCTGTACCTAAGACAAATGGCAGTTCACAGTGAATTTACAGCAGCGTAATGCTAATACGTTTCCATAAAAACCTTTCAGAAGAGTGCAAGTTATTGTAAGAGCTTGTTAGCAGTAAAAGAACTTCCTGTTGATTCAAACAAACTCAGCTGGCAGCTCTTCCACTCGTCTTCTGCTTATTTGGGTCGAGTGGCGACTAAACAAGATGGAGTGTTTTTTTTATTTAGCCTGGTGCAGGAGTGGCAGCGGCTGGAGTATTAAAAATAAATCGACAACAATGTTCATAGAGGGATGCAAATTATTGATTAATGAGTCAATCTTATTGATCTGCTCAAATTGTAACATTATTTTGTGTCAGCAGTTTTAAATAGTGACCGAGTAAAAGATAAAATTGTGGTTTCCTCACATTATTAAACTTAAATAATTTTTAAAATATAACAAAATAGAAACTTCTTATCGAGTGTTTATATTTATAAACAGAATCACGTGAAATAAATTTTTCATCACAACCTGGACTCTCTTTAGACTGTTTCTCTTTCCTGTTCTGGCATAGCACTGCCACTTTTGTTTCCTTATCACCTTGACCCACTTAAGATGACCCGCGGTGCCCTCTGCTGGTTGGAGACCAAACTACAACACTGAAAAAGGCATAAGCAAACGTTACTGGTTAACTGACAAGAATTAATTTTAATCTAATAAACCATTAATAAGTATTAATTGTTTGGATGCACTAATGCAACATAAAAAGGTAAAACAAAGGATTTTCCGGCCAGCATTCCTGGGATTCAACTACAGACTGATGTAGAGGTTTCACTGCTCTCAGTGACTGAGGTCATGCATGCAGACGGAGCTGCAGGCTATGCATGGATCTAGAGTAAAACAAACCATAAACAAGTTAAAGCCAGCAGACGCATGTCAGATGGTTATCAGGTCCCGACAGAAATATGGCTGCAGCTCTGCTGACTCAGCAGTCATTGAGATGGACAGGTAGCATCCAGATGGTTATCAGACAGTTACTCCTCTCCAAAGACATTAACGGAACAAGAACAAAGTCAGAAGTTGAATTAGAGCTGAAAGAATCTAGGAAGAAAAAGGATAATTTACTTTCCTGACTCAAGTTAGAAAATGTGAGTCAGAGCTGCTTGGAATAAAAGTAGATTTCTCGTTTAAAGAAAAACGGTGGATTTAGCTTTAAATGTGACCCACTATGCTTCCTCAAAACAGGTTAGATCTATGGTCTATTCAAAACATGTTCATTACACATTTTTGCACAAAATTATTCTCAGATGTTAGTCTGGACAGTTCAGCCCATTATGAGCTCCTTTCACAATAAGATGTTTTAGGGCCTCCTGTCACTTTTTTCCAAATAAATACAACTCACAAGAAAATAGCTGAAAAGTAGATTGGCAATTGTACAACCGTACATCTTTGAAAAGCAGAAGTGGAGCTTCCTGCACAACCAACAGGAATGAATCAAGTAGTTTCTGGATGACAAGTCAACAACTATATACTCGTCTTTTCCAGCAGCCATTGTACAGCCCACAGAGGTAAAACCAGCGGATCAAATGTGGTGGAACTCTGCTGGGGTTGCTAGGTAACAGTACAGTGCCGCTACCTCTTAACATTTGGAAGGCTTTTGAAATTGCTAATCAAAACCCATCAAAAAACGTTTAAACTTATTGGCAAAAACTGTCAGGATGTCTTCTTGTAAGCGCTTGGATTGTTTTTAAAAGCAACTGAGAACCAAATGGAAGAATAAAACTGTACAAAATATGATTTTTAAACATGCATGGATCCGCCGCCTCCCTTCAATCTGGACAGAAAAATTCACCCCGAGATGAATTAAAAAATAAATCCCCTCACTCTTTAGCTCCCAATATCTAAGGCATGCATTTTTAATGGCACCTCACACATTCACAGGATTCAGGGAGACAACAGGCCATGACAACAACAAATAGCGGCTAGGAAAGATGGGAGGGAAAAGCAAATCTCCTGCTCCTTCCTGCAGGGCGCGGCCTGTCGTTTTCAGCAGTGATATAGTGCTGAAACAAGTTTCCATTACTGCTGCAGGCGCTTCTTTTCTCCTTTAAATCAATAAAAACATAGACACAGACACAGATACATGCTGCAAGTCTTGTGTTATACATGTGGCACAAATTTACTCTTCTCCTCCACGCCCGTTTGAAAGCAGACTGCGTACATTTTGCAGCAGAAGAAGCCGGCCTGTATTATACATGACAGCTGCTGAATATTCACAGGAAGTGGAGAAAGTGATGGAGGAGTGGAGCAACATCTTGAGGATATTTAGATTGAAATAGTTGCAGTGATGAAAGGAGGAGAAAAGAAACAACAGATTCTTGATGGAGATTTGAACCGGATGTGAGCTGCAACTCCCACAGCTTCACACCAATTAAACACATGGGTTTAATGTGTTTAAACCCACACACACACACACACACACACACACACATATGGTTCTGTCACGTCTTCCATTCTAAAATCAAAGATCAGAATCCTTAAACCATGATGTTTAATCGATTGATCGGTGTGTGTTTATGTGTTCTTTTTTCAGAGTGATAATTTTTTTAAGTATAGAAGCAGAAAAAACTGCAAAAATGAAGGATGGATGATGCACAGTTGGTTGGATGGAAAGATGGAGGGATGGAAAAATGGATGGGGGAATGGTTGGTTGGATGAATGGATGGTTGGATGTATAAGAAGCTGAATGTAAGCATAAATTCTGGAGATGAAGGTATTTCCTCGTCCGAATCTGGGAAACATTTAAATTTGTGGTCTAGTTAAAGTCTCCCTCACCTCTGATCCAGTGCTCAGCAGCTTCTAAAGGTCTGGCCTTTTAAAGGAAAACACCACCTGCTGTCATGTACAGTCCATCCTCCATGCTGACCCGTTTCCTCCAGAAACACCTGCGCTCTGGGAGTGACCTCACCCTCTGCAGGTGTTAATCACCGATGCAGCTGAGGGCGGCAACACGCAGCAACAACACGCCGGCTGCAGCGCCACCAGCAGGAAGCTTCACTGCTACCAACCAGAAACCAACCAGAACCCTGTTAAACCAACTCATTGAGATCAATAATTAATGCAGCCAGACAATCCCTTTAGTACACTGAAAAAACACAAGAACTTACCAAGTATTTTAGCTCCAGTTTCTACTAATGTCTTGATACACTTCAAAATAAGAAAAAACTAATTTACAAGTAATTTCTTAGTACGATATAAGAGCTTGTTTAATTATTGATGAAAAACTACCAGTGCCATTGGAAAATTATTTCACTAAAATCATGGAGAAAATGTTTTATTACAAGTGAAATAATCTGCAGCCACTGGAACTGATAGTTTCTCATCAATATTAAAGAATTATTGACAAGATTCTATTTCTTGTTGAAAGTTATGTTTGGGTTGGTTTTGCCTAATTTCCAGTGTTCTAAGATATCTGCACTAGAATCTAGACAAAAACTACTCGGTAAGATTTTGTGTTTTTGCAGTGTATGAGGAAGGAAAAGGGATTTCCTTTCCTCATATTGAGTTGATGAGTCTATGGAAAACATTGATTTAACTCCAGCTTGCTCTCATGTAAGCATCCAGACTCATCACTTCAAGTGTTGCTCGTATTTCTAGCGTGTGAGCGACAGACGAAGAGGGAAAACCAGAGTTCAGAGGAAACGTGAGAAGCTCTTCGCCCTCAGTCTCACTTCATCCTGTGGCCACAAAGAGAGGAAACCAAACAATCCCTTCTCTAGCTTTGCCTCTTGTTTTTCCACACAGAGAAGAAGAAAACAAGAGATGAGGAGACAGGAGAGTGACAGCTAGACAAGCAAGGGAGAGAGACAAAGGCAGGATGAGAGGCTGATGTTTGTAACGTTAGAAGTGAGATGGATTAGCCCGGGGCTTGTGCTGCTCTCCAGGAATGGGAGACTTCTCAGCGGGAGTCCGCCTGCAGCGATCCGGCTTCTCAGCGGAGGAGGAGAGAGGACAGGGAGGACCAGCGGACCAGACACTTAGCAACAAGTGGGGGTCGTATATTTGGCCGATTAGGGTTTCAGGAAGTTACATTTAAAGTAAAACTCACTTTTTAGCCGATAAACTGTCTAAGGAGGTTACGTAGGGTTTAATCGTTATGTTTCTGTGCAAATTTTGAAATTTTTGTGCAATTCTGGTAGCTTTGAATCAAGCACTTTTTATTGTTTTTTTTATTTAACATCACAAAACAATAAATAAAGACACAAACCACAAAAATCCCTCCTAACACAACCAACACGGTTCTATCTGCTGAAATTCCTTCAAATATAACATATAAATGGCTGCCATTTTTTAAACAGATCTTCTGACTGCACTGCAAAAACACAAAATCTTAAAAAGAGATTTGGGTTTAATTTCTGGTGCAAACATCTTAGAACATTTCAAATCAAATCAAATCAAACTTTATTTGTACAGCACATTTCAGCAGCAAGGCATTTCAAAGTGCTTTACATCAAATCAAACATAAAAACACAAATAAGACAAACTAACTTAAAGTAACATTTTAGCCAGACATAGAGGCTTATTTTAAGTAAATAACTCCTTTATTGACTCTCTTCTTTCCTTCAAAGCAGAACTAAAAACTCATCTGTTCAAGTTAGCTTTAATCTTTTTTAGTTATTTTGTGTCCTTGTAGCCACTTTCTACCGTTTGTTTTTAATGTTGTAAAGTGTCCTTGGGCCCTGACAAATAAAATTCATTATCATTGTTATTATTATTATTATTGCTCATACTAATATTGATGAAAATGTACTCGTTCCATTGGCAGATAAATTAACCTAAAACGTGGGGAAACAGTCTTACAAGTTAAATAATCTGCCAACGTAACTAGAACTTTTTAATGAATATTAAGGAATTATTGACTTAAAACCAGCACCTATATGTTGATAAAACGTCACTTTTATATTAGTTTTGTCCTCAAGTATATTGAGATATCTGCACTAGAAACTAGACCAAAAATAATTGGTAAGGTTTTATATTTTTGCAGTGTCTAATCTTCTCCAAATGAATGAAACAGACATCCTTGGTTAACCGGCGTCTGTATGCTGGATGTGGATTCTTCCATCTATAAGGAAAGAGTCTCCTGGCCAGCAGAAAGCAGAAAGATCACCTAATCTAGTTCGGCATTATTTTGGCTAAAACCGTCCCACTACCTCCCTGTTCGGTCAAACGGCTGCAGCGATACGGTTTGGTACAACTTGGACACTTTGGGTATAAAAGCATGGCGGTCTGATCTGGACCAGACCGACCGTTTTGTTCTGCTAATAAATTAGAAATGATGATAAACGATGAAGATTGCGTCTATGAGGAAGACGAGGAAATAAGGAAATTGCAGGATAAAGAAGGGAGGGAGAAAATAAAGCCCTGCCTGCGTCTCCCTCTGTGGGGTGAAGAACACAGCTTGGCTCGCCGCAGTAAACACAGAAACACCACAATCACAACAAACCACAGGCCGCCTGGCACACACACACACACACACACACACACACACACACATACGCAGGCGGGCAGAACGCTGGGCCCGTTCTGCTCACTTTTTCAGACGCTGAGGCCTCCCGTTATGACTGACAGCTTGGAAGAAACCACTCAGAATCACAGGGGCGGGGGAGGAAAACCACAAACCCGGCTGCCGCCGCCGGCTGACTGACAGCGGAGAGGAAACCACTTCCACTCAGGTGAGTCTGAAGCATCGACATCTATAATTCAACAAACTGAGCAATTCCTCAGTAGATGAAGGGTTATAAACAAAAGTGGGAAAGAAAAACATGTTGTCCAGGTAATCTCATTCTACAAACATGTTTTATAGTTAAAAAACAAAATGAAGAAGAACTGCAGCCACTCTGACTGTTTACTGATGAAACTCTGCAGAGATTAAGGTTTTTTGAAATCATACGCTCTGAAGAAAATCCTGGTAAAGATGTAGAAAAAAAACTTTAAAACAATTCAACTTTTATTTCAAGCATAAATATAACAAAACCTAAGAAATTAAAGGTTTATAAAACAAGAAAAATCTGAATATTTTTGATTTAAAAAAAAAAAACAACTAAGAAAAACATTTTTTTTAAATTTTTTTTTTAAGATTTTAGTTTTATTTTACTTATTTAAACTATTTTCTAAATCTAAAAATGAAAATTTTTATTTTGAATACTTTTTTAATGTAAATGTCTAAAATGACAAAAAATAAAACTTCCATAAAGCTTTGAACTATAATTAAGCAGGAAATATCCAGAAAGGTTTACCACTGTAAAACAATAATTTGGTTTAATATTGTTTTCGCTCAACTCAGTAAACACAGAATAATAAAAAAACAATAAATAACATAATAAATAATAATATGTACTATTTAAATATCATTCAATGATAATAATTATTCAATATCAGCTTATTGAATAGTAAAAATAATGTTAAAGTGACCAGTAACAAGAATAATTTGTCAAACAGATGTTCTGCTGAGTTTGATTTTGTTAGATACTGGAGATCATTTTTGTTAGACAACTACAGATGAGTTTTCTGCTGATTCTTTAATTTTAGGGATTTTAAAATTAAATACCAGTTTTGTTGAAGCTAAAACAAACTAAAGTTGATTCTTAATTATAATTTAGATCACAATTAAGGTAAAAAATGTGAAACAAAAGCAAATAAATGCTTTGTGGTTCTGATCCTTGGGTCCAACACGCAGGAGGGATTTGGCTCCAGTCATCCAGAGTGGAAAACTCTCATTACTGAGGCTGAATTAAAGCTAAAACTGTCCTTTAATGGGATCAGAGCGGCACAAATCGAAACTCATTAACTCCCAGAGTGAATAAGGATACAGTAGGTTTACCGTTTGGGAATATGCAATTAGAAATGATAGGAATCACACCTGTGAGGCATCTGAGAGTGTGTGTGTGTGTTGACCTTGTTCTCTCCCTCGATCACGATGACGGGCACCGAGGTGGCGGGCCAGCGGTGTTTGGCTGGGAGCGGCTTGTCGCAGTTCCACAGAACGATGATCTGAAAAAGACGGAAAAATTATTTTTTTTCTACTGTAAAGTTACTATAGTTAACTAAAACTAAACTATATCACTTTTATCAAAATAACTAAAACACATTTAAATTGTAGATATATTATCCTTTGTTTTTATGAGTAGGATTCTATTTATCTGCCTTTCGAACCGATGTGAATTACAGCGCTGCGTTTCTCCCAACTTCACACGACGGGAGAAAACTCCAGACTCAATAATTAAATTTTTTTTATTGAACCTTCTGTTGAGTATTTATAAACCAATCAATGTAAGCATAATCACTCTACTTTGACCTTTATGAATTGTGCACCAAAAAATTAACCAAAGTATGAAAAAACTAAAACTATGACTGTAACTACTAACAACAATACTTAACTAATAAAACTAGCAAAAATGATACAATATTTAACTATTAATAAAAAGTAGCTAAATCAAAACTATCTCTAAAAAAAAATAGTAGAAAATAGCAAAAGTGAAAATATTTAGCAAATAAAATCTAGCAAATACACTCTAAAAACTAATTAAGACTAGCTGAGTTAGACAAACTAAAAGTCACAATGAAATAAAACTCTAGTCAGAAACCCTGATTTCCTTTCTGTGCATGTTTAAGAGTTTATTCCTGTTTTACCCTCAGAGGAACAAACCTTGGGATTTAAACCACGAAACACGTGGCATTTATGTGGCCGACGGCCAGAAAATGTCACCTTGTTACCAGTTGATTCAATGTTAAAGAGCCGCAAAGGGCAAACGAGGAGATAAAATATTTTCCAATTATCACAGCGGCGCCGCAGCCGCCGCATTTCAGACGGGAAACGATCCAATCACGGCGTCCGAGGACGTTTTCCAGTCGGGGGCAGAGGTCACGCCCCCAGCTGTGGTCATGTCATGTTTTAGATGACTCAGACAGCGACGCAGCAACCTGCAGGTCAACTGATTCACTGAATTACCACAGCAGGATTCATTAATATTTAATCAAAAACACACACACCCACACACACGTTTACAGTCACACAGAACGCTGGTGAGAAACGATATGGAGACGCAGACCATGACAAAGTGCTGTTAGTTAAAGTCAGACAGCAGGGTCGTGCTGTTCTTGATTGAACAAATACGTCTGAGTTTGTCCGGTGGGTCAGGCCGACCCAGACGACTTAAACAGAAAAACAAAGAACTACTTTCTTATTTATCTGGCTGCAAAAACGTTTGTCTGCTCTGAGTTTTGACTAAATGAAAGCTAAATGTCTGGGGTTCTGTGTTCCTGGTTTTGTTCCTTCTCAGGGTTTTTGTGTTAATTGTTTTATAAATTATTTTGCTCTTTAGTCGTCAGAAGGGTTTTTGGTATTAACTGTAGCAGATCCTCGGCATTATTGAGGCCATATAGTTTAGTTTCCCCTGGGCAAACAGGTACTTTACGCTTCTTCTGAGTCTTTTTGTGTTTCTTTCCCATAATTGTTTAGTTCATGTAGTTTTTTTTATTGCTTTACAATTTTTTCAGCAGTATTATGTTTTTTTTAAAGATATAGAATTAAATCCACCTTAATTTGTTCCTTTATTCTCTGTTTCAGTTGCTTGAGATGTAAAACGCTGTGAAAACATTCCAGCCTTAGAGATTAATCATGTTTTTACATTTTTTGTTGCAGATTTCAGATCAGACAAAGAAAACATGAATGGATGGATGGATTAGTGAAGAAAACATTATCTGAAACAATAATGCTTATAGAAATAGTTATGCTGGAACGATCAATCATGATTAATCACTTATTTAAATAATCGCTGATTTATATTTAATAATTGATTAATCGTTAATTGGACCATAGAGACTCAAACAAATGCCATTTGCAGAAAGAACAAAACACCAAAATGTGCAAAAAATATATGCATTTTGCATTTAAGATGAATAAAAATCTTCTGTCTGTAAAAATGTTCTACCCAAAACTACCAAAATGACGTAGTTTTAGTTACACCCAGTTTAAATTCAGTTAAAAAAAATCTCTTTATGCAATCCAATTAATAATAAACAACATAATTAACAGAGCAGAAAGGAGAAAAAACTTTTTTACACGTTGGTGTTGGAGGGATTGTTTTAGCTGCTGATGCGTTGTTTGCTACCGAGCTATGTTGTTGAATTTTAGGGAATAAAATGTTTATTTTGGTTATTTTAAAAAAGGAATCGAGTTATTTGCTTATTTGTATTTGTGATTAGATGAAAAATATGCAGAACATGCCAGTTTTTAAAAATCACATTAATCGATTAATCGTCAGAACAATTGATTAATTGTCCCAAAAATAGCTGAGCAAAATAGTCCTAATTACAGTTGGGAGAGTTTCTTGCAGTGCTCTGACTTCGGCAGATGGATATGGGAACCACATTTAGACGGAGTTCAGAGTGAAAATCCACTCTTGCTTAACCCGTTTATCTCCTGATTTGAGGTGAGTAAAACTCTGGGACACGGCAGCAGACTCCCATTCAGTCTCCGTCCGCCAGCGAACGTCTGCCCTGCTGAAATGTCCTCCAGCCAGTCTGTAGATTCTCCCATCCTGGTTCCGCTCAGAGGCGTCCCCAGTCCCAACGGAGGTGAACCACAGGAATTCCCCTGCAGCGATCAATAAAGCTTCGTGTTACTCAGGCAGCAGCGACGTCACACACACCGCGGCTCGCCCCGGGGGGACTCTGATCCCTGACTGGACCTGCACAGCAATGTGCTGGGAGATATTTGGATGTGTGCTGAGGTATTCCCATAAGGCTGCAGCAGCTGTGAGTTAGTGTACAAAATATGTCACTGGCAGAGGAAGAAGATGATGTACAGCTGTTTGATAAATCGCTAAATCATCTCCCTATTCTCAGTGAATGGAGATAACAAAAAAAAGGAAATCCTTCAGGAAGCTAATGGGGGGGTAAATACTGCTGTCACAGAGAGATAACAACAGGTATGCTGCACACAGACGGGTGTTAATGCGCTCACACACTTCTACTGCGGTTTGATTAGGAAGACAGATGGAGTCTCTGTCGGCTCGCCGCCCTCTCTGGTTGTCGACAGGGAAGTATTGTCTGAGTGCGCCGGATAAACGATGGCAGGAGGAAACTGCAAAACACGCAGCAGGAGGTCTGCCGAGTCAGAGCGCTCCTCACAACGTTTCTGTCGTCCAGTTTTACCCTTCAGTGTTCACCGTTCATTCATTCATTCATCCTCACTAGTAGCACAGCAGCTCTCCTCTTGTTTTTTTGTGCGATAAGAGGAAGAAATGCCCCCCTTCGCTGTGCACCCGGCTCTCCGCTCTGCACGCACAGCCTGGAGAAGGCAAACGGGAAAACAGATCCATCAAAGCAGAAAGCTGGGTACAGACTGATATATGGCTGCGATTAATTATCGATTAATCAATTATTCTGACAATTAATCAAATCTTTTTTGCAAATTCTGCAGTTTTTAATTTAAGTCTTTTTCATGCAATACTAGACATTAATTAAAGTAAAACTTATTTTCTTTACTAAATAAGATATACAGATTTTATTGTTTGAAATGCAGTAACTGCTCTTTAGTGCTTGATCATTGTAGCAAAGGTTGTATCTGCAACAAAAAAATAGGGATACACCAATAAACCAGCCCTGATTTTGTTGATTTTATGAGATTGTTGATCGGTTTGCTTTCACTGCAATATGTTCAAAGAATCAAAGCCTTCAAAAAATCCTGTTCCCCCAGTCGCCTGTGGTGGTGCTGCACCAAGACCTACTGATGGAAATGACAGAAAAACCTCTGATGAAAACATGAATGCAGCTTCCTTCCATAAACCAAAATGGAGCAGCGTCAGATTTTAGCACTTGTAGGATTTCTATTTTGTCTGTGGTAAAAGACTACGAGCCATTTCTCCTGATAGCGCTAGAACTGTGCGTTTGTTTTGGTTGTATTTACCCAGAATGCTCTGCACTATAGTTCACTTCCTTCTTTTGGAGCGGTTTCTGGTCTGCTTTGCGTTCATATATGCATTCAGACCGAACCAGAGATCACTTTGGCCGAACTGAGACCGAGGTTTTTAGGCGGACCTGGGTCATTTTTGGTCCACATCAGAGTTTGATTGTGTATTCACTCCCCCCCCAAACAAACCGGACCTTCTACACAAACGAACCAGAACTTGATTGAAGTGGACCAAACATGGCTGGTGTGAATGAACCCTAAGAGACAGAGATTATCTGCCCTTTATTTCTTCCACTGCATATAATCCTGAATCTACCTTCGTTGGACCAGAGGGAGCCTGTATGAAGCTCACTCCTCCATTCATCCTTCTAATTTATCCATCCATCCATTCTTTCATTTGTTCATCCATCCACCCAGTCTTTCATCCATCTATTCTATTGTCCAATCATCCATCCATTATTTACTCATTCATTATTTATATATCCATTTCTCAATTTGTCTGTTCAGCTACCAATTTTTCCAGCCTATTTGTCTCTTAGTACATCCATCCATCCATCCATCCATCCATCCATCCATCCATCCATCCATCCATCCATCCACCCATCCATCCATCCATCCATCCACCCATCCATCCATTTTTTGTATCCTCCAGTTTAATATTGCAGGTCAGAACATTTTATGAGCCTCTCCAACACATTTACAGTGAAGGTTTGTGTTTCTGCCTAAAAGGGAAAGAAAACCCTGAAAATGTGGAGTTTTGACCTGAAAACCTTAGGAACCCTGAATATTTCACTACTGTTACAAACTATAAATACTGGATTGGATTTACTTCCTCATTCACTCTGTTTCCTGCACAAACAAACCAAAACACACCCACTCACACTCCCACAAAAAAAGAAAAAAAACAAACAGCCATCCAGGAGCAAATTCCATTTCATTTCCCTCTTTGGTAAGGAGCAAGCTGGGGAATCAATACACGCCATCTCCAGCTGTGCTGAAGGGGGCTCGGCTGCCATGGAGACAGATGTACCCTGGCTACAAACTGCTGCTCTAATTCAATCCTCCAGAGTTAATTCACAGCACACACAGACCCGGGATGAGCTCTGCTGTTCTGCTCCGCTTGGAAAATGCAATTGTGGAGCGGGCCGCCGTGAGCCGCATAATGCGACCTGAGAATTGGAGGATAACGGCAAATATTTACCTGAGCACAGTACTGGGACTTGGCCACAGCTACCAGTAGCTTGAGAATGGGTTGGGACTGGGACACCAGAGGGGAGACGGTGTGGATGACTGCAGTGAACTTGGGGTACGGTTTAATACCTGAAACACAAACAGATACAGACAGTCTTTAATGCTTTTGACTGTCACCTTAAAGGTGACTTGTTATGTTTCCTTGAACACGTTTAGATCTACAGAAACATGTTCAATACATTTTTACACAAAATCCTACATTTTAGGGCCAAATAAGCAGCTGCTGGCTCGACCCCAACTCAACATTTACACTCGCACATGAAAACAGCTGCAAACTGATGTGCAGTTATACTACTGTACATCTTTGAGAAGCAGAAGTGGAGCCTCCTGCACAACCAACAACAATACAAAGTGAAAGGAAAGCAGCAAAATCAGATCACATTTTATTTGTATGGTACCTTTCAGCAACAAGGTATGTAAAAGCATTTTACATCACAAAAAGAGAAAAATACAAAGGTGTAGAACAAACAGTCAACATCTGAACCACTACATTTTGTCAAATGCCATCGTTACACTTCAGATTGCTGATTAATGTTTCATTGATTATGATTCAAAAGCGACTAAAATGGTGGGTTTTTAGTCTAGATTTAAAGGCACTCAGTATTTCAGTCTATAGTCTATTTTCAGTGGAGAGGAGGCCGTCAGCGGGAACAAATACAAACAGTTTAACTGGCAGGGATGAACCTTTTTCAAAACAACTTTAAAATATTCAACAATGTTAATGTGTTTGGAAAAACTCTGAATCTCCTGATCACTAAATATTTCATCTTGCAGCTCGATAAAGAGACAACCGACCGCTGATGTGACTTTAGATTCAACCCGACTTCCTGCTGGAGCAGAGTAATCGAAGCTGAAAATACGGAAGGAAAAGACGCGGAGGCAGACAGATCATAAAGGACGTCCAGCGTCTCCTAATTTAAATCTAATCTAACCCAAACCAGCAAAGCATGGCGGGGAGGAGATAGCGTCAGACGACTCGTCGCTCTGCCACTGAGCAATTTCTGAGAAGATTAGCATATGCGGTTTTCAAACTTTGTAAACTACGGTATCTGTGATTCCTCTGCAGACTTTCTGAAATCTGTAAATATGAGTCTAGAGCTGCTAGGTGTTTATGAAACCCCAAACAGAAACTGCAGAGTTTATTGTCTGGGTTGCTAAACTTTGGATTCATGTGCTGTCTTCTGCCTGTGGCACATGATGCAGGGCTTTTATCAGCCTCCATTACGCTTCTCACTTCCTGAAAGTTTGCATAAACACTCCAGGCTGCCTTGAGGCACAGACAGACTTTTGTACTTCTGGCATCAAGTTTTAATGCAGCATCATAACATGGAGGACAGATTAGGGCAGCGACCTTTGACTTGTTTGTCGCGCCAACGCCTGAATAAAACGCCGCCGTCTCCTCTAGTGGCTGATGGATGAATGTATCTCATGTTTACATCTGCTGCTGCCAGGATTTTTAATGACTTATCATGTGAACAAGATTTTTTCACGTGTGATTTTAATTTCATTTCTTATTTAATGGAAACACTGCAATTACAAAATTGTGTTTTTCATACATCAGCAGAATATCGACAAGGATTGGTTTGCAATGGAAACGCAGCTACAGTTAAAGAGCTGCGATGACTCTTTGAGAGGAAGAAGAAAAGCCAGTCAGAAACAAATGATCTAGCTTTGGTTTCACACATTTACCCATCAGTGACAAGCCACTTTGTCTCCTAAAAGCCCATCCATGTTTAATTGCTTCCTCCTTGACAAACAAATTCAGCTGCAGCCATTGTAATCTGTACCTGTCACCGCATCCATCCATTTCCATATCCGGCGTAAAACCTGGCTGAGTTCATTCTGCTGTGTGTGTGTGTGGGTGTGTGTGTGTGCGTGTGTGTGTGTTTCAGCAGTGGATGATGATGGAGTTAGAAAGTCAGGGATGGAGAGGGTTGCAGAAATGTGGCGGAGGGGGGAAATATTGGCTCTGTTGAACCGTAGCGGCAGGAATCTGGCCTCGCCGCAGCATTGCTGACTTTAAACCCAGTGATGGACGGGCTGGTGTGTCAGCAGAACTAATACAGACATCCGTCACGGACCCATTCGTCCACTCCACTAGAAGCCTGACGCAGCCGCAGCAACGTTACGCCATCTCTTGTTGCCAATCAGATAAAGTTCAGAAGCCACAGCTGGATTTGAACAGAAATGATACGGAAACCATCTTCTTGGATGAAAACTTATAAAGAGAAAGGGAAGGAAATTCACAGAAAATCTTGGATCTGATTTCAGTTAGAGAAAATATGGGACCTGTGTGGGAATTTTCTCTTTTTCCAACATTTTAAGATGCTTATGTGGAAAAAAGGCCCTTCATGACATTAAAAAAGAAAAATCCCACCATGAGAAACATTTCTGCCTTTTAACATATCAGAAATCGTGTATTAAACTGCATTGTAAAAAAGTCTCTAATTTACGATAAGTACGAAGTGGAGCCTCCTGCACAACCAACAAGAATGCAGGAAGTGGTTTCTGGACGGTAAGTCAAGAACAAAACACTTGTCTTTTCCAGCAGCCATTGTATAGTGAATACAGCAGTAAAACGAGCTGACCAAACATGCTGGAGTTCTGCGTGGGTTGCTAGGTAACGGAGCATTGCCCATCAAAAGTGACTTAACAATTGGGAGGTTTTTGAAACAGCTTGTTTTCTAGACACCAACTAGACATCAACTTACTCCCAAAAAACATCTGGGTGTTTTTTAAGTGTTTGGTCTGTTTTTAGAAGCAGCAGAGACTCAAATGGAAGCATAAAATCTGAATTTTGTATAATTCCTCCGCTGTATTAATGCTGCTCTGGGTTTTGTGCGTTACTGACCCAGTGTGGCGTAGTAAAAGGGGAAGTCTCCCAGGTATCCGGAGTACTGCGGCAAGGTAAACAGGCCTCCAGGGTGGCTGTTCCACATCAGGCTGCTCCTGGAGCCGTGCTCCAGCACTCGGTCCTGGATTATCTGCAAACAGAAAAAACCCACCTAAGATTCCAGGGAAAAAAAATACTCTGCTTGATATTTACTCTCAACACAGTCCTTTGATGGTCTAAAGCTTTTCTTTGGTATAATCACTACCACGGAACATAAAAGCTTTAACATCAGCATGATTTCAAAAGGAAAACTCCTGCCATTTTCTAAGAAAGAAAAATACATTTTCATAGCTTGGCTTCTTTGAATCTTTGAAATGTAGTTTTAATTTGTAAGGTTTTCTGATCCACTCAGACAGAAAAACAACAGAAAACTGCCCCTTCACACATTTTACAGCCGTCCCAGAGAGCACATAAAAATCCGAATTACACGAGTGGATGAAAAGATTGATTGTTAGCCTCTCAGATTACACTGTATGAAATCATAAAGGACTATCAATGAGCCTTGTAATCACTCCAATAAAGTGTTTCACACAGAGATGAGTTTTCACACAACAAGGAGGTGAAGCAGCTACAGCTTCCTGCTTTCACACCAGAATGTTACTCAAGTGTTTTCAAAGTCAGCTGATGGCTTAAAAGTGAAATACTGCCATTTATCTACAGAGATGGTTAGCTTTGTGGCGTTGCATTTAAAGATTTGTTATCTAAATGACTATTATGATGGAAATGTTTATTCATTATGTCCTCAAGATCTTTAAAACAGAAACATTTTAAGTCAATTCAGCTCAGTTTTTCTGTATCAGACATGCCAAACCTCATATATTGGTATCAGAAGTGAAAAAAGACGATCAGTGCATATCTAGTAAATACTCTGAAAGCCACTGTCTGCCTGTTCTTTGTGCAATAAATGAAATTATATGACCTCAGATTTTGGTATTTGTAAATGCTAATCCACACCTTTGTTGCAAAGGATTGCTTAAAATGCAAAAAGCCCTCTGCCACACCTTCCACCGCCTTGAATAAACGTTTCAAAAGCAGCATAAAAGTATGATGAAAGCATAGCTAAGCTCCTGAACTGCTTGCTTCATGCTGCCTTAAAAGCAGCTATTGAAGATCTGCAGCCCAAAGCAAAGCTGAAATAAATGTGCGTTCTTGTGTAATATTTCCCCGACCAGCCAACCTGAGGTTAGATCAGCGGCATCTGTGCCGGTCCGTCTCACAAAAAGGAAGCCATGGGGGGGAGGGAACACGATAGCAGGACAATGCAGACGGAGTCTTCAGCTGTATCTAAGCGTCAGTCTGCCAGGCCTGCCTCAATCCTTTCTGGGCCCAAATAGAGCAGTCAGTCAAACGGTCAGACGTGAAAATGGCCACCGTTTTCCCCGGCTTCTGCTGAACAGGCGGGCGAACGCACAGAGATATTACTGCGGCGCCCTTGAGCCAAGCTAAATTGCTTCAGTAAAACAGACACAGGTTTGCAGCCATGTTTTATGGCTGCTATTGAATCAGGAGCTGCCTCGCTGTTGGCGTGGAAACTCAAAAAGGCGGATATATAGCTCAGAAAAGAGGCAGAGAGTGAGCGTTGTGATTGCTGTTCTCACTGTTAAAAGCTAATAACACAGCTGAAGGGAGGGCTGCTGTAATAACACGGACAAAGCAAAACAAAAATTCATCACAGAGGGGAAGTGATGTGAGGAAACAGAGGACAACAGCGCACTGGAAGTTTCTATTACTTTTCCCGAGCTCCGTCCCCGAGGGCAGTCGATAACGGTTCGCCTTGGAAAAACAGATTACCTTAGAAGCCCGTCGACTTCTCTATAAAAAACCGTCCTGCCACCTTCAAACCCCGCAGCCTTTTACACCTTATGACGGGCAATTCGGCTCGCTTGGCTGCGGCTCCTCCCCCGACGGCGGCCCTCAGTCGGACATGATGGACGACTCAATCTCACCTCAGACCAGCCACAATCAACCAATTAGAGCATGATAGATAAATCCTGCTTCTGCGGACTCGACTTTAATTGGTGAGTTTAATGGGTGTACCAGCAGCCCAGATCCAGCGATACTGACAATGTGATTGGTTGAAATGTTGCCACTTCCTGACAGGAAACACTGCCTGATTGGCTCGTTGTGTAACCCTTCAGTCAAACTATGAAAAACTGTGATGTCTGTCCTATTGTACAATTAAATCAGGACTCAAAAGGACCGAATAAATAGCAAGAAAATCCATGAATGCTGAAGTTGCTTTAAAGGTGACCTATTATGTTTCCCTGAACAGGTTAGGATTGATCCATACAAAACATCTTTCTTACATTTTTAACTCAAAATCATACATTTTAGGGCATCCTGTCACTTTAAATCCAAAAAAGCTGCTGCTGGCCAACCCCACCAACTCAAAATTTACACTCACATGAAAATGGCTGCAAACAGATACACAATTATACTACTGTTCATCTTTGAAAAGCATTAGTAGAGTCTCCTGCACATCCAACAAGAATGCAGGAAGTGGTTTCTGGATGGTAAGTCAACAATGAAGCATCGGTCTTTTCCAGTAGCCATTGTACAAGCGCATACAGCAGTAAAACGAGCTGACCAAATGTGCTGGAGCTCAGTTTGGGTTGCTAGGTAACAGGCAGTGCCTGCTGAGTCAGCTAAAAAAATCTGTATGTTCTTTTAGCAGCTCATTTTTCAGACACCAAAAAACAGAAACTTTGTACAAAAACCGTTGGATGTTTTTTAAGAACTTTAGCTTCTTTAGAAGCTCCAGAATCCCAGATTGAAGTGCAAAAATATAAAATTTGCATGATAGGCCTCCCTTATATGAAACAAAAGTGATTTGGATCAGTACATTGAATATTCAAAGTTAAAACCTGACAACTATGTATTTCACATAAAATCCAGATATTCTGCTGTGATCATTTTCTTATAAAAAAAAAAGGAATTTATTTGTTTACTTGTATTTTTTTAATGTATTTCTAATCTTGCATAATGTCATCCGTGATCCTATTTTCCTTTCTTCTTCTACATCTCCCTCTCTCTCTCTGCAGCTTTTTCTGCAGAACAATTAGTTAGAATTAAGCTTTCAGCCGGCAGCGTAGTTAAAGCAAACACTCCCTGCCAAACACACACAGTGAGTCAGAAGCTGTCGCAGTGTCACCTTGCACTTCGCAGCAGAGTGACGGAGTGTCGGCAGGGTCATGCCCGGGTGCTGCCGTGTGCGTCTGGCCGCCTTGACATATGGAGATGTTCCTCTGACTCGCTGTGTGTGATCGGTCGCAGGGAGGCGAGGCTTGAGAGCAAACATACCCAAGATGTAGAGGCAGATCAAAAGTTTGACTTTGAGGCCACAGCTTGGGTTGTGGGTGGAAATGGGAAGTTTGGATCTGTACATAGCTGAATTTCTCCCCAAAGAATTGGGAGTTAAATTCAACAGAGGATAGTGAACCACAAAAATCTGATAGATTTAGAGAAAAAAAAGAGGTGAATCAAGATTTTTCTCTATGACTATACGTTAGACAGAATGAGTCACCTGTTTTAAAATGGGGGGATTTAAATAATATTTGATGAATATGACCACATAATAACAAAAGAAGCATATTTCTATAGTACAATGTCAACCAAATAGATTCATTTGAAGCTTTTAAGTTAAATTAGATGGATGAAAAGATCATGTTTGCTTAAAATGCTAAAATAATTGCAATCCAAACATGAAACATAAAACTTTGGTTAGCATATTTACAACAACATGAATTTACTGTCCTAAAAAAAAAAACAATTTCGCTGGAAAATAAATTGTCCCAGAAGTTATTGAGATAAACAATAATGTTGTTTTCAAGTGCTAATGGCATCATAAAGCGAGAACACATTCTCAAACATTAATAAACTTTAAATTCTAATGAACATTTACAAGTGGAAGACATTTTAAATATCCAAAATAAATAAACAAAAACAGCAAATAAAATGAATTATGAAGCCTCTGCAAACAAAACTGTCCTTAATGAAAAGGCCAAAGCACCAAATCGACGACTTTTGTCTTTCAGCCTTTGGTATAAAGAGAGACAGGAAAGACAAAACGATAAATGATGCAAATGGAAATTATTGAGCTCGTTTTGATTTATTATATAATTATTTGATTTATTGCTAATTGTAAATGTGTACCAATATAAAACAACTGAAACTACCGAGCTATGACTCACCGTCAGACAATAAAACCTGAAGCATCACTTAAAACGATCCTTCAACGTTCTGGGATGGGAGGATTTCATTTAGGTTTTTCAACAATGTTAAGATGAGCTCAGCAGGCTTGGAACATTTTGTTCTGCAAAATGTTATGACATAAAAATCTATCATTGAGAGTTTCTTTTTAAAACTGAGAATTATCCTGTCTTTTATGACATTAGTGGAGAAGCATTTCTATTAACCGCAGAGAAAGAAAAGAGTAAAAACCTTTTTGAAACCTTCCTGAAAACTATGAATCGCTGCTGGGATCGTCTGGTGATTATAAAAAACTGATAATCTAAAAATTAGGATGGAGGATCACAGCCATTGTAGACAGAAATAAATTCTGACAATTCAATTCTGAGAAAAGTTTGCCCTAAGTTGTGAAAAGTCAAGAACTGCCATCCTTCAATTTTACCACCTTGACAGTGTTATAAAACATCATTCTGAGCACTATAAAAAACAAGTTGACTTTCTGAAATTTATCTCAAAATGTCAGTTATTTTCTTGCTAATTTTTTACTTTTGAATCTCGCAAGTTTTCCTGTTTTTTCTAGAAAATTTCTGAGATTATTCTCAAAATGTCTGAGTTTTCTGGCATTTACAAAATTACATTTACTCCTTCTCCTCATTGTAGAGAACTGCCATCCTTCAATTTTACCACCTTGACAGTGTTATAAAACATCATTCTGAGCACTATAACATTTTAAGGTCACTGGAATAAATTTTCCAAGTTCACAAGAAAGCTCTGAGATTTTCTTGAAAATCTCTTCTTTAATGTATATTTTGAATGAATATATAAAAAGAGTAAAAATTAAATGAAGATTGGATTATTTTACTAAGACGTTTTTCATCAAAGTGTGTAGTATTTCCATTCTCCCTGTGTTTAAACCTCAGCCTTCTGTTTGTACTCCAGCTTTATGTTACAGAGTCTTCAGTGACTCTAAAGCCCTCTGAGAGAACGACTGATGAAAAGGGAAGAAGCAGAGAACAGGAGGACACAGAAGGCCAAAGGAGCAGGTGGCTTTGTGTGCGCAGCATATGCTTGGATGCGTGCCTCGACTCCTCACCTCCAGCGTGGTCAGCACTATCTTCTCCACAGAGGAGAAGTACGCCTCCCAGAGGAACTGAGTCTGCTGTCTGAGCGACAGGATCTTGTCCTGGTGGATGGAGCGCACCGTGGTCGGGATCTGTGAAAACAAGCAAAGCTCAGCGATGCCACAAACACCGACAGAAAATTCAACAGATGAAAAGCAAACTACAGTGCATTGTTTAATTAGAAAATATACTTTACTATACAGTGGGGGTTTTTTAGGGTTTTTTATGCCTGATAGTCCGGTAGACTCGATTTGATTGGGTTTATTACAATTTCAGCTGCTGCATTTTGATTTCTCACCTCACTGTGTCAAATAAACCAAACTAATTGAAAAACCTTTTCCCCTCCTCACCTGTGGTGGCGCTGCAAAAAAAAACTATTGAAGGAAACAACATGAAAAACACTGAGCGCAACTTCCTTCTTTACAAAGTGTAAACAAAAATGGAGTAACATCAGATTTCTTTTTTGTCTTTGGTAAAAAACCACGAGTCATTTCTCTTTTTAGCGCTAGACTAGCATGTTTGTTTTGGTTGTATTTACCCAGAATGCTCTGCGTTTTAGTCTGCCTCCTGCTTTCTGAGCGGTCTCCAGTCGGCTTGGTTTTTTTAACATATGAATTCGAACCGCACCAGAGTTCACTTCAAATGAACCAAGACCAGAGTTTAATTTTATTTCGACGCAACTGCAAAAACAAGTAAATTTCAAATGGAGAGAGACTGACAAGAATGTGATGTATCACAGTTTACCTTAAAACCAGTTGTTTATAATCACATAAAACAAAATAAATCACGCACATTATCATGCTAATGTAACGACAAATGCGACCCCCTACATTTATCTTGTAACTTGTAAAATGGACCTGCACTGTACTGCTTAGTGGAAAAAGGCATTTGTGTCAGAAAGCTTAAGTTTGTATTTAAGGTTTCCCTATTTTTTCCCTCTTTTTGTGACTTTAAAAGCCTGTAAATGTAACAAAAGTTGAAGAAAGTTTAACTGGCAAAAGAATATTTTAGCTTTGAAACCATAACAAAGAGACAAAAAGTAATGTTTTTTTATGAATCTGCTGTTTCTGCCCTTGAGCAACACTTGAGATGTTGACGCTTGAAGGAGCAGGTCAAGTCCCGTCACTCAGGATTCAGCTCAGGTCAAGAGTCAAGTCTTCATTTCTCTAACTCTAGGAAGCCTTTGGCATTTTGGGAGGTACTTTAATTTGCTTTTTAGCTGTGAGCGAAATGGCAGGATCAAGCCTGCTGAGCATCAACTCGCATTTCACATCCAGGTCTCAGCAAGAAAACTAATAGGGTATTTACCAAAATGTCAGACTTCACCTTTAAATGTAACCCCTTCAGGTCTAAAGTGTTAATTAGCTGGAAAATATCGAAGCAGGATCTTCAAAAGATCCTTGGAGAGTTTTTTTTTATTTTGGTTTATGAATAAAACTAACAATAAATCAATAAGAATATGTATTGTGATTGATACGTTATCAATATAAATAGATGGGCTGTCTTGCAGAATATTCACACCTCAAAAACACAAAATCTTACCAAGTATTTTTGACAAAACTAACTTAAAGGTAACTTTTTAGCACGATATAAATGCTTGTTTCAAGTAAATAATTCCTTAATACTGATGAAACATTTCTTGTTCCATAGGCAGATAAATTAATTTAGAACATGGGAAAAATGTTTTGTTACAAGTGAAATAATCTGCCAATGGAACAAGTACATTTTTGTCAATATTAAAGAAATTATTTACTTAAAACAAGCTTCTATATCTTGCTAAAAAGTTAGTTGTAAGTGAGTTTACTGAGATATTTGCACTAGAAAATAGACCAAAATTACTTGATCAGATTTTGTTTTTGCATTGCAATAAATAGAACATTTACTGACCTATAATCCTGAACCGCACAGTATTCTGGGGGATGTAGGCAGAGGAAAGTTGGTGGAATCAACTGACTCGCTCACTCTTTGGTTACCTAGCAACAACCTTTTGAGTAACTGGCACAGCAGCAGTTTAAGGTTTCTCCACTGTGCCTCATAACTGCTTAACAGTAATAAATAACAGCCTGGAGTGAAAACTGTGCCAGTTTGACAGTATTTTAGATATCTAAAACAAAAAACTAATCAATAATTATCAATAGTTATGAATCATTTTAAAAAACAACAACATGGGAATGTATTTTATTCAACAACAAAAATAAATTTTAAAGGCTGCGAATAAGCACTTGATCTTCAAAAAAAAGGCTTTTATAAAAAATTTGAAAGTGCTGCAGCATTTTCTCTACTGTTTCTATCATTAAGTAGTAGCACATAGTCATTAATCATATGTACTTTAAAATAACAATAAAAACATAGCCACACTAGCCATTATATCTTAATTCATAACAAACATTAGGAGAATAATTCAGGATGGCTTAAACACATTCGGTGCTGCACATATCGAGTTCCTGATGCCAAACAATATTATCACGTACTTCATTCAAATTAAGATTTAATGGGCATGTAATTACTTTTCTCCCTATGAAGCACAGGCAATTCCAACCAAATTCATTGGCTTGGTCTGTTTATTTGCCCTCTCATAACAATCTAAGGCGCTGTGAGACGTTTTGAGGGACTTTGTATGCTGCTGGAGTTCTTCTTTATTGATAGCCACGTCATCCTAAAGCGAAACAAACCCGGATCGGACTGAAAGCCCGGGTTTGGGTTCGACTGCTGATTTGTTGGGAGCTTCCAGGTGACAGACAGAGGAAGCGATTTTGTGAGAGAGCTGCACATGAGCCGTTACCTGCAGGAGGAGTCTCTCGTCGCCGATGACTGCGGCGGTGTTCCAGTCGATGATTTCAGAAAAAGGAAGCTCCCATCCGTTACTCAGCATCACCGGCACACACGCAGCCTGAGACACACAAAGAGGGAAGCCATGTGTTTTTAATCTATGATGCATCAATGTGATTTTCTGCTAAATAAGCCTGCCCATCTTTATGAGATTTGTAAATATAAAATATGGGGAAAGAAGTGTAAAGGTGACCTAAGCTTAGGATACGTTCAAAGCTATAACCAAACATGTTCAATACATTTTTTGCCCAGAATTATTCTTAGATAATGAGATTTTAGTTTGCTGAAATCTGGTTTTTGAGCTCCTTTAAAGCGCCTTGTCACTTTAAATCCAAATAAACTGCTGTTGGCCACGCCCCCAACTCAATGTTTACACTTAGATGAGAAAATGGCTGCAGACAAATGCACAGTCAACAACAAAACACTTGTCTCTTCCAGGAGGAAGCTGTAAACACCAGCTGACCAAACGTGCTGGAACTCAGTTTTGGTTGCTTGGTGACGGGCCGAGTTCCACTGGGGTTGCTAGGTAACACTCTGGGCTTACCTCAGGTTAGTAGGTTAGGGGAAGCCTGGTGATTTGGGATGTAACTTCGGGAGGTTTTTCAAACTACTGGGTGTTTTTCATGCACTTTAACTACTTTTAGAAGCAACAGAAACCCAAATGGAAGTTCAAAAATGCACAAAATGGGAATTTTGCATAAGTCCCTTTAATTTTAAGGTTGGGTCCATTCAAGTGCTGAACCGTTAAAGCTGGTAATGTTGGGCATTCCCAAACAACTCATCTTCAAGGTTCCTATAGTAAAAATATTTTAAAGATTATTTTAATAAAACAAAATCAAAATGAATGAAGGATAGACAATAAAGACAAACAGAACAACGGATGAATGGACAGACAGAGTTTTTCCCCCAGTGTATTATAAGCCTGGAGGGCCACCAGGCTTTACTTGTGCCCCCATCAGGCTAAGCATATCTTATTTATTTGTTTGTTTGTTTTTTATGTTAGTATTTTTAAGATTTTATGGTTGGTATTCAGATATTAATAAATCAATCAATCAAATTTTATTTGTACAGCACATTTCAGCAGCAAGGCATTTCAAAGTGCTTTACATCAAATCAGACACAAAAACACAATGCAACATAGAATCAACAATCAAAACACATATTAATCTTCTAATAACACATAATTATCTAAATATATTTTCAAATTTCCTTTAAAAAATGTTTAACTCAAAAACAACAAGCCCAGGCTTAGGAAGTTATCTCGAGGAAACTTTGGCCATATGGATGAATAAACGGATGGATGATAGACAGAAAACTAGATAGATGGAAAAAGAAATGGACAGACAAATGGGTAAATAGAGAGAAAGAGAGCCGGATAGAAAGATGGATGGCAGATAGATAAACTGACAGATGGATGATAAATGGATGGATGGATGGATGGAGAGATATATGTGTAAACGGACTGTAAACAGATGTATGAATGAACAGATGAATAAGCAGATGCATAAGCTTTTAGAGGAGACAAAAATAAACTCTGAAAATACAAATATTTTAAATTTTTTATCATTATGCAGGCCTGAAGAAAAGGTTACACATCCTGGTATCATAGCAACACAATATAAAACATGAGCTCTGACCCAATACCTGATAAATAAAAATAAGACATGTGTACAATCCAGATCAGGAGCAATATATAGGCCCAGAGAGCAAACATGTATCTATTGATATACTGTGGTTTATTATTCTGCAGTGAAAACAGAAGAAATAAAGTTGAAAAAACCCCCCACCAAATTATACAACATTTGATCCCACAGCAGCAACACGTACAAAGTCTGAGATGTTTAAAAAGAATATCTTAATTACTTGGTTGGTATGTGTTTACTGGATTTATAAAAGATCTCTAAATCATTCACAAGACGCAAAGTAATAAATAAATAAAAACAAAACAAAAAAATCAATGAGACGGAGCGCGCTCAGAGTTTAAATTCTTTGAACCTAATATCAAGTGTTCAGCGTTTGTGTGTGGCTATTTTCTTCTGCTTCAGTTTGAAATGGTAACATCAGGTGTGGGAGAGTTTATTACTCAGAGGTGGTGAGCTGCAGGATTGATGAGGAGAAAAGGGAACATAAAAAATAAAAAGATCAAAAGCCAAAAGGAAAGTGGATACACAGACTTAGAAACAGATGAAAAGCGGGAAGATAGTGAGGCTGAATGTGACCTTTGGCAGAGGGATGCAGGGATGGGCGGAGAGCTGCAGAGAACAGGTGGTGTGTGTGTGTGTGTGTGTGTGTGTGTTGGTAGTTTGATGTAATGACAGCCCTGTCACTCCCGGGTCATAAAGGTGTTGTCTGAAGCAGCGCCGGCCCCCGGGCTCCACAGATGCGGCGGCAGCAGCCGCACGTGAACCAAAAAGACGACGCTGACCTCAAAGCGGAGCGGCATCCGCATGCAAAGCTCAAAAGCCTCCACACTCTGCACCCTTCATCTCCAACACGACTGTGCAAACTGCTGGATCATTGAGTCAGGCAAATAGAGGAAGGAGAGAAAAGGGCATATTTCACTCTTGAGTGAAGTGCAGTAGGGGTGTGCGTGTGTGCGGCGTGTGTGTGTGTGTTTGTGGCTGCTGATAGTGAGATAAGCACGCTTCTGAGGGCGCACTCTGTGGACAGAAGTGTTTGGAAAGGAGAGGTAAAGGACAGTGCAGCGGAGAAATGGGTGAATGGGGGGGACAAGTGAAGCTGGAGGAAGAAAAAAAATCTGTCTCCACTAAGAAATAAGAGCAGTAACAAGTTATGACTGATCCAGAAAGCCTCAAAATCCTGCAGCGTGCAGCAGGTCAGTGTGGCTGTCCTGGTAAAAGCTGCAGTACACAAATTATAAAAAAAAAAAATGTTTTTTTACATGTTTAAAATGCCACCATGTCCTGACAGTATAAGACAGATAACTGATCTGTGTTAGAGGTGTAATTATGATTCTTTTTAGTAATGGAAGGTGACGTTCAGTGTGTTTGTGCTTCTCTTTTTCTTTGTTTTTTACCTGCAGTGCCTCGAGGAACCGAAAGGAGCCCAGACGTCTGCCGCGGGGCACCAAGCAGAAGGTGGAGTTGTGGAGCATCTCCTTGTAGTCATATCTGCAAAATAGACACAAACTACCTGTGAGTTCACCAACACAGCAGGTTTTATTTTATTCACTTCAAATAAGTTTTTAAAAACAGAGAAAACAAGAAACACACAGGAACAAAAATAATAAGCTTACCACTTCTGTTCTGTTTGAAAAGAAGCAAGAAGTGAATTTAATTAAATGGATCCCTTATCGACCCCGTTATAATCAGAAATGTGTAAATGAGAGAATGTTGTGGTATTCATCCAACTTACTGTTCTAAAGAACCAACAAATAATATATAAAAACTAAATGATTGCAAACTGACTCTCATAACAGGAGAAGCTGTTTAATTAATTAATTTTATTTCATTTATTCTTGTATTTATTTTAGTAAATGTTTATTTTCTTTTATTATTTATTTTTTACTATATTTTTTAAATATAGTAAAATATAGTGGAGGTGTTTTGGTGAATAAGACGTTTATGGCTCATCATTATATATGTAAACATCTTTGTTCTGTGTACAAAAGTATCAATCAAATAACAGCACATCAAATTTACTGACCCATAAGTATAATTTATAATAATAGTAATCAATCCATTTTCTGTTCACCCTGGACAGGTCGCCAGTCTGTCGCAGGGCAACACAGAGACAGACAGGACACACAACCATCCACACACACCTTCAGAGAGACCAATTAACCTGACAGTCATGTTTTTGGACTGTGGGAGGAAGCCAGAGAACCCAGAGAAAACCCAGGCATGCACAGGGAGAACATGCAAACTCCATGCAGAAAGACCCCGGGCCGGGAATCGAACCCAGGACCTTCTTGCTGCAAGGCAACAGCTCTACCAACTGTGCAGCCCTGATAGTAATACTGATAATTGTAAATAACAACTGGATGTACAAATAATGACCAATTTGTTGCCAATGTATAGACACCATAGTGTTATAACAAACATGTAAAATGAAATATAATAAAATAATAATAATCTGCTAATAATGGAAATTGTAACACTGAAGAAAGAAGAATTAAAGGGATATTAGGTCCAAATTAAAAATGTAAATCAGCTGAAACACTGATTTCCTTTAAATCAAGGCTAAAACTCCCCAACAGTTTAGAGTTTGAGTCATAATAAATGGAACATTGACCAACATATTCTATGTGTAATGATGAATTTGATGTAATGTTTGTTATCGGTTTCTCAACTGGTGACTGTATGATGTTTTTCTGACTTCTTATTCTTCTGATTTTATGACATAAAGCAGTGATCCCCAACCACTGGGCCGCGGACCGGTATTGGTCCGTGAACCAATTGGTACCGGGCCGCGCAAGAAATAATTAAATATGTCCGTTCTATGTATTGAGTCTGGAAGAGCTTTTATTCTGAAAATCCTAAGCGGGATGCTGTCGGTTACGTCTTGCGCGCCAACATGCAGCAGAATGAATAAGAAACAACGGCATCAGTCTCTGTCCTTACGACGCCTCCCCCACCGTCCCGCAGAAAATTTAGAAAGGGTTGACCGGTCCGCTGTACTAAAAAGGTTGGGGACCACTGACATAAAGTACTTTAAACTGCTTTGTTGCTGAATGTGATATAGAAATAATCTTGGTTGTTTGATTAATGGTACATTTGCACTTAGACTTTAAAAGGCAGTTGAAAAAAGGGAAAAAATAATCTTTTGTTGGTTGTTTTAATCCCATTTTCACTTCACATCCTGTTTCTACTTCTTGCTTTCTTTCCTTTCTGTCTTCAGCCACTTTGCCAGCTAATTTTCCCTCTACTCGACATCTTTTCACTTCTTCCAGCTTTCTGTCCCTCCTGCAGCTTCCTGATCCCTCCATTTCTCCAGCGAGGTGTGTCTTATTGCTCTCCAAACAGGGTGATCAACCCTGCCAGGGGTAATGAGCTGAGAGTGACACCTGCTTCCACCACACAGCTGGCTCCGTCTCCGTGTGATAAACCGAGACAGAAGTGGAGAAACCGAGTGTATCTGTGCATCAGTCTGGTTGTTCATGCTGCTTTTCCATGTTTTGACAGGTATGTGTGGAAACTATTATATTAGATGGATGGTTTAGTGGAAATGCCAGTTTTTGTTCTTTTTATCTGTCAGAGTCTTCCTGTTTTCCTGAACTCTCGTCAAATTATCTGTGTTCTAGATAACAGCATCACACTGTAGTGCAGATGTGACCTGAGACTGACAGACACAACTGACTCAGCGTTTTCTGACTACGGATAGTCCCTTTGTTATGACTTATTTGCTCATAGGGCGCCGCTTATCTCCTGCGCTGACGTTAAAGTCACACTGTTTTTGGTTATTACAGTGGCTCGTATTTTTGCGACACTAGGCAGACAGGAAGGAGGGTGAAGAGAGAGGGGAAGACATGCGGCAAAGGTCGTTGGGACCGGGAGTCGAATCCGTGACATCCGCGTCGAAGACTAAGGCCTCCAAGCGTGGGGCGTGTTAACCCCCTGTACCATCACAGCACGCCCCAGGAAGACATTTTAAATATCCAAACATGAATAAACAAAACAACAGAAACAACAAAAGAAATGAATAAATGAATGAAAAAACCAGAGCACCAGACTGAAAACTTTTATCATCTAGCTTTTGGTAGAAAGAGAAATTATCAGAAGCTCATTTTAATTTAACGTGCGATGAATTGATTTACTGTGACAGGCCTGTACACACTGTCCTTTTCAATGTGCTATGCATTATAAAATGAAAATGAGCCTACAGGTTCTCCAGGTTTGAGGTTAAAAGACTTCAGAGGCAGAAAATCATTTCTAAAGTAACTATAATCCATACAAGGTGAAGGTTACAGGACACTAACATAGATCCTGCACCATTGATGATGCTGTGGCTGTGCTTTGCGCAGGAGTGTGACAGTGCCTGCTAATGCTTCCTCAGTTTTGTTACATTGCATACGGATTAAATCGAGCGGTTGACTTCCTGTTTTTTCCTCTCAAACACAAACCCGGTAGCCGCCGAACGTCTCCTCTCAAGCCCCGCTTCACTAATGTGTGGGAACATGAAGGCCGGCGATAAAAATCCCACCCTCATTCACACCTACGTGTCGCAGAGCATCCTCACAGTTATCGCAGACTCGCAAAAACGAGAGCGGCGAGGACAGGCGACAGCTGCACGCCCTCACACTGTCGTGCCATCACCTGTCGACGGGACGAAGAAGCCATCTTAGCTCATTTCCAATGCCATCTGTCCACCCGCACGCCGCGTGAGTAAGTTAACAGCCCACAAGACACACCGGCATCTGAAGGCAATGAATATAAATGTGGAGTTTAATGAGCAACAGTCATGTAACAAGTCTGAGCAGGCAGTTCCACTGCCTCATCTTTAATATGATACAGATTGCTTTGCATTTGTCTCCATTTTTTTCCATGTCTCTACAAGCTGAAAAGTTGCTTTATGTCCTTTTCAAGCCTCTCAAGAAAACCTTCCCACATCATTCACCTAACAGATCATTTTCTTTTCACTGAAGAATGTTATAGAAGCATCTTTCTTTGCTTCCCGTTGTTGCTGTGTTGTGTTATTTTCTACAATAAAGAAGCTCTTCAGTTTTATTTGAGCATAAAAACCATCAAAACGACACAATGTGCTTCTGTGTGAACTTTGCTTTTTTCATTAACCTGCATCTGTGTGTGTGTGTGTGTGTTTGTGTGTGTGTGCAACAACCACCTGAATCAGTATTAGCAGCCCACATCTGAGGGACTGGAAACACAAATGTAATAAGTAAGGTCAGGCAAGAGGAGACTACAACACAGTCAGAATGAAACCAGAACCAAATAGGATGACCTCAGCTTCTGCAGCCTTTTCATGATTGTTGAGAAACTGAATCGGGTGTTTAGTCCCTAATGAGAGCATGCTACAACACTGCCATGGTAACCCGTCATTAAGAGCTTTCACTTGCACATAATTACTCAGAGACGTGCATCATCCTGTCAGGATGTGAAGGTACTGAAGAGGGAACTGATGGGAATTACATTTATTTTAAGAAGCACATGACTGTGGTAATGTAGTAGGAGTGATCGGTATTTCTATTTATGTTGCTGAAATAAATCAGATTGAGGTGATCTTTAATTTGGCAGGTTTTAAATTAAAGAGAACCTATTATACAAAATTGTATTCGAAGTACAATGGCTGCTGGAAAAGGCAAGTGTTTTGTTGTTGATTGACCATAAAAAAAACCACTCACTAAATTCTGGTTGGTTGTGCAGGAGGCTCTACTTCTGCTTTTCAAAGATGTACAGTTGTGTAATTGCGTATCTGTTTGCAGCCATTTTCAAGTGTGAGAGTAAGTGCTGAGTTGGTGGACGTGGCCAGCAGCAGCTTATTTAGATTTGGCAAACTAAAATTTCATTATCAATTAACAATTTTGTGCAAAAAATTTAATGAACATTGTTTGCGTCACCAGACTTATCCTAAGCCGTTTAAAGAAGCATAATAAGTCATCTTTAAGAGTCAGAAAAAAAATTTAATATCTCATGAGTGGTGGATTTGATGGATAAAAATAACCGCTTGCTACAACCACAGTATACAGAACACCGCCTATGACTGCACTGAACCTCAGAGCAGAGTGGGTATAGCAACAGAAGACAACAAGAGATGAAACTCCTGTGAGAACAAGAACAAGAACAATCTGAGGCCAAAAGTTGAAAGCGGCTCATCAAAAGTTGACAATAACAGATGGGATGTTACTTGGTTCAATGAGTCTTCATTTCAACTGCAACATTCAGATAGCAGAGTCAAAATTTGGCGTAAACAAAACGAAAGCACTGATCCGTTCTGTCATATCAACAGTTCAGGGTTGCAGTGGTGTAATGGTGTTCTTTAATAGTACAAAACATGGAGTGAAAATGTTTTATTAATGCTTTTCTTCACAGAAAAGCATAAAGTTTTGAAGCAAAAACTTGTGATTTCATCAAGAATTTCACAATTGCGGTGTTTTCATTAAATAAGAAATGCAACTGCAATCACACGTGAATAAGTCTGCACACCCAATAAATCACTGATGAACAGTCTCTACCATCATCCTCCTACCACTTCCTGTCGTCTTCTTCTTCATTTCTGTCAGTAGTAACATCCAGTTGTTGATCGTGTGTGATGTGAAAATATACGGTACAGCCTAAAAGTTTGGACATAGCTGTGTGTCCAAACTTTTGGTCTGTGCTGTACTAATTTCGGTACAGCTGAAAAACCACCTAAGCCCAGCACAAAAATTTTGTGAAAAATATTTTTATCTCCCTAAATTGTCATTTCTATGAAGCAAATTTATTTTCATAATTTCAATTTGTGCAGTTTTACGGTCAATGGAATCGCAGCAAATGTCTCTATTTCACATAAAAACAAAAAAATTACTTGATAATTCAGAAGTTTAAGAACTCAACAGGGAATTTACTAAAATAAATGTACAGAAGGACAAAATGAGAGTTTAGTTTAGTTAAGGTGCAACAGAGTTTCATTTTATTTCACTGCTGCCAACAAATAGACAACTAGACAGTCCATCAGCTAAATGTGGTTTTCCAGAGTGATGAAAACTCTCAACCCCACCTAGTCTGATTGCCTTCAGAGGAGCAGAGAGAAAAAAGATCCAATTTGCTGCTTTTTGTGACTCCTTTTACATCATCCTCCAGGACTTCTTTCATGTACTCCTCCTCACTCTCACTAATTTCTGTCTTCCAAATGTGAGTTTATGTGTGAGTCGGTTAAATGATGGGTGTCCGGAACAAAACCAGAACTATAAAACTGTGGAGGCTTGTGAGCAGAACGCAATTTGAGCTCTCAAATTGATAAAAATGATTGGTAAATAAACTATTCAATTGTCAAACTTTGGTTTAAACTTTTGGTTACCTGTGACTCACAAAACACTACATCAACTACCACGTGTCAAACTCCAGGCCCGGGGGCCAAATCTGGAACGCCGTAGCTTTTTATGAAACTACAAATTACATCAATAAGTCCCTCCAGTTTTTCACAAATCTGCAAAATTCACACAAAATCAACAAATTTTCACATTTTTTCAGATTTTACTGAAATGTTTCTCAAAATTGGCGAAAAGCATTTAGTTTTAGTGACTGCTGCCTCAGCCTTACTTGATGTCAAGTTATAGTCTGTGACCAATATGGAGATTAGTAAAAAGTCACATTTAGTATTATGCATTAGCACAAATATTATAAAAATTCCTTAAAAATTACAAATATTTCTAAATTAGCACCACAAAATCCGTTATTTTGATTGCAGAAAAAACAGAAAAACAATTACAAAATCCTGGATGGACTGATCAGTGTGAAAAGATGTTCAATATTATTTAATTTGAATGCTAAAACAGATATTTATTGATAATTTAACAATTCAAAGGGTTTCATGAATACATCCTGGCCATCCGGCCCTTTAAGAACATTCAGATTTTTGATATGGTCCAAAATGAAGATGAGTTTGACACCCCTGAACTAAAACATGATAATTACTAATTAAAGGGTTACATGTAGTCATGTAATTTAAAACAAAAATAAGAGAAATAAAAGTTTAATAACAGTATGTAGCTGAAAAACAAAAGTCCTCAAACGCCCACGAAGGATAAGTGTGTAAGCTGGAGCTTATTGTTGTGCATGTTCCCAGGAGAATGCGACAGATGTGCCGGATAAATGCAGTCCTGACTAACAGAGATAGAGTTTGGTGAAGGGGAATGTGAGAGTGTGTTATTCATGGATCCATCCAGCCGTTTCCCTGTGTAAACATTTAAGGCAGATAATGTGTTCTCACATGGGCAGAGTGACAAACATGAGCTACAGAAGCATCTGCAGTGTTACTTTGCATTTATGTCCGTTCAGTCGCTACATCTCTACTTATTTACCCCACAGCTGTGTATTTAAGAGTGTGTGTGTGTGTGTGTGTGTGCGTGTGTGTGTGTGTTGGCATCTGTGTGAGCACATCCGGAAATGTGTGTGTGTGTGTCAATTTTGTTCAATTTTCCTCCATTGCCGTACAACTTCTGCTATACACGGACAAACTAATTCATTATCATTCCTAGTTTGCGTTCATTTGCCAGCTTATGCTAGCTCCAATTAGCATTCTAGCATGTAATGTTACAAATGTCTGGCTAAATAAACAAGTTTCTGTACAGCAGTGAAAAAACTGAGATCAACTGACTAAATTTAGGAGTGTTTATAAAGGAATGGGGCAGCAAAACTAAAGAAAAATCGCAACAGTTACAAGCTAGCTGCTCTGTTGACAGTAAACGCAAACAATCTTAGCGCTGTAATAGGCTAGCTCCAATTAAAGGGTTAAAGGCTAAGAAACATATAATAAAGTGTTTAGACACTTTTTCACATCACAAAATACTCATGCATTTACAATTTACCCGAGTATAAAATGTGCAACACTTACAAGCTAGCAGCTTAGTTGATGCTAAACGCTATCAATCTTTCTAATAGGCCTTAGGTCAAGGTACAGCTTATGCCAACATTCAGGAATGTAAAGCAACAACGATCTGATTAGTCAGTAAAAAAGGCTTCTGTAGTCAAAGTAGTGACAAAATTGATATTCAAAAAGATTAATTAAGTAATTATTTAAAGTAAGTTTAAATAATTTAAAGCAGTTCCAAGATTGCGCTATGTAATAAGTAATAAAAAGAAATGTCAAGTCATTTAAGTTATTTAACATAAGCTATTGATAGGTAATCATTATTTTATTTATCATTAAGAGGGAATTTTATCATCATGAAAACTGATTTTTGACGATAACTAATCGATGGCATATGCAAACCTGAAAAACTAAAATTATGTTTGGGATTTTTAATTTTGGAATATTTATCAATCTGGTTTCCTGTCTTAATACATGAGCTCATAATTCTTGTCTGCTGAATTTCTGAAGCGGCTGCTCCTTCCAAGATGAGTTAGCACACAGCATGGATATGTCATCCCATGACTAATTATTATGTCTATTGATTGATATCCAAACTACACAGGCTACGTTTTAATTTCATGACTTTGGCAACTGTGTAAGAAACATTCCAACAACCTCCAGAAACCTTTGGATAAGCCCACGCTAGATGTCATGAATTAAACAACGTGGGCTCAGACGTGAAGAAAGACCATTAAATCTAAAGAAAAGGCCACTGAGAAAGGGGAAAGCCAAGCCATCGTGTACAGACAAGCGAGGCCTGTTGAGGAATCCATTCAATGATTGATGCAGCAGACACATACACATTTTATTGCAGCCAATGATGACATAAGCCAGTTTCAGAGTCTTGCAACAGTTAGAATATCTATTTAACCTTTTGCCACATTTCAGCTGCAGCCTTTCCTGTAATTTATTGGGATTTTATGTGACAGATCAACACAAAGGAGGATATAATTCCGAAGAGGAAGCTAAAAGTTGCATAGTATTCAATTTTGTTTTTAGGTACATTTGTATGTGGATGCCTTAGTTCCATGCTTTGCTAGCTAGCTTTATATGCAATTATTTGCAAAATTTTTGGGGTGCGTTTTCATCAGCTTCACAAGTTGGGAGCCTAAACCTTTTGCAATGATACTGCCACCACCATGTTTCACTATGTGGATGCCCTGTCCATTACGGTTTTTGCAATGGCCTAAAATTGTGCTATAAAGTTATCACAAAACCACAACAACAAAAACCTCATCTGCATCTATGGATGTAGAGTTTATTTTGGTTCAATATTTCCTTTTGAGGCTTAAAGACTACATAAAAGCATAATAACGTTTCTACGGTGGCCCAGAGAGGTCAACAAAATGCAAAAGTCCCAACACAAGTTATGGTAAACTTACTAACAAGTTTCGCTTTAGCATTTGTTCTGTTATAGATTTAGTTGTTGTGTTCCAGCTTTTTGCTGTAACTTTGCAGCTTTTCACAACTGCTTTGCGACTTTTCACTGTTGCGCTGTAGCTTTTTTTCTTTTGAGTTTGTTGACCCTTCTGAGCCACCATACTTTTCAACCTTCTAGGATACAAATCTCGCACAACGTTGAATGGCAAGACAAATAAATCCCACAAACATTTTTACATCAGTTCTTTGTCTGGTGCTCATCAAATTTTGCAAATAGATAAAACTGTTCTTATTTTGCAGATATAAGATATCTGTGTAAGAGTCAGCTCTCTGGGCATTTGGTCAAAATTCAGACATTAGAAAAAATTTAGGGAATGTTTTGATGCTTTGTGAAATAAACAAGACTACTAAACTCAAAGCTGCTCTAGACTAGTAGTTTTCTAATGAATAATTTCAAAGAAATCATATTTACCTTGAATATAAGAATTCATGCAAACAATCATGCTGTAATGTAATTTGTCTATAGAATTAGAAGTGCAGCACGTGGTAGTTTAAGACAAGGATGTGGATATAAATCCTAAACGTTATTATTTCAACATTTCACATATAAGTTATTCTGATAGATGATGTTAAATATAAAGTATCTTGACATGAAGATAGTTCAAACTGGAACAAGATCTCAATATGAAAGGTCTTTCTGCCTGTCAGCAGCTTTTTCCTCTGATGGATCGGTTATTACTTTTTTCTCCTCTCAGCAGTTCTCAGTCACTGTCACTGTAACTGAATTCAGTCAAATCACAACACCAGAATCATTTTCACAAATCCTAAACTACCTGCAGACATTCAGGAAATGTCTGGATTGTTACGGTCCATCAATATGCAGGCGCTCCACATCCCCCTTCACTGCTTATGTATATTAAGAATATCTCTGCTGCCAATACACGATGAGCCATACTCGTCAGACTTTCCCTGGAAAGCCCCTGTTGCTGAGCGCTGCAGCATGAATTACAAAGCAAACAGGTTTGAGGGATTTCTAAGATGTTCTGGTGGTTTTGTTTCTTTGTGTTGGATCTGTGTAACGACAGAAATGAGGGCTGGATGGCGAGCGAATCCAGGACCGCAAAGAATAAAACGTCCACACATCGTCTTATAGTGGAGTGAAAAAGTATTTGCACCCTAATAAAGGGATTATTTGTTTGTAAACACAGCACAACTTGACTGGAGAAAGCCTGGCTGGCATTTAAATTCTCACCGGTTGCTATGGTTACCCGCTTTCATCTTGCTGTTTTAACATTAGCTAGCATGTTGTCAGCATACTACAACTGTTTATCACAGCATAATAAAATAAGTTATTGACATTAGGGAATGAGATGCATCTAGATGATGCACTAAATGCAGGTGAGTCGATAAATCAATCAATCAATCAAACTTTATTTATATAGCACATTTCAGCAGCAAGGCATTTCAAAGTGCTTTACAACAAATCAAACACAAAAACACAATGCAACATGGAATCAACAATAAAAACACAACATCAAGTCAGATTCTGTCAATAAACCATCAATGACGAGAAATGGCAGAAAAGTCGGATTACCAAGCAATATTAAAACAATTTGCTCACAGAAAGATCATTAGCTCTCAATTAGATATGTTGAGTCTAAGACTAAAATGGTGAGCAATAAGGGCACGCAAAATTAGATGGAACAAAGATGTAGCTGCATCCATCAATGCAGGTGATGAGGTTAACCATCAGAAACTAAAAATGAAGCAGGATGAACAGAAAAATGGGCTAAAAAAACCTTGTGTAACTACAGAAGCTGGAAAGAGTTGCATTTGACAAAGAGAGATGATCTCGGCTGGTGGAGAGTTGTAAATTATTATTGTAAATAGTTTGAATAGATGAATAATATTTTCTTCCCTGCGTTCTGAAGGCGACATGCACAGTAAAGAGGCTGCTGATGCAACGTGACGTCGACTGATAATCCCTCTACTGAAAGGTGTTTTTGCTTCACATCTAATTTCACACCACCACGTTTCACCGCTGATACGTTGTTCTTTTCATGAACATTTTCATGTGTTACTTTTACTCCAGATACTTTACTCCAGAGAGAAGCCAGATGAAAACCCAGTTTCTTTATTGCTGCTGAATCATGAATGCTGACCTTAACAAAGGGAAGTGAGGCCAGCTGTGCTTTAAAAGCTGTTCTGGTTTCGTTTGTGACCTCCTGGGTTCGTTCACAATGTTCCTCAGAAGTTATTTTAATAGGCCAGGCAACATGCAACAGTTCTGAAGCAACTGTTACATGTTTCCCCCATTTGTAGATGACGGTTCCCAGTGGAGTACCAAAGCCTATTAGGTTGCTTTATTATCCTTTCCAGACCAACAAAAAATTTATCTGCTAAGCTTCCTTAGATCGTGTGAGATATTTTGGTCTGCTTCATCAGGTTCTACTTAGCATATTTTCCACACTATAAATCACATTTTTTATTTCAGTTTGGCTGGCCCTGTGACTTATTCACTTTTATATGCTTTTTTTATTCTTTGTGACGCATTTTTTGACTTATGTGTTAAATCTTAATTCACACTGAACAGCATAAATCAAGGATTAAACGTGGGCTGAAACAAAGTTTCTGCAAATCAATGTAAGACTTTTAAAAGCCACCTTGAATGAAATTCAAAACCAAAAACACTATAAAAATAAAGAATAGTTGAGGGACTTTGCTACATTACAATAAAGCATGGCAAAATGCCCATGACAGAGGCAACAAAGCTAGCAGCCTAGCTTGCAAGGATATCTTAGCAGCTATCTGTTATTATCCCTTAATGCGTCAAACTACGAAGATGTTTATATGTGAATCAAACGTTTGCCTGACAGAGAAGTCTTGCCAGAAAAATAACTACATTAAGTTGTCCTCCCTCGACAAATTTTAAGACTGATTGATGTCCAAATTACATTTTTTAAATGAATTTAAGGCATTTTAAAAACTAAATTTTAGACACACATCCCCATAACATTTGACAATTCTAAATAAATCTGACTACTGGAGTGACTTAGGTTTTTTCTTTTCATGAAGCATTCTTTGGACTTAAGCGGAAATACATAAAGTGATTTTTTGATTTAGAATGTTCAATAATTTCAATGAACTCAGATCCAGAAACGCACGGCTTTCTGGGAAATGTAGGCAGAGGAAAGACGTCTAATACCCTTAACATCCACCAGCTAAGCAAGGTTAGTGGAATCAAATAACTGACTCATTATGTGGTTACCTAGTAACTCACTCATTCCATCGTTACCTAGCAACAATCTGTTGAGTAAGTTAAAGCTTCACCTCTGTACATCATAGCTGCTTAAAAATAAAAAAAGAACTGCCTGGATTGAAAACTACAGATAAAACATGAGAGGTCATGACAGTTTGGCAGTCTCAGATATATATATAAAAAAGAATCAATAAATATCAACATCAGCTGATATAAAATGTTTATATCATTACAGGTTTTTCAACCCTAATCACGCCTGAGCCATGAATGCGGTTAAAACATTTAATTTATGATTTAACAAAGTTTGTATTTTCACATAGAAGCAGATTGGTTCGGATTAATCTTTTAAAAATAAAAACATGACGTTTGTATGAACACATAGGTTTGTGATAAATTAATTAATCACATGATAAAATAAAATTAGCTCATTAATTTTAATTTGATTGCTTTATTGTTTTTCTCTTTTTCTACCATAAACTGGTTAACAAAAGCCCTCAGTCTGGTCCTTTGCTTTCTTCTAAACCTTTGTTACCATGATAGACCTATTAACATGTACAATTTTAGACCAATATCAGCAACACAAGCTCTGGAGGGGGAAAATATTTTTTTTTATGGCAGTAATGTAAATTGTGACGCAGACTTACACACATCAGAAACTTTGCTTGCAGCTACACACTGACATCCCTGATTCCCGCTGCATATTTTACAAACACCCTGGTAACAGGAACCCTTCCTGGCACAAAGCTAATTCGTGATGACGGCTTTACCCTCGCAATCTTTTCAATTTGTCCTCTCGGATGCTTCCCCTGCCCGAGAGACCGCGGCAGTTTTTCAGTTACATTTAGCGTCTACACAGCAGTCAGAGGTGAAGTCAATTTCAACCCAAACGACAGCTACTCCTCACAAGTATTCAGAAATATTAGGCGTCGCCTAATATTCTTAATAAGGAGAAAAAAAACCTTCGCCGTTTTCCCCCCAAGCTAACAGAGTGAGTTTAGTAATGACGTTATATTCGGTTAATGTTAGCTAAATCGTGACTTCGCTACTACGTCACTAAATCACACGAGGGGCCGCGATCGTCGTTGGAAGTGAGGGATGGGACTATTGAACAGAGCAACTGAAATTGTTTTTCAAAGTTGTTTTTGCCAGTTTATTCACGGTTTCTACTCGTTCGAGTCGAGCTAATTTTTCTGTGAACGTAGCACACCTTTGCAGAAGCTTGAAAGAGCTAGCTTAGAAACGACCAATACCTCCTCCCTCCTAACGGGTTGACAGATATTACTGACTTTGCCTGAATTCAATCCACATGATTAATGTCACCATGTCATAAACAGCGTTTCTTCCAGCATTAAAAACACAAAAGACGAGATGCTAACCAGTTTTCTTCCATACATGCTAGGCTGCATGACGGCGCGGCACTATTTCCATGGTTACTAACGGTTAGACACGTACCTTCTCCAAAATGCAATATTGGACGTTTTTCTAATCACGCTTACTTATAAAGTAAATTAACGTTAATATTCTTACCTTGTTTAAAGTGTTCGCTACAAATCCGCGATTACACCCAGTCGGCTGCTATGTATTGCAGTCATCTTTCCTCATTAAAAGTTCTAAAATAAAATGTCTAGTGTAGTTTTCATCCTTGTCTTTTTCTGCAGCCGATCCCGCAGCACCCATGATCATTTTTAAATTTAAATCAACTAAATAGAAGCGATATTAATTTACCAAATGTCTGAAAAGGAGCGCATTGGTTGTTGTAACGCGCGTCGTGGAGGAGTGGGCGGGGTTTTGGAGAGCGTGACGTCACGTGCAAAGGGTCAACCGTTAAGCTTGTTAGCTACTAATGGTGTTATCAAAAAGTAGGTAGTACTGGTTACATTTACTTGAGTAAAAATGTACCTTTTTACTCCACTATGCTTTTTTCTTTTACTATTATTTCTACTCTTCATTGAGTCGATTGATTCTGCATTTAAAGAAATAAACTCCAGAGATTGGAAACCTTAGATTCTTAGATTTCTGCAATGTATGAGTTAATTTTTTATGCTAATTAGAACATAATTACTCAACATTTTGTACATGTCACTTTCAAATGAAAATGGTTATTTTATGTGAAAGGTGGCATAAAGGTTTGTTTATGTATTTATATTAAAGTAAAAGCTGGTTTACTCTGCTCCCCCTTGCTAATTTCCACTGGAGCTGGGTCTGTTGGGCAGCGAGATGACTCTAAAGATCGCTCTTTGTGCCTGTTTTCCTCCACACGCAGAGATAGAGTCAGTAATTGGCGCTTGACTGGGTGATCTTGAGGATGAGGGGTCCGGACTCCGAGGATGTTCGCTGGAGCCCAGCTGTGGCTTGCTGTGCGCGGCAGTTTGCACGATTCGTATGTCGGAGCGCCGCGAGTGAGAGACTGTCTCAGATTTAAACATGTCAGCACATGCTCCGCGGCGGCGGTCCCCCTTTTAAACACTGACACGTTTTGTCATCAGAGCCACTGAAACGAAGAGCAAAGAGAAGGCCAGAGATACCCCTCACTGAGGC
Source organism: Gambusia affinis (assembly GCF_019740435.1). Classification (NCBI taxonomy): domain Eukaryota; kingdom Metazoa; phylum Chordata; class Actinopteri; order Cyprinodontiformes; family Poeciliidae; genus Gambusia; species Gambusia affinis. Next base: position 7,700,913 of record NC_057881.1, on the reverse strand, counting down.
GGCCTTTCATCTCACACACACACACACGCACGCACACACACACACACACACACACGCACACACACCCTGAGACGGAGAGAGAAACGCTTTAATTTGATCCATCCACATCGTGGTCGCTGCAGGCTCTCTCTAATAAATCGTTATCCAAACTCTTGAAGTCTCTTCACACTCTGACTCTCTTTTGTTCACGTCATGAAGCATAAACCGCACACACACACACCCACGCACACACACTCTCGTACACCAGCCTTGTTATTTTCAAAGCGCCGCTGACCATTATCAAGGTCCCACCTGCAGACTAACACCAGCAAAACTCTTCCTCCAATAGGTGAGGAGAAACTTAACTGCACCTAATTACTTGTCTGCAAAACACTCTAATGTATTCCCACTGAAGATTCCTCTAAATCAAAATAAAAGCAGGGGTTTTGGAGCCACCTGGGACCCTGAACGCAGCCAATCAGAGGCCAGGCTCCAATCCAGAGGAGCAGTGGAGATACAACAGCTTTTCTCTCTGATTATTCTGCAGACTTTGGAGAGGAAGCTGCTTTTTTAATTCAGTGCATGATTGGATTCTGGCAGCAGTCGCTCCAGGAGAGGATTTCATGAACATGGACTCATCCTGAAGAGTCCTGTCATTAAAGTTTATCCAGATTTATTTCTCCTAAAGTAGCAGAATGTAACTTTTATTATACATTTTTAAAATATTTATTAAAAATGTTGACAGTGTAATATAAGATTGATCTCCTCCTCTTTGAGCTATTGTTGCCGTCCGAAGAAATGCACCAGAAACAACCAATCAGAGACAGGAGAAGGGTCTTAGCGCTGTCCATAATCCTCATGTTCTCGCTGCTAAATAACAACCCTATGTTACAGGAAAACCATTTACTCCTTGTCGTCAATGGCTATGCTAACTGTATATAGAGAGAATCAGTCAGGAAACAATGGAAAAGTTGAAAAGGTTAACTTCAACTGAGATTGTAACGTATGAGCTAATCTGAACACATTTACTACGAGTGAACTGATTTAACAGACTGTCAATATACTGCCGTTGAGTTCCTTAATTTTAGGAGATTGGTGATCAGGTGATGCTTATTTGTGAAATCGATCTTATCCACAAATCTCATCTACCTTGATAAACGTCTAAAAGCCAGCCACTGTCCTCTTCTGCTTTCCAGTGAGAGCAGTTTGTCTGACAGACCAGGTCATTTTCGAACAACTGCAATTAACAACAGTCGCCTCACTGAGTGAATAACTTGCTATATTTAGAAACATTTCAGGAAAAAAAATTGGTATCGGCCAAAATGAAAATCGTCAGGTCAGGCTTTTTAAAGCTCGTTTATCAGCGACTGGCCAAAGAAAATGCAGTCCTAATGAAAATATGCAGACATTCACTCTGGAAATTACAGAAAAGAGACAGAAGGTTAACATCATCTGATACGATTACTGTAATATTTAACAAATGCTTCCTAATTGCATAGTTTCCCGACATTTTCAACTAAGCAACAGATTTTTTCATGGCTCTGATTCCTCCTCCAGCCCTGCTGCCGTCTGACTCTCGCGCTCACAGGCAGTCAGGAACACAGCAAATCATTTGTGAGCGAGTTTGACATCAGCATCAAACACAGACTATGTCAGCACAGCATGACACTGGAGAGCAGCGTGATGTCTGAGACGGTGTGTGTGAGAGACAGAGAGAGACAGGGAGAAGGTACAGCTGTCAATCAGGGCGGCGGGGCGAGCGAAGCGATATGCTACCCAGTGAGTTCATCAGTGCCATGTGTCAGTCACACCCAGAGATCGCATTGATTGTCTGTCGGCCCCCCATCTGCGCGTGTGTGTTGCGTAAGTTGGAGCGAAGGGGCCACGTTTGGTCTGAGGGGAACATCAATGAGAACGGACAGAAAAAAATAAAATAAAGTAATGAAGGCGAGAGGTGGAGGAGGGACGAAATGTCCACTATGATGCAATTATGATTCAATTTAGATTCCTGCATCAATTATGCAAACACATTCAGGAGACATGTCAAATATTTATAGGCTCCTCAACTTCTCCAACTGGATTCATTAAGGAGCCCAAACTTAACCAGGAGGCTCATTAATCATGGATGGATGTCAGCTGGAGGTCCGCATTCACATTCTGCTGCAGTGGAGGAGTGTGTGTGTGTTTGTTTGGTGTGTGAGTTGTTTGTCAGGATTGACCTCCGACCTGTCACCTCCGGGGTTAAGGCGCGTCGCCGCAGCTGCAGTTTAATATTCGAGCGCGCTTCCGTCCCGCGTGGAGAGAAACTGGGAGTTTCTGATGAGACGCATCGAAATGATTCGGGATTTAAAACAGAGAAACGTTTGAACACAGAGAGGAGATGAGAGGAGGAAACGAAGGAAGAAAGAGAGGAAGAAAGGAAGAGAAAAAGAACAGAAGGAAAGAAGGAAGGACATAAGGGATGTAGGCTGGAAGAATGCAGGGGAGGCAGAAAAAGAGGAAAGAAGGTCAGAGAAGAAGCAAGGAGGAAATGAAAAACATCTAAAGATGAAAGGAAATTAAGGATTAGGGGAGAAGAAAGAAAGAACTAAATAGAGAAAGAGTGAAAGAAAGAGGAGGAAAGGCAACAAAGAAAGGAGAAAAGAAAGACGATAAGTAAAGAAAAAGAAATTAGAAAAAGGATGAAAGGAAAGAAATGAGGAAAGAAAGAGAAAGAACACAAGGACGGAAGGATGCAAGGAAGGAAAAATAACAGAAAAGGTCACAAAGAAGGAGGGAAGGGATGGAGAGCATAAGAATAAATGGAGGAGAGTAAGGAAACAAGGAAGGAGGAAATAAGAATGAACAGCATGAGGAAGGAGAGAAGGATCAACACAAGCAGGGAAGGAGAAAAGAAGGAGGGATGGAGAACAACAGGAAAGGACACAGAGTCCAAAAGAGGAGAAGAAGAAATTAAAGATTGATGAGAAAGAAAAGAAGGACACAAGAAAAAACAGGAAACAAGGAGGGATGGAGGGGAAACAAGAGAATAAGAAATGAAACAGAAGGAAGGAAGTAAAGAAATCATGATCATAGATTTCTACTGGAGGTCAGCATTCAGATTCAGCTGCCGTCTCCAGACCTGTGAGTGTGTGTGTGTGTGAGGATCAGTGTGTGAGTGTGTGTGAGCTGCAATGTGGCTGTTTGTCAGGACTGACCTCTGACCTGTCACCTCTAAGGTCACGGCGCATCGCCGCAGCTGCAGTTTAATATTCTGCATCGTCTTCACCGGCAAGAAAAACTCAGAGGGCGAATCGTAATATTGGCGACCGAGCGATGAGGCGGCGAGGCGATGAGGCGATGAGGCGGCGAGGCGCTACCTGAGGCCGGGCGGCGGCAGCGGGGGATTTTCTGCTCCAGCACATCAGAACTTCAACAGGTTCCAACAGAATCATTATTCAGAAAATGTGAAAATAATCCAGGGAGCCTCCATTACAGCGCAAAATTAGTGGAAGTTCAGTTTTAATCACAAATAACACAATACTGGCTAAAATTATAATTACTTTGAAAGGATTTAAGGAGGAAAGCAGCAGCCATGCACTGGAAATGAAACATATTTGATCATTAGTCACCGCTATACAATCAGGAGTTGATTACTGAATTATTTGACTCTTATTTGAATAATTGATTAATTGTTCTAAATAACATGCATTATGATGCCATATGAATCATGTAATTTCATAAATAAAGCTGTGGCACAGAATACGAACACTGATTTTAAATTCCTTCTGATTGCGTTTGACCCAGAAGCTACAAATTACCCGACCTGGAACGTTGCGTGTGCTTGACCCAGCAGCTACGTTAGCAGTCTTAAACGGTAATTACAACAACTCATGCGTCAAACTGTCTGAAAGAATAATAAAACGATCTGAAGCAGAGTGAGGCGTGTCTCCATGAAGGGAGGTTAAGTCTATAAAATGGATTCCACCATCTTTGATTTCAACAGCCAGTCGCTGTAATTTTGTTTCCCGTCATTCATTGTGTGAAACATGCAGGGACTGGATGATCACGACTCTCTTTCAGGAAGAGGAAGAGAGCAAAACGGAGAGAGAGCTTGTGAAATTAGAAACACAGAGAAATTGTTTTATGTGAAAGAGGATTAGAGCCACAGAAAAAAATAACTCACAAATTTGAGTGTCAACATTTCAAACAAAAATCAGAATTTTGAGAAAAAGGTTTAAAGAAATTCTTATAATTCTGATTTTAATAATTTTTTTTAAAACTTTTTCTCTTAAAACTACTTTTCTTTTGACAATTCCAAGAAAAAAGTCAAAATTCTGTTATTTTTCTCAGAATTCTCAAATTTCTTTTTTTCCTCAAAATTCTGATATTTTTTCTCAAAATTCTAAGAAAAAGTTTGGAACTCTGATTTTTTCATAATTCTAACATCAGAATTAACCTTTTTCTTGTCTCAAAATTTTGTTTTTGTCCTCCAAATAAATTCAAGAAAAAAAGTACTGACCCAATTCTGACATTTTTTCTCAATATTCTACGAAAAGAGTTGGATTTCTGAGTTCTCATAATTCTGATTTCAATCTAAAAATTCTGACCTTTTCTCTCTTAAAATGACAATTTCTAAGAATTATAAGAGAAAAAGGCAAAATTCTGATGTTTATCCTCAAACTTCTCATTTCTGTTTTCCTCAAAATTTTGACTTCTCATAACTCTGAATTATGACTGTTTCTCTTAAAGTTCTTTCTCTAAATTAAAAAGTAACAAAAATCATAATTCTGATTGTAATCTAAACATTCTGACTTTTTATCCTTTATCTCTTAAGTTTCTATTTTCTCATGTTTTAAGAAAAAACTCGAACCCATCACTTTTTTCCTCATATTTCTTTTTTTTGGTCAAACTTCTGTGGAGCAGAGCAATTTTTCTTCTTAACTGTTGCACAGCAATTAGGATCTTGTAACACAGACGGGATGATTGAAATAAAAGCCACTTTTAATAAGTACTTTCTCTAATTTGTCATTTCTTTCTTAGAGAAGAAAGAAAAACAATGTTTAAAATTGTAAATTGAATCTGGTAAGAAACAAAACTCGGCTTCAAATGCAAGAGTCGTTCCTTTTTGGCTTTGTGTCTGCATTATTCTGTCACATGTTCCCATATTTAGATCATAAATTAACTTCCTGAAATCTAAATTTTTCGACTGCAGGAATATTTTCACACATTCCTCCGGTTATGTCATCGCTCAGGTTCACTCCAAAGCTCCCACTGATGTACGTTAGCTGTTTGACAGATGGAGGCTAAAAGAGTCTCAGACGACTGTGGGGTCAGCGGGCAGAGGTCAAAGGTCACAGCAGTCCCTTCCCTGAGCAACAAAAGGGTCGGTTAAGCCTTTAAGTGAAGACGGTTTGGACTGAAGCCGAGTCGTTCAGTGTCAGGGTTCCCACAGTGAAATTCAAGGACTTTTCAAGCATTTTCAAGGGAGGTTTTTAAACTTTTCAAGCACCCAGACTTTGGAGATAAAAACAATACAAATGAACTAAAAGAGAGAGTTTAAATTCACTTTGATGTATTATTTGTCATTTTTATGAGTCATTGTTTTGTGGTAATATTCTACATTCTGCTGCAGGAATAAATTAAACTGAAATAAAACAAAATTAAATGTCATACATTGATTCAAAGAAAAAAAAAAAGAACTAATTTTACGAAAAAATATCCCTAAATTTCATATTTATTTCAATTACACAGGTCAATATGTCACTGAGCAATAACAAAAAGTAATTAAAGTGAAACAATCCAAATAAATGGTGTTAAGATAATTAATCTCTCAAATTAAATGCTTAATCACAACATATAAAGAAAATTACAAAGACATTGTCTGGCAACTAGCAAATAAAAATAATTTTGGTAATTCTAAACCTGCATGTAACAATTGTTGCAGGACGATAAAATGTCCCAGAAAGTATTGAATTAAACAATAATATTGCTGAGATCATTTTCAAGCAATATAATGAAAATAATAATACAAAGAACATTCTCAAATATCAATAAACTTTAAATTATAATGAAAATTTAACACTGGAACTGGAAGATGTTTTAAATATCAAAACAAAACATGAGAAACAATAAATAAAGTGAATTATAGAAATTATTCTTCAACAAAAAAGATAGTTGAGGCCAAAGCACCAGACTGAAGACTTTAATCATCGAGTTTTTGATAGAAAGAGAGAAAATGGAAAAATATAAATCATGCAAATTATTGAACTGCTGTTAATTAATTATATGATTAATTGATTTATTGTTTATTGTGACAGGGCTGGCGGTATAAAAATATCTGGTCTCAACTGTTAAGAAAAATTTCCCAATTTAAAAATACTTTACTGAAAACAAAGGGGAATTAAATTAATTCAAAATTCTTCAAAGAGTTATTGTACATGGCAGGATAGACCTCCTGTAGCAGTCTGTATTACAGGGGCTTGGAAGAAGCCTCTGACTGAAGACACTGTTTTCAGTGATTTTATGTAAACTCCTTCTTTGAATCATCATCTCCAGAGATTCCAGACGTTAAATTGCACTTTGTTTGAAATCCATGAATATCAAGCACTTTCCAAACACCTAATTGAAATTCAAGGATTTCCCAGGATTTCAAGGACCCAGCAGTGTGGTTCTGCAGCTCGCTGAGTTGTGTTAGCACAACTTTTCCTTTGACTTCCTTTGATTTGCAGCGTCTGTTTCTGTGCAAACCGCAGAAACCTCGTGTTCATGTCAGACCGCATGTTCCTGTCTGAACGCGCCGAAACCTTCTGCCCCGTCCTGCAGGCCTGACCTGCAGCGCTCTGTGAGTGTGTGTGAGTGAGTGTGTGCGTGTGTGTGTGTGTGCGTGTGTGTGGGTGTGTATGAAACAGCTGTTCAGCAGCGCAGTGCCGAGAGGTCAAGGGGAGAAATCGACAGACTACAGCTGTGGCCCTGGGGCCTGTGGGAACTGTGGCCTCAGCGATGTGGGAGAGAAGAGAGAGGAGGCAGAGAGAGAGAGAGAGATAAAGAAAGAAAGAGGAATATAAGAAAGAGAGAGAGAGAAAGAGACATGAATAATGGAGAGAGAGAAAGAAAAAGAGAGACATGGAGGAAAAACGGAACCTGTGAGAATCCCATCCAGACTCCAACTCCCAGAGTTCCCAGTAAGTTTATATAGAAAAGATTCAGAATGAGGAAAATATTTGTACAGAAGATAGGAAAGGAATAAAAGAAGGAAGAATGGACAAGAGAAATGAATGAAAGAAAAAGAAGAAAGGATGGACATGAGGAAGGAAAGAACAAAGGTAGAAAGATGGAAGGGGAGGAGGGAAGGAAAGAAAGAAAGGAGGAGGACAAAATGGACATGAGAAACAAATGAAAGAAGAAAAGAAGAAAGGATGGAAGGAAGGAGGAATGGACATAAGAAACGAATAAAAGAAAAAAAATGAAAGGATGGGCATGAGGAAGGAAAGAAGGTAGAAAGAATGAATTGAGGAAAGAAGGGAGGAGAAAAGGATGGTCATAAGAAACGACTGAAGGAAGAAAAGAAGAAACGTGAGGAAGGAAGTAAAGAAGGAAAAATGTAAGGAATGATGAACAGGAAAAGAAAAGGAAGGAAGGATAGACATGGCAAATGAAGGAAAAAAGGAATAAATGAAGACAAATGGCAATAAATGTGTATTTACCCATGACAGACGCAGAAAAGCTAACTACCAGCTAGCATGTGCATGCTAGCTGGTAGTTAGCGGTAGGTGCAACCGCCTAGAGTCACAGAACTTAATGAAAACGTCAAAGTGTGACTTCAAGTTCCTCAGAAGAAAAAAAATACATGGAATATGAGATTAAATTCATTTTTAAATGAATGTAAGACTTTAAAGAACACCCTGGAACAGCTACAGGTTGGAAACTAACACTTATTTCAAGGCAGAGCATCACGAGATAACTCTGGAAAATCACTTCATAGTTCTGCACAGACAATCATGAGCCGGCCCGCCGCTCCAGCAGAGAGAAACCAGGCCCGGCAGAACGGCAGAGAAAACTAATAAGCCTCCTGCAACGGGGGAGAAATGGCCTCATCTCATTGAGGCACCAAGAAAAACTACCCAAGATGTTGCACGTCTTTTCAGAGAACAAAAAAAAATTTTAAAATTGCTCGAACCCAACACTAAATCCTTTCTGCCTGACAGATTCAGCAAAAGGCTAATATCTCCTGCAAGAATAATATTATGGAAGCATACGAGGGAACAGAGCAGGAGATGGAAGTAGGCCAATTTACAGCTGCTGCAGCTCTGGAAGGAGACAGAAAGAAAGGAAGAGGAGTTCAGAGTACTTTCTGCAAAAAAGGAAAGAAAAAAGAACGATTCTTTCCACTCAAGCAGAGCGTAAATTAAACATCGCAGACTTCCATCTGTGAGGCAAGTGAACCTGAAATCATTAAAACCTGGAGATTTAAACTGATTTAAATATGATTTAAACAAGAAACAAAGAAGATGATATGGAGGCTGAGCCAAGAAGTTCTCAGATAAATGCAATAGATGACCTTTATGACGACTGTTCACTGGAAGGCAGAAAGCTGCTCGCTAACAATGACTAGCATTGGTTTAGCAGTTAAGTTATCAAGACACTAAGTCTTAAATTTACGGCTGTTATATAAAAGCAAAGGGGACGCAGTGCTTTGCTACTAATTGTCTACACTGCGACAACTAGATGACAAGGTCAGGAAAAGGTTTTAGGAAAAAGAATTTCTAGGGAAGTAGGTCAGATATGCTAGCTTGACTATTACAACCATAGTATGTAGATGTGCTGTGGAATTTGATGTGTTTCAGTTTAGCTACAAAAGGTGACCTAAGCACCAACTCTGACATCAATAGAGCAGGTGTTTTAATTAGCTAATCAACCACTGCAGTTTTAGATTGGCTAATAGCAGCGGTAGCTAATCAACCACCGCGATCACTTATTAATCACTAAACAAACATCAAGGTTAAAAATATAATGCTCTAACAGACTGAATGTTCTGTCATCTGTGTGGGAAATGTTTGAGTGTTTTTTGTTTTTGAATCCTGAAACATAAAGTAGCGTTGCTATCAGTTGTTGTCATTGTCATGACAAGTCAAAATTTGTTTAATTAATTTATACTTTATCAAAATTTATACTTTGACTCAAATAGTTATGTAAATTGCATGAAATGCCTAAAAATTCAAATATTTGCGTTGTAATAATTATATTTTTATCCTGATTACAAATAAAAAACAACAAATATGTATCAGTCTTGAACTGCAGTTGGGGACCACAGAAAGATTTGGATTTGCTTTGGAGCCACAAATGGCCCCCGACCCACACTTTGCACACCCTCGATGATGTACAGTAAACACGACGCGTCATCTCCACTGCTGCTGTGATGTTTGATGAGAATTTAAATCGATCGCAACCAGATCTGACATACATAACGTTTGATTTCCTGTTAACTGGTGAACCGACGGAGATAAGCATCGTCTCGTACGTTGCTGACGGTCACACACGGAGGAGCGCGCAGACAAAAGGAGGAAGTAGGTTTCCACGGGTGCAGCTGTTATCCCCGAGTCATCTCGTATCAGCGCGCGCCGTCGGAGTTGTGGCACATCCGCTGCTGGGATGACTCCGCGCCGTCACCCACCGGGATTTCTGCACATTTATTTTCTCAGGGAGAGAGGAAGATGACTAATTTTCCTTCCCAAGCAGCCAGGAATAAAAAGTCAAACTCTAGTTATGCGGTGGGAGGATTGCAGCGGAAAGTAACGTGCTGAGAATATTCATGCATCGCGTGCTAAAACCAGTGGAAGCTTCTGATTCAGACAAAGAGGCTCCCCACCCAGGGGAGAACAAGCACTCGGGGTGGAAAGAAAAAAAAAGTTGCTTTCAGTTGAGAGCCCAACCAGTTTTCCGTTCCACATGAGCGAAAAACCAACATGATTCACTACCCACAGCCTCTGGTTTTATCAAATTTAAGACTTTTTAAGGCGTTTTAAAAGCCAGCTTGAATGAAATTTAAGACTGAAACTATAAATGTAGGGAATGATAGATTCTAATGGCTCATATCAACTCATAGAAGTGGCTAAAACAATATCCAGCCAACTGGTGATACATTTTCACTTACCCAAATAAGCTAGCTAGCTAACAAATTAGTAGCTAGTAGCAGCTAACTTTTCCCTGATAAAAAAGTCCTGGAAAAAAAAAACTATATACAAGATCGAACAGTCCAACAATGAAATGTAAGGATTAGCGTATTTAAGATCAAGTTACATTTCTTTAAATTAATTTAAGACATCTGATACCGATATATTGTGAATCCCTACTTAAAATAAAAATTACTTTTCTCGTCCTTCGTAGTCCAAATTGTTATAGCATCTTTGTCTCTTGCATATTTCCCCATTTTTTTCTCTAAAAAAGATTTAAAAACTGTGTTCTAGTAACTCTGGACATGATGGTAGAGAAGATAAATTAAGCTGCTCGATGCTTCACTGTGAGGGTTTTGGCCTCTAATGAAGTAACTAAGAAAAAACTAAAACATCTGAGCGTCATTGTGGAAACTCTGCTCCCATAAAAGCAAACTATTTCTGCACTCCTAAACAATATTTGATCACTTTAACGCGCATTCTGCTCCAAACATTAGCCCCGCCTCAAATCTAAAAACACACTGTTAAGCTTGTTTGATGGAGAGGAAAGTTCACGTCCTTCCCTATAAAAGCAATAATCTCATCAAAATGCTCTCTTCCCTCTTCTGAGACAATATAAATGAGACGGGAGTGAACATGAAGAGGCAGCTCTGGCTCAGCACTTGAAGTTGAACAATGCAGGTCTGTGAGACGTTCCTTCATGCACTTCCAAGATCTCTCGTTCTCTGACCATCTGCAGCTGCTTCTTTACTCTTCTATCTGTGAAGGATTTAAGAACAATGGAGGTGGGGACCTAACTGAGATGTGAGGAATATTTGACAGTGATTAACAACAGTATTGGGGCTTCCAACCCCGTCCGTCTCGGTTTATTCACAGGTGCTCATACGGATACAAACTGGGAATCTTAAAAATTTAAATGCGTCGTGTAAACGAGGCTCCGGTTTATCTCCTTTCTCATTCCCTTTCCATTAAGAAGAGACGCAGTCAGAAATTTCTGCAGTGCAGTGGAGCAGAGAGAGCGCCAGTGTCTCTGCAAACAGCGAACGAACGGAGGGATATTATTCCCACAGAACCGTGACTTTGGTTTCCAGAAACATTCCTGCCTCTTAGCTTCAAAAGGCAGGAACATGGAAAGGTAACCTGAGGTAAAAGTTTTAGTTAGGAAACACAGACAGGGTTTGCCAAGGACAGAAGCATTATCACCACATGATCCAATTCACTGAATTTGGAGTTGATCTTTTTCAAAGTCCTGTTTTCTCAACGGTGACCAGGATAGGATAAGTTTATGGCCCATACAAAACATAAACATCCCATCTTTGAACAAAATTATTCTTAGATAATAAGATTTTAGTCTATTTTGAGGTTCGTTCAGCTGTTTTAGGGCATCTTGTCACTTCATATCGACAATTAACTGTAAACCTTTGAAAAGCAGAAGTGGGGCCTCCTGCACAACCAACAAGAATGCAACAAATAGTTTCTGCATGATAAGTGAACAACTTAAGAAGACATGAGCACAACGTCCTTTCTTCAAAAAATGTAAACAAAAATGGAGTAGATTTTAGAGGTATTTCTCAGGAGCCATTTCTCTCACTAGCGCTTGTCTCTTGTGTTTCTTTTGGTTGTACTTACCCAGAATGCACTGCTCTAAAGTTCACATATCACTCGGAGTGGCGACAATAGAAAAATGCATTTCAATTAAAGGTTGTCAGTTTATGAAATAATTTTCACAGTTAGATAAAACAATCTAAATCTCCTTCCGTATTTAAAAGAAATTTTAAAATTATTATGATAAAACAATATGGTGTTTAATAACAATGTTATTTATTTTTTGCATATTTGAAAATATGTTTGTACTTGTCTTCTGATTTTATATTTGGTGGAAAAACCAAGAGGTTTTAATGGGCTCTTAGTTTTTTCCAGCTCTACATTTTCACACCTCTGAAAACAAAACAAACTTTCTAGGAAAATAAACAACAGACTAAACAGAGCTGGTTAGCCTACTTTATGTTATCTAATGAAGTGATTGATTTGATTTAACTGTGTATTTCTCTCATTATTTAATATTTTCTGTATAATATGCTGCCACAATGAAGCAAAAGTGAATAATGTTGCTGTTTGGATTTAAAAAACGAATGATGGTTTAAGGTTGTACGTTTAAAAACCTGACAGGAAAGCACGAACCTGGAGTCACCACATCTTTTAAAAAACCACCAAGACTCAGCTTTTTGTGCAGCCGAACAGAGCTGAGGGAAATTATCTGACCGCCTTTGATCTAACTGGAATGTCGTTTCCAATCTGAGCGTGTAATTCTGCTTAATGGGACGTCGCAGCAGCAGCTCCGTGTTGTTGCTCCCCCACCCTGCACTCCGACGATGGCACACTTCCCACTTCCTGAAAGTTGAAGCGCCGCCGCCCCTGCTTTTAAAGCCTCAAATGGAGAGTCTGCCTGATAAACCGGTCGCACAACGGCAAACACAAACCCAGAGGATATGATGGGGTCTCATCCCGACACCACTCAAAGCAGCAACTCAACAGAAATAAAACGCTGTGCATTTCTTTACTCCAACATCTGAGGGAACGGCGCTCCGTTTAATCCTGCGGTAATAGATTTACCTCCAACTGAGAGTCCAATTACCAAAGCCATAAATGCTAATAGTAGTGCTAATCATAACAACGACATTACGTGTTAAAAAGGACATGTTGCTCGCTTTGCCCCGGTATCCGCAGAGCGCAATCAAAACTTAAAAACACACACAAAAAAAAACCCGATTTCTGCTGATTTTATCTCTTCAAATCACAAAACATGTTTGAAAAAAGGTTCAAGTTTCCTCATTCTGGTCCCAGCTATGATGCTACATCAGGGCCGCTAATATTTTAGAAATCAAGTATTCTATCAAATATTCTTACGATTAATCGAGTAATCGGATAAAAGATTTCATAAAATAAAATATTGGTAAATCTACCTTAACAGCAGTATTACCATCAGATATCAATATCAATTTATATTTGAGCATCCCCAATGAATAACTTTTCTGCAGTTTAGAAAATAGCTCGCTTTCTGTTAACCTGAAGAAAAGTTATACAAAAATCTGAATTTATATTCAATTCAATAATAAAGAGGCGCCCTCACAAATACCCTTATAAAAATGTCTTTACTCCAGCTTTTAGTTTATGTATTCATCTTCAGTCAGCTTAATAAACTATAAATAGCCCAGTCATTTATAGCTTTTGTGTTGATGTTAATGACGGGATTTGACACCTTCCTTCGTCGCACACAGAAACACATCTACCGGCGTCGTACCGCCACGATGCGCTCCGCCACACATTTGCTGAGCCGGGATGGTGATATATTTAGTTTCCGGTTTGTCCGTGAAGCTACACTTTCATTAAGCATCAACTACAGCGCGGCAGCCCACCGTGTTTTGTTTACCCGCTCACCTGTATAAATACACCCGCCGCGCACTTCACTGTCGTTCATCACATTTCTGCTGCTAGCTACTGTAGCAAACAAGTTTATTAGAGTAATGAGAAAACATTTAATAAAGTTATGAGTCATGGAGAAGAGGAAGTTAACAGTGATTAATGGAAAAAGATAAATTAAAGGAGGCTTAAAGGTTGTTTTACAGATACAATATTTTCACATGTCAACTAATCATATTTCATGACAACAAAAATACATTTCATCTCTAAAGAACCAATAAATCAACCTGGTTGCAGGTTTTATTTAGATTGTTGCCTCAAAAAATAGACTATACAGTTATCCCAATAATAAGCAGTAAATCAATTAATCATTGATTAATTAATCATATTATGATTTTCTCTTTTCTCTCTTTTTACTGAAAACTGGATGATAAAAGTTTTTAATCTGATGTTTTGGCCTGGACTATTCCTTTTCTAAAGGACAATTTTGTTTCCAGAGACTAAATAATTCACTCTTTGTTATTTATGTTGATTTATTTTGGATATTTCCAGTTCCAGTGTTAAATATTCAGTAAAAATTAAAGTTCATTGATTATAGCACTTGAAATTGGTCTCAAAACAACAATATTATCATGTATCACAATAACCTCTGGGACAATTTATCACCTAGAAAAATCCCCCACTTCAATCCAGGTTGATTTATTGAAGATTAAATCAGAGATTAGAAAATATATTTCTCTGTTTCCTAATATGCTTTAAAAATCTGAGTTTATAGATAATCTTGTAATTAATTCATTTGCTGTAGTTTATAAAACTACTACCTCTTAGTCTGATTTAATGAATATATTTGGATATTTACAAGGAAAAAATATGTAATATAAAGAATAAAGATGCTCCCTGCAGTTCTGCTCTTTTATCTAGTCTGACTATCATCCTCAGGCATAAGTGGGTCATCGTAGGCAGTAGCATCGTACACACTCACACACACTCACACACACACGCCTTCAGAGGGAGATGTTCAAAGCAGCTAAATAAAACATTTACAACGTGTTTAAGACTTTTTCTCTGCGCTCTCTCCTCCAGCCTTGGCTTGTTTTGCTTTCTCCTCCGCTCTCTCTGCTGGGTTAAGTCTGGACTTCTGTTGTATTCTTTAGCAGCGACCTCGGGTTAAATACGTTTAATTAGCACTCGGATGATCTACACGCCTCCTTCGAACCAACATGAGCGATTCTTCTGTGATGGATTTGTAAGGCAGCACTTGGACAAAGATGTCTCCCTAAGGCCTGATAATCCCCCTGGTGTGGGTTGAGATCCAAATGCAAACACACAAACTCAGACCGAAGCGTGTTTCCTTGAATGTTTCTCTCCAACATTGAGGTCTTTTTCATCCACATCGCCCAGAGCTGAAGAGCTGCCTCTGTTGGGTTTCTGCTGCTTAATACCCAGAAGCAACATGTATTTTATGCCAAAGGTCAGGAGTTTCTCCACATCAGGAGGCAGCAAGGTCTTTCAACATTTTGACAGTAAGAGGAGGACATCGTGTTCAGCAATACACTTACAGAGTAAGTGTGAGGTACAACACGCTACAGATCTGAATCTCTGTAGCATGAACTACTCCTGTAGAGCGTCTTAAACTAAAGAATGCTTTTCTGACATTTATATCTGCTGTTGAACCCATGTGGCTAATACAAATAATTGTTCTTTCAATCAGATGCAGTGAGGGAAGTCAAAACTTTGAATATTTCCTTTTGTTTGCCTAATTGTTCCTGCAGTTTCTCATGTTGCCACGAGGCTGCACTGTCTTCAGAGGTTACATTGCTTGGTCCAATGTCTTAAAGGTGGCCTTAAAGGTCTACGGGCTAAACAACACATGTCCGTTACATTTCTTGCACAAAATCATTCTTACATAATGAAGTTTATTCTGTCAGTTCTGCCTGTTTTGAGCTGTTTTATGGCGCCTTGTCACTTTAAATTGAAACAAACAGCTGCTGGTCACGCCCCCAACTCAACGGATACAGTTTGACTCAAAATGGCTGCAAACAGATGCGCAGTTATACAACCGTACATCTTGGAAAAGCAGAAGTGGAGCCTCCAGTAATAATTCAGAAAGTGTTATCTGAATGGTAAGTCAACAATGAAACACTTGCTGGAGCTTTACTTGGGTTGCTAGGTGACCGCCAGGGTTGGGCTACGGTTGCTAGGTAACAACGTAGAGTGACTCAACAATCGGGAGGTTTTTGAAACATTAACTAACTGCCAAAACAAATGGCAGTTAGTTAAGACCCAAATGGACGTACAAACACAAACAGAATGTAAATTTTGCATATTAGATCCCCTTTAATCATTAGTAACATTTTTCAAGCCAATTGTCTGTGAATTAGACATGGTGAGCCTCCAGTGCCAGGAAGAAACCTTTCACAACAAATGTGACTTCCTGTTTGGAACAATAAGTTATTTTCAACCAAAGGGATTCAATCAGATGTAGAAAAAACAGTTATGAACAAACACTGTGAGTAAAAGTAAGGCATCTTTTACTGTTGTGCTGCTGGTAGTTATGATAACAAAGCTAACAGATTATCCTACTGTGGCTCTAAAGTTATGAACTTCTTACGTTTGAGTTTGTCCTTTAAATCTCACCTCTTAAACAGATCAGAAAAACCCAATTACTAACCGTTATAATACTCTAACAGGAGTTAGTTAGATAACCAGTTAGACAACCGTACTATAATGAACTTCTACTGTAGGTCTTGAAATCAGCTTTGAGTCTTAATAATAATAAAAAGAGTTTATCTTTTGGTGAACACTTGAAGTGTACTGCTATGTCAACATTTCATTTAGTTCTTAAGTTTAGTTCAACAGTAGTGAGTAAAGTAAATGATTGATACCCGATGTGATTTTTTTCCTCTGCAAAGATTCTGTTAATTCCTCAACTATATAATAATCCAAAAACACCAGAAATCTTTGTTGTACCTGATTATGAATCAGAAGGATTTAATTTGAACAAGTTGTTCAATTTGAACAGCTTCTCTTCAAGTAGTTTATATCAGTGACACATTTAATGACTGTGAGCTGAGAGCGTAAATATAAAACCAGGATATTTGAGGTGAAGCAGTCCTTTCTACTTAAATGAAACATATTTTCTGTGGTCAAGTGTTTCTCCAGAGATTTTAAACATGTAGGTTAATGCCCTAATTACTACTTTAGTCCATGAAAACAGTTTTATAACATCTTCTTTGCTCAGAAGGGAAGCCTCAGCCTAAAATTAGGTCTTGGATTTGTTTTTTTTAGCATTCCTAAAATAAACAGGAAGTGTGCAAAGGGAAATAAATGAGCAGCTGAGGCCACAAGGGTCTTAAAACAACATACCATCACCGTGCATTGAGAAATGGGATCCAGTAATTGTTGAGACACACCATTCTGGGGAGTCATTATTTGGTCCAACTATAGAGGAGTGCATCATTAACTCCTTTTCATAGGATAGAAAGCAGTTTGGAGGACTGCACTTTTTTGATTAGACGAACGAAAGATGATTAACTGCAAAAACATTTCTTCAAAAATCCCAATTAAATGGAAAAAGTCATGCCCAAGGGCTAAACTGTACTCAATGAGCTACAAGTAATTTTGACTTTTACGTGAAGAAACTTGCTTTTAGTAGTTAGGCTAAAGATCAAAATCAATGACAAAAAAATATTGATATTGATATTGTATGGACAGTAAAACGAAAGTATTACTAAAAGGAAAGCAAAATAAACCAGATAGTACCTCTATGTAGAGGAATACTTCTGCTTATTTCCTAAGGGTAATGGTAACAAAAACAAGAAATTAGGAATAGAAAGCACAAACGTTTCTCCACAATTACAGGAGTAACATTTTTTGTCTAAGAGAAAAAGAGAATGAAACTGAAAACCAGAGCTGCGAAACAAATCACCCTGACTTGGAAATGAGAAAAGAGCAATTTGCCAGACAAGATGAGAGAGAATAAAGTTGTAGCGCTTTTTTTTTTTTTTTAAAGCTGATGCAATTTACTTTGCAGTGGTACAGCTGGGGAAATAAAAAGGTCACACAGATTTATATTTAGAGGCCGCAGGGAGGAGTCGTATGCTTCTCCGTTCTGCTCTGCACCCATAACCCAGCAATGGCGGGTAATGAAAAACCAGATTAATTTGCTGGTAATAGCAATGCGCTGTACAGTGAATGGCTGATAGTTTTGTTTCTGACATAAATAAAAGGGTACGGTCTAAACGCGTTAGCTCCAATTAGCAAGGATCAAAGAAATAGGTGCCACATTTTGATTTTTGTATCCGTGCTGCTCAATACCTTCTTTTGAAATGTACTTGTTCAAAGCTAAATTAGCTTTATTTTAAGTCAAAAGTTAACATTTTGCTAATATAAGATTAGCTAAATGTAAGCTTACATTTCTGCAATGCTAATGGGCTTCTAAGTATTAAGTTAGCTTCTGACTAAGCTGTATGGGAAGTTATTTTTTGGCTAGGCTAATCGGCTACTTTGCTGTGTGGGAGTTTAGCTTTATGCTAACGTTTTATACGCTCATGGTGGCAGCATGTAAATTCTGGTACTGTTTTGTTCTTAACCTTTCTGCTGAGGCATTGCAGTTTGGATTTCCACATTTTTTTTGCTTTTGGACAGTTAGAATGTGTAACCATGACAACCACAAACATCAGTTCAGGTTCCGAAATGGAGGAATGGGCCGTAGGTCAGCTTTAAACCAAGCTCTGTGGTAATGTACATACGATAAATGGGACGCTAACATTGTGCTAATCCAGCAATAATTGTGTGCTAAAATAGCACAGAAGTAAGTTCTGTAGTGACATGAATGACCTTCAAATTGCAGATGTAGCTTTATGTTTAACAACATATTACGCTAAGTGGGAATTTAGCTATGCGCTAGGCTAAGCAGAAACAAAATATTTAGCTTAGATTTGTCCTAAGAATTGGAATTTTACTGTTTGCTATTTTCAATGTTAGTGGAAGAATAAATGTTACTTAGCTTAATGCTAATCTAATCATGAACTGTGACATTTAGCTACTTTAAACTATAGCTGAAGTTATCACTTTATCGTCAGCTAAGTGGCAGTTTTCACATTAATAGCAGTCTTTAAAACAACCACAAAGAATAATTATGTATTAATTTGTTGTAGCTTTCCAAAGACAGACTAAACGATTAATCATATTACCCATTTCCTCTTTAAAATTACTGCTAGCTTCTTTTTAAGCTAGCAGTGAAGCGCCATCATCTCCCTTTCCTCAGCGGTCAGAGTAATGTTAGCTTAACGGCTGGAAAGAGGCCTTAAAGCCTTGTTTGACCGAAGGTGTGCTAACATGAGCCATTTGCTAATAGTACTGCCTGGTGTTTATGCCTTTCCTTCTGCTCTCCAAGCAGAGCTCTCATCCATCTTCTTTATGTCTATTTGTGTTGGAAATCCAACTCCCACTGGGAAAACTCTGGTACTTAAAACACGGAGAGAATATATATAGTAAACATGTAGATGGAGAATGAGATGAACGCCAGGGGGACTAGTCTGACGAGAAAGTCTGGGAACGTTTCAGGCAAATGCAGGACTAATTAGGACACGCGAAAACACCCACAGGCACTCACGAGGCTTTGTTTTTATTTTTTTCCCCTTCGTTACTTCAAGAGGTCCCAATCGTCTGCTCTTCAACAAGAAAAGATTAATGGCTAAAATTTTCCGCTGCTCCTTCTCTCCAAAAACTTTTAACCTGTGACTAAGCCGGCGTTGATGCACCTCTAATGAGTCATAGAAGGTATTCCACCACCGCCCCGATCTCCTCAGGCAAGGTAAGACATCAGCAGAGATCAGTCATGGGATGCTAGCAGAGCTGTCAGAAGCACCATCTGCTGGCTGTCATTTACAGGACCGTACATATCGTCTGGCTCCACCAGGGGATGAGTGCATGTGTGCAGGAGTGGAAGGGATAATGTTCCCGTTGTGTTCGGTTTCATAAGCCGGGATGGGACACAGGAAGTCGATTTGATGAGGTTGAGATAAGGATGTTATTTAAATATGCGGAAAAAAAAAATTCCTAAAACGACGAGGTGAAGTGACGTTAAATATCTAATATTCAACAGCATCAGATAAAATGTCTTATCAAGATTTAATTATATGCATTGAAAATAAAAAATGGTTGATTAAAAAGTTATTTAGAAATTGAACGTGAGTTTCCTCTGAGAGACACTGAAAATGTTTTAATGTTTCTCTAATTTATTTGAATTTTGCCCTCAAGATGACAGACTTAATAGTTCCAGTTAGTCAAAAGTTTTTCCAGCTTTTAGAGTAAAATGAGCAGATAAATTAATATAAATAGATGAAGAAAAGATGGATGAATGGATGAATGAGTGAAAAAATGAATGGATGGATGAATAGATGGATGGATGACCCGGTGATGAAATGGTTAACATTTTTCCATCCTCTCATGTTTTTCTTCATATTTTCCAGACCTTTAATCTCCTTTATTCCATTTCTCCTCCTTGTTATTTTTTCCATCTTTACGTTTTGCTAATTATCAGAAATGAACCATTTCAGTGAAGCAGCAGAGAAAAAATAAAACATTGTTTCCTTTTGTGTTGGGATCCATTTTTTTTCCAGGACGGGATTTTCTCTGCTTCATTTCACAAAGCTCCTCGTCAGCTTTTCCAGACGTTCTTGCGACACGACGGGCCATCTGCCGTCTGATTCACGATTCGCCGTGTTATGACAATAACACCGACTCTTTTTGGCCAGATGAACAATGACTTTGTCTGAACTTGGCAGATATCTGTAAAGCCACAGCGCTGCTTCAACAGAATGAGCTCATCTCTGCAGGACGGGGTTCAGAGTGAGTAATGCCGGCCTCCTCAGCCACGCTCATTACAACCGAATTAGGTCGCATTGTGGCGGTAAGCTCCAGTAATCAGACTACCTCTGCAGTCTGGCTTAATTGGCTCATCATTTATACAAAACTCACTTGATGCGCATTAAAACGGGCGAGAATCCTGCCAAACCTCCACTGCTTGAAACACAGGACACCAAAGTCAGAGCTCAGGGTTTCCTCAAGGATTTTTCTTTAAATCGTTGTGGTGGGTGAGATATCACCAGATTAAAAACCAGAACCAGGGAGCCCTGGAAACGTATCAGAACATTACACAAGACGGACAAACCACATTAATTATAGCTGCAGTATGTAACTTTAATTTTCTTTACATATTTGTTGTCAGTAATGTATGAGAGAGATAAGCTGTGAAAAAAATAAAAATCAAACTACCTTCTCCCAGGGCTAACTAGAAACAACCAATCAGATTCAGGAGGAGGGTCTTAGTGCTGTCAATCAACACTCCTTGTGGCGCTGCAGATACCTGCTCCCTCCCCGTTTGCTCTCTGCAGCGCTGCAGCTAGCTAGATAAAACTAGCTAGATAAAACTAGCTAGATAAAATTAGCTAGATAAAACTGACTAGCTAGTTTTATCTAGCTAAATCAATCTAGCTAGCTAGATAAAACAAGTTAGCTGTCTTGAGCTAACTAGCTAGTTAGTTTTAGTCAGCTAGTTAGATAAATTTTAAAAAACATTATAGGCAATAAAATTTTTATTTTCTTATTTTAAAATGCATTTATTTTCTTATTTTAATGTATTTCTAATATAGTATAAAAATGGTTTAAGTGTTTAAATGAAAAATCTAGAATTTTTAGATTTTTTTTATCCGATTAGATGATTAATTGTCAGAATAACTGATAACTAAAATAATAGTTTGCTGCAGCTCTACTTTTATGTTTCAAAAATTCTTGAGTTAAATAATAATTTCATACTGAAAAAGAAAAAGTTTGAATTCTTAAAACCTGACACAAGATTCATGTCAGTGATCACCGTTTATCACAGATGACGGCGGATAAACAGTTAACTGTGACGGTACGTTGCAAAAGTTTCTACGTATTAAAGAAGCGTGCTTAGAAAAAGACATAAACTTCGTATCGTACTTAACATTTTCCATTGTAAGAAAATTGTGTTGCTAATAATTTTACCCTGATTACAAATAAAAAGTCTCCATCTGAGCTGAATCCGACAAATTCGAACCATTCTTGAACTACAGTTGGGGGCCGCCAAAACTCTAGGAAGGGTCACCCCAGATGGCCCCCGGGCCGCAGTTTGGACACCCCGATGAAGAGGAAACCCTGTGAGTGTTTCCTGTGGAGGAAACAGTCAACTGTGGGTCACAGCAGAGGAGATAATAAGGCTACATCGTTACACTGCTCATGTTTTAATCACATCAACAGCATACTAAAGCCTCCTCCCCGTTGGAGCAAATTCCTGTGAGCTGCATGAAAGAAGAACCCGAAGACACTCCAGATTGCTAATAACCTTCAAATGTACGTGTAAAATTCTCCGCAGGCAGCGCTGCTGACCGCAGTTCACATGAAGCGCTCATTAAAGAAAGATTTTAATTCGCTTTGCTCCTCGAACTCAACCTTGTACAACAACCCTTAATAATAATTAAGCTCAGGCAGCGACAGAAGCAGGAAGCGGATGAGATGGAATCGGAGGGGAAGGCGGCGGAAATGAACGAGCGAGAGAAGCAGGAGAGGGCCGGGGTTTTCCGCTGGCCGGCTGGGGAGTCGCAGCACCAGGCGAGGCTCGCTGAAAAGCGGCGATATTCATCAAGCCGGCCTCTCTGCGAGCCTGACAGCGAGTCTACAGAGGGTCGCTCTTTAAACAAAGGCTCTCACGCCGCTGGCCCGGCTCCAGAGAAACTCACACTCTGAAGGGGATCCCCTCAAACCCAGAGACCTCCAGGGAAACAGGCGGATGAATGGCCGAGTCGACGGGGGGAGAAGAATCTGGACGCTCAGAGAAACGGAGAGAGGAAATAAACAAGGAGAGGAAATAAAACACAATCCCAGGCGTGAGACAGAAGCTCCACAGGGGATCCTGTGAGGACCTGACTGACATTTGTTTAATGGATGCCCATAAATTATGTATGTTTTTATCCAGAGGAGCAACTGTGATTTCAAACTTTGATTTTCAAAGTGGTGGAAAAGCAAACTCACAAGAAAATGCCTTAAAGGTGACCTGTTGTATTTTGTTGAGCAGGTTAAAATACGTCTTATACAAACTATATACATTACACTTTTTGAACAAAAATATTCATAGATAATGAGATTTTAGTCTGAGCAGTTCTGCCTATTTTGAGCTGTTTTGGGGCGTCTTGTCACTTTAAATCCAAATAAGCTCTTGTGGCCACGCCCCCCAACTCAACGTTTACACTCAGTCCTGAAAACGGCTGCAAACAGATGCACAATTGCACAAATATACATCTTTGAAAAGCAGAAATTGAGCCTCCTGCACAAACAACCAGAATACAGCAGGTTGTTTCTGAATTGTAAGTGAACAACAAAACACTTGTCTTTTTTCAGCAGCCATTGTACAGCAGTAAAACCATCTGAACAAACATCCTGGAACATGGCTGGGGTTGCAGTGTGATTCAAAAAACCAGGAGGTTTTTGAAATGGCTTATTTTCCAAACACCAAAAAACATTAAATTGCCCGTTACCTAGCAACCCCAGCCAAGGCTGGCCCGGTTGCCTAGCAACCAAAGCAGGACTTGAGCACATTTGGTCAGCTGGTTTTACTGCTGTATGCCCTGCTGGAAAAGACGAATGTTCTGGTGTTGACTTATTCAGAAACCACTTGCTGCATTCTTATTGGCTGTGCAGGAGGCTCTGCTGATGCTTTTCAAAGATATACAGTTTTATAATTGCGGATCTGTTTGCAGCCATTTTCATGTGGGAGTGTAAACGTTGAGCAGCAGCAGCTTATTTGGATTTAAAGTGACAAGACGCCCAATAACAGCTGAAGACAGGCAGAACTGAGCAGAGTAAAATCTAACCTGTTCAACAAAAAATAATAGATCAACTTTAAAAGAAAAAATGCAGTGAGAAGCTTTTGGAACGATACCAAAAACAGCACAATGGTGAAAAACAACCATTTTTAAATTTACACTTTCTTCAAGCCATGACAGAAAATGTTTCCTGCTTTTCCTGGCTTGTCACTTTGGAAGAAACCCAGCTTGTGCTTAAAAGAATGAATGAGTGAGTGACACCTGTAACATTTTTAAGCCACTGTAACCCAGCTCTGCGTTTATCAGACTGCTTGGAGCAGCAGCGGAAAGCCAATCTGGCATCGCTCACCCACTATCTCGCTCACTGCGACTTGTCAGGGAGCCCTGGTTCTTAGACGGGCCCTCCTCCGGGAACTGAGAAGTGACACTTGTGTTGACTGAAGCAAAACAAACCTCTGACTGTGCCACGGTTGCTCAACAGGATAGCCGAACGTCCAGCGGCCTCATCCGCCGCCTTAATGAGCGTCTTGGCTCAGGGAGCGGCTTCGTTATCCATTTACGTCAGCCAGCTGATTTGTCTTGCAGCACAATAGGGGAAAATATTCAGCAGCATTTTCTTTATAAGCCTCTTGAGAGTGTTTACGTTATCAGTGTGCACACACCTCTATCAACACTATTGCTCCAATACACCCTGAGCCGCGGGGATAAAGGAGGAAAAGAGCCTCTCTGGGAGGCTTTGATATGTGCTAAAATACATACATGGCTACTTCACCGGCTAACGCTGCTCTCCTTGAACACCTCTCCAAAAGCGGTGGGTGGGTTTATGAGTGAATTCCTCCCTCTCTGCTCCCCAGAGACGCTTTCTGCTGCCTGCAGATAAGTGTGGAATTCAGGCTTGGCGAAACGGACGCTTTGAGCGGCGATGACCGCCAAAACTGAAGCCCTCCAGCACTCGAAAGACTTTGGAAAACAAAATCAGCCAAACAAGAACAAATAACATAAAAAACAAGGAGGCTATTATGAGCGCCGGACGATCCAGTGAGCTGTGTGGGTTTCATTATTCCCCCAGCAAGTGAGCCGACTGCCGTCTCCTCCCTGTACGTCTCCAACCAAAGCGGAGTCGTTTCTAATTAAATTTATACAGGAACCGGGCAGTGCGGTATGACAGTAAACCATGAGAGTGTGTGTGTGGGCTACAGCGGGGAAGCAGGCAGATCAACACACTTCTGACTGGAAGTGACAACCCTTGTCCCAAAGTGATATAGTCCACTGAGGAAGTTCACACAGTCAAAGACCGACTTCATTCCTACAAGACCGATGGACGTTCCCTTCACCGACACACAAAGACACGAAGTCTTGATTTTTAGCTTTAAGAAAGATCTTATCAAATTTTGTAATAACAATGATGGAGAAACCAGAGAATATTTTAAGAGTTGCTGCAGACTTTGGGTGCGTTCACACCAGCCTGGTTTAGGCCACTTTAATCGAACTCTGGTTTGTTTGTGGAAGTGTGAAAACCTAATCAAACTCTGATGTGGACCAAAGAAGTGAACCGGTCCGTCTAAGAACCTTCATCTCTGTTAAGTGAACTTTGATTGCATATGTGAACCTCTCCAAAAGCAGGAAGTGGACTACAGTACAAGGCATTCTGGGTAAAGACAATAAAACAAATGTGCTAAGAAGAGAAATGGCAAAAAGACAAAATCAGGATTGCTGGACAAAAGTTATTGTTAGAGGAATGAAAACATGTACAACAACAAACAACAAACTTCCTGGATCTGTTGTGAGTGCAACAAATGCTAGAGTTTTTAAAAGAGCCATGCTTAATTATTCTATTACAAAATGTTAGAATCCTGAAAATGTTTTATGCTTCTAATATAAGGTAATTATTTTATCATATAAAGTGTGACAATTGTGCATTCACAAATTAATGTTCTACGTTTTCAGTATTATGTTAAGTGTGTAACTGTTTATTGTAATAAATGTTATTTTTATGATGTGGACTCTGGTAGCCATTTTTTTTTTTTTTTTTTTTTTTTTTTTTTTTTTTTTTTATTGATTTTCATAACTTTATGTAAACACCAACAAAATTAAACAAAAACAACCCACCCCAAAACAACAAGGAGCACTGCAAAGTCCACATAAAAACATACATACATACAGCCCACATACACAAAATACAGTAGTCATGATTCAAAATAGTTACAACTGTCAGACAGCCAAATGAGTGATACATTGAATGTAAGAGAGAAAGAAGAGAAAAAAAAAAATATATAAAAATAAAAAAAAATTACAGCCCCTGTAAAAAGGATTGCAGTGGGGCCCAGATCCTCCAAAATTTGTCCGACTTTTGATGAAGGTCATGAGTGAGTTTTTCAACTGAGACAATGGCAGAAATCTGTGATATCCACATATCAACTGTAGGGGCCTGTGGTGCTGACCATCTCAATAGTATACATTTCTTGGCCAGAAATAAAAGGATTGCAAGCAGATGTTTAGTGTCTGCATTAAGTAGAATGTCTGAAGGATGGTTAAAGAGACAGAAGGAGGGAGTTAGTGAGAACTGTTTACCAATGATCTCTTGTATCATGAGATGAACTCTTTTCCAGAAAGATTGAATACAGTTGCAAGACCAAAATAAGTGAATAAATGTGCCCCTATGTATTTTGCATTTATGACACAGATCTGAAGCATCAGGAAACATCCTCCGAAGGCGAACAGGTGTATAATAAGTTCGGTAGAAGAATTTAAAGTTCTGCTCATGTAAAGAAACTGAGGTGGAGTTGGGGAAGATCCCATCACAAATTTCTTCCCAATCTGCCAGATCAAACGTCAGTCCTAGGTCACGCTCCCACACCAGCTTCATAGCATCATAACCTGAGGAGTCAGAGCCAGACAGTAAATGATATATCTTAGAGATAAGCCCTTTGGGAGATTTGGTCATGATAATCATATTCTCTAACTCTGACAATTTTGTACGTAATTTTCCTGTCCTCCAAAGAGAGCTCACAAAATGACGGATCTGTAGGTATTTATAGAAATCTCTATTAGAAATATTGAAATTGGCTGTAATTTGTTCAAAGGGTTTAACAGAGTCAGAGTCCAGCATGTCCATAATATTTGACAGTCCCTTAGATGACCATTCAAACAAGCCAATGCTTCTAATCTCTGCTGGTAAATCTGGGTTCAAAGTTAACGATGACCAGGAAGAGAGGGTGGGAGAGATATTTAGATATTTCCTCACATCTCGCCAGGCCAGCAAAGTATTATAAACAATGAAGCTACTTCTTAGATGAGCCATTTGGTCTATGCCACTTATAAAAAAAAGAGAATTAAGTTTGCTGGGGAGACAAGATTGTGACTCCAGATCTAACCATAAAGCGTTCTTTCTATTCATAAACCAATTTGATATGATTTTAAGTTGTGCTGACCAATAATAAAGTTGCAGGGATGGTAACGACAAACCTCCAAGATGTTTTGGCTTAGTTAATATAGAAAACTTGACTCTTGGGTGTTTGTTGTTCCAGACAAAGCGAGATAAATGAGAATTTAGTAATTTGAAGTGTGCAGGGGATAAATAGCAGGGAAGATTTTGATATAAATAGTTCAGTCGCGGAAGAATGTTCATTTTTATAATATTGATTCTCCCTAAGAAGGAGGTTGGCAGGGGGGCCCATTTTATTAAATCATTTTTTATCTGCTGAATTAAAGGTGAGTAATTAGT
Source organism: Gambusia affinis (assembly GCF_019740435.1). Taxonomy (NCBI): domain Eukaryota; kingdom Metazoa; phylum Chordata; class Actinopteri; order Cyprinodontiformes; family Poeciliidae; genus Gambusia; species Gambusia affinis. The sequence goes on along the minus strand of NC_057881.1, from coordinate 7,673,791 downwards.
TTCAAAAAGATTATTCAGATCAGGTGTAACAAAAATACCCAGATACTTGAAGCCTCTGATAGACATTTGAAAAGGAGATTGCATAAACCTTTCGGAGGGGATGCTGAAAGGGGTGGCGACAGATTTTCCTAAATTGATTTTATATCCTGATAAAGCACTGAATGTAGCCATAGATTCCAGGACAGCTGGAACTGATTTCTCAGGATCACACATATACAAAAGAACGTCATCTGCGAATAATGAAATTATATGGTTTCTACCGCCTATATTGATTCCAGATACATCCGGATTAGTCCTGATAATCTCAGCCAGGGGTTCAATAAACAAAGTGAACAATAAGGGTGAAAGGGGGCACCCCTGCCTACAACCCCTATGAATCTTGAAGGGCTCAGACATCAAACCATTTGTGTTAACTGAAGCTGTTGGGTCTGAATAAAAGCTTTTAACCAGATTGATAAAATTTGGCCCCAGACCGAATTTATGTAACACCTGAAAAAGAAACTGCCATTCAACTCGGTCAAAAGCCTTCTCGGCATCGAGGGAAACAATTACTGCTGGCTCTTTGTGGACATTAAGGTACTGAACAACATTAAGAACGCTGTATATTGTCTGTGCCATATCTCATTTTTATAAACCCTGCCTGATCTGGATTTATAATTTTAGGAAGGATGTTTTCCAATCTCCGGGCCAATACTTTTGCCACAATTTTATAATCAACGTTAAGCAAACTAATAGGCCTAAAGGAGGAACAATCCAGGGGACTTTTACCTTCTTTTAAAAGAAGACTGATGGAGGCATGTCTCCATGAGGGGGGGATGCCATTTCTCAAAATGTCATTAACAGCAGGCATGAACATTGGTTGAATCTCTGGCCAAAATAGCTTAAAAAATTCCAATGGAAATCCATCGGGTCCAGGACATTTTCTGTTTGGCATAGATTTAATTGCAGCCCAAACTTCCTCCGGAGTGATATCAGCATCTAAAAAGGCACGATCTTCTTCCGTGACGGAAGGTAGAGATATGCTGCTCAGATAGGAGGAGATATCTTCCGGGTCAGCCATGTCCGTATTATATAAAGATATATAAAAATCCCGGAAAGTGCTGTTAATAAGTAATGGGTCGTATGTGATGTCTTTGTTCTGCCTTCTGATCATGTTAATTGAGCGACAATTAGCTTGATTTTTCAATAAATGGGAAAGCATGCGACTGGACTTATTTCCAAATTCATAGTATTTCTGTTTAGTATAAAGTAATAATTTCTGAACTTGACGGGTGTAGTCTATATTAAGCTCAGATTTAACAGCCGTTAGTGCCTTCAAATTTGACAATGTTGGTGATTGTTTGTGTATTTGCTCCAGTCGGATCACCTCTTTTTTTCGAGGTTGTTTCTCCTCTCTGCGAGAACTGCTTTTTGGTGAGAGCAATAAGATATAAGATGACCGCGTAAAGTGGCTTTTGCTGCATCCCAGATTATACCTGAAGATACGGGAGAATTTTTGTTTTCGAGCCAGAACTGCAATAGGTTACACCGAACAAAGTTGCAAAAGGAATTATTATTTAACAAGGATGTATTGAATTTCCAAGTGAATGTTCTAGGGATACGAAATAATAGATCAACACCTAAAAATACTGGTGCATGGTCTGACAAAAGTATGGGGTCTATGTTACAGCTTCGAACAGAATGTAAAAATGACTTCGGGATAAAAAAATAATCCAATCTGGAGTAAGTGTTATGGGGATGTGAATAAAATGTATAGTCCCTTGCTTTAGGATTTAAATGTCGCCAAATATCTATCAAACCAGTATCAGTGCATAGGTTTCTTAAGACAGCTGAAGCTTTCGGGTTTGGCAATTTTGCAGCAGAGGATCTATCCAAAGATGCATTCATTGTACAATTAAAGTCACCAGCTAAAAAACCGATTTCCTTACGATGATGGTTAAACAATAAGATCATTTGTGACATAAATTGAGGCGAATCATCATTAGGAGCATATACATTGAGAATAGTTATATGTTGTCCATGGATTGAGCCCTTAATTAAAATAAATCTGCCCTCTGAATCCTTCTCCTCATGCTCCAGAATAAAAGGAAGATTCTTATGTATAAGAATGGCTGTACCCCTCTTATTTTGTGAATGGGAGGAAAAATATACACTACCTACCCAGTCCCTTTTAAGTTTCAAATGTTCTGTAACAGATAACCTAGTTTCCTGTAATAGTGCTATATCAAGTTTTTTTTTTTTCAAATGAGTCAAAACCTTCTTCCTCTTGATCACATGACCCAGTCCCTGTACATTCCAGGTAACGATCTTAAGAGACCCAGACATACAAACTGTAAGGGCAAAAAACAGCGCTTAAACACCCAATGACATATTTGAATAGATTAATATGTACATAGACATTTATGTATGTATAAAAAAGAGAAAAGACATATTTAGGCTCCTGACATTTAACACCAAAAAAAATAAAATAAATAAAATACTGAATCTGCAAACAGCAGCATTCACCCTCCCCCATCCTGTCCCCAAATGACAGAAAAAAAGAACCCCAAAAGATGTCACTGTTATTTCCAAACGGCATAGAACTCTCGATTTTTACAGTTCGATCACAGCAACAACCGGACGCTCAAAACACCATCCGTGGTCCAGGCAAAAGTAATGAACCACACTGAGAACCGCTCCAAAATAGTACATTTAAAAGGAAGGAAAAAATAATGTTATATGGGTCCCAGCGTGGATGTAAAGTCTATCCTCCTCCATCTTTTATAAACAAATCAGGAAAAAATAAATAATACCTCATTTAAGAGTGTCCAGAAATGCAGCGGCAGCCTCAGGCGTATCGAAAAAACGGATTCGCCCCTCGTGAAGGCATCGGAGGCGAGCCGGGTAGGCAAATCCACGGTACTTGTCGCAGCTGATCAGAGCCTTCACCACAGCACCAAATTCTCGCCTCCTCCTCAGGACCTCCGCGGACAGATCAGGGTAGAATCTCAGTTGAGAGCCGCCATGGTGGATGTCGCGCTTCTTCTTGGCTGCATTAAGCACAGCCTCTCTGTGCGAATAACGCAGAAAACGAACCAGGATACTGCGTGGTGGCTTATCTGGGGCCGGAGCGGGAGCTAAAGCCCTGTGGGCCCGTTCGATCTCCAATGCTGGATGATCAGCCGGTAAACCGACCAAGGTCGGTAACATTTTTTGGAGAAAGTCCACAAGCGGGGTGTCGCCCTCTACTTTCTCTGGTAAGTTGATAATTTTTAAATTTTTACGCCGACCACGGTTCTCCAAGTCATCTATTTTTAGCTGCAGGTGTTTCACCAACTTCTCCATGGCGGCTATGCTTGTCCCGTGGGCACCGAGGCCGTCCTCGGTCCCGGAGATTCTCCCCTCGGCCTCCTCCATGCGTTTTTCCAAGTCTGCCGCTCTACTAGAGAGCAGCGATAAGGAACTCTCCACCGAGCCGACAGAGGCTTTTAAATCGCCCAGTGCGACATCAATAGTATCGAGTCGAGTACCGATTGATGCATCCATATCTTTCATCCGGGAGGCCAACGACTTTACCTCAGATAAGATCAGCTCCATAGTTGTTTCGTTGGTTAGCTCTGAGACGCTAGCGTTAGCTTCAGCTTGACTTGGCTCCTTCTGAACGGATTTCTTCTTGGCGGAAGAGCCCGGCGGGGAAAAAATGGGAAAATCTTTTTCACGATGCGGTCTAGGCATCCCCGAAGTGTTTCACAGTCGACAAGGACGTATTTAACTGAAGGAAGTTAAAGGAATATTTTAAGCCTGGAGCGGAGAAGAGTCTCAAACCTCCATCTTGGACCGGACCACGTGACCTCCCCTGGTAGCCATTTTTATGGAAAAACAGAAATCCTACAACCACTAAAATCTGATGATACTCGTTTTTTGGTTTACATTTCGTGAAGAATTAAGTTTCACTCTTGTCTTCTCTGGAGGTCTTTGTGTCGTTTCCTTTGGTGGTTCTCGGTGCAGCGCCCCCACTGGCCAGGAGGGGAACAGGTTTGGATTATTTGATACAGCAGTGTGAAAGGGAAGCGCAGCTGCTGAAAATGTAACAAATGTTGTAATTTTGTCCTCCAACTGAATCAAGTCTACCGGGTTTTAAAACAAGCTAAAGCTGTAAAGTAATATGCCACTAAAAGGTTTTCCATTCTCAGGTTTGAACTTTCACCTTCAAACACATTTCTCAAGGTTAAAATGTCCTTGTCAGAGTTGGATTTTTAAGTATTTTCAATGTTTATATGTTATAAAACATTCCCCTTTATTTGCGTAGAACTGGTGTTTAGATCCGTTTGCTTCTTCAACTTATTTACCAATTTGAGCAAATTATCTTTTGTAATTACACTTCAACTAAAGTCTTATTTATGAACAGTTATGTAGTGTAATATAAACTGCTAAAAAATAAAATCACAAATGAAGTTTTAAACAAATGAAGAATATAACAGGAGAAAGACTAATAGACCAAGTTGTCAGTGTTTCACTTAGTTTCATAATGTGTAAAGAAGTGAAGTTGGGTAATTTTATGAGACGAGAACTTATGTTGTATTTATTGTTTTATGATCTCAGTTTGCTTTGCTTCCTTAATACCCTCTGATACTTTGATTGGGTAATGATTTACCATTTACAACACAGCAGGCTCCTCCACAGACGCGTTTTGTTGTTTTAATAATCCGTTTTATGAGCGTTTTGGGGAAGCATGAAGGGCGCAGCGTTTGAACCTCAGCAGGATCTTTATCCTTTAAGCCTGGCCTGGTTTTCTCTGGATACTTACAGCTTTATTTAACTGCATAAAATTACATTCCAAGATTGTTTATGTTTGTTTATGTTTGCCTCTGAACAGTAACAGTCCACCGGCACCATCAGAACCGGGACGTCTCCAGTAGATGGAGGTATTTTGGTTTCATTTTGACATATTTTGGGAGGATTGTTTTAAAACGTGTTCTTTCTTTCCCCTTTTTGAAGCTACTTATCGATTTGTCTTCATCTCCCAAAGGTACATAAAGGAAGCTTTATGAAGTTTAAGATATTTTTTGTAAGGTTTTAAGTACATTTTGTGAGCAACAGCACTCTGAAAGTTGTTAAGTACTGAAAAAAAATAAATAAATGAAACAAGTTAAAAGCATTCCTGTAATCTGAAAAAATGGACATAAAACTAAATGTTCTCATTAAAATCATAAATTACCTTAAAAATTATTATAAATTTAGAAAGCGTAGAAGAGGAGGAAAAATGTGCGAATCGTATTTGAATAAATAATTTTTGAAAAAGGAAAGCACATCTTATTTTCATCCAGTTTGACACAATAACACATTTTGCTGGACAATAAATTGTCCCAATAATTGTTGCGATAAACGATAATATATTTATTTTAAGACCATTTTCATATAATATTTTGATAATGGCATAAAAATGCAAGTTTGGGTTCTCAAAGTAAAAATAAAGTTTAATTTTATAAAGAGCTCTTAACACTGGAATTGAAAGACATTTAAAATAAAAACCACTTTAATTAAAACCACAAATGAAATGTTTTATGATGTCTCTGTAAACAAAATTTCTTTAAAAAAATATTATTAATCAGAATAGAAAACGAGATAATATAAATTTATCGAGCAATTCATTTTTAATGTGACAGATTTAATCTTCTTTATTGATTGATATCAATAAAAGTTATCAAATGAAGGTAAAGATCTCCACTTTTATTGATTTTTCTCAGGAAAACTTATTTTGCTTTCATCTTCATTTTCTAGAATTAGTTTTGGTATTTGAAATGGAGTAAACTTCGACACTTTTCCACACTTATAGATGAAGAAAAGTGACCGCTTCATGGAGTAAACGTTGGCAGAGTGCAGGGAAAACATGGCTCCACTTTCAGTAGGAAAAGAAACCAGCAGCATGCAGATCAGGGCTGCGGCGTAATGTGAAGTAAAAACTCTGCGGTGCGGCAGAAAGCCTCTGAAGTGGGGTTAACTGAGGTGTGGGAGGGACTGTGTCTTGGTAAAAGAGCCCGGCGAATGTCGCCGCAGCCACCCCGAACACTTTGTCTGGCTGATGAGTTCAAACAGGACATGGTAATAGCCTGTCTCCAACATTCCCCTAACCATAAATCTCCCAGCAAGAAAAATGGGAAAGCAATCAGGTGGGAAGACGTTACTGGGCTTGTGCGAGTCAGAGAGTTCGTTCGTGTGGCAGGGAGGAAAAACGAAGGGAAACGAGACGAGAGGAGAGCGAACAACACGGCGAGGACGAGCTCGACTGAATCAGCAGCTTTTCCTCCGGGAGACGATGAGGGAAGCACTCGAGATATTGTTTTAGTGTCCATCAAAAGTCTAATCCGTAAAGCACTTAATAAGATTGAAGTTTCGGAGATAACAGAGCTGATCTAAAGAGGAAGAAGCTTTGGTCTCAGCAGACCTTAAAGTTTCTCAATGCGACTCATTTAGTCGATGTGATAAAAACTAAAAGGTTGAGATTTGGGCTTAAGTCCATTTCTACAGGCTTCCCCAACCTACTAGTCAAAGTCCCAATGGATCCTGGGAAAGAATAAGTACCAGAACCTTCAACCAGAACCACAGAGTCACATGAACACCGGCAACTAAAATTTATGCTAAAACAAGCTGCAATGTAAAGTAAGGTAATTTTATTTATATAGTACATTTTCAGCAATAAGGCAGTGCTTTGAATATTATAAATTAAACACTAACATCTTGATGTTTACCGATGGTACTCATCAAAATGTAATGTTTGTTCAATTTTGTGTTTTTATTATATAAAGTTGACACATAAAGTTGATTGGCTGATTAATTGATTGATTGGCCAAACCTTGGTCTCGGTTTGGTTGAAGTGAACTCTGGTCCGGTTTGAATGTGACTCAGACTGGAGAGAGTTCCAAAAGCAGGAAGTGGACTATGGAGCAGGGCATTCTGGGTAAATACAACCAAAACAAACATACAAAATCTAGTGGAGGTGGAATAAATGGATCCTGGTTTTTTACCAAAGAGAAATCCTCCAACATTTTGTGTCTTCTGCAGAGGTTTTTGAGTCATGTCCTTGATGCAGCGCCCCCACAGGCGAGGAGGGGAACAGGTTTTTCAGTTAGTTTGGTTTCTTTGACACAGTGCGGTGTGAAAGTAAAACCCAACAGCTAAAAATGTAACAAATGTTACAACTTTGGTCCCAATCGAACCGACCGGACTATCAGGTGACTATCAGGTGTGAAAACACTCTTACACTCTAAAGCAGGGAAAGGAAAAGTTTTTTACTTCATGCAGTTCTCTGTACTTTTTGCATATTTTCAACACATTTGAACAAAAAAGACCTAAAATCCACAGACATCCCGGTCTGTCCCATCAGAATCAGGTGTTTTAGCTCTCTAGTGCTAAAGGTCCAGAAGTTTTACCTCTTAAATCTGAACAACTAACCAGAATTAGAACCAAAAATATTTTCTGTTTTGCCTCCAAAGAACTGATACTGTAGCTTGAATTAATCTTTATCAGTCATTCAACAACTTCTACAGAGTTTATGACTTTATGATGCCTGAGTTAATCAGTAGCAAGCTGATAACTTCAGTGATTCCCAGCTCTTTTCAATTGAAGCTTTAGTTTCTGCACTGCTTTCAAACAAAAGGGATCTCATGTTTATTCAGTTCTTTGACATTTGTTCAGTCAACAAAGCAGTAGAGGAGCTTCTTCTATGTGCTTTTTGACTGTCATAAGACCAAACAGATGCAGATGTAATTAGCTATTGCTTGAGGAAGGTTTTCATGCCTTTCCAGACGCTGCTGGTTGTTTGACAGAAGGTTTGTAAATAACATCCCTTCCCCCTTTGGCAGGAACATTCAAATCACGGAGGTGAGGTTAAGTGGTGGGGACAAGACGTGAAATGGGATTCACCCTCAGAGAAAACCGTGTTAGCCAGTTGCTAATTGCGTTGAGCCGAGTGCCCAGGTAATAATCACTCATCAGAGCGGTTATATTAATAGAGATCCCTGTATTTCTGTGTCAGCAGCTGCTTGGTGGCAAATCTAGCTGCCAAAATGCAGCTGATGTGCTCCCAGAATGCTGCATTTGCATCTTTTTTTGCACACTGAAGTCCACGGCGTGCGTGCCCCCGCCATCAGCTACACGTATACACACAGTCGCACATGAAGGCTCTCGAGTGACTAAGATGTAGGGCCTCATCAAAAGCACAATGCAACCAGTGTGCTCGGCGCGCCGCATTCAACCGTCAGCGCAGCGCGACAGGGCCGTCACGTCTGCCAAGCAGCCCGCTGCAGCGCCGCGGCAAATGAAGCCGAGTTTATTGAATGGGGAAGGGGGGACTGAGGGGCAGAGAGGGAAGAATGAGTGAGAAAAGTTTGTTATTCATAGGAGACTGTGAAGAGGGAGGGATAGAGTGTCAATATGGCTGTGTAATCTACACCCAAAAGGAAACTTAACACTTTGCCGCTCTGTTTTAATAGCTTGATTTACTAGCTAGCTGCTCTAGTCCTCAAAACACACCAATGTTAACGTTTCATATTTATCAAAACATACATAGAAAGAATGAGAAGCTGCTGACAAACAATGTTTCCACACCTGATAGTCATGATAGATAGAACTGGTTCAAAAGGGACCAAAACGCCTATATCTGTTACATTTTCAGCTGGAGTAGTTTATGATCTGTTCCCCTCCTTGCCTGTGGGGGCGCTGCACCAAGAACGACTAAAGGAAATGGCACCTCTGAAGAAGACAGAGAGCGTAACATCTTACCTTATAAAATGTAAACAAACATGTATTAGTGTCAGATTTTTGCATTTGTAGGATTTCTGTTGCTTTGGGTAAAAGACCACGACCCATTTCTCCTGCTTTGTGTTTGTTTTGGTTGCATTTACCCAGAATGCTCTGCGGCGTAGTTGACTTGCTGCTTTTGGAGCCGCCTCTAGGTTTTTAGGCGGACCAGAGTTCGTGTTTACAAATCAACCAAGTAAATTAGCGCTTTAGAAGTTACCCAGAAAATTAATTTAGGGGAAGCTAAGTGTGCTAAATGTTTTCAAAGTCAGCAAAAATGCTAAAGTGCTAAGTAAAAAGTTAGCTCCGGTATTTTTTGCTTTCATACTTAAATAAAATTCAGACTTTTTGTCCAGACTTACTGTAAATTTGTCCTGAAACAGACGTAGTTTGGATGCTACGTAGGCATTCTGGCATACATTTATAAACACATTACGTCTATAAAAAATTTTTATACACATGGAAAAAAATAGTTTTTGCTTAAATATAGCCCAGACTTTGGAAGTGCTGCACTGCAAACATTGGCTAGTTTAGACGAAATGAAACTGCTGGCATTAACCTTTGACCCTGTTGTAGGACTGATGTTTACAGTCCTGTTCCCTGAGCCAGGAGGAAGCTTATTCTGCATAAAGGCTTAGAAACGTGAAGAAAACCTTTCTGTGCCACATCTGAGTGTAAATATGAATATCTGTCTGGGGTATCATGCAACACAACACATCCCATTCATCCAGCTCCAGCTGAAACAGCCATGAAGGGACAGGAGAGAGAGTGAAGCAGCCTTCAGTCCTCCTGTTTGTCCACAAACAGTCCAGAGAGAGAGTAGACCAAACAGCCTCCCACCGGCAGCTGCACACAACCAGCAGACCTCCCACCAATCAGGGCACAGCAGACCTCCCACCAATCAGGGCACAGCAGACCTCCCACCAATCAGGGCACAGCAGACCTCCCACCAATCAGGGCACAGCAGACCTGTCCTCCAGGAGAGACGGGACAGGAGACAGGAGACGTTTCGATCCTTCAGCCAACCCTAAAGACGCTTAAAGACAGGAAAACTGTTGCTTTGGGGAGTTCTTGTTACCCTATATACTTTATATAAAGACCCTATATATTATGTCTGTTGTTTGAGGATGTAAGCAAATATATTTTTCTAAGCAACAACATAAGATCTAAACAGGAAATGAGACAAACGCTCTGATTTTCTGCCACTCTAGACAAATAGAAAAGCCTACGTCTGGTTTTATGAGCGTCCGGCCGTCTGAACGTCCCGGAAGCCCAACATGTCCTCAGGACCAAACAATTTCCAAATCTAAACAAAACAGCAATCCTTAAATATTGGCCTGAATGATTCATTTCCTGCTGCACCAACAGTGACCCCATGAACCGGCCGCCATCTTGGACACTGCACAGCGAGAGGCCGGAGACTGCAGATCTGGTATCGCGTGGCTGCAAGGCGAGTCAACAAAGCTCTGAGATCAGATCGATATTAATCTGGTTTGGGCTGCGCTCACTTTAACCTCAGAAAGTCTAAAACATAATCCCTTCTATAATCTGCGAATGTTGAAGTTCTGCATCTAAAAATAACATGAAGGTGTTAAATTTAATCAACTCAATCTCAACTAAATAAAAAAGTTTTACATATTTTCCTTATTAAATCCTAAACGACACACAGAAAAATCCTAAATATGTGCAGATGTTTGACATTTAGTCGGAGACTTTATTTTAATTTAACTGTACATTTAAAATTTACATATTGAGCAAAATTTCATTTCAAGGCTCCAACAATAAAAAAATAAATGGATAAGTAATAATAAAAAGAATGAATGTGAACATATACAATATAAACATTAATAGGAGGTTAGTAAATAAATTTGGATGTTTTTCCCAAACAGATTTACTGAAAGGTTTTCCAAACAAAACATGCTGAGCTCAGTGTTAGTGGCACTAATACAGTTATTGTCTTATTACTCAAAAATCAAAATTTTACCAAGCAATTTAGTTTAGAGTCCAAATATCTCAGCACACATGAAATAAGACAAATGAACTTAGAAGTAACTTTTTAGCAAGATATTAGAAGCCAGGTCTCTGGTCCACTGGGTTTTCAAGCTTGTTTTAAGTAAATAATTCTTTAATATTGACGAAAAAGTTCCAGTTTCAGATTTTTCACTTATAATAAAACATTTTCCTCAGTGAAATAACCTGCCAATGGAATACTTTTTCATCAATAGTAAGGGATTATTTACTTAAATCAGGCTCTTATCTGGCAAAAAAAAAAATAAATCACTTCTAAGTTAGTTTTGTCTCCATTCAAATGGGCTGAGATACTTGGAACAAAAACTAGGCCAAAAATATTTGGTATGATTTTGTTTTTTTGCTGTTTACTCCATTATTTTATCAGTAATAGTCCCAATACTCCATCGTACAAACCACAAAGAAAACAAAAATAACTGGTACAGAGCAGAAAGAGTCCGATTCTTCCAAAAACACAACATGATCTCGAAACTACAGCAGCTCGTCCGCTGATCTTCCCTCTTCGGTAAACTAAAGGCCTAAAATACGTCTCCACTTCACTTTTAAAAAGCAACGTATTTACAAACCTGCACCGAGTGTCTGAAACGTGTTTGTGTGTTCTGCTAATTTGCCGGGAAATGTTTGCTCTGCCACCCTGGCAGTTCTCACGCTCCACCCGACCTCCCACAAACTCTCACACAAACTCACAGGAAGAAACGGGGGAGGGAAAAAGTTTCTTACCTGGACGGAGTCGGTCGATGTTGGGGGACGGCCGGCGCAGGGAGAGAAAACAGAAGGAGAAAAGCTCGATTAGTGTTGGAGTTCAGCACCAGCAGCCTCTCTGGCTGGGAGTTAAGCTGCTCTCTCTTGTTCAGCTCAAACAGGTTGATGCCGGCAGTTCGCCTTTACAAATCCGCCAGGCACTCGTCTCACCGAGTTTGCCTCCTTTTCACAGACTCTCTTTCTTATCAGAAAAGAGCTCCACATTAAGCTCTTTGCCTCTGAATCCTTCAGTGCTGCTTTTGTTGCACTGTTACTCCCCCGACAATCATTTCACCTTCTCATTTTCTCCTCTTATCTACTGCCGGACTCATAACCCCTATTTTCCTGGCGCTCGCCGAGGCTGTTATTTTCTCCTCTGTTAGCACTTGTACCACAGAAAGTGAAACACCGTCGGAGGAGAGCTGGTGGAAACGAGTAAAACCAGCAGAGTCGACTCAACGCAGCACCTGAGATTTTGATTCCCTTCCTGCAAACGTCTAAAGAAGCACATTTTCGACTCCTACTGGTTCCCCCTCCAGGACCGGGAAGCCTGGAGGTCAAACAGGAGGATGGGTTTGGATTAGGCCGGATGGAAAGCAGAGCATGGTTTGGGGAGATAAGCTAAAACGTCTGAGTTGGCAACCTGGGAAATATGTTTTTCTTCATTTTTTTTTTTTAGTTAAATCTGTTTTCCCACTTAGCTTGCTCCATCCTTCCCTAAGCAGCGCGGCGCAGAGCCACATGCTCCATAGCAATTCCATTATTGCCAATAATCGGATTTCAGTAGGATGTAAACTGGAGGAGAGGTTTGCATTCTACAGGTTAAGGGTTCATAAAACTTCTTGGGTTCATCCAACTGGCCCAATACATAATTGTCATGCAGTGTGTTAAATCATGTTGGATGAAATACATTAATCTACTATGAGCTGCTTGCAAGTGACATTGTGCAATTGCAATATTGCAGAACTGATATTAGTGACGACTGCAGCTGTAGCTCCACATATTTACTCAACATTTACAGCAAAGAACATGAAATAATCCACTTTCTTTGGTTTCATTATGAGACCAGATGTGTAACATTTACACTCTGGTTCAAAAGATTAATCAGATCAATTATTGAAATAACAGTAACTGATATAATAATTGCTTAATCATTGACTGGAGAATACAGACTAAAAAATGTCATTTGCTGGAAAAAAATCCGAAGAAGAAATTTCTTAAAAGTAACAAAAATAAAATAAAATCTTGAAACTAATATATAGGATTGGATCGATTAATCAATTGTTGCAATAATCTAATAGTAAGTAATTAATTGGAGTATGCAGACTCAAAAAGAAAGGCAATTTGCTGGAAAAACAGCATTTGTAGAGCAGAAAATAAGACAAAACTACAGAAAATATTTATACATTCTGCATTTAAGATACAAACACATTTAACTGTAAATATGTTTCAGCCAAACGTAAAATGTTTTGTTTTAAATTACTACATTTCCAACAGGCGTGAAGGGAACTGCAGTAATTTAGAGATGGTAAAACATTTGAGAACCAGACATGTTACGTTCTAGAGGAATGTAAACTTACTTAACCAATCGTTCCTGTTAAACATTTAAAAATGGATTTCAGGATATTTTCACTCCTGGAGAATCGGTTCGATTTGGGACCAAAGCTGCAACATTCATTACATTTCCAGCTGGTGCCGTTTGCTTTCACTCTGCACTGTCAAACAAACCAAACCTTTTGAAAAACTTGTTCCCCTCCTAGCCTGTGGTGGCGCTGCACCAAGAACCAGTGAAGAAAACAACATGGAAACCTCTGAAGAAGACAAGGGCGCAGCTTCCTTCTTCACAAAATTTAAAAAAATATGGAGAAGTGTCTGATTTTAGCGGTTGTAGGATTTCTCTATTGTTGTTGATTAAAGACCAGAAACAATCTATTTGGTTGTTTTGGTTGCTACCCACAATGCCTTGCACTGTACTCCACTTCCTGCTTTCTGATCGGTCTCTGGTCCACTGGGTTTTCAAACCTTCACCCAAACAGAACCTGGGTTTTCAGGAGGATATTTTTGTTTTGATTTATTTTTCAATTGCACTTTCACACCTTCACAAATAAACTAGAGTTAAAAGTGGAACAAACGGCAATCCTTAACTCCAGCCAAGTTTTATTACTTCTTCTTTTAAACTTCCAGTCAGCGCTCCAGAAGCCAACCCTTCCTTACTGTAAATAATCCTGATTCCTGAATGACGCTGCCTCTGCCACCCTCTTCCTGAAGCAGCCTGATCCTACCAATTACTGTAAGCAGAGAACACCAAACATCAGCCCTCAGTCTGAGAGTCCTTTCAAAGCCAGCCAGGCAGCCGCTCAGTCAGACATCCAGTCAGCCGTTCACACGGCCTGCGGCGACGGGAAAGTTTGCTGCGGTTAAAACAGGAAGAAAGCGAGCGAGCTGCTGATGAGGCGAACGCGGCCTGGAGTGGCTCGGAGCGAAGCCATCAGATGACTGGCAGCAGCAGCAGAGGAGACGCAGCGATTTTGATTCTGCGGTAGCCCAGAGGGCCACGACTGTGTGTGTGTGTGTGTGTGTGTGTGTGTGTGTATTCTTACACACCGTGTGCATTTGGAGCACAGCTGTTGACACAAATGCTTGTGTTGCATTTTCACAGAAAAACAATGAGGAATTTGCCTAAAGAGGAAAACGAATGTTCAACTAATTAGTAAGATCGCTTTGAAAACAAGAGAGGAAAAAAAGGGGAGATCTTCAGCAAATCTCACCAGCTTCTAAACAGAGAAACTAACGATTATTTATTATCTGATTAATCAATTAATCGCATAAAAAGACTTGGCTCATTCTGCAGAGTTTACAGAAGACATTAAAATATGTCAAATAAACAATTAAATTCCTTTTTTTTTTTTTTAAAAGAGAAGAAAATAATTTTTTTTTTTCCTGAACTGCAGTAACAGATCCTTCTTTTAGTAGACGCTTGATTATTTGTTGCAAATGATGAACCTTCAGCTAAAAAAAATGCTTTTAGCATCAACATGTGAAAAGCTCTGTGCTTTATGATCAACTTACCAATACAGTGTAGGCTAATCTGTCGATTATATTTGGATTAACTAATAAAAGGTGAGGAAAATGTGCTTAATGTTTTATTTTATTTTATTTACAGAATATGAACCGGGTGAAGTTTTGGGTAGAAAATATTTACAACTAAAGATTTTATGATCTTAAATGATGAATATCTATATTTTTTTTGTATATTTTAAGCTTAATTACCGAAGTGAATGTGTTATTCTTTAAGCAAATTGCCTTTTTTAAGTCTGTATACTCCAGTTAACATTTAATAGATTACTAAATTAGTTGACGATTATTTCAATAATCAAATAATCATGATTAATCGTTTCAGCCTTAATAAAATCCAGATCTTTCATAAATAAATCACACTTCTGTACACATGGCTGCATTGAACACTTTCCCTTCAGTAAGTCTCTTTTCCCTTTGAGGGACTTCAGGGCGCATGATTGGAAAACGCCTGGCCATTAAACATCAGGTTAACATGCAGGGAATATATCAGATGTGCCAGAGCCAAACGGAGGTCTAATGGGATCCTTAATGGTCCTGCTGTTTGTGAAATATGCATGTGCTGTGTTTATTATGCTGTTTATGACGAAGGTGAAGAGGAGCGGGGAAATCTTCTGAACTGGGGTTAGTGTGAAGCAGAACAGGACGGATCATGATTGCAAAACAATTAAAGGTCACAGTGCCGCCTGGAAAGGTCTCAGTTATCAGCAGGTTTTGTGTCAGAGCGCCAGAAAAACAAAAAAAAAGCCAACAAGTTGATAGTGATCCGGTCCAGGCGTGACTCCTGCACCCCCAACCTCGGGTGTTTTGACATTTTGAGCGACTGTAAGCGCGGCAGTCATCCTCTGCAGCCGTACTCCACAGCGGTCTCCATGGCAGCGCCGCCTGTTGTCTCCCACAACCAGCCCTGACATTTTGTCTTCTTCTCGGCGTGAAGCGAGCGCGCCTGTTCCAGAGCTGATGTGCCGCTGTGTGCTTCCTTCCACCCACTGCTTTCCTTTAGATAAAGTAACCAAACCTGCGCCTCTGCGCTCAGGTGTCAGAGCGGCAGAGGCAGGCCTGCGTGGGCTGCAGAGCGAGAGGGAGGAAAGTCACAGAGGAAGCCATCAGCTGAGATTCCCAGACCAGAGAGCCGCGTTAATAAACTGCAAACACAAACGACTCGGAGCAAGCAGAGGGTCGAGTCTCAACAAAAACATCTGCACTGAAACAAGCCTGGTTGTTTTATGTTTTTTATTTTCAACGATCAGAGGAGCAAGAAACTGAACGGTTCATGGACATCAATGTCATCTCCACATAGATGTGTGGAGGAATCTAAACTGACATAGCTGCAGGGTGACGCTGGGCGCTATTTAATATTTAAACTGGTAAAATACTCCAAACTGTTGAAGAAAGTGAAAAGCAAATTCTAAAAGTCAAAGGAAATGTACAAATTTTAACTAAATGGAGTGATTTCTGTATCATTTAAGAGATCAAATAAACAGAAAATGGAAAACATTTCATGAGAGAGAGGAGTAGTGATGGACTCTGACCTGAACCTTCAGAGCCACATAAAGACAGCTGCAAAGTCGGCCTTCTGTCACCTGAAGAACATTTCCAGAATGAGAGGATTAATGTCTCAACAAGATCTAGAAATTCATCCAGGTCTTTATCTTTACTGCAACTGTATCTTCACTGGTCTGCCTAAGAAATCAATTCTTGTATTTTATGATATAAAAACACTTTGAACTTCCTTGTTCCTGAAAACGTGCTACATAAATAAAATAACCTTACCTTAAACATCAAGACCACTGGTACATTAAAGTCATATCTGATCAGAAAATGTAAATATTCACCTTGTTGCTTTCAAACGTTTATCCCAAACTCTAAGGTTCTCTAATAAAATGTTGAAGTTTATGAAAGAAGAAGTTAATAATTTAAGTGATATTAACTTCTTGCATCATCGATCTGCTTCTGTTTTAAAGCGTTTCCTGATATCTACGTGACTCAAACGTGTCTGTTCTGCATAGATCGCTGTTGGTGATAACCTGAACAGCAGCTGACAGCTTTCTGAACTTCATCATGTTTACGTCCGGAACAGGAAACCCAAACATCTCATATCAGTCTAAGCCACTAAAGATCAAACAGAAGAAACCAGGAGGGAAACGCTCAGTGATAACTGAAAGATTATGAAGATTATGAAACATACAGGGCTACGCACTACGCTGCAGTGAGATGTTTTATATTGTCTCTTTCTGAAACCCATTAGAAAGGTCCATTAGAGGCTCCATAATGTTCTGGCCTGGAGGTTTCAACAAGCAGCAGAGCGACTGTCAAACACAAACATCAGGAGACAGATGGGCTGATGATGTGCTGCCAGGTTCAGATCAACATTTACTGCTACATTACATCAAACGTAGGAAGTTCAAGCAACTCTGCCTTGTTTTACACCTGGATAGTTAAAGTGTTGGGTTTTATTTACGTCACGCCCTGATTTCGACCGAGATCTGCATCATGCTAATTAACCAGACTTCCTTTTTAGTTTGCACACACGAGTTTAAACTGGATTACATTTTAAAGAGAACACAAACACCTAAAACTCTGAACTGTTCCCAGAAATGACGCAGCTGGGTTTGCACTTCTCATAAGCTCCTGCACTCTTTCCTCAGCGTGGAAGCAGGTGCTCAGCTTTTCACAAACCGCAGCTTCCTCTCACATCTGTGGGAAACACCACAGAGTTCTCCGAACAGGTGAAGCAGCATGGAGAACGAGAAGCTGAAGAAAAGTTACGAAGACCAGTAATCACATGCCGAAACGATTAATCGGATTAATCACGACTAATCCCAATTAATCATGATTAATTGTTAATTGGAGTGTACAGAATTTAAAAAAAGGCCATGTATTGAACATATTTAGAGAAATAATTAAGCCAAAACTGTCCAACAAAGTACACATGCTGCATTTTAAGATAAATATATAAACGGCAGTTTTATAGCATTGCATTTTAAGTGAGAAAATAAAAAAATTTATTGAAAAAAGGATTTTCTTTATATCCATCGTTAAATTTATTTGTAATACTGTATAAAAAAGATTTACGTGGTTAAATGAATGATATGCAGAATGTGCCCTTTTTTTTCCTTCTGATTAATCGATTAATCGCCAGAATGATTGATAGTTATTCATCCAGAGGCACCAACCCTCACTTGTTTTATCCTTCTTTGGACTTGATTTGATCATTTATTCGCTGTAGTTGCTAACGCATAAACAAAGTTTGATCCACTGATTCCAGAGTTTTCAAGTCTGCAAACAACTGAGTGGATAAATCTCTCATGCAATTTGATAGGAAACAAAGTCTAGAAATACAACTATTTTACCATTTTCTATGCTCTTTTTGACCTGGAGATCATTTTAAACAGTTGCTGCGTTTACATTGTAAATGTGCATAAAATTTGTTGACAACCCAAAAATGTTGAAAAAACAAAACAAAACAAAAAACTTTGTATCTGTTGTTTTGCAACTTTGCTTCCATTAAAGAAGAATTACAATTAAAATCACATGTACTTTTGTTCACACGTCATTAATAAACCTGTCCGCCATCATCCTAATACCACTTCCTGTTGTCTTCTTCATTGTTTATGCCAGTAGCAACATCCGGTTGTTGATCTCATGACTCATGATGTAAAAAAGTGTTTCGTTTGCAGTTTTGAGAAATACGCCTAATTCCAAAAATTTACGTCCTCCTAGCACAAAACGTTAAATCAAAATTGCCGTGTTTACATTTATTTTTGTAATTCCAATTTGCGCAATTATATGATCAACGAAAACGCAGCTGATGACTTGAAGTCTGTGTGCTGCAATGTGATGCTTAAAAACCAAACCAACTCTTTTTTTCCCAGGGAATTGGTTAAAATAGATCCAGCTCCAAAACAAACAACCAAAACACACATATCAGCGTGACGTGTGTGAGTTAATGACTTCAGCTGTGTGCCTTCACCTCCTCAGTACACCTCATTTACTGTTCAGGGAACGCAGCACCCCCAAAACAGGAAGCCAAGTCGGTCACTTCCTCTGGTTTCATCCAATCAGACGCTCCCTCTGTGCTTGGGTTTATGTTAGTGTTTGGGTTTATCTTAGTGTTTGTGCCTCCCACTGAGTGTTTGTGTGGGTTTGCAGCATCCTGCGAGGTCAGCCGGGGAACGCCATAGAGAGGCTGGGAGTTGCTATAAAAACATCAAACGGTAGCTGCAGACGAGCAGCCTGAGCATTTCAGAGTCAGGAGTGTGTGTGAGGGCGTGCATGTGTGTGTGTGTGTATGTGTTTGCGTTTCGGCTGTCAGTCCGAAAACACGCAGCGAGGCGCTCAGGCTGGCTAATGTTTCCATGCGGCAGAGCCTGGTGTCCATTAAGCTGCTGGAGACGACCTGACCTGGACAGAAGCGGCTGCTGAATAAATAAATAAGTCAAACAGACACCCTTCTGCCTCGGCGTGTGTGTGTGTGTGTGTGTGTGTGTGATGATTATCGATGTAGACATTTTCTATGCATGGACAAGTGCCTGCCAGGCTAAAATCGATGCACATGCAAAGGTTAGGACAGAGCAGTATGGAGTGTGTCTGCATGATCGCTCTCACCGCTTAGCGTGCGTCTAACGCATATATGATCAGTTTACAGTGTGTGTGTGTGTGTGTTGTTAGCCTGGTTTCTAGTGGGTTGGTATTAATCAAGCATCTCTCTCTGAGGAGCTCAGTCAGTACAAAAGGCCCCAGATGTGATTAATAAGCTCCTTTCTCTGCTTCAGAAAGCGTTTTTTTATTGTTGGATGAAGATGATGAAATGTTTTATGGCTGCTTTTTAGTGCAACCATGAAAAGACCAATTTTATGTACTTCCCAGAAAAACACATTTAAAATAATACACAAGTAATGATTATTTCAGTAATCGATTAATCAATCATTCTGGCGATTAATCAGATCTTACAGTTTTTTCCATAATCAACCCAAGTATTTGACACAATATAAAAGAGAATAAACATTTTGTTGGCTAAAATCAAATACTATAGCATTTCTTTAGTAAATCTGAACCAGGTGAAGCTAAAACTTCAGAACTTGAGGAGTGGCTGTATCTTATATAAAAACTGTTTTTATCAGATACAAAATAAAGTTTTTTGCACAGTTCTGCATTAATTACAGCTCTGAATATGTTGGGTTTATTTCAGACAATGGCCTTCAGTTAACTCCAGTTATTGATTAATTGCTTTCTAAATTAAGTTGATTATCTAAGTAACTGATTAATCACGATTAATCGTTTCTGCCCCAACTCTCAGAAAGCGTAAGATCTTTTTAGACAAGTTTTATGAGCACATTTCTTTCCTACAAACAGTTAAAGCTCACCGGCTGCAACCAGCCAAATGGTTTAAACACGACCAACAAGCAACGACACAAAGCTAAACGCATCCATTTCCCACGACAAGCCAGATAAGGCACAGTGGGGTGTGTGAAATGTGTTTTTGCTTAAATAGGTGGCCATAAATGTTGCTGTATTATCTCCTGAGCTTCTCGCCGTCCTGCTGATCATCCATCTTCATTTCCCCAGGTGCCAGAGCTCGCGTGTGGAGGATAAATGATCGAGAGAAGGAGAAAAAGAAGAAGAAGAAGAAGAGAGAGGGGAGATTTGGAAAAGGTGCAGCTGTTTACGGCCGTCCACGCCCAACAGTCAAAGAGATCCATTACAAACCTGGCAATGATGACCTTCCATACATTCTGACAACTTCTGATTTACTCTGCTGCCTCTTCCCTCCTGGGATGAGATTGGATGTTGAACATGGCTGGTTTGCAACACGCTTATCTTTAGCACCTAATTCATTCCCCTCCGTACGCCAGAACATTAACTCCCTCCGACATGAAGCGCCTCGCTGGCCTCTCATCCCGCAACTTATCAAACCTAAGAGACGACGAGAGCAGGATCACACTCTGGATCACTGATGCCAGCAGATAAATGGATCCATCTAAAAAATATATTTATATAAAGAAACCCAAGGAGAAGCAAAACGGATGAGGCGAAACGTCTCCAAGACAGATATTTGCATTCGTTTTCTCGCTGTCCAAACCAGACTGAACTTCTCCGGTTTTGATCACCAGAATTTTTTATTTTGCTAAATGTCACAACAATAAACAGAAATGTTTTCATTACTTTCTTCACAGTAAGAAATTTACATACATTTCCTTAAGTAAGTCAATCAAGTTGATTGATACAGCACATTTCAGCAACGAGGCAGTTCAAATTGCTTTGTTGCAGTCAACCAGTAAACATTATATTTTGCAAACTGCTGTTGTTACACATTAAAATGTTGGTCAATGTTTAATTTATTACAGTTCAAAAGCAACTCTGAACTGGTGGGTGTTTAGACTCGGTGTTTCTTTAGTATTTGGTAAAACTGCTGTAGGATTTGGGTCAAACATTTTGAATTTTCTTCAACAATCTTTCCTCCATTGTTTGCTGGGATTCCTTCAAACAGACTTGATGTAACCAAGTGAGGAACAAACTTCCGGAAAACAGCAAAACGGCCGAAACACTGTGCTACTTTCTACGAAAGCTAAAAACAAAACTGCTAAGAGTTGCTTTTGATCCACAATAAATGAATCATTGACCAACATATTTGATACTTATTGATGATTTTGATGATTGAACTCGACAAAATGTAAAGTTTAGTTTCTCATTATGTTTTTATGAAGTGAATCTCTTTGAACAGCTTTACTGCTGAAATGTGCAACACCAATAAACTTGATTGATTGATATTTATAGTCATGGTCCAAGTGAATTTCTGTCCAAGTCTTATTTTGTAGCTGGTCACTGAAGAAGTTGCCATGATGGACCAACATTTTTATTTCACTTCATTTAGGCCACATGGTACTTATTTAAAAAGTAAAGCATATTTTCTGCCAGTATTCTTCCGTTTTGGCTTCTTCATCTCTGAGTGGCTCTTTAAAAATGACTCTTAAGAGCGTCAGACCGTTTTTGGGTTTTTATTCTGGTGGATTTGAAAAACAATTTATCAGGAGAACCAGTCTTCTTCCCAAACAGAGTGAACCAAACCTGTGGAGGTACACAGTTCCCATCAGTTTTTTTAGATTTTTAAGGAAGTCGCACAAGGAAGCAGCATGTTTGATGTGGTGCCTTAAAATTATCTCCTTTTGTTAACTCACCTGTTGTGAATTAAGCGAATCTGTTAGCACACTTTGAAACAGGACAAAACTAACTTACCAGTAACTTTTCCACAACATATTGGAGCTTGTTTTAAGGAAAGAAAAACCTTCAATATTAATTTAAAAAGTTCTAGTTCCACTGCCAGATTTTCCATTTAGAAAAACATTTTTCCTGATTATGAGTGAATAAAAGCAGTTATTTTACTGCCGTTTAAGAAATATAAATCAGTTTGAAAACGCCAATTTCACCAAATGTGAAAAGTTTAGTCAATTTAAAGTCAGAAAAAAAGGTTTTTGTGTTGTTTTCATGCAGTGTGTGTAAATGTCTGGTTTCTAGCACAAACTGAAGAGAACCAAGAGATAAAAATCAAATGCATGCAGCCCAAAGCTCTTTCTTTATAGGCCTCTTCATATAAGTTGGAAAAGAGGCTTTCTGGCAACAAAGATTTCCATTTTCCATTTCCTCATCAAACGTCGTCTCTGTGCTTTCCCAGGCCTGTGAGAATAATTGGGCCAAGTCAGGAGTAGTCTACACAGTCTGAACTTGTTAATGCATGCATGAGTGAAACCTCAAGCTTCCTGCTGCACATCAAAGTAATTATCTTCGTATAATTGCCCTTCCGAGTTAAGATAAATAGCTGCGATTGTTGGAAATGATCAGACCTCAGCGCAGAGTTTGTTGCCTTTTAAAAACGTTTGTTTATGTGAAATGGAGCTTTGTTGTGTTTGTTTGCTTACGTTTGGTAGATGAGTAACTGTACAGAAATGTTGTGGACTAACAGTCAGTGAGTAGAGTCATGCTGTGCGAACTTGGAGCGCAGTTCACCCATGAGAACATCGTTAAGGAAAGCAAAGAGCCGGACAGCAGGAGCAGCATATGGTCTGTCCCGGCTGGCTGACTCCAACTCCACAACAACTGTTTCAGTTTTAGAAAGCGTTCTTACTGAAGGTTATTTCACAAGTAAATCCAACAATCATTCCAACTTTTCAAAAGCCTCTTAACTGTTGTGCAATTTCGGATCAATATTTTCTACCAATTCAACAATTTTTCAATGTAAACGTCCCTGAGATGCAAAGAGTCAACAGACAAAAGCAACACTGACGACAACATTTAAACAGAGACTTGCTAAAACCTGGTGTAAACTTTATGCCCTGGCCTAAAGGTTATCAGTATTTCTAACTGATGTCAAACCCAGGTTAGATTTAGATCAACAACAGCAACTTAAAAGTCAATAAATCTCTCTTGTAGTTATTTTTAGATGGTGCGCTTTG
This sequence comes from Gambusia affinis, assembly GCF_019740435.1. Classification (NCBI taxonomy): domain Eukaryota; kingdom Metazoa; phylum Chordata; class Actinopteri; order Cyprinodontiformes; family Poeciliidae; genus Gambusia; species Gambusia affinis. The sequence goes on along the minus strand of NC_057881.1, from coordinate 7,650,719 downwards.
CTTTCAAACTGCACTTGTAAAAAAAAAAACCAGTTCCCCTCCTTGCCTGTGGGGGTGCTGGACCAGGAAACACTGACCGAAACAACAAATAAGTCTGTCAAAATAAGCAATACACCAATTAATCGTATGATAAACAAAAACAATGTTTGTTTCTTGTGTATCTTTTAAACAAAAACTGTAACAAAAGGATTCAATCTGGTGATTTCTGAAAGGAAATTTTGTTTACAGAGGCTTCAGTACAAATTTTATTTGTTGTTTCTGTTGTTTTGTTAATTTTGGATACCTAAAATGTCTTCCAGTTCCAATGCTAATATACATACATATATATATATATATATATATATATATATATATATATATATATACATATATATATATATATACATATATATATATATACATATATATATATATATATATATATATATATATATATATATATATATATAAATATATAAAGTTACTTGATCTTTGTGCTTGTATTATTATGCAATTTTTATACTTGAAAACTGTCTTGAAACAACAATATTATCATTTATCTCAATAACATTCGGGACAATTTATCGTCCAACAAAATTTAATGGGTCAAGAAAACTTCCTTCTTTACGAAATGTGAAAAAAAAATGGAGTGGCGTCGGATTTTAGAGGCTGTAAGATTTATTTTGTAAAAATAAAATGATTCATTTCCAGCATGTGCCAGACTCCCGCGTTTGTTTTGGTTGCATTTACCCAGAATGCTTTGCGCTATAGACTACTTCCTGCTTTTGGAGCGCTTGGCATTCATAAATGAATTCAAACTGAACCAGAGTTCACTTTAGCCGAACTGAGACTGAGGTTTTTAGGTGGACCAGAGTTCGCTTTTTTGGAATTCGCCCTTTCTAGATAAACAAACTGGAGTTGGATTAAGGTGGACTAAACATGTCTGGTGTGAATTCACCCACAGATACTGTGTGGAAACAAGTGAGAAAACTGATACTGGAGGTAAGAAGCTGGTCCTGACACAAAGTGCCTTTCCTTTAAGTTACAGCTCCACCAGAGCTGCATGGACGTGGTACATTTCATTACGATACACATTTGTTTGCTGATCCTGCATCAGCAAAAAAAATAAAATTATGAGACAGCCCGTCAGGCTGCGTGCACAATCCTCCAGGACCGAGTGACATTCTCCCACATTGATGTACTGCTGCTTTAGCCCGGCACAGTGAGCCATCAATCTTCATAAATCATTCAGTCTCTCCCACTCTGCCCTACACACACAAACACACACAAACACACACGCTTCGGTTCTGGTCTCGTTCCTCATTTTCTTATGGAGGCCTTCAGCATCTCTGCAGAGTAATGCAACCAAAACGCAGGAAAAAAATGATAAAGGAGAAAAAGGGAAGCAGATTTTTGAGACTTTCAGGTCCCCGGAGCTGCACCTCCCTGACTCAGCCCCTCACTGATAACAACCCAAACATGTTTTTAGATGAATTAAGGAAATAAATGTCAGATATTGGAAATAGATTGAGAGATTAGAGCTGACATTTTAAATTCTTGCGCACCATCAAGACCTCTCCGGTAATAAAAATAAATCTTTTGTTACTCATAAAGAGCTGTGCATCAAACCAGTTTTAAGGGGAGCCTGGTGCTGGAATGAGCTGCCAATTTCAGCAAAGAGAACGCAGCACGCTGCAGAAAAATCCTAAAAAAAAAAGCATCACATAAGAAGGCTTCAGCACCGAGGAACTTGGAAATCCGTGCTGGTCTCTGCCTGATACTTTAAAGCTGAAGCTATCACAGGGTGGATTACAAGCGTGTGAGCTCCCTGATAGGCTGTTATCTGCTGCCTCAGCTTCCTCGCTGACTAGTTTCCCTCATTCTGTTCACGCTACGTTCTCACCTCAACTTGCACAGGAAACCATTAAAGCTCTGGTACGAGTCACTTCGTAAAAAGATTTGATTTCAGGGAATATTTTCAATTTGGGATTCTGAGATGATGCAGGCAGGACATTTGGGCTGGGACATGCAGCCCAACATTCAGCCCAGGGAGCTGGAATAAGTGGAGCTAATCATGATTAATAGTGATTAATCATTAACTGGAGTTTACAAAGAATAAAAGAGGTCATCTACAGGACATTTGGCTTCAACTGGGACATCTAGAACAGCATTCAGCCCTTGTAGTGAAATACCTTGGGTAGAAATGATTAATCGTGAATAATTGTGATTAATTGATTTTTGAAATAATAATCAACTACTTTAGTAACTGATTAATCGTAAACAGGAGGATATAGACAAAAAAATAGAGGACATTTGCTCAAAAACACCATATTTAGAGCAAAATTAAGAAATTAATTAGAAATGAAGCCAGAATGTTTCAAATATTTATATACTGGTAGCATTTCAGGATGTCTATAATTATGTTTTAGCCAAAACCCCTCAGGAGAAAAAGTTTTAGCTTCAGATTCCTGCTGAATGTTGTTACTGCATTGTAACTAAGAAATTATGATTTTCTCATTAAGAAAAAGGAAATGATTTGATTAGATTCACTTTATATTTTATAACAGGTGGTCTAATCAGAGAATTATTGAAATCATTATCAACTAATTCAGTAATAGATTAATCGCTATACAAAATCAAAAAAAGGACTTTTGCTGGAAAAAAACCTCTCGGGTTGAAACACTGAAATGATCGTCTAATTAATAGACTAATTGTTAACTGGAGGATATCGACTCAGAAAATGGCCTTTTGCTGAAAGAAATAGATGAAAATGAACAATATGATCAATCATGATTAGTTTATTAGTAAAAAAAAGCCTTTTGCTGAAAAAACCCCACCAGGGCTTAAACAAATAATCAGATTAATCATGATTAATCAATTATTGAAAACTAATATTTGCTCCCCAAGTGTCCTGGTTTTGTCTTCACCCGGTTCAGATTTACTAAAGAATGCCGAGTTCCCGCCTTTCAGGCTATAAAATGTTTATTTTCTTATTTTAAAAAGAAATGAAATTATTTGTTTATATTCATCTTTTTATGCATCTCCAAAAAACAATCAGTGGAACGTGAACATTTTTCCATACGATTAATCGGCTGAGTAATTGACAGAATATTTGAGCACTTGGTGCAGCTCTAGCAATAACCCGGCGGCGCCTTGATCTCCAGGAGCGGCTTCGCTTGCTCTCATTTTGACCGCAGAGGAATGCTGGAATGCCTCCTGCTCGGGGTCGGCAGCCATTCCCAACCTGATTCCGACCTTTACCATGATGAAAAGGGACACGGGGGGGTGGGGGGGTGGGGGGGGGGGGTTGTAGCGGCAGCCTCCACCTGCTCCCCCTCTGATCCATCGACCTCGGCACGAACAAGCTCACGCTCTCATTCCCGCCTCCGTCCAGGACCGGCTTCAAACACAGCCGGCCCATAGCTGCGGCCAGGATCCGCGGCGGAGGGTAAACACGCGGCCCGTCGACGCGCACCGAGCCGTCCGCTCCAGTGAGGCGAGAGACAAACACACTGAGCGCAGACGAGCAGCAGCTGGGCTTCCACTGGTTTATTTAGGGATGAAAGCCTCAGCAAAACAAGCTGGATGCTGTGGGAACGTGAGCAAGCAGCTATTCATAACCGCTACAGCCCACAAGTAGAAACTTTATGGCCTCTGATGTCATCTGGAGCAGCTTTCACATTTATTTAAAGCCGCTTAACTTTTTTAACATTTGAACAAGCACAAACTGAATGTATGTTATTGGGATTTTATGTGAAAGTTCAGCACAAAGTTGGGCGATACGGCTGAAAAACTTGTTACGTTTCATATCAGACAATACCAATAATTATTGATTCGTTTTTTGTTACTGTCGAACTGGTGGTGTGACCTTTCCCCTTTTATCCAGTTTTCACTCCATGCTGTTTCGGTGGCAAAACCTTAAACTGCTGCTGCGCAAGTTACTCAAATTGCTAGTAGGTAACCACATTATTGAAGTTGTTGCTGGGTAACCACATTGTTGAAGTTGTTGCTAGGAAACCAAAGTGTGAGTGAGTTGCTAGGTAACCAAAGTGTGAGTGAGTCAGTTGATTCCACCAGCCTTGCTTGTGAGAGTTTGAGCGACTAAAGTATTTCCTCTGCCTACATCTCCCAGAATGCTGTGCGGTTCTGGATTGGAGTTCAGTGGATATTCTATGTACTGAATATTCTATTAGACTGTATTACCTATTGATATTGATCAAGTGTCTATTGCGATATGTAATGTTATTGACTTAATTTAATCAATTAATAAACTTTTTTGGTTTTGGAGATTTAATTTTTGGAAAACTGGGATCCTCTTTTAACCAATGGATTCCTTGCATTTCCATGGTTCACAGTGATGTGCTTATGTGTCCTATATTCATCAAATGTTGTCGTAACTCAAATCATCCAAGTATCTGGGCAGTAAGGGTAGAAGTCAGTCTTGCAACATATCTGAAAAGGCCTCTGACTGAAGATTGGTGCTGTATTACAATTTCATGACTAACATAATCTATACGGTTCCATAGTAACATGTCCTGGGTGACATCATCAGGTGCTAGAAAGCACTCGTTAAATTTCTCTGTGGCTGTCTGATTAGAAAGCAGTGCAGAGAGATGTTGGAGTTGGTGGTTTGAAGTTCCTCCTTTTTCTATTCCTCTGGGATTTGGAATCATAGTTCAGGAATTACTTCAGTTTTTGGTCCCAAAAGTAAAAGAGTAAGAGAAAAAAAAATCCTGTTATTCCAAAACCAGAGGGAATAAAAGCAAAAATATGAACAAAGTCTACAAAAAGAACAGATCAGGAGTAACGTAACAGAGCTACTCCAACATGCTGCACTGCAAAAACACAAAGTCTTACCAAGTATTTTTGGCTTAGATACACTTAAAAAAAAAAAAGAGACAAAATTAACTTATATGTAACTTTTCCACAACATACAGGACAGCTTGTTTCAAGCCAATAATTCCTTAATATTCATAATAAAATTGCTAGAATTTTTTTCCCTTATTTCAAAATCAAGGGGCACTGCACCGTTACCTAGCAACACCAGCCAAGCCCAGTCCGTCACCTAGCAACCAAGTTCTAGATCCACTGGCAGATTATTCCACTTGTAGCAAGACATTTTCCCATGAAATAATCTACCATTGGAACCAGAACTTTTTCATCACTATTAACGAATTAGTGACTTTAAACAAGCTCCTGCTTCTTGTGTAAAAGTTACATGTAAGTTGGTTTTGTCTTATTTCAAGTACTAAGATATTTAAGCTAGAAACCAAACATAATGATTGTGTGTTTTTGCAACCCTAGCATTTAAAAATACACTGTAGTTTGTGGTCGTATTGCTACGAAAGTTGAGAAATTTAAACGGGTGTCTGTGCTGCTCCCAGGCTCTGCTTAGCCGGCTCCCATGTGATTGACTCTGGAAAAATTTGCATCATTACATCATCTGGCCTGCTCTAACCTCAGCCGTTTGGCATGAGCGCGCAGACGGGAGTGCCAGCATGAAGAGAAATTGGAAGCATTTTCAAAAATAAAATGCAGCGGAGCAGTAAAACGTCGAATGACTAATCGGTGTGGAGGGTTAAGCTGAGCAGCCTGGAGCCCGGCTGACGTCAGACTACCAGAGTCAGGGCGCTAATCCATGGACGGATTATACACACAGAGTAAATAATAATAAATAATAATAATAAAGAAGACGACAGGTAGTATTCAGCAGTTGCTAGAAGTTACTAATATCTAATTTTCATCAGGTAATAGATGAAAATTTGGGTTAGTCATCACATTTTTCTGTATAATAAATTGTCCCAGAAGTTATTGCAATAAACAATAATATTATTGTTTTTTAAGACCATTGTCAAATAATAAATTGGTGTGAAAATGCAGCAACACATTCTCATACATCCATAAACTTTAAAATCAACACTGGACTGGAAGACATTTTAACAAAACGATAAAAACAACAAATAAAATGAATTACAAAGTTTCTCTGAACACAATCTGAACAAAACTTATTTTTCTACCAGAAAATAAGTAGAAAAACTTCTACCAAAGTTTCTTCTACTTTAGTAGAAGTACTTTAGCTGCAACATAAAGTATGTCTTTAACTCACCAGCTTTTTGCTTTTCCTGAAAGGTCCACGTCTCAAAAGCAAACTTTATTGCAAATGGAAATGACAGAGCTCGTTAATTGATTTATTTCTTATTGCTCCAACAACTCCAACATTTTCACTTCACATCGAGGGAAAGTACCTGCAGTTTGGATAATTAGTATCAAACCAAAGGAGGCGATTCTGTTCTTGTAGAAACACCAGAAAACAGCAGCAGCTGGGGATAAAGACGAGGTATTCCCTCATCACCCCTCCGGCTCCCAATTCTGCCGACGGAACGGAAACAGAGAGGGGAAGTCTTCGAAATAAAAAGTAAATAAATGAAAAAAGGAGAGGGAGGAAAATTATAGATCGCTCCGTCATTGTCTGCTTATGACATGAAACCTGGAATTAGCTGCGGCGGTTCGCTGCCCCTCGACGTTGAGGCATGTGGAAGGTTTTTGTGCAGCTGTGTCACTGCAAAAAAAAAAAAAAAAAAACTAAAGAAGAAGAAACATCAGCTGAGATTATGGAGGAAGGAGAAGAGTGAGAGGGAAGGAAGGGAGACTTCCTGGAGATGCTGGTGTGGTCTTAGAGCGCCTTAGCCGTGCGTTCGCTCCCACCGCCGATCAAAGGTAGAGAAGTGGCTCTGCTCTCAGCGGCATTAAGTCACGCTAAGCCGAGACGGAGGCCTTACAAATGCTCACACAAATAAAGCTGGTTGGGATTAGGCAGACAATGAGCGGCCCGCAGTGATACTCGCAGTAAAACAGGAACACAGGCGAAGGGCGTGCAGGACATAAAAGATGCGCCTGAGCTGAACTGCTCAAAGTGTGGCTGATTTAATTAGCTGCTGTAATAAAAACTGTTGGTCTTTTTTATGTTTTGTTTCACTGTTTCATCCGAGGGGAGATTGTTAAAGTGGAGGGCCGTCTTTGAAGAGTGTGTGGGGGGCAAAAAGAAGCTCAAAATGTCTTCATTGAGCATTGCAGGTTCGCTTGTTCATGAATTAGATGAAAGACGTTCAAATGTACAGGTGAAAATGTCACAAGAAATGATAAACGATACGATGGATGCCCACTCATCTTTAAATAAAAAATATGTTTCCAGTAGGAAATACTAGCTACAACTCAGAGTATTTGTCTTTAACTCACCAAGCTTTTTATTTTCTCTGCCTTTACTAAACTTGGTTAAATACAGGAAGCATTCTCAGAAAATCCTGATTTTGTTGCTCAAAATTGACCAAATCTTTTCCCTTTTTCTTTTCTAGTTGAGACATAAATAAATTTTAAAACTGGATGTCTTTTCTTTAAACCCATGAATCCTAACTTTTGCGTCTTTCCAATAAAAATTCAGACTATTTAATTTATTTAATTAAAATAATACACATTAGTTTGTTGTTGAAAAAGAAATTTATTTTGTGAAGATGCAGCCAAAAACTGGTGAGAGTTTCATTATTCATAGTACAAACCTGGACTGAATGGCCGCTCAGAAAGGAAGAAGCCAATTCTCCAAAAGCAACGTAAAAAAGCAGATTAGAGTTTAAAATGTTCTCTGGAACAAAGATTTTTGGTTTTGGAGACAAGAACAAGTGGTTTCGTCACTACAGTAAATATTTTTGGCCACAATGTTAACATTTGGGAACATAAAAACAGGGAAATTTCTAAATATCATCCAGTGAGCTAAAGCCTGGGCAGCCAGTGGAAAATGGTCCCAATCATGTCAACAAATCAGTTACAAAGTGGATAAGATCAACAAAGTCAAGGTTTTGAGGTGTTTCATAGAAAGGTTGTGGATAGAAAACTATTTTTGGTAATCCTTAATGACCTTAAACAGGAAAAGTTTAGCTTGACTTAATGGCACACAATGAAACAAACGGCGTTTTCAAAGAGACATAATAAATGTCTATGAAAGTGACGGCTTTCTGGGTCAGAAAGTTCAGTTTTTCCAACGTTTAACATAATAATCTGGTAAATCTGAACAGCTAAATAAAATCATCATCGTTTAAATGAAAGGGGAAGGAAAAAAATGAATGACTAAATGCATCTGCAACATAATTAACAAATTGCTGTGGCGCTGGAGCTTTGGAGCCCACAATCGTTTAATTTTTTATTAAATGCTGTGGGTTGTTGCCAACTTTCTGATGTCATAAAATCTAAAGAGCTCAAAAATTAATAGAAACGGCTTTCAGTGGAAAGAGAACCAACAACCGAACAGATCTCTGGAGCAAATCAGATGTACGACAGCAGGAAGTTCGCATGGCGGCGTCTAAAACCAGCCCTTACAGCTGCAGCATGTAACGTTTAGAAAAAATATCTTTTTTTTTGTGCAAATTTATTGAAACTGTCACTGTGTCATGACAGTTTATGAGACAGAAAATCTGTGAAGAAAAAAATAAATCAAGCTCTTCCACCTGTGCGTGTAAACTACAAACAACCAATCAGAGGGAGGAGGCGGGTCTTAGCGCTGTCAATCACTCTCAGCGACAAATTTCTACCCATTGCTGTCTGCTAATGCTACAGCTAACAGAGACTGTACTGAATGCTAAAGCTAGTTAAACAGTTTTTCTATAGCAGTAAGTTGTTTCTTTTAGATTTATCAGCGAGTACATGAGGTTGATTGACAGCGCTGAGACACGCCTACTGGCTCTAATTGGTTATTTTTCATCGAGAGCAGCGCATTTCTTCAGACAGCAATAGTAGCTCATGTGGATCGTGGAGGAAATTCCTCTTTTCATGGATTAACTGTCTACACTGGAAAAAGACAAAATCTTTTTTTGGTCTAGTTTTTACTAACTAACTTACAAGTAACTTTTTAGCAAGATTTAGAAATTATTCCTTAATATTGATGAAAAATTAAGTATTTGTTCTATTGGCAGATTACTTAACTTATAACAAGACATTTTTGTGCCAATAGAAGAACTTTTTCATCAATATTAAGGAATTATTTACTTAAACAAGCATCTAAATCTTGCTAAAAAGTTACTTGCAAGTTAGCTTTGTGTTATTTCAAGTGTATTAAGATGTTTGCATTAGAAACTAGACAAAAAATACCTGGTACAGTTTGCTGTTTTTGCAGTGCAATATTATACTGTCACAGAATGGTGATAGTTTCAACAAAAAGTAAAAATAAAAAAAAAGAACAAACATTTTTTTTATAAAAGATACAAACTGCAGCTTCAACGCTACCAACAGACACGTCATAAAATGTGATGCTACATTTCAAACGTTGCTGGGAAGGAAAAAAAAAAAAAAACCCTCTAGATTTAAAGTAGCTTTTTTAGCCTTGCCAGGTGATAAACCCAACAACTCATTTTGAAACTGCTTTACGGCTCTCTGAGGGCAGACTGAAGGCAACTGAGGTGCCGACTAAATGAGAACGCAAAGGCACATAAAACACAAACAAAAGGGTGTCAGGTTGACGTAAAGGTGTGTCTGGTTTCACCGGGCCGTCGGCCTCTGGACCGGACCGGACCCCCACCCTCCGCACGGAAACACCGCGTCAGAACCAATACATGCTTCACACACACAGACACAGATCACAAAACATCCAGACATCACCAGTAAACAGCAGTAAATATCGATGTGATGAAAAGGCGAGGCTCCACAGATTCAGAGACAGAAGGAAGGGATGGATGGATGGATGGATGGAGGGAGAGAGAGAGAGAGTCAGGAGGGGAACATGTGGGGATCAAAGCGGGATTTCAGACTCAATCTCTAGTTAGACTGTTTGGGAGCTGGTGGCTGTCAGCGCGCATGAGAATAAACACAGACGAATGAGACGCAGATTTACATACCGGCGCTCACACTTCAGAGTAAATATGGACAGGCAGCATCACAGAGGAGAACAAAAATACATCCATCACTTCACTGTATTTTATGTTCAGCTCCAAACATCACTGCTCCACTTCCAAATGCTAAATATAGAGGGCTTTTATCCGAGTGCCTGACTTTGCAGTGCACTTATTTTCAACTGCGCGGCCCGCTGGGAGTAACATCCCAATAACACCAGGTTTTTCCTAACTTACACTTTGTTACAAAAAGGCAGGAAGTTGTTGGACGAAACTGCAGTGTCCCATTTTCCAAACTAATTTAGAAAACAACTAGAGTTGAAACGATTATTCGAATTAATCGCGATTAATCGACTGTTGAAATAATTGTCAACTAATTAATCTATTGATTAATTGCTAACTTGAGTATAAAGACTTTAAAAATGGCCAATAGTTGACATAACAGAATAGTAATTATGCCAAACTGTACAAAAAAAAATAATTGATATTTTGCTCTTATCTTGATTAAGTCCATGTAACAACGTTTTGTTGAAAGCAAAATTTACCTAATTTATTCAATAATTTTTAGCTTTGTGTTAATATAATTTACTAGAAATTATTATTGTATTTACATTTGATTAAAATTGTTGTATTTTTTTCCAGTGAATTTTACTCCTCAGTTTTTTCAGTGTAGTTTTCTGAAATTTGGGCCAAAATTTATCCAGACAAAACTGGATCAACTAAGTGAGGTTCACTGGTTGACTTTCTCATCATCTCTTGATGAAATATGGAAGATATTTCATCCATATTTTCATAATGTTCTCTCCTTTTGTCGTCTTCTGTTCAGTGAAATGCACCAGTCCCTCCTGCATAAGTACACCCCCACTGCATGATGCTGCCACCACTTTACATCACAGTTGGGATTGGGACGGCTATGATTTAATGCCTGCAAAAATAAGGTCTTTGTATCAACGTGTTTTTGACAGAGTTATGGCTTCTTCCTGTCTGAGCGGCTTTTCAGGTCAGATTAAACTTGTTCTGCTGTAAAAGTGTCTATTTTTCCAGCGTTAGCCGCTATCTTTAGCCTTTATTCTGTGTCTGTACATGTTTATCTCTGGAGCTCGCAACCGTCTTGCTCAGTATGATTGCCGGACATGCGAGGTTTAGATTTACATATAATTTATTAGGTAATTGAACGTTGCATCATCTGGCATCTAAAAATTGATATCCAATTTCTTTAGGTTTTTCCTAACATCAAAAAGTCTTAAAAAGCAATAAAACATGAGAATAAAGTCTTTTTTTTTCTTTTTTTTTACGGCTGTTCTTTTTGTATTATTAATCTTTTTAGGCATCAATATTTGATTAACTGTAGCAAGATGAATGCAGCCTTCAGAAACGCTGCATCACTCTGTTTGAGCTCAGAGATACAGTCATTCCAACAATCTGTTTGCAAAGCTAAAAAGGGTTAAGATGACCTGCAGTCCTGGCTGATAATATCAGGTTTTATTGATATAATAACCCAGATAACTTCAGGGTAATATGAACTGTAAACACTGCACTGTTTCACCATCTGACAGCACACTTTAGCTTTAGAGCTGGGAAATTGATAATATGTTGAGGGTTTATTACCACGGCTTCTTTAGACCCGTTTATAGAAGAAATACCGTTCAGAACAACTTCAGGAGGCTTCGGTCGCTTTTCAAAACGCTTGTGCTGAATAATCGGCCCAGTCAATAGTGACTTAAAGACAATCTGCATATAAAGTAGCGCATTAAGAGCAACACACAACAGATTCCCAATGTAAGTGCAAAATGGTGGCGTTTATGGGTGGATCGCTCACCAGCCCAGGACTTGAAGTGAATCCCGCTAACTGAAGTGTTTTTTGTAAGATAAATATTTTGTTGCATCTCCGACACCCACACACACAATCAATGTGAAAGCTGACACTTCCAACCCCGCCTGTAGGAAAACAGTCGCAGATGGAAGGATTTAAGGGCACCGTCTGCAGCGCCGATCACCTGCTCTCGTTTCAGAGCCGCTTCCTTTTCTTGTTCTGGTTTATTTTGAACTCGATTCTGGCAAAAACAGCAAACCTGTTTTACAGCCAGAGAGAATCTGACAGCTTCAGTGGAAAACAGGAAACAGTAGAGATGGATGGATGGATGACAGGATGGATGGATGAATGGACAGCGGGAGGGATGGATGAACAACAAGATGGGGGGATGGAGGACACGATGGATGGAGGGATGGAAAAATTACAGAATGGATGGATTCTGTAATTTTCATCCACGGTTCATCCATCCATCTATTTATCCATCTATTTATGGATGGATAAATAGATGGATGGATGGATGGATAAACGACAGGATAGATGGATTATGGATGGACAGATGGATGGATGGATGGACGGATGGATGGATAAACGACAGGATGGATGGATAAAGAGGAACAGTTGAGATCTCCTCTTTCTTACCAACTAAGATCCAGAATTTTGATTTTCATTTCTTCCCTAAAGCGTTTCTTCTCTCTGTTCACTCGTTCTTTTCTCTGTTCACTCGTTCTTTTCTCTGTTCACTCGTTCTTTTCTCTGTTCACTCGTTCTTCTCTCTGTTCACTCGTTCTTCTCTCTGTTCACTCGTTCTTTTCTCTGTTCACTCGTTCTTCTCTCTGTTCACTCGTTCTTTTCTCTGTTCACTCGTTCTTCTCTCTGTTCACTCGTTCTTCTCTCAAAAAGGAAACAGAACAACGAAACGTCTCAGAGGAAGAAAACAAGAAAAATCAATTTCAATGTAAAGAAACACGCAGCAGTTCACCTCCTCTAAACATGCATATTTAACACACAAAGTACATTAAATTAACTATATTCTATGAATTTACCGTGTTTTATGTTTGGCTCCATATTTCTTTATTTGACTTTGATTTAGATTAATTGTTTAGCTGCTTTCAGGAGCAGATGAGGCTCCTAACATCCAGAGTCAGATGTTTAACCGAGGCAGATAGCAGCCAAACAGGAAGTGGTTGGCTCATTACAGCTCCCCACAGGGAAAGTTCTTGTGTTGTTTGTGGTGTAACTAAGCAATTTATTAAATTACAGCTCAAAAGCGCAGATTTCCTTCCCTTTTATCACTTTCTGTATTTCCCCTTGTGTTGCTCTGAGAGTCGGGACATGCATGTGATGTTTCTGGCTCAACACTTTGTTTCTGCTACTGGTAGCTGAACACTGTAGAATCATTAAAGCACCAAATTCACTCCCAGACTACAGATTTGCCATGAATTTATTGATTCATGCAACTTCTATAATTTTTTTATAAAACAAGAATAGGGAGCGCACTGCAAAAAAATCGACATTGTTGGGTTAGTTTATGATGCAAATATTTTGGTGTACTTGAAATAAGACAAAACTAACTTACAAGTAACTTTTCAGCAAGATAAAGAGGTTTGTTTTATGTAAAAATGTCATTAATATTGATTAAAAAGTACTAGTTCTACTGGCAGATTATTTAACTTGTACCATTTTTCTCATGTTATGAGAGATTATTGCTAATATTATAAATTACTGACTTAAAACAAACTACTATTAACTGCTGAAAAGTTACTTTTAAGTTACTTTTGTCTTGTTTCAAATGTACTGAGATATTTACACCAGAAACTAAACCAAAAATCCTTGGTAGGATGTTGTGTTTTTGCAGTGTGGGACTGTTTGCAGGGTTGATGGAATTTCCCACGGTTCAGATCATGGTTTTAGTTTCATCAAACTACATGACAAGTCCACAAAAAGCCTCCACTAAAGTCCCTGAGTCCAAACTAGTCTGGCCATCTTGTGTTGCTTTCAGAGAGTCGCCTTCGGTATGGAAAAGCATAGATTCATTTTGGTTAATGAGACTTTACCAGAAGGTTTTGCCTGCATCTTTTGAAAGTCCTCTTGACCTGGGGTTATAAATTCACATCCAGTTAACTTATAAAGCACGAAAAATACAGAAGTTTGCACAAAGTGCTTAACAAAAACAAGATAAATCAAAGAATAAAAGTCAACAGTCAAAACCTCTCACATTCGGCAGGCACTGCCCCTCACCTAGCAACCCAAGTCGTTGCCCAGCAACCCCCAGAAGTGTTCCGCCCGTCACCTAGCAACCAAAGAGTAACTCCAGTTCGTTTGGCTTTTAGAATGGAATAAATATGCTGTATTGAGCCCAAAGGGGAAATTGTTTCTTTCAAAAGTCAGATATTGTTGGAAGAAGACGTGTTTTTAAAACCGACTTAAAAACAGGAAGTTACGATGCCTGTCTGATATTCAAAGGCAACAAATTAAAAAGTTTGGGCTGGAAAACAGAAAAAGCTCAATCTCCTCTCAGTTTCTGTCTGGAAGGAACAAACCAGCCTTACAGAGATCTGCATTCTCCTCCTGCTGTCTTGGTTTATTTACTTTGAGCTTTCCATGATGAGAAAGTCGAGTATTTGGAGCGTTTATATAAAATACAGACACAGGTGTTCCTCTGTTTATCTGAAATTTTGTGATTTGTGAACAATATGGAATTATACAAATCTAATCTCTAATCTAATCAAAATTACATAATCCCAACTAACCTGAAACAGGAAACGTTGACACAGTGAAACAAAATGCTTCTGCTGTTTATACAGTTAATTTAATTATCTGGCCTCAGCTGTATATAATTAGCCAATGTGAGTTTTAGCTCACACAGTCATTTCCCATATTGACACGACAATAAATTAGCAATATCTTACAGGACAATGTTATTCAGCTCTATTAGAAATGCAACAAGAAGCCCTCATTAGCAGAGTTCACTGTCCAGTGTGGCTCCCATGAATATAAAGCAGTAAATATTGCAGGTATAAACTATTTATGAGTCTGTTTGTGTCTTATTAAACCAGATAGAGTTACACACAGTTATGTCCAACCACTATTTGTGAACATCTTACTTTGTGACTGAATGCATAAAGTGTAGATTAAAACGGGTTTTTCTACTTGGTGCTGTAAAACACCATCTTTGGATCTGAGCTACCAAATCAGAAATCAGCTGAAAATCAGCAGCTCAGACATGCAAACGCTGAAACGGATCAGCGACCTCTTCCCTGACCCCTGAGGGTCCACGGAGCCTGACGACTCTTCTGGTAAATTAGCGGAAGCTGAACTGCGAACCACAACAATCTGCAGCATGGAAACACGGACCAGGATGTTGGAGCGAAGCGCTTCAAGCCACTTTCTGAGCTAATCAACTCCCAGCTCTGTGTTTCAGGCCCCAGATGGAGCCACAGTCTTCCTGAACACACATCATCACTTTAGGTTTTCTAAAAATATTTCTCTATGCATCCATTTTCCAACAGTATAGTAGGATCATATGAGGCTCCACGTTTTGACCCGAACCGCTTTGAGAAGGTTTGTTGTTTTTTTTAGAAGATGGTAGCATGAATGTCAGAGCAAATCAAGACAAAAGGAAGGGAAGAAATGATAAAAGCTGAACAGAGTAAAAGGAAAGCCTAGAAATGTTCTTCTGTGTTCCTTTTGTTTCATTTGAGGCAGGCCTATTGCACAAAATTAATATTTTTCATGTTTTTTGTAGTTCCATTTGGGTCTCTGCTGCTTCTAAACAGTTTGCAGTAAGTTAATATTTTTTGGTGTCTACAGAAAGTCGTTTCAAATACTTTTCCAATGTAAAGTCTCAAATCAGCAGGCACTTTCCCTCTCCTAGCAACCCCAGAACCCCAGCAGAGTTCCGCCCGTAACCTAGCAACCAAAGTGGAACCCCATCACGTTTGGTCAGCTGGTTTTATTATAGAATGGAATATACTTTCTTGCCCCAAATGGCAAATTATTTGTTCACAAGCTCCATGCAAAGTGTTAGATATTGGCAAATATCTAACACGCTCTAAAACCCCAGTTACGTTTCAGTTTTTCATTATAAAACTGAAAACTTTGACTGTAAGTAGTTTAAATATGACCTATAAATAAAATAAATAAAATAAAATAAAATATGTTCATAAATGAGTCCAGAAAAAACTTAGGTTTAAAGAGTTTCACTGCTGTACAATGGCTGCTGGAAAAGACAAGAATTTTGTTGTTGACATAACATCCAGAAACCACCGATTGCATTCCTGTTAGTTGTGCAGGAGACTCTACTGATGCTGTTCAAAGACGTACGGTTGCGTAATTGCGCATCAGTTTGCAGCCGTTTTCTCGTGGGAGTGTAAAGGTTGAGTTGGCCAGAAGGAGCTTATTTGAATTTAAAGTGACAAGACTCCCTAAAACAGGCAGAACTGAGCAGACTAAAATCTCATTATTTAAGAATGTTTTTGTGGGAAAATATCTAATAGGTCACCTTCAAATCGCAGTTTTTCCTGCTGCACAATTTAATAATCTTTTTCCTCCTTTGTTCATAAACAACGCATACCTATACATCCCATCCTCCTCTTCCACCAGCTGCCTTCATCGCCTCCTCCTCCTCTCTGCTGCCAGATTCCCTAATGAGGCTCCGAGGGAACGCTCTCTGGCCCCCTTCCTGAACGCCGAGGAGCTCGCTCTCTGTTGTTCCTGCTGGATGGGATCGTCCGCTGAGCGTACCATATGGCCTCGCTGCCCCGGCTTTCATGGCACAAACACTCAAAGCAAAAGCAGCAGTGGGACCACGCGCATTATGACGCATGTCGCCTTCCCGCCACAAACATATGTGGTTAGAATAATAGTAGCACACGCAAAATGCACGCAACAAACAACAGAAGGAATGGGAAAGCGTTAGGAAACACTGCAGAGTCGGCCTGTCACCGATGAAGCTTCCCTCGGCAATCGTTCGCCCTTCAGAAAACGGCGAAGTGAAAGGAATAAAAGGGAAACGTAGAGCTTAGCTGATTTATTTAGAGCTCTAAAACCCCGTAAACATTTCCTCGGGCTGCGCTCTAGGCGCTCTGCTTTATCATGTCTCCTGCAACAGCCTCATATTGGGAACAGACTGTCACTTTCGTTCCTCTTTTCTTTTCTTTTACTTCAAAGAAAGATATGGTGCTTTCAAGTCGAGGCTCGCGAAAGCAGATTTAATTTCTGGGCCGTGGATCGAGGACTGCCGCGATTTCAAGCAGGACGTCCAGGAAGTGCCGAAGTTTTTACTTATTCACGAGGTTATATAAACACTGATCCTTCTGGTTGTTTTGGGCGAAGGGGGTTGAATGATGAACTTTTCTGCTGCAGATAAACAGGAATGGTGATAGAGGAGCCAGAACATACCGATATCAACTGCATTAAGATTGAAAATGTCATCGACCGGACCAGTCAGCCGGGAAGAAAAACCATCAGATCAATTTCTTGCTCATCTGAACATTTAAGACGACAGACGTAGCAAATCAATTTGCCACCAGAAATCAACAGAAACAGTGCAAATAATTGTGTCTCTAATCTAAAATCTCTCATTGATGGGTTCTTGTTTGAAGTTATGATTTTAATACGTCAGTTTTAAAAGAGTTATTTTTACCAGCTCAACAATAAACTAATCATTTTCAATAATTTAAATAAAACAAAACTGCCAAATTCTGGCTGGAAATGTTTGTGTAAATCCAAAACGTAAGTAAGACCCTTGGCATTCATACAGACAGACCACAGGCCGACTCCGGGCATTTCTGCTCCAGTTTTCCCTTTGAGAAAACAAAAACAAAGAGTGGTTTGAAAATCTGTCCACACTGTGAAAACACAAACTCTTACCAAGTGTTTTTGGTCTGGTTTCTAGTGCAAATGTCTTAACACACTTGAAATGACGCCAACGGAGCGGGCCGTTTGGAGTTAGCTGTTGATTGGTTCATCGGCTGCGGGGGCGGGACAAAGACCAGATCTCTGGAGTTTCTCGATGTTTGTCATTTCAACATGATGCATCAATAAATTCCCGTCATAATCTATTCTTACCCTGCACTGGGATTACAATCGCCTCTTCAGCCAAAGGCTTGATTGGTAAATGTAAAATAAAATTTCTCCAATTGAACCGATCAGAAGTCGGAAAGGTTGTGAACGAGGGGATTTCCGCATCTGGTGTCGCTCCAGCCGGGAAATCCCGCCCACGATAGTCCAGCTCAGACACGACATTCAGAAGTTTTTTTTGTTTTGTTTTTTTTCTGTTAGATGTAAAGCTGAGGTAAATCTTTTCCCAAATGGGACGGGAGACCCAAGAAGAAAACTGTTCTGCGGTCGCCTGGGTAGATTTAGATTTAGATTTACGTGACGTATCCAGCTCAATGCGAAACGACCGGGGCCAATAGAACCAACAGGACCGGCTCTGTTCGACCCGGTCCAGTTACATTTACATTTACAACTTGGGAGAAAACACATAAAAGTAGTTTACTCTTCCTTCAGTCTGATTAGCTGAATCATCGCTTAGTAATTTTTATGTAAATTGTGAGATGTAAAAAATGATTTGTCTGTAAACTTAAAACAAAATCAACAACTAGTGGTTTAATTAAAATAAACACCAGACATGAGGCTCAGCAACATTTAGGGTAGTTAAAACTTGTGGTCGTCTGCTGATGTTAAAGAAAGAACATATCTGGACAACAATCTTATAAAAAATTTATGTAATGGCGAAGAAAACTTGCTAATAAATGTGATCCAAACAGACGTTTAAAATTGTGTTAATAAAACTCCAGAAGGATTTAATAGTTTAATTTGTGTTTTGATGAACTCTCAACAACAGATACGTTCACATCTGTAAATCTGGATCACATCAGAACCAGTTACTACACAAAACACTTACTGTGCAGTTAATACAGTAGTACTACGCAATTACTTTTAGAAATTGTGGCGTACTAACTACTTTAGACCAACATTAACTTTATACTTTTAATAACGGAGCCAGACCTTTAGAAACTCCTCTTAGTTTATAAATCTAGAAGGAACTTAGAAAGTACCGTCTACGTAGCAACGCAGAACAAGAATCAAACATTGAGAACCAACATTTAGCTTTCTGTTGTACAAAAGTCCAGAGCAACTGGAACCAGCATTTAGTTTTATCAGAACAAGAATCCAGAGAAATCCCTACTATCTTATAAATTATGGACGACTTATTCTTATTAAAAATGAGAAGCCAATATGTAGTTTTACACTTTTACCTTTTTGTCTTTGTTTTGTTGTTTGGTGTCTCCTCCTAATTCCTGTAAAGCACTTTGAACTGCCTTGTTGCTGAAAATGTGCTATATAAATGAAATTGCTGCAGCAAATTTTCTAAACGCTTTAATGTAAAAGAAACTCACGACTTAAAGAAGCATGACATTTTGTAGGTTTTCTAACGACAGCAATGAAAGTGACAAAGCCTGAACATCTCTTGGTTGATACAAATGACAACAAAAGATTTGTCATCTTTACTGGAGTCCTGCCTTCGCGGTTTGTAGGACGTGTTTGTATCCCAGATATGAGGTGAATGTGACCTTATGCTGGTCACATCACAGATCCATCGGCTCCTCAGTCTGAACCCAGGAAAGCAATGCGACAATAAACCGTGCAGGTTTCCTGCTGAGAAGCGTGTCATGTGGAGCCTCTGCCAACATAATACAAAAACTCCCCACATTGCAGCTGATTTCTGGGTGATGTCTTCTTCCAGCGCGAAATGCCGTTATCGTGAAAATATTACGTTGTGCGCTTTCAGAACTGCAAGACATCAACCTGCCTTTTTTTTTTTTGGCCCTCAACGTTATTGCAGCAAACGGATATTAAACTCTTATCACGATGGAGAGTTGAGAACATTGCATTTTCTCTTTATTTTACAGCAGTAAAGGTCTGCGTCTGATGGGCTTAACAGGCTGCTGTTGGAGCTATTGAGCGCATCATGATGGGTCATATTCATTCTGTTCTGCTTGTCCTTCACTTCACTCTCTGCTATGTCTCCTCTCCTCCACTACCTCTCTCTTTTTTTCTGCTCCCATCTCTCTCTGACGCATGCAGTTAGCAAGCGGACCATTTTGTCCAGGTCTATTTCTGGATGTCATGCTGTGGATGAGAGAAATAAGATTAAAAAACAGAAGGCGAGAGAAAGAGAGACATTTCCCTGTGGCTTATGGATCAAGGAAACTTAAATCGTTTCATTCAATAAAAAAAACTAAAAAGATACTCAGCAGAAAGGACAGTTTGTCACCAAAGCACAAACATATTGATAGTCAAAACATGCTATCTTCAGGTTTCAGCAAGTCGACTTTAATACATTTTTAATGCCACCCTGAATAAAATTTAAGACCGAAACAACTATAAAAATAGGGAATGGTTGTTGGATCCTGCTGTATGCAATCAAGTCATAAAAAAACCTAGCTAACTAGTTAGCAAGCATATATTAGCGGCTAGTTAGCAATAGCCTCAACCGCTGAATGCAACGAAGACGTTTGCAAGACAGAAAAGTTCCACAAGAAAAACAACTTCAAATAGATTTCTTATCCCTGCCACCTGTGATCGACGTGTTAAAGGCCAAATTACATTTTTAAAACATATAAATTCAAGACATTTTAAGGCCTTGTTTGTCTATATGAATTTAAGACCTTTAAAGGCTTTTGAAAGATGCGTGGAGCCCTGAAAACAGGACTAAACATCAGGAAAAACATTCCTATTCAGGGTTTCCTCAATGTACTCCCAGCCTGGCAGGCCTCCAGGCTTTAACTGCCTCCCCACCAGGCTAAACGTAATTTGTTTGTTTTAAAAAGAGTTTTTAAAACTCCAGTAACAGTGACAGTAAGGACAAATTATGATGTCTGTTCGTGCACCTCCAAATTTTTGTAACCTTTGACATTTTCTGACAGAAACACGGTGGGCTGCTGGATAACTGCCCAGCGCCGCCAACATCAGGCGCAGCAGGTTTTCTGGGGGAAACCCCGTTACTTCTTAATGCACTTTGCAAGGAAGCAAATTTTTAAGTTTTCACACTTTAATCTAGAAAAAACTGGAGGGAAAAAAACCGCTTGGGAGAAACAGTAATGATGCAGAAAATTTGCTCTTTTCAACCAAAGTCTCCACGTTCCTTTTTGTGACAGAACTTTAATCGCTTGCTTCACAGTTTGATGATTAAACAATGACGAGACGCTGGGGAGTGAAATATGAACTTCTGAAGCTGAACTCAAAAGTCTTCAGAGAGGAAGTGAAATTTGAAAAACAGATCTATCGCCTTTCTAACAGCAGAACCCCCCCCTCCTCGTCATTCCTGGAAACCCGACCCACTCCGTCCTGCCCCTGATGAAAGTCATCCGTTTTGGACCGAAGTGAGTCGGTGGAGCAAGAGAACGGAGTCCTAGCTTCCCTCCTGGATTAAATGCACTGCATTCATCATCGCTCCCATTAAATCACACTCAACTGAGATATCCAGTCTTTCCCTCCGCTTTCCCCTCCCTCCGTCACTGAAGCGGTGAAGGTAAGTTGAGTTCTTCCCTGCCCTCTCTGTGAGTGATTCTATTGGGAATAATCCCTTACTGGACTCAAACACACATAAACCGGTGAAACCACTGAGGTGTGCCAGTCTGTGCGTGACTCATGATTTACATGAGGACGTAAAGGGAAAGCGGGGGGAGAAATGGGAGACAAACGACAAAGACTGGGAGGTTTTTCTACTGCCGGGCAGCGAGGCAGGTCTCCGCGGATCAGCAGAAAGCCCAAGAATGTGACTTCTCGTATGTCGGCTGGGCCCGGCTTTGATCCCCCGGCTGAAGAGAAAGTCGGATTTTCCCCCAGCAGCGAGTGAGTGACAGGTCGGCAAAAAGGGTAAGTCCGAAGAAAAGCCAGGAGGGAGCTATGGCCAAAAGGGATTGAGAGAGTGGGAGGGAGACGAAAAAAATACCACCATGCATTCTAATTTCTCTTCTTAACACCCCGACTACACCCTCAAGAAATTTCTTTCTTGGCAAGTGAGGCCTGGCTCAGAGAGAAGCCGGGAGAAGAGCTGCAGGAAGCAATGCGTCAGACACAAGGGGGGATTTTTGGAAAAGCAACAGAACTATTTCAGAATTGATACAAGAAAGATCCAAACTTTTAGAGAGAGTCAGGATTTTCAGTCTGGCTGGCATCGACTCATCCATCCACCAGCGACACCCGGAGAAAACGTCCCAATGAGGTTTGAAGAATTAACTGGACCTTCTGCCATTATTTACACCGGCGCTTTTAGTGAAGTGTTTGGTTCAGCTGGGATTAAATGTAAAGTTTTATCAGTCCAGTTCAACAGATCCTCAGTTCCTCACCATGTAACTGAACCATTTTTATTGGTCGTTCACCTTTCAGACTCTGTTCAGTCATGTTTTGGTGAAATTAGGATAATCTGTCATGTTGCAGCTTTTTGAAGTTTCCCTTCTGAGCCTGTATGACATGTTTATTTAAATTAAATTAATCTGAAACGATTAACTGGATTAATCTACTATTGAACTAATTGTTAACTAATTTAGTAACTGATTAATCGTTAACTGGAGAATATGAGTTCAAAAAAGGCCATAACATATTCAGAGCAGTAACTAAAGCAAAACTGTAGAAAAAAGTGTAGAAATTTGATATTTAAGATAAAAAAAACGTTTGTAACTTTAAACAAGTTTTGGCTCAAACTCTTTTAGTGGCAGTTTCAGCTTCAACTGATTCAGATTTGCGATATCATTTTAGGCAATGAAATGTTTATTTTCTTATTTATTTGATTCATTAAATTATTTATCTGCATATTTTAATCTATTTCTGATATATTCTAAGAAAGACAAATCTGTAGAATGCGCCTTTTTTTCTGCCCGATTAATCATCAGAATAATAATTATTCGATTGTTAAAATAATCATTAGTTCCAACCTTATGAATTACTGTCATAAGATTTTATATTTTCCCATTTATCCACTGATTTCAGTTCTGCTCACCATTTGAGTGAAATAATCCTTAAAATTGACCCATGAACTCGTGAGTCGTCTAAGCAGAAACAAAATCTACTCTATTAACACTAAACGTGACCTGACTGGCGTTTCGATCTTTAAAAAACACCTAACCTGATGTGATTATTCGTGACACGACACACAGACCTGCATCTGCTGCGGCCGCTTTGATACCAACACGAATCGGTTCGGCACGTCGTGCAACTCAAACCGACTTCCCTGCAGAAACGAACGACAGCAAAACACTGAGCCGATCAGCCAATCAGCAGCCAGGAAGATTGTTTTTGTTCAGTCGAAGTCGGACATGTTTGTTTCGGAAGAGTTGACTCAACAACGCAGTTCCTGCCATTGTTCTGGTCAACAGGATTCAAGCAGGTTCGCTCTTACACTGAAAAACACAAAGTATGATCAAGTATTTTATGTCCAGCTGCTAATGCAAATATCTTAATTCACTAGAAATAAGACAAGACTAACTTAAAAGTACTGTTTCAGTAAGATATGTCAACTTATTTAAGTCAATAATTCCTTCATATGGATGAAAAAGTACCCAGCTCCACTGGGAGATTATTTCACTCATAATACGGAGAAAATATCATGTCAGTGAAATGAAGTTAGTTTTGTCTTATTTTTATTGCATTAAGATATTTGCACTAAGAACTAGACATATAATACTTGGTCAGATTTTATGTTTTTGCAGTTTAAATTAAAGTTTAATCCAGAAAGAACCGGTTTCATCTTTTAACCTTCACAATTTGAGACAGAAACGTTTCCATGTTCCTGAGTCTGTTTTTCTCCGACTCTACTAATACCTCTTTTAGCGCTCCCTTTGAAATATTAATGAGGAGAAACTATATCTCATCTTAAGGCCATTATGTAGAGCTGATGTTTAAACATGATGCATTAGATAAAGCCATTAAAGCCAGATTAGATCGTTTGCGCTGTTTGTCCTCATCGTTGTTTTTCCTAAAGGCTTAGAGCCGATCTCCATCACTTCAATGTCGCACACAAATACCGCCGAGCCCTCTCCGACAACAGCACTCCACTGAGGGACGCTTAATTAATACAAGCAGAGCAAATGTGTGCGGCTGGAGACAGAACCCCCCAAGAGACTGGAAATATGATGGTAAATGAGGCCTGGATGCAGCGGGGGTTAGCGCTGACCACACCGGCCCGAGCGGCTGCGTGCGCGTGCTGTGTTGTGGTTTTAAACAAACACATGCATTCCTCAGACATCATATTTATGTACACACACACACACACACACACACACACCGAGGTCTGTGTCTGGGTTTGGGTCAGGCTCAGAGTGAGTTTCTGTGGTCTGCTTGGGTTCAGAAACACACATGCTCTCTGTTTATGTTGTGCTTACAGGCATCCTGTGGTCGGCTTCGCTGCAGCTCACCAGAATCACCAATCTGAGCTCATAATTCACTGCTACAAACTTCCCTCACTGCGAGTTTTTATTTCTCAGCAATCCGCTGCAGACCGACTTTGTTTTCATTTCTCTGTTTTCTGAGAACATGAATGCATTAATGATCCTCTAACTGCATTTTCAGACTCTTTACAGACAAGTTTTATAACTTTATCCAAATATTACATCGCAGGATTCAACAGAAAAAGTGCAGAGTGGATTATTCTTCCTTTTAGGGCTGCAACTGACAATTATTTTACTAATCGGTTGATCTTATTTTGACGATTAATCGACTAATCTGATAAAAAAATCGACAGTTTTGCAGATTCTTAAGTGAATCGCTTAAGTCTTTTTAAATAACATTAGAAATTCATTCAAAGATGCAAATAATTAAATTTTTTCTTTAAATAAGAAAACAATGTTGCCTAAAATGAAATAACATCACATTCCTGGACTGTATGCTTCATCATTCATCACTTATAGAAGCACTTTCTTTCTGCATCTAAAAAAACACCCCATAATTCTGATTATTTTACAGACCTATTAAAAAGTGGACAGCAAAAGTTACTAAAGTCAAACTTGTTTTATTTTACCAGAATGTTTTGGGTTGAACATATTCACTGACAATCCTTTTATCTTTATCTTTTCTCTCAACTTATGGCGTTTCCTTCAGTGGATCTTGTTGCAGCGCCACCACAGGTGAGGAGGGGAATGGTTTTCAAACTGTTTGCTTTGTTTGACTCTGTGCAGTGAGAAAACAAACCACACCAGCTGAAAACGTAACAAATGTTGCCCCTCTGGACCCCAATCAAACCGAGTCCATCAGACTCAGTTGTACACAAACATAATACTAATGTAAACCATGTGAATTATGAAGGAATAAAGTATTTAAACACTGTATATGTAAACGTTAGAGGTACTAAAAAAAACCTTTATTACACAAAATACCCATTCTTGAAGCATTTGAATTGATCTCCAAGTCAGTAAAATCCCCATCAGGACATTTAAACAAAATATAAAAACAAGTATCAAGTCCAGAGTGGCTGTATATTCATTTGAAAAGTTAGAAAACCTAAAATAAACACGTAAAGCAAACTTTGGAAAGCTTTCCACTTAGAGTCTGGATGAAGGAGAGGCACAGTGAGCGCAGAGCTCCTGAAATGTCAGGGTAAATGGCAACTCCATGTGAGTCACACCAGTACGACGGGACAACAAGAAACAGAACCGTCACCAGCGCCGACACCTCCTGAGCGAATCTCCCAGGTCCTTATCCTGAGGATTGGTGTAAAAAGAGCAAGATGTTTTTGCTTTTGGAGGCAGAGAGCCGGAAGTTGCCTTTGCTTGTTGCCTTGTCACTCTGATTTAATGTCGCTCAGCTTCCTAACGGCAGCCGCAAGAAACCATTGTCTGCAAGGACTGACCACCTCTCGCCTCCCATTCACATCTTTAAAAACCACTTGGGAGGAACTGGAACCGCACCCAGCAGCCAGAGAAGACACAGCTTAGAAAAAACAAAAACAAAAACACGAAGGCAGCAAACGATTGTTTTATTAATCGTTTATTCTGATGATTAATCAATTATTCTGGCAATTAATTGATTAAACTGACGATTAATCAATTAATAGGATAAAAAATTGGAACATTCTCCAGATTTTTCAACTAACCACTTAAACCTTTTCATATAAGACGAATAAACAATTCAATTCCTTTTTGAGCAACAAAATAAGCATTTTAATGCTTAAAAAGCAATAACGTAGCATTCCTTTACTGGAATTGAACACAGTGAAGCTAAAGCTTGAGAGGATTTGGGTAAAACAAATTGACAAACAAATGTTTTTTTATCTTAAATGCAAACTTAATAGGCATTTTGTACAGTTTTCAATTAGTTACTGTTCTTACTATGTTCTTTTTTCAGAAAACAGCCCTTTTTTGAGTATATATACCCCAGTTAGCTATGAATGGCGATTACTGCATTAATTAATGGTAATTTTAATAACTAATTAATCATTTCTGCCCTATAATAAACACTAGATGCTTTTGATTTTATAGAAGGATGGCTTGTGGCTCTTCTTATAAGACAATTAGCTGTTTAAAAGGTTTCCAATTTTAACTGCAGAGTGAAATAGAAAAATTACCTCGTACTTTAACTGAAACAGAAAGCACCTCTGGTTACATCGGAGCAAAGGTTTTTTAATCAAAGTCACCATTAGGATCACTTGGCTTTGAAGGAAAACAAGCAGCGGCGCTACCTCTCACAGCGAGGGCTTCGTGTTTAACGAGCGGCGTGCCCATTATTTATTCAATCAGTGGGAATCTACACGAGATAACGAGATAAAAAGTGTCAGGATCGGTCCGAATCAACACAGCAGGAAACCCATTGATTGTGACGCTGTGCATTTGTTACCAGGCCAATTAATCAGAGGAGATGGAAGTGAAACAACGCCCAAAAAAAAGAAGTTTCCTGAAAGAAATGTGTCTAATTATGACGATAAATACAAATGTAATCAAATTTGACCATCTGCAGTCATATTTCTTTCAAATCCGCCATTAATAGAACAAACTAAAAGCTTAAATTTGTCTGGCAAAGATCCCAACACCGAACAGAGAATACAAATAGAATCTAATTTATCCTCCATCATCTGATCAATACATCCAGCTCTAAAAATGTAGATTTTTTTCCCATCAACTTCATCTTTGTTAACATGTTTCAATAAAAAACCCTGATGGCCAACCAATCTGGCGCTCCATCACCCATTTAACCTCCCATTGGCCGCTGATAAAGGCCCCCACTTACTGCCGTATTGATTCATAAATGGGGGATGCACTTCTGCCGGATATTAACCGACCCATTAACGTAATGCGCTCAGACTCTGAGGAGTTTGTTTTTCTGCGGTGAAACTTTGTTTGAGAAAAGCAGATTAAGTAGGAGCCCAAGGTGGTGGGTAGAAACGCGTCAAGAGTTTTAACGTTAAAGCGCTACATTAACCCAGATAAATCAGTCTCAATTTATATCAATCAAAAATCCGTGAACAATGAATTATTTCCATATAAATTTAATGAATCTAGAATGAGATTCTGTGAAGATATATCAGCAGGAACTAACAGTTAATGTCATGAAGTTATGAAACCAATGTCTATTCTTTATTCTAGCTAAAAAAGGAGAACGTTTTTCAGATAAAGTTTTGCTTTTTAACAAAAGTTTTAATTAGAAAGAGAATAAATTTAGTAAATGTGGCACAAACAGCCACAGATTTAATTAGAGCAACTTACTTTAGTTCAGATTTGGGTTCATTTTTGCTACCTTGGATCTGGAACCGTGAAAAGAGAAACAAAAAAATATACTACTAGTATTTTACTCATACAAACAAAAGGTGAATGGTACAAAAAGAAAAATTTATCACAACCGAATCCTGAAAAGAAAAACTGGATTCAAGTTTGAGATTCACAGATCAGTTAGCCGATTTAGAAAAACAAAAGTGTGAATTTATCCTGGTAAATAAAATTAAATTCTGACTGGAGTAATTTTCCTCATCAATGATTCAGACGTGAACTTATTTTAGGGCTGTAACAAAACAATTATTTTAGTAATCGATTAATCTAAGGATTATTCTGACGACTAACTGCCACAACCTGCAGATTTATAATTTAACTACATGAATTTAATTGATTAAAAGATGCAAATAAACAATTGTGTTTTTTTAAACATGAATATTTTATTGTCTAAAATGGAATATAATAGTATTAATTTAGTAAATCTGAAATGGGTGAAGCTAAAACTCGGCCACTTGGAGCTTAAATTTACTTACAGACAAACAAACGTGTTTTTATCTTAAATGCTAAATTTAAGATAAATGTAATTTGTATAGTTTTGACATAATCATTGCTCTGAATGTAGTTTTTCCAGCAAGTTTTTTGTTCCAGTTAACGATTAATCAATTAATAATTTGATTAATTGTTTTAATCATAATTGATTAATCATGATTAATCGTTCCAGCACTGGTTTAGGTTGAATAAAGAGGCAGCTTATCCAGAGTTTAAACCTAAAAATGGATAATTTATGGATTGTTTTGAAAGTTTATCCAGCATTTGGAAAACATGAGCATTTATAAAGAACTGATTTATATAGTTTATAAAACATGATGTCATAAAATCCTTCACTTAAAGCAGGAGTGTCCAAACTTTTCACTTGAAGAACCAAAATCACCAAGTTGAAAAACCCAAACTCATTAAAAACCCAGAAATACCCATTAATACCCATAAACCATTAAAAACCCAGCTAAAATCTTTTCTCTTTAGCTGCACAGCAAACAACAATATTCACCAACAATATGTTTTAAGTCTATAAAATGTTTTAGTTTATTTCCAACCACAAAAATAAGAATGGTCTTCTATAAACTTTGATGTTTTTAGCTAAATGTAAAGGACGAGTTTAAACTAGCCCAAGTCACTAGACATTTTTATGTGATACAAAATATATTTATATATTTGTGTTGTACTTTACGTTTTCAGTTTAAGAAGAAGGTATAAACTTTTGTAAATAAATTACAAAAAGTGTAAGAAGGCCACATTTGTGCTGATCTTGATTTGCAGGCAGGGGCCACACAAAGTTCCTCCAACGGCCACAAGTGGCCCACAGGCCACACTTTGGACACCCCTGACTTACAGACTGAGGAGGATGTGAGTTCAGAGATTGTTGTGGCTGAACCCAAAAGGTCGTTTCTGTTTCTGTTCAGCTTCATGGAGGCTCTTGCAGGTACTTTCTCCACTTCCTACAGAGAAAACCACGTTGCCATGACAGTCCGGACAGATGAGCGTGAATTAAAAGCGTTTCAGGCCCGACTCCTACTCCTCCTTTTTTAATTCTATTCATTCATTATATTCAAAGTTTCAATGTTAATTTTGTTCATTTTTAATCTACTTGTTTTCTAATTTTCTTGTACAAGCCCTTTGAATTGTCTTTGGCTGAAAGGTGCTATATAAATAAAGTCGCCTTGCCTCCTGCTGCACTCTGCTTACTTAGCGCAAACAGGGTGTGCATCCATGCGTGTGCTAACAAGCTGATAAGGAGTGACGGCCTGACACATATGGCCTTGATAGAGTAATGCTGGGTAATGTTATCTGACAATCGCTAACTACACGCTGCAGCACTACTACGCTGCAGATCGGACCTGGAGCTGCTGGCTGCACACCGGAGGGTCTGAGCACAACAAGCTGAGACGAGGGAAAGGTGAAAACGAGTCGTTGGAAATGTGTCTAAACATCAACGCCGTCCCTCGTGGCGTTTCACCGTCGCTCTTCCACTCCCGCTACACACGACATTCAGCCTGGAGGAGCATTTCATTTACATTTTCCTCACAAAATAAGTAGTTTTAATTAAATATCCCAGTTCCTGTAAACATGAACTTTTCTCCTATGTCTTCGGATCGCGGCCAGCAGCAGAGTGCTTCAGTGAATACAAATCTGGTCAAAATGCTGAATCCACTAAACAAAAACCAAAGGGCAACGAAAGCAAATCTGGAGCGTGTCCAGCATGCATCTGAGAAAGGTCAGGCTGAGTGCAGAGTATGGAGCATGCAGTAAAGTTTGGCAGTTTGCATCCTGAACTAACAGGACCTGAGCCGATGGGAAGCATAATGCAGATAATGTGGGCAGCTTTGAAGTGATTAGCAGGGCTACGGGATGCTAATCCTGCTTCAACGCACTGATTAGCTCAGGAAGTAAAGTCACTGCAAACCTGGCTCCGTCACAGATCCGTGAATTTATTGTGAAGCAACAAAAGCTGTTTCATCACTTTAAAAGGTACAGTAGGTGTGGTCATTATTAAAAAGAAAAGAGGTGCATGTTGTCACTAAAAGTCCTGAAAACAGGCAGAATAAAGCAGCCAAAGTCAAAAGATAAACTCTGAAAATCCAGATTCTGGAACGTTAAAAGAAACGAGGGATTAATCCAGATTCTTCCAGCATCAACAGGATGATTGCACTCCAGTTTCAGAGCTTCAGTTTCACTCCTTTGTGTGGTTTGGTTGAGCTTTTGAGGCTAAAAAGCAACATCTTTTAGCTGTGGTATAGTGGGAAGTCAAATTCAAATGATATAAAGTTAAAATATCCCCTGATTTTAATTCATTCTCTTTATTAAAAGGTGATTTTATTCACTTGCCTACTAACATCAGTTATCTTTGTGCCATTTTAATATCTGTAATGGTCATTGAGGGAAAAATAAATCAAACCTTACTGTTGCTAAGTGACCAACGAATGCAAAGCTTTATTTATCACTACAGGAAAAGACTCAGTGATACTTATTATTCTTTCATTTCACCAACCAAAGCTGCATCACTTTTACAGAACAATAAGGCTGGCATTAAGTTCTGAGTAACTCTGGAAAACATTTAAATAAGAGAAAATTTATTTTATTTAATCAAAAACAATCAAACGTAACGGGACAAACTAGTTGTTGTTCAGGTACTAATCTTCTAGTCTTTCAATAACACATAATTATGAAGTGATTTTAAAATTTCCTGTCAATTTTAAACATTTTTTAACTCAAAATACGGCGGAGCGCTGGATGAATGAGCACCCAACCACCAGGATTAGAAGGTTTTCTGGGGGAAACCTTGATCTTATTATTATTGTTAATAATATTAGAGCTATAATTAGGATATCTTTGAATCTGGAAGAATGAGGAGATCATTTAGTGATGTTGCTGGAGAAGGCGTTGGTTTTATTAAGCGCTCAACAAAGTTCAAAATACAAAACAGGAATACAAACAAGAAAAAAATGATTCAAACCCCGAATAAAAAACTTGATGGTTTTATGGTTGTTGAACAAGGAGGAGAAGTCTGTCTGATCAGATCTTAATTTAGTTCCCAGTATAATAATCTTTATTATCGTCCTGAAAAAGGGAAGTGATTAAATCAGGAAGAATTTAAGGAGCCGTTTGAGTTTCACGTCTGACCCCATGTACAACTGTACAGCATGTGAAGAAAAAAATCCTTCTGGTTGATGAATTATTCATAAATTGTAGCTTCTGGGTGTTACACATGAGTGGTTAGCTTTGGTTAGCACGAGCACCTGGTTCTGACCAAACAAGATGCTGCGGAGAACATCGAGGTGTGGAAGAGGTCGCCTTGAGGGCCGGAAAGATGAACGTTAGCAGAGGGAAAAATGAAGTGCAGATGGAAGGAATCAGCCAACGTGAGCACACGCACGCACACACACACACACACACACACACGCACACTCACACACTGGCCCAGACATCTGAATGTCTCCCTGTGGGTAGCAGTGCAAACATTTCAGATTTTCACCAATCTGAAACAATTATCTACACTTGTCTCATGTGACTCTTGTGTTCACAGCCAGGCAGACTTTAAAAAGGAGCTGGAGGAAGAGCTAAAAACAAACAATGTCAAAAAATATTTATATATTTATACCAAAATTTACCCACTGCACTGAAGCCCATTAAACCCTCACTGTTACTCCACCAAATATTGATTCATAAACTCTTCCTGAGTTAAAACATCAGTATTGATGTTACATATAAACTTGTTTTCTTTGCATCATTTGAATCTTTTTCCTTCTTTTGATTGTTTCTCATTTTCTGCTAATAAATACTAAAGTTTTGCTTAAAATTTCAGGGACACGTTGTTAGTAGTTCATAGAATAACATAATGTTCATTTTAACATAAACCTGTAAAGAGTAAAATCATAGAAACCGACCATTTTAAATGATCTCTTAATTTTTTCCAGATCTGTATTTATACATAGATACATCTAAGAAATAAGTGGCAACAATTTATCTAGAAGTTAACATAAACAAGCCACTATTATTATTATTATTATTATTATTATTATTATTATTATTATTATTATTATTATTATTATTATTATTATCCAGAAATCTGAATAACTAGAAAAACTAAAAATAAGTCTGATTTATGTTCGGGCGTCCAAATAAATGTTTTTAATGTTCAATTTACTGACTATAGAAACAAATGGATGCTAACATTAGCAATAAATTGGCTTTTCTTATAAATAATTTACCAATCCAACCTCTGCTTCACTGCATCTTTAAGTTTGTCGCATCACATTCTGAAACGTCCAACGTTTTCTGGCTTAAAGTGACAAAAATACACAGTAACACATAAAAATAGAGAGCAGTGATAAGGCGCCTCGAGGCGCTCATTCCTAACTGAACCGAGAACAAACATTCCCAGGACATAAGATCCCCTGAAAACCCGAGACCGGACCTGCTCGCAAATAGAGCCGCTTTATTTTACACAGACAGACCCACACACGTGTTTGTCTGAGAAACCTCAGGAGAATTTGACCTCTGGCCTCAATATAGAGGCAGTGTCCCTGAAAGCTGCCCGCAGCAACTGGAGCTCATTTACTGCGCATCAAAATGAGGCGACGCTCCTACAAAAGATGTCACAACTTGGAAAGTGGGAAGAAGAGTGTTTGAAATGCATGAAGAGTAAAAGAGGCTTTTGGTATCTTAGCTGCTGTATTTCTGAACATCTGTAGTTTTAGTCTTAAAGTCGGTGCGTTCAGGGACACATGATGGGGTTTAAATGCAACACAGTTATCCACTTCAATAATATTTGATCACAAATGGAAATTAAATGTTGTTCTAACTCAAATCATCCAAGTATCTTCAAAGAGTCGTCATGGATGATGATGCAGTAAATAAGAAGGGAAGATCTCCTGCAGCAGTCAGTTTTGCAACACATCTAAAGAGGCCTCTGACTGAAGACTGCTGACATTCTTATGACCGTCCTGACACGCCAACAGCTCAATTTTCACAGTAACAGTAACATGTCCTGGACGACAGTCAGTTAATTGTAAGATAATCCAGTTCCTTTGCTTTTGGTTCTCTTCAAGTCTCTGTCTGACAGAAAGGTTAAAGGGCTGGAGGGACTGATTGATATACTTTGACAGTAAACAGATAAATATGTATTGATTGGATTGATAAAATAAAATTTAAGCACACTTAGTGTTTAGTCTAGAATTGAGAAGTTCTGTATAAAAAGCTACGGCGGGCCGGAGTCGGCCCACGGCGTACAGTGTTCACCTTTCAAACTTTGCCTCCAAGGTATCGATTGGTCCGCCGAGGAGAAAACCAACTCACAGAACCATCCTCCTCCAGAACCAGTCCCAAACTGCTGGATTTCTGTTCAGGGTCTTACAGACTTACATAATGTTCTCCAACTTTCTCCACTCTGTAGCCAACGTTCCCATCTCAACCAATTCCCGCCGCCGTTCGCCTGTCTCACTGCCGACAGCAGAACGCCGCTACTGAGTGAGCAAGAGGCTTTAAAAACAAAGTGCTGTCATGCCACAACTTTCCGGGGAAATAAACTCTTCGCTTCACCTGCGCAGAGAAAAATACAAAATACAGCCTGTCAAGCCACACTCTTTGTTATGAATCTACCTTCCACTTCATCTTTCCGCCTCTCTATTCTGTCTTTATTTCCGAGGCTGCGACTCTTGACGGCATCCCTGGGTTTACTTGCTCGGGTTTCTTCTCCTTCTACATGTTTTTAATTTGCTGCCATGGGCAAGGATGCGGTAAGTCAGGATGCAGAAAAAAGGAAGCCACAGTGCAAAGGAAAAGCATCATAAAGGCTCAGCGATACAACCACAGAAAGTGACATGCAAGCAGAAAGAGAAGCCAACGCCGCCGACATCGCGGAAAATTTGAACTGAAAACAATATTTTTATTCTTCCGGGTTTAGAAAGGTACTGCTTTGTCACATTACAACCACAAGCATATAATCTGAAAGTGGAAGGAAGACGATTCAAGGGTTTCATTTTTTAACAAGGAAAAACTGCAGGAAAATGTTGAGCGTCTGTTTTCAAGCTCCACAAGTCAAAACTAGACCCACTTTTCACTCCAGTTACAGCTGCAAATCTTTAACTATTAAAACTGCAACCAACAATTGTTTTAGGTTTTTTAGATGATTAATCAGTTATTCTGCCGATTAATCAATTATTTTGATGATTAATCGTTTATTCCGCCAATTAATCGGATAAAAAAAACTGGCAGATTCTGCAGATTTTTCATTAACCACTTCAGTTTATTTCGAAGAAAATATTATACTTTAAAAGGTGCAGATAAAACAACTCAATTCCTTTTATAGATGAGGAAGTAAACATTTTATTGAACGTTTCCTTCAGTATACTTTTGATCATTTATAGCAAAGGACGCATCTGCAGCCAAAAAAAACTAATTCTAACTTAAACATGTTAAAAGTTGAGCCAATTCTGATCGACTTATCAGTCCAGGGCTGACCCGTTGATTTATTTTGGATTAACAGATTAACGCACAGAACTGACAATAACACTGTTATAAACATGATATAACACCTGTTATAAACATGAAGCAGTCTTAATAAATGTTTACGGCTGCTGTCATTAAGGGTCAGATGATAAATACTGGACGTTTAATGCAACTCTTAGAGGAACTTTGCATTGCATGTTAAGACTCCATGTTTATAACAGGTGTTGCATCATGTTTATAACAGGTGTTGCATCATGTTTATAACAGGTGTTGCATCATGTTTATAACAGGTGTTGCATCATGTTTATAACAGGTGTTGCATCATGTTTATAACAGGTGTTGCATCATGTTTATAGCAGGAGTTGCATCATGTTTATAGCAGGTGTTGCATCATGTTTATAACAGTTGTTGCATTATGTTTATAGCAGGTGTTGCATCATGTTTATAACAGGTGTTGCATCATGTTTATAACAGGTGTTGCATCATGTTTATAACAGGTGTTGCATCATGTTTATAACATGTGTTGCATCATGTTTATAGCAGGTGTTGCATCATGTTTATAACAGGTGTTGCATCATGTTTATAACAGGTGTTGCATCATGTTTATAACAGTTGTTGCATTATGTTTATAGCAGGTGTTGCATCATGTTTATAACAGGTGTTGCATCATGTTTATAACAGGTGTTGCATCATGTTTATAACAGGTGTTGCATCATGTTTATGACAGGTGTTGCGTCATGTTTATAACAGGTGTTGCGTCATGTTTATAACATGTGTTGCGTCATGTTTATAACATGTGTTGCGTCATGTTTATAACATGTGTTGCGTCATGTTTATAACATGTGTTGCGTCATGTTTATAACATGTGTTGCGTCATGTTTATAACATGTGTTGCGTCATGTTTATAACATGTGTTGCGTCATGTTTATAACATGTGTTGCATCATGTTTATAACAGGTGTTGTATCATGTTTATAACAGTTGTTGTAACATGTTTATAGCAGGTGTTGCATCATGTTTATAACAGTTGTTGTAACATGTTTATAGCAGGTGTTGCATCATGTTTATAACAGTTGTTGTAACATGTTTATAACAGTTGTTGTATCATGTTTATAACAGGTGTTGCATCATGTTTATAACATGTGTTGCGTCATGTTTATAACATGTGTTGCGTCATGTTTATAACATGTGTTGCATCATGTTTATAACAGGTGTTGTATCATGTTTATAACAGTTGTTGTAACATGTTTATAGCAGGTGTTGCATCATGTTTATAACAGTTGTTGTAACATGTTTATAGCAGGTGTTGCATCATGTTTATAACAGTTGTTGCATCATGTTTATAACAGGTGTTGCATCATGTTTATAACAGGTGTTGTATCATGTTTATAACAGTTGTTGTATCATGTTTATAACAGTTTCATGTCGTATTTTCACAGCAAACTCAACATTTTTGGCTTTCTGTTTGCAAATCAAAAGCAGCAGAGACAGGAGAAGATGGATGGAAACTGAAAATGAGTATAGGTGTTAATTAAATAAAACAGAATTATAGCCAGTAACCACTCTGTGCTATAAACAGCAGCTTCGTTCAAGCTGCTGAATAAACTCCACTCAGCAGCAGCAGCAGCAAATAAACTCCTAATAAAACGAAGAAAACGGCTCTCTGCAGGCGACCACACACCCACACTGTGCACGTACCAAGACTCTCCTTGGTGACACCAAATGCTTTCTTCTTCCTCCTCCTCCTCCTCCTCTTTAGTTTTGGCTTTGCTGCTTATCTCTTAAGAGTTGAGGAATTTGGCAGAGCAGATCCGGGCTGATGAAGGCTGCCGCGCCATAGTCATTGCCAGAAGCGAACAACACTGTGGTCCATATGGGGGAGAAGCTGGGTTTGTTAATGAGCCACAAGTACTGGAAAGTGGAAAACAATCGGACCCCCTTCAGGGACGACTTTTACACCCCGAGAGTGGAAGTCAAACCAGAGGGGGGAAGAGTCCTGCCATCAGGCTCCAACAGAACCTCCTTCCTCTCCTGCAGCTGAGGCGCCTTAAACTCTGCGCCATGCCTGCATTCTTCACTGACATAATGCTTTTATTTAAACCATCGCCCCCCCTTTGACTCCCTCCTCCTCTTAGCCCTTGTTAAGATTTCCTCCTTTTGCCAATTGCTATTTAAATATGAATGCCGGCGGCGGGGCTGAGTGTTTGTTTTCCTCCCTGTGAAGGAAGGAGATTGGCGTTCAAGTTGGCGTCAAACGCTCCTCTCGGCCCATTGATGTGCCTGTTGGTAGGTGTTTGCTGAACGGCCTCTCGGGGCATAAAAGCTGCTATTCTGGAGGGCAATAAAAACTGACAACCCCTTCTGCTCCTCCCCCCTGAGGGAGACCTGCAGCGCAGAACCGTGCTCTGATCAGCGCGCCTTTGATTTAGCCAGAAACGTTGAGAGAGGGAGAAGGCCGTCGCAGATGTAGGAATGGTTTCAGAGAGAAAAGGGCTCATTTGCCCACCAAGCCAGCAGCTGCAGGATCGACACGAATCCCCAGAGGCAACGAGACCACCAAGCAGGAAAACCAAGCAACCCGTTCGGACAGAGACACGGCGACCTCCGACACACTCTGAACGCCTCAGTTCAGCAGAGAAAAGATAACCGAAGCCTCGTTTACTGCCAGGTTCAGATTTTATAAAGCAAAGGAGCCGGAGCATAAACCTATTTCTGCTTTCTCTTTCAAGCACCTCAGTTTAATCTCTACTAGAGCTCATAAAAGGGACATTTGTTTATGCATCTTTAACCAGAGGACATTCCTCTGTACACTGGAGAGCAGAAAAAGCTTTAAATGACTCGGAAAATCAGTGAAATACGACGTATAATGAGCTCATTTTATGGTGATTAAAAAACTTCAGTAAAATTACCACAAACATGGTAGAAATCTGCAACTAAAATATACTTTTTTTTAACAGATACAAATTTATAATATAACAAAACCAAACAGCACTGGAAATTAAACTAATTTGAGCTAATTTTACAGCACTTACACTATAAAACAGAAGCAAAATCCGCATCAAACTTAGTGGAAATGTAACAAATTTCAATCATTGAAAATAAATTATCAGAAGTTGAGTCAACAGAACAATGAAGTCAGAACAATTTGTTTAACACAAACGCTAATTTTATTATATACAAGTGCAAAAATAAATTACACATTTCTTGCAAAAATAATCAAGTTAGGTTAAGAAAACACAAATATCAGATCAATTAAATGCAGAACAAAAAATCCTTTAAAGAAGAGGTGGAAATCAGACCAATTAATTTGAGCCAATTTTATAGCACTTGCACTATAAAACCTGAGCAAAATCACCTCACTTTTTTTAATCCCTGAAACTAAATAATCAGAAGTTGAGTCAAAAGAACAATAAAATCGGAACATTTTTTTTATTTTTTAAAAAGCTTGTTTTACAGTGCATCCAAAACCTCCCCACTTGAAGTAAATGTTTCAGAAAAATTATATATATATATATATATATATATATATATATATATATATATATATATATATGACTATGACTCAATGCCACACACTTGGATCATCGAATGCTTAGAGATGTACAACATCAACAGAACCTTGAGAACCTTCATTGCAAACTCAATGGGGCTGTGGAAGACTACCCTTGAAGCCAACTGCAAGCCACTTGCACAAGTATCCATCAAATGTGGCATATACCAAGGAGATGCGCTGTCCCCGCTACTGTTCTGCATAGGCCTGAACCCCCTCAGCCAAATCATCAACAAGACTGGCTACGGATACCGACTCAAGAATGGAGCCAACATCAGCCACCTCCTCTACATGGATGACATCAAGCTGTATGCCAAGAGCGAGCGAGACATAGACTCACTGATCCACACCACCAGGATATACAGCACGGACATTGGGATGTCATTCGGACTAGAGAAGTGTGGTCGGATGGTTACAAAGAGAGGAAGGTCATCCGCACAGAAGGATCTCACTCCCAGAAGGAACAATAGCAGACATAGAGGAAGGTTACAAATACCTGGGAATATCACAAGCAAATGGCAACCTTGATGAGATCACAAGAAAAAGAGCCACAACCAAATACCTCCAACGAATAAGACAAGTCCTGAGAAGCCAGCTCAATGGCAAGAACAAGATCCGTGCAATAAACAGCTATGCCCTACCAGTAATCAGGTACCCTGCAGGAATAATTAGCTGGCCAAAGGAGGAGATACAGGCCACAGATGTTAAGACCGGAAACTACTAACAATGCGGAGGGTTCCACCCCAAATCCAGCACACTGAGACTCTACACGAACCGCAAAGAAGGAGGCAGAGGACTAGTGAGTGTGAGAACCACTATCCAAGGCAGAGACATCCAAGATCCATAGATACATCAGGGACAAAGCCTCAACAGACAATGTGCTCAGTGAATGTCTCAAACAATGGGGAACAGAAGCTGAGGTGCGGAGGAACCATCATGGGAGGACAAGCCCCTGCATGGGATGTACCACCGGCAAATAACGAAGTGGCTGACATCAGAAAGTCCTACCAATGGCTGGAAAAAGCTGGACTGAAGGACAGCACAGAGGCCCTCATCATGGCAGCCCAGGAACAGGCCCTAAACACCAGAGCAATTGAGGCCCAGATCTACCACACCAGACAAGACCCAAGGTGTAGGTTGTGCAAGGAGGCCCCTGAGACAGTCCAACACATAACAGCAGGGTGCAAGATACTGGCAGGGAAAGAATACATGGAACGACACAACCAAGTGGCAGGCATAGTGTACAGAAACATCTGTGCAGAATATGGACTGGAACCCCCAAGATCAAAGTGGGAAACACCCCCGAAGGTAGTGGAGAATGACCGAGCTAAGATCCTGTGGGACTTCCAGATCCAGACAGACAAAATGGTGAGGGCGAACCAACCAGACATAGTCGTGGTGGATAAACAACAGAGGAAAGCCGTTGTGGTGGATGTGGCAATACCAAGTGACTGCAACATCAGGAAAAAGGAGCATGAAAAACTAGAGAAATACCAGGGCCTAAGGGAGGAACTGGAGAGGGCCTGGAAGGTGAAGACCACAGTGGTGCCTGTGGTCATCGGGACCCTCGGGGCAGTCACCCCCAAACTGGAACAGTGGCTACAACAGATCCCAGGAACAACATCAGACATCTCAGTCCAGAAATGTGCAGTCCTAGGCACAGCCAAGATACTGCGGAGAACCCTCAAGCTCCCAGGCCTCTGGTAGAGGACCCGAGCTAAGAGGAAGAAGAATCACCACCCGCGGTGGGTGAGAAGGGAATTTTTTTTTTTTTTTATATATATATATATATATATATATATATTGCATAAATAACCAAGTTAGGTTAAGAAATCACAAATATCAGACCAATTAGATACAAAAAATATCCTTAAAAAACCTGGTCAAACATGTAAGGAAGCATGTTTCCACCAAACACACAGAGTCAAGTCCAGAATCTAGAGGGCCACATAAAAAGCTACGGCGGGCCGGATTTGGCCCACAGGCCTCCAGTTTTACACACGTGAACCGGACCCAAAATGGTGGGTGTGACTTTGTGTTTTAGCAGTTAAAGTTGTATATTCCTGTTTTTTTAAGGCACAAAAACTTCTTCAAGAATCAACCTCTGAGTGCAGGAAGGCGAAAAGCCGAGACCCGACTCAGACTAACTCTCCAACCTGCAGACAGAACCGACAGAACCGGCAGAACCAGCATCCTCGTCTCATCCGCCGTCAGCAGTAAAATTTAATGAGGACCAATCAGTCTCTCCTGATCATCACTTTCTGCCGCAGCCGGTCACAGAGCTGTCTGGTTTAATTGAATTCACAGGAACACAGCGAGGTTCTTGTTCCCCTTTCTGTTCTGTGCTGTCAGAGCTTTCCCAAAACTGCTCAGCTCCTCACTTTACTTCTCTGCCAGCAAACTTTTACATCAGCACAAGTTAGGGATGAGAGGCCTTCAGCTGTGACAGAAGGAAGGGAGAGGAGGGCTCATCTCTTAATACCAGATCGCTCATTAGCTCCATCTTTTTAAAAGCTTCCTGACAGTCCTGGGGCGGGACACGCACCGATATTAACTCACATTTTTTACAATTATAGCTAATAAAACAGTCATTTCCAGCTGGTTTGGGAACAAAGTGGAAATATTTTAGGGCTGAAACTAATGGTTATCTTAGAAATCGATTATTCTGATGATTAATCAGACAAACTCTACAAATATTTCATTTAACCAGGATTTTTAAAGTCTAAACTTCAGATTTATCTTTTTATCCAGGCTTTTAAAACTATATAATATGGTGCAGTTATTGTATTTGCTTTTGTCATGTAATATTTTTTGCTTTAGTTTTCCTGACTGGTTGTTGTTAAGTGATTTATAAAAAAAATCTCAATCAAAAGAAATAAACATAGAATTCCTTTAGTGAATCTGAAGCTAAAACTTTTAAACTTGAGGAGTTTTTACTAAAACATACACTGCAAAAACACAAAATCTCACCAAGTATCTTGGTCTAATTTCTAGTTCAAATACCTGAGTACACTGGAAGATAAAACTAACTCATAAGTAACTTTTCAGCAAGAAATATGAGTTTGTTTTAAGTCAGCAATTCCTTAGAGTTCTAGTTTCATTTTTCAGATTATTGCACTTATAACAAGAATTAGAACAGAAATAATCTGTCAGTTGAACTAGTATTTTTTCCAACAATATTAAAGAATTATTGACTAAAAACAAGTTCTTGTATCTTGCTGAAAAGTTAGTTTTGTCTTATTTCAAGTGTGTTTTGCACTCAAAACTAAAATTGCTTGGGAAGATTTTGTGTTTTTGCAGTGTGTGTATAAACAAAAGGTGTTTTTATCTTAAATCCAAAATGTATACATATATGTTTTTACTTAGTGCTCTACATATGTTGCTTTTTCAACAGATGTGCTTTTTTTAATCTGTATTCTCCAGTTAACAATTAATCGATTACTAAATTAGTTGGCGATTATTTAAACAACCGATTAATCATGATTAATCATTTAAACATTATTTTTTTACTTTTCAAGGTATTTCTAGATTTGATGTACTTTTATTGCCTAGAGTATACAAGTGTATACTAGCAGCAGCAGGATGCATAGTGTTGGACTTATTTCAAGTATACTTGGATATTTAGCACCAAATGCTAGAACATATTGGACCAAAATCACTTGATAAGATTTAGTAAGCAAAAGGGATTTTTATCTTAAATCTAAAATGTATATATATGTATATATTTTGTAATGAAGGTTTTTCTTAATTTCTGCTCTAAACATGTAGTTTTTTTCAAAAGATAGGGTTTTCAGACTTTGTATTTTCCAGTTAACAATTAATCGTTTATTAAATTAGTTGATGGTTATTTAAACAACCAATCAATCACGATTAATCGTTTAAGATCTTTTTACTTTTGAACTGTTTTTTGGTTTGTTTTGATGTTTTTTTATCGCCTGCAGGATGCTCGGTGTTGGACTTGGGCTTCAGTGTCCACGCCTCCCCTCCCCCACATCTTCTCTGCAGTTCTTCCGCTCTCTTGCTTCCCACCGCCGCCACCTTTGAGTTTGGGGGTCGGCTTGGCTGTGCTGTTAATCCGTCAGTGAATGTGGGTCAGAGAGTGGGCCTTTGTCCTCGTCACTCAGACAGCAGGGTCATGACCCCGGCCATCATGTGTGCACCCTCCAACACACACACACAGGCTTGTATTTACACGCCTGTGTCTGCAGACAAAGAGCGATCAAACACACACAGATATGGGTGGATGAGCAGAAGCACACAGGAAAAACCTGCTGAAATGAAAGCAAGTTGCAACAAAAACTTTGGATCTGAAACGAGAAGCGTTCAATGATTTGATGGTCAGCTGTGTTTGAAGGGTAACGGAGAGGTTTTTGGAGAAAAAAAGCAACCTAATTTCATAATATTTCTCTTGTAAAAAGCTGAAAGATATAGGATTCATTCAATTGTCTGTAAATCAATCAGATAGCAGCAACTGCTAGAAATCAGAAATTTCAAAAGCTGCAGATTTACGGGGATTTCAGTGCAGAGACAGAAAATATCCAGTGAACAGAAGCGGCGTGGACCAAAGTAAAACAAATAATTCCTGGACTAACCGCTCGTTTACGACAGAACACCGTCTCTGACTCAACAGCATGTTCAACCTTAAAACAGATGGGCTACAGCAGCAGAGACCACACCTGGTTTCAACACTGGGAAATATAATCTGGAATCTCGATTTTATCTGCAACATCAGAACCTGGCATAAAACAACACCAAGCATCAACAGTTCAAATCGATGGTGGTAAAAATCCACAACATGCCCAAATATTTAACGATTTTGTACTAATACCAACCAGAAACTTGGCCAACAGATTAACTGATAAATCTTAAGATTGGTGTAACAATTAAGCAGTAAGCTAATGCTTACTGCAATTAAGCAGTAAGCATTACTGCTTAAGTGGAAATGGCATGTTTGATACCATTTTAGATACATAAATTTAAGACTATTAAAAACCTTTTTAAAACCATTATCAAATGAGTTTAAGAACTAAGTCTCCACAGGAATGTACAATCTTCATCCTGACAACTGATATATTTGCACTTACCCAGGACAGACACAAAAGCTAAGTAGCTAGCTAGAGTTTGTTAGCAGCAAGTTAAAGGAAGCTTCAACCGTCTCGACTCACAAATGTGTGTGCAAGACTCAAACTTTTGCCAGAATGAAAACAATAATACAAAAACCTGACAATAATTGTCCTGCTAATATTTTTAATGTATTAAGATACATGACTTTAATAAATTTAAGGCATTTTAAGGTCTTAAGTTTCTATACATGTATGTAAGACATTTTAAGGATGTGCAGACACTCTGCTTTCCTTCTTACACTATTTAGAAAGTGTCAGCATGTAACTTGGAAACAAATTAACTTTGTCAAAGTCTGCAGCCTGAGAGGCTAACCGGGTCAGGCAGGAGGAACTACCCTGACACACTGACTCGCCCCACATATCAGCACTCAAACGCAGCTGAGACGCCTTTAATGAGACGAGCACAAGACAGAGATCTCAGCACTGAAAGAGGGGATTTGAAATGGTTACGCAGGCTGATAAGATGGAATAACAAACAGAGGTTTTATGTAGTTATAGGCTTAAATCTGCCTCTTACACACACGCACACACCAAAATATCAAAGAGCGCCAATTACGCCGCACTGCATTCTAACTAATTATCCTCTACATCATTAGCATTCTCCATCACGAGCCGGACGCTCTATCTAGGAGAGAGCAGGCAATAATGAAATATTCATGATTTATTAATCTGAGTACAGAAACAAAAAAAAACAAACAACGGCAGCCCGAGAAGTGTGACACCCTCGCCTGCAGCAGCGCAAATGTTTGTTTGCTTCCCGCACAGGCACTTACAAATCTCCAACAGGAGGCCGCAGTCGGGCGCTGACATTCACATCAGAGTGGCTGTTCCACTCGAAGTAACAGCGTCTCAGCAAGATAAGAGGAGAGGAAGAACCGGATCCGGTTCTGCAGAGTTTCTGTCGACGGCGGCCGGCGGGGACGGAAACGTGGCAACGACAGCCACACATCAGCGACAGAGTCGGGAAGAGGAACCAAACATTAAACCCAAGAAAGAGTAGAAACGCTCTAGTTAAAGTAAAACGTTGCTGTCCAAGAAATTACCCAAGATTGTACATTTCTGTGGAGATTTAGGTTTTAAAATCCTTTCATAACGATCTTAAAAAGGTTTCTAGAAGTCTTAAATTGAAAAAGTGTTTGGTAAAATGTCTCCTCAAGTGCTGAGTAACTGATCCAGTTATCAGTCATTTAATGTTTAAAAATTACATCACACAGAACAAAGTGTAAAGTTAAGTGGAAATTTTGGTGTTTTAGAACAGAAATGAGAATAATTCATATAGGTAACAAAAAATAACAAAATCAGGCAAAAGACATTTTTCCAAATCAGTTTCTTTCAATAAAAAAACTTTAACAAAAACTGCAGCAGTGTGTCTGTGTCTGGTGAAATTTTGTTTGTTTTTCATTCAGTGGGAAGAAAATCCAGAAATTTTTACTCAAGAATAGAAATACTTCATAATACTCCAGTAAAAGTAAAGCGCAGTAAAAAGTAAATTTTTAAAAGAGTTACTCATGTAAGTGTAACTAGT
This sequence comes from Gambusia affinis, assembly GCF_019740435.1. NCBI lineage: Eukaryota > Metazoa > Chordata > Actinopteri > Cyprinodontiformes > Poeciliidae > Gambusia > Gambusia affinis. The sequence goes on along the minus strand of NC_057881.1, from coordinate 7,606,146 downwards.
TAGCACCCAGCTCTGGTTGGGGATCTGAGAGGAAAGGTTCATATTTCTACCTCCGTCTGCTCACAGGTGTGTTTGGTTGCTGTTCCTGTCATTTAAACGACCAACGCCAATAACAATCCATAACCAGTCCCCGTTTCCCGTCACTCCTCCTGATCGCCCTAAAGTTTCCCCGACTCCCCTCAGGGTGACCTGGAGCGGCGACGGCGGCGGCGGCCCGTAAAGTCCCTGAAGTACAGAGTCGATACGAGTCACCAGAGCCGGATGGGTTTTAAACGGGGGGATGATGACGAAGCTGCTAAGCCTCAGAAACGTCCCGTCAGACTCTGATGGGACACTCCATCGCAGTAAAGAGGCGACTGACTCGGGTTATTAGATGAGCTTGCATTTTTGATTTCTGCAGGATAATCGGTTTGCCAAAAGGACACGGAGCTCCAACTGATCCAACTTCGACCTACATGCAGGACTCCTGCTGCTCCTTTTTCATGTTAAAAGCCTCCACTTCCTCTAGACTCGGCCGATTTTAACGTTTAAATTTAAAAGTCAGGTGTGAGTTTGTGGCAGATATTCTTACAGTAAAAACCAAGACAGGAAGGAAGAACAAAACAACAAATGGTTGGATGGATGCGAGGATGAACATTTGGATAGATAGATGGAATGGATTGATTTATGGAGTGGTGACAGGATAAACTCAGGAGTGGATGAAGAGAAAAATTAATGGCTGGATGGACAGAATGATGGATGAAGGGAAACATGGATGGATTAAAGGACAGATAAATTACCTGGATGGATAAACAGATGGACAGAATGGTGGATTTATAACTAATGAAAGGATGGATGGATGAATGAAGGAATGATAGCTTTGTGATTGAAAGATGGGTGGACAGGATGACGGACTAAAGGGACAGATTGACAAATGGAAAAACAAACAGATGAAAAGGAAGACAAGGACGGGTTAATGGACGGATACAAGTAGGCCTACAATGAATCAATATTTCAGTAATCAATTATTCAATCGTTTATTCTGGCAAATAGTCAGATAAAAAATTTGGCACATTCTGAATTTTCAACAAATGCAATTCTGGTTTTAAGTAATAAACATTTTATGAGGTAAAATGCCAGGGTAGGCAGGGCTGATCTATTGATTAATTTTGTATTTATTGGTTAATAACTGGATCGCAAAAGGTGCTCGATGTTTTTGTTTTTTACGTAATTTGAACCAGGTGCAGCTAAACTATGAACTTGAGTTTTAGGTAGAAAATAATTACAGATAAAAGTGGGGGGTTTTTTATCTTGTATACAAAATGTAGATATTATAGTTTTAGATATATCAGTTTTAGCTTAATTTTTGCCCTTTAAGTTTGGGGGTTTCAGCAAATGGCCTTTGTTGTGGGGTCTCTATATTACAGTAAATGCTTATTAAATTAGTTGATTATTTCAATAATGGATTAATCACGATTAATCGTTTCAGCCCCTGAACTGTAGGTAAAGGAGTTTTAGATGCGTCTCTGCTTCTTCACACCTGAATCTCATCTTTATAAGTTGAGTTGATGCTGAGGAGTTTATTTCTTCCTGTGATTCAGGGACACGTAGAAAAGCTGGAGGACTTTGTCCAATGACGACAGGACTTTTCCAGGCTGCACTAAAACCACCTAGAAACTGCAAAGCACTTGAGAAATACTGAACAACTGTCTGAATGTGACACAGTACATACCTGGAGTTAACCGATGAAAAGATTCATCGCTCTAATTAGAATCTTATAAACAGAAGGGATGATTTTGCACCAGTGGGATCCTAAAACCAGGAAAAATGTATCGTGGAGGATGTATTCCGGTTAAAGAGGTTTAGTCAGCACAAAGCATGGGATTTCTGCCAACTTAATTTTTTTTTTTTTACAATTTCAGAGCCCATAATACCCCTCCACTGTCCTCTCCGAGGATTATTGTCAGCAGCCCTGAAAACTCCCTGGATAATGTAGCAGTGAATGGGCTCCTTTCATCGGAGCTCGGCCATAAAACTGGACCGGAGTGACTCCAATTGAAGGCTATTACTGCAAAGAAAATCAATCGGATAAATGTACAGAGCGTGGTGAGGGGCTGTGCGTGCGGCGCTGGAGGGTGGCAGGCATTTTCTGCATGATATGGGCCGACTTCCAGCTGCATACCTCTGGAAGACGGGCGGAGAGGAGGGCGAGTGCGCGCTGGCAGGTGGATGTGCAGTGACATTAAACAAGCTCCCAGGTATGTGGACGCAGTCTGCAGCTGCTCTCACACATAATGTGCATTCCTGGCTTTCCTGCGACTACGCATGCGCCGATTACTGGTTTCGAGGTACACCGAGATATGGAAAAGTCACGGTTTCTGATTTTATGACACACCGTTCCTGTGGTGTAAGTGTTTTCTACGTTTGGTCAGAGATAAAGTGGGAGCAAAATTAACTACTAGCTCTGCAAGTTCAGGGAAGTCCCACAAACTTCCTGTTTAATAAAATAAGGTTCGCTATATGCTAATACTTAAGCTAACGTAAGAAAACAGACAAACAGAGGAAGAACCTTGCCCTAAGTGCAAATTGTGCTTATGGACAGCGGCAACATCTCTATTTATACCGTCTTGAAATTACGACGGCGGATTAGGATCATTGTTAAAATGATGTTAAAATTTATTTAAAAAGAACAGAAATTTATTTTTAAAACTCAGGAATATCCAAGTTTCAAAAGTCAGAAATATTTTCCAGTTTTTTCTCACAAATTTTTCAACATCTGGAGCTCAGAAATGTTCTTGTTTTTCTTGAGAATTTCTGAGATTAATCTCAATTTCTCAGTTGTTTTTTTTTTTGGCAGAAATTTACTTCTCCCCTCTGCCCCCATCTACAATGACCCTAATAAAATTTAATTATTTGAAGATCTAGTTAAGTTCACGTCTCTCCTAATTGTTGGTTTGGAACAGCGGTCATGTCAAAGGGTGAAAATCAGCCCAGCAGTTCTGCAAACATCTGAGAGCAAATCACCTAAGATGCTCAAACAAAAAGCAAGATAACAGATTTTAGAGCTGAAATCATAATACGGCGACAGGGCAAAGCTGGGGTATTTACCGAGGTAACGTCATACCAGCACATGCCTCCCTGCCAGGCATCTGACCCGTCTAACTGTATAGAAATCCATTTACCTGAGAGCGCTCTGTTAGGGTTTCTGCGGAGCGTGGGTCGGCACCCACAGGGCTTTAGAGTTGATTAAAAAGAGAAAGGCATCAGATTGATTAATTTTTAAACCTGTTACTAAATCATAACGGGAGCAGAGGTTCTCGTTTCTTAGTTGAACTTTGTTGCCAGAGTAGATTTGCAGACGGAGCACGGAAGCTAAATTTGTTTGATGCAGAAGTTTTAACCCTCAGAGGAGTTCAGAAGAGGAACAGAAACTCTGTGATGCATAGAAGATTAAAAATAGATTTTTCAGAGTCTTTCTTGTCAGAACAGAAACCAAATCTAGCTCTGATGCTGGAAATTAAATCTCTGATCCTGGAAATTAAATGACTAACAGGAAGTAGAATTGATCAAAGCAAATCAACTGTAAAAACAAACAACGGTGGAACAAAGACTTTATCCTGAACTAGAGCCGGCTCGATGATCCGATCGGAGGATGATCCGTGTGAGCCGTCGGGAGGCAGGGCGACGCGCGGAGCAGAGGTAGACCAGATCACGGATGACGTCGCATCTCTCTGGGCAACAGCGGGATGGAGGGAGCGAGAGAACTGGTGGGGATGACGAATGGAAAGACAAGTGCGTGCTTGTGAAGTTTTGTTCCAGCTCTTTCCCATTTTACGAGTTAGTCTGAGGTTTTCTCGAGTTCACGCCGAGTTCAGGAGAAAAGTGTCTTACCCTCTCAGCGAAACGGAGCTGAAAACTCCTTATCGGCGCCTGCAGCTTCTTCTTCTTCTCTGACAAAGCGCGCTGAAATATTTCTGGCCTCTGCCTTTAACCTCAGCAGCACTTCGACGCAAACACGCCCTCCAAGAACAATGCCGACAAGTGTTGTTATCACATGCCTCCAGTTCATCCAGGCTCCGTGAATGCCAAGGAACTCAAACCCGAGTCACTCCCGAAGGAATCAGCCTGACAGTCGAGTTCAACCCAGTGAACCTGGGACGACCCCGCCCTCTGCGTGAAAACATACCTGCCGTTTACAGGTGCTCAACCAAAGGGGAGGTGGCGGGGGTTCATTAATTACCAACTTGACAAAACCGAGACTTCCAAAATTAGAGGTAATTGGCCGTCCCCTGGGGGGCCAGATAGAAACGATGCCACTAACGCCTGCAAATTAAAGCTGTAATTAACCCGTTATGACTGATTTATTTGCACCGAATCGCTTTATAATTCAATCAAAGGTGTTGCCTTACATAAACTACGCAGCAGGAAGCCTGAGGTCCCTCTGATGTTAACGACTGTTTCATAGCGGAGGGCTCCCATGGCTGACTTTCACTTAATTTGCGCTAAATACAGGTTGCAAATCAGACGTGTCTGTGCAGATTCTTGTAAAGGCTGCGGTGCTCCCTGTTAGCGGAGCAGCGAAGGTAAAAGAAAGGAAAGGAGGGAACGAAAGGAGAGACCGCGGAGCTGAGGTCAATCTGTGAGACCTTCAGGTTCAGATTCAGGTCTGTAAATAACCAAGTAAATAATGTAGGTCTGAAACGTTTAATCGTCACTCCTCTATCATTAATCATGATTCATCATGATTAATCGCGATTAATCGATTGTTGAAATAATGGTCAACGAATTTAGCAGTCAATTAATCTTCAACTGGAGTATGCCGATTGAAAAAAAGGCAATTTGCTGAAAAAATAACATATTTACAGACGTTATTCAGCCAAAACTGTGCAAAATACAGAGTTTCCCCCAGGAAACCCAGATTTCTGCTTGGGAAAAAAAGGTCAAAGAAAGGAAAGTAGGGAACGAAAGGAAGAACGTCTAGTTGAGGTCAAGCTGAGAAACCTACACGTGTCAGGTGTTGGATTATTCATGATCAAGATATTTAAAGATTCAGGTCTGTAAATAACTTGAATATATAAATGATATAGGTCTGAAATGATTAATCGGATCAATCATAATTACTCGCGATTACACGACTGTTGAAATAATCGTCAACAAATTTAGCAATTAGTTAATTGTCAACTGAAGTATGCAGACTCAAAAAAAGGCCATTTATTGGAAAAAATGAAATATTTAGAGAAGTAATTCAGTCAAAACTGTACAAAATACAGAGAATACCCAAGAAAACTTGCTGATCTTGGCAGAAGGGGAGCTAGGAATGTTCACCACCGTGTTTTTGGAAATAAAAATAAAGAAAATACAGCCGTAAACTAAGTAAAACTAGCTTTGATGTAGGTTGTGTATAAACTAAAGCTGTAACTTTTTTAAATGGATCATTTGTCTGCTATCATCTGAAAATAACAGGCAGAGTGAGTTGAACATCGTACCAAACTGTATTGTTGATCTGCGTGTGATTAGGACAGGTGTGTGTTTTCAGTGATCTTCTAGTTTTGTCTGCCTTACAGATTGCTGATTGGGCAAAATACTGATAACTAATAACCGAGAGATTTAACGATAACGTAAACATAAAACGCCACTGAATGTTACTTACGCTACCACTGTTTTGTTTTTTTAATGAATTTCACATAATGTACGTTTAGGTTCCCACGCGTTGCATGAGAAAAAAAACAAACAAACAAACTATGCACCCTGCTGTTTACGGTTTAGTACGACAAGGCATTGATATGCGTCTCATTATTGATACTATCAGCCTTCCGTACATTGGTGCTATTGTTTAAAAGGAGCTCTCATAGAGGAATCAATAAATTATGGTAAATTTATTTTTAATATTGTATAAAAAAGGTTTTGGTGGTATAATGAAAAATCTGTAGAATGTGTAAATTTTTTTGTCTGATTAATTGATCAACATGTAGGAAAGTAAAGGTTATTGATGTGTTTGAAAGTTTAGTAACAAAGATATTTTTTTCCTAATTTAAGATCATTTTAAGTTGAGTTAAAATGATCTATTTTAAAAAGAACTTGATTTCAATAAATATGTAGGCAAGTGGATTGACCTGCAGAAAGGAATGCATGTATTTGTCACTTTGACTTTATATATGGTTAAAATAATCATTTATTTGTTTTACTGCTAGCCAACAAATTTAAATACAAGCTGTGTAAAACATAAATAAGTTGAGATTTTTATCTTTCTTTAGTGATAATGATAAGTTTAAAACTCTAGCCTGGATTTAAAGATCTGCGGTTCTTCAAATCTCTTTACCATTTTAACACAATTGCACTTCTTCAGTCCTTCAAGCCAGAACCATTCATGTTAAAATCACAGATATATATATTATACTGGAATTCACAAATTCCAGTATAGATTCAGAACCAGTGATTTAAAAACCTCAACAAGCTGATAAGAAAGGTTGGTTCTGTTCTGTTGAAGCTCTGGGGACAATAGAAAGATTTTTCATAAAATCAAGAAAATTTTGGCATCCTCTTTATGAGACAGCGTCTTCAGTCAGAGGCTTTTTCAAACTTACTGTAATACTGACTGCTGCAGGAGATTCTTCCTATTCATAGACATTAGCATCTACAGCAACTCTCTGGAGAAAACTGTGTAATATATGTGTCACAACATTTAATTTGTTGGGTTAATAAAGTATTCTTGAACTGAATCGTATTTGACAATGTGTAAAAAAATAAATTATACTGAATCTATCAGATTTGGCTTGAATGGAAACCGTCTTGATTTCTGATTAATTAACAGATAACATCTAAGAGCTGGTGTGTGTGTGTGTGTGTGTGTGTGTCTAATAAACACTCTTTAAAGTTCTTATGTGGTACAATCACTCAACTTGAGTCATTTTCAATATCAGTGAACTGTTTAAAATCAACACAAAAAGACAAAAATCTGTTAAAAAACAGAAAAACCATGTGGTTCAGCAGGGCTGCGAGAAAGCAAAAGAGAGCAAGACTTCCAGCAGATAACGGGACTGTTTTGCAGCAAGGAGCTCAGGTTTTATCTTCCTGACCTCTTTTAACCTCGGGTTGTTCTGGAACGTGCTCAGCAGATTCTTGGCAAAGTCAAAGTTGCAGTAAGAAATCTAAATTCTCCATGCAGAGACAGATGTTAGCCATGTTAACCGCTAATAAAGGACACTAAACTATTATGCTCACTAAAATAACTGACATGATGTTACTTCTGCTCCTAATATAAATTAATGACAACAGGAAGCTGCTATCTTGAAAGCAATTTTTAGACCTTCAATTGAGGAGAAATCTGACATTATTAAGGATGAACTTGTATAAATCAAACTCTAAAGTGCAAATGTGTATCCACCCTGTAAACAGCTGGATGCCTAACCTGAAAAACTTCACAACTCCAACTTCACTCTGCAGGCGCAGGTTGACATTTCCATATCCTAAGCGCCAGCTTCGGCTTTTTGGATGTGGGTAAGATCCACTTTTACGCACAGACTTTTACGCCTGGCGCGTAAAAGCTCCAAAACAAGCTTTTTGAACGTGGTGAGATCCAACTTACTTGTCATATTCCGCGTTGTCCTTGTCGCACCGTGCGTCCTTGTGTTTCTGCCAGTCCTTCCCATGCTTGCAGGTGGTGAGCAGCACCACGTCCTCCCCGTTGTGGACGTGGTATAAGGCATTCCGCGTGTCCGAGCCAATCCCGGTCAGGTAGCGCTTCCCCTTGAACACCAGCATGTACTTTCTAAAAGGCGGGATGGAGTTGTACTTCAGGAAACCCCTCTCCCCTCCGGTTCGAGGGTGCTCCTTGGAGAAGAGCGGGATGGAAACGTCGAAGTTGGGCCTGAAGTTCTCAGAGCCGATGCTCGCCTTGGCCAGCATGGCCTGGCCGATGTCAAAGCCCAGATCCTCCGTGTAGTCCGGCCAGGTTCCGGAGTACAGGTTGAAGATGAGGTGGTTCCTGCCGTCGTTCCACAAAGGCAGGCTCTGGACCTTCGTCTTCAGGTTGTGGACGTACTGAGGGGACAGCTGGTCCCGATCCAGAGTGTCCAGACTCAGGACGAACAGACATGCCTGTCCCGGGTCGGAGGTGTAGAACCTGGAGCCCTCGATGGTGGATAGGATGTTCTGGTAGCTCTCCGAGATCTTCTCCCCCTTCTGCTGGGGGTAAACATAAACTTTGAAGCCGTTCTTCTGACACAGAGAGAAGTCGAAACAGGAATCCATGCGGCACCGCTTGCCCCTGTAAACGCTCCTGTTCACGTCCCGCTTCTGCGTCGGAGATATGTGCAGGTTGTAATCCTCGGTGTCCGTCTGATCCCAGGGCAGGAAGGCGTATAAAGGGTCCGAGTAGTGGGGCCATGGCTGCTCGGGTCGGTACCCGTTCCTGCTGCGGTCCTGCCGGCTCCTCCTGGCCGCTGGAAGCTCAACCCCTCCGAGGTAGAAGAGCAGCGCCAGGCACGCTCCGGCGGACAGCAGGATCAGGTAGCGTTTTTTGGCCTGCATGTGTCCCGGGAACAGAGGCGACTTGCTCAGGAATAACAAAGCTAAAGTGGCCCCAAGTTAGGCTCTCACCAGCCCCGGCTGCATCGCTCCATCCCCAACCGCCCTTCTTCGTGTTGTGCTCCGAGATCCGGCGATTGATCCAGCGCATGTGGGCGATTTGTACGCCGCTTGTGGAGTTTCACCACATCCAGCGACGCACCGACAAAGACCTGTCCGGAGCCTCTGCGCTGCGGCCGCTTCCCCTCATCCAGGCTGGAGCGCCAGCGGCCGGGGTCCCCGAGGCTCTCCCAGACGTGAAGGTTGGATGTTGAACACCGGGTAGAATTAAAAAAGAAAAAAGAAAAGCAAAAGAAGAAGAAAGAAAGAAAGAATCTCCGGCGGTGTGAACGCCTCTTCGGCTGGATGTTGTCCTTTTATCGCTCCATGGTGCCCGGTTTGGAAGAATCAAAAACACCGGGAGACGCTTCAGCGGTCCAACTGTAACCTGACGAATCCCTGCATTTCTCTGCTTATTTATCACCTCCGCTCATTCCCTCACAAATATCAAAAGAACATATTCGGAAGAGAGCGGCGGAGCGGGCGAAGTTGTCCGGCCGAGCAGAGGGAAGCGAGCGGCAGCCTCAAACTGGAGGGATACGCTGGGAAAACGTTGGGAAAAAACGGCAGGATTCCTCAGACCGAGTGTCCAATTACCGAGTGCTCAGTTGTTCCGATTGTTGCTCGCTAACATTCCAATCCCGACACGACGCCAGTTGACGTTACGTCCCACCTAGAGGAAGCGGCGCCGCTGGTTGGTCCGTGTGTGGGAACGGAAGGGGCGGGACTTGGGGGAAAGCACCCATTCATAACCGGTGTAAATTATCTGATTGTAACTTTATAATTGGGGGACGCAAAAGAAAACGAAACACCGTCTCCTTTAAGATGGAAATAAGTAACGGATTTATTTTTGTTTTAGTCTTTAATTAACAATTAGGACTTTATTTTCAGCTTTGTTCTCCTCTCTTATGGTTTCAATACACCTTAATGCGGTCACAACATGCAGATGAATCTTCTGCTTTTCATTTTTCATATTTATTTTGTCACCCGCCCCCAACAGGAAGCGAAAGGAGAAATGTTTTGACCTTTATTCAGATTAAATCAGATAACAACCAATTTCTTAGTAACACACCAACACAACTGTATGCATTTTGAACATTTTTCTGACTTAAATAATATCCATAAAACTTTGTATTGGTAATTTTGACTCACCAACATAATTCATAATGAAAAAATAAAAATTCATAAAAAAATTTACATTATGAGGTTGACTTAGAAATGAGTTAAAAAGTTATGAAAATGCAACATTTTGACGTTGAGTCAATGTAATGTGAAAACCTAAAAAAGAATTGGGGTGACTATAAAAAATTATCATAATTAATTATCAGTTTAATATAATTGCTAAAGACAGTTAAGTCAACTTAATTGAAGTTGTAGCAATAGCTTATTAAGTGTTTTGAACTTGACGGTTAAAGTTGATACAACTTAACTGAGTCAAAGCAACAAGGAAACTACACTGAGCCAAGTTTTTTTTTACAGTGTACTGCAAAGTTTAAAGTAGTAGAACATTTCTTGTTTATTTTAACAATAACAATATGAATGTGTTTTGAATATACATCCTCTAATGAGGATGAATGTACTAAAGTTCATTTAAACTGGTACTAATATCTGTGCAATTTGCTTTTAAAGTTATTTTTTACTCTTATAAATAAAATATTTCCCCTCTGACCACATTGATGCCTCGCTGTTGCATTTATTATTATTATTTAATGATTTTGTTTTTAACCAGGAAGTCTCAATTTTTATTTGAGTTTTCGCAGTATGCAAAATAAAAAATAAAAGGTACAGACAGTTAAAACATCATAAAATAAACTGAAGTGCAAATTAAGCCAAATAGCTTCAGTAAGATTAAGACCGTAAAACACTAGAAAGGGGTTTAAAAATAGAAATTGCACACCTCAGTTAAACATTTTAATTTTAAATTCAGTCATGGGAGTAAAATAATTTGAGTTTTGATGCCTTGTGAATTATTCCGGGATCAAGGTGATAGATTCCTACCAATTTTTGGGTCATGAGACAAACAAATGAGGCAGCAGTTTGCCTTCAAATTTAAAGTATTACACATTTTACAGCCCAACTCACATAACATAGCTCTCTGTTTTGTTTTATTGTTATTTGTACCTTCAAGTTTACTGTAACAGAAACGTCCTCAGCTGGGATTTATCAAATCCATCCAGAAAAAATGTGTAACCTGCCGAGAACGAGTCAAGTTTTTTAATAAATATCAAAAATGTCAAAAAATTCCAAAACTAAGGTTGAGGGACACGCTGTCATTCAGTAAATCATCCACTGAATGCCAGGTTTGTGCTATTAGCCCTCTGGAAATCACCTTGCTGGTGGTTAAATATCATTTCTATCCATCAACGGTTATCTTTGCTGTTTTTAAAAGATTCAGTTGCAGAACGAGGAACAAAACAGGCCTTTGTGTTACTTTTGCTCTCACCTGACTGCACACCGGTTCAACGGCTTTTACTTTGTTAAACAGAAATAAAGAATCAGCCAAATCAATAGATTAAGGAAGACGACCCGCCGAAGTTTAAAATGTAGGACTGGAGTAATACTAGATTATATTCTGTATTATTTTATAGACGTATTTATGTTTGTTGTAATTATGAAGTATTTTTGTGTTTATTCAGTTAAAGTAGATGCATCAGTGGATATAAATGTACTTTTCAAGGTTTTCTTTTTGTATATTTAAATGTGCGTATGTATGTATTTATGTATGAATAAAACCTTAAAGTGGGACAAATGGGGAGGATTTTAGGTGACTGGTCAGAAACTGTCATCTTACTGGGATTTTTATGCACAACCAGGTCTCAGGTTTAAAAAGAATGATCCGAAAACAGAAAATGAGCAGCAGTTTGTGTGGATGAAAAAAGCCTTGTTGAGGTCAAAGGTCAGAATGGTTACAATGGTATGTGGAATGCAGTGGGCTCCCACCTATTTGCGGCTCAGTACTTGAGGAGTCACCTACTCCTGGATTTTTCTATGGACCACAACTTAAAATTATTTATGGAAAACTTTCCTATTCGTGGATTTTTTTCCTAAACTATTCGAAAGAAAATGCAGCTTAGAATGCTGAAATAATTAGGCATAATGCTACGCTAATGGCTGGGTTTTACAAACCAACCAATCCATGTCTGCTATTCATTTTCCTTGCTGCTGATTGGGTGAACAAGCTGCAGTATGTAACTTTTTTAAAACCATGTTTTGTTTGTTGTGAGACAGATAATCTGTGAAAATATCGATTTCCTCTGAGCTGCCATTGTTGTTTGAAGAAATGAACCAATCCCGACCAAAAACAACCAGTCAGAGCCAGGAGGAGGGTCTTGGTGCTGTCAATCAACCACATGTACTCGCTGCTAAATGTGCTAGGGATACAAAAACAACTTACCATTACAGAAAAAAACATTTATATGCTGTCATCGGTGTCCATGCTAACCAGACTGAACATTCATGACAGGCTATGCTAGCTGCAGCAACAACGTCACTTTATGACGTTGTTGTTTTTTATGACACCAAAAAACACTGAAACATTTCCAACACAAACAGAACATTCAGTCTGTTACAGTATTATGTTTTTATGCTTGATGTTTATTTTGCTTATATTAATAAGTGATCTCTGTAGCAGATTAGCTACCGCTGCAATTAGCTAATCTACCACTGCGGTGGATGATTAGCTAATTTAAACATCTGCTCTATTGATGATATGTCATAGTTGGTATGAGGGTCGCCTCTTTTACTTTGTAACTAAACCAAAAGACACCAAATTCCACAGCACATCTACATGTCACATTTGTCAAAGTCAAGCTAGCATAACTGAACTACTTCCCTCTCCCTGGCTATTTCTTTCTTCTTTAGATTCTTTAAATCTTTTTCCTGACCTTGTAATCTAGTTGTGGAAGAGTTGACAATTTGTGGCAAAGCACTGTTTCCCTTTTTCGTTCATGTATCAGGTGTACATTTAAGTTTTAGTGTGTTCTACTGATAACTTAACAGCTAAAACCAATGCTAATCATCGTTAGCTAGTAGCATTTTGCCCTAAAGCAGGCAGATGGGGACAGGATCTTGCACACGTGACGCAACAATTTTAACAAATACTCAAAAAACATATTTTTCATAAAGTTACATCCAGTAGGTTTAAAGTGGCTGATGCATCATGAACAATGCATCCATGACGATGTTTCACTCAAAGCTCTTAATTTATTCACATTTCACAAAAAGATGCTACAGAGGAGGCACGCTATAAAGAAACTAGAGATTGCTCCACACTTGCATTCATACTGTGCTGTATTTCAGAGGAAAACTTTTCATCAAGTCTGAAATATTTCTGACCCATTTAAATTTAATGCCTGGCCTTTTGTCAGGAGTAGACCTCAGATGTCTAACCCATTATCCCAACAGGGAAGAAAGACAAAAAAAAAAAAAATTATCACTAACTAAAAATACATTTTACTGCTACATGATGTAACACTGATATCACCCAGACCTCAATGTCCTGTTAAATGAATGATCTGCTTGTTAGTTTACACCAAGGCATTTAATGAGAACACATTACTGGGCTGAAGCTTCACCCGCTAACAAACCCGAGCGATGTGGCGGATGCGACCCTCTTGAAGGGGAAACTAATAGCGGAGGAGTGTTGTTCTCCGAGTGTCACCATGCCTCATAAGCCAACATAATCCTCCTCGCTGCCATTTTGTGGCACAACACTCGGGGCTGGGTGAAGAGGCCATCCTCGTTTTTTATCAGCCAATTAGCTCAGAAGAGAGGGGACTAATTAGCGGGGCTGGCTGGGAGGCAGGCCAGCATCCTGCGGTCGGCCAGCACTCAACGTGGAAGCGTGCTGCTGATGGAGGCCCGGGTGTCGTTCCAGCGGGCTGCTCGCGTCTCTGTGGCCGTTCTGTTGGATTCTTTGTTAAAAAGTTTATATGTAGGAAAGGTTTGTCGACTGCCTGCAGCTGAACGTGTTCCCTAAATCATCCATCTGTTGCCGTTCACGCAGTCACAGGTTCTTCTTTCAGGAATCCTTCAGAGCCTCTCCTGACTGTTTTCACTTAATCAGAGCTGGGCAGTTACTAGTTACATTTACTTTAGTAACTTTTTGAAAAAATGTTCAGTACAGACCAAAGGTTTGGACACACTTTCTCACTGAATTCAATGAGAAAGTGTGTCCAAACTTTTGGTCTGTACTGAACTTTAGGGAGTATTTGGACTATACATTTTACTTGAGTAATTTCGATTGTGAAGTATTTGTACTCTTGAATAAAATTTCTGGATTCTCTACCCACTGAATGTGGGTACTGTTACTCAGTACTTGTACTCAGTACTCAGTACTATTTTACCAAATACGTTTTTACTTTTACTTGAATAATATTATTATTAAATATTTTTACTCTTACTTGATTCTTTACGCACTGAATGAAAGGCAAACAGGTTTTAACCAAAATGTAGTGAAAGTCACAGACCTGCAGTTTTTGTTTCAGTTTTATACTGAGTTTTATACTGAAACAAACTGATTTAGAAAGAAATTGCCTGATTTTGTTAGTTTTTGTTACTTTTATGCATTGTTGTCATTTTAGTCCTTAAAATACCAACATTTCAACTTTAACTTTACATTTTGGTCTGTCAAATGATTTAGTTTTTAAATATTAAATTATTAATTTCATCAGTACTTGAGTAGACTTTTTAAAAATACTTGTATTTGGTAAAAAGACACAAAACAGAGTAAAAACATGTAATACTGCTACTTTTACTTTAGTACATATTTTTCTCTGAGCTTCTTTTGATGAAACTCGTGTCTGGTTGTTAAATGACACTTGAAACCAGAGAATGTGGGTAATTTGAGTAGATGTGTTATTTTTAGATAGATTGGATCCCCATTATTAAGATTTTTATTTTTTAAATGGACTGCATTCGGTGGCTTTTGCAGACTATTGTGTTAACTGCCCTGCCATGAAAGGAACCACATACTCCTACTTTATCCAAGCTGTTTGGGAACATTTTGTGGCTGTGTGGTCTCAGATCGATGGTGCCGAGGACTGGGAATACGTCCAAAGAGCTTTGCTGCTCGCCGCTCCCTCATCCTTCCTCGTGTTTACTTCTAATATACCAACCACAGAAAATAAAAATCCCCTCCTCCTCAGAACTGTCGGTGCTGAAATATGAGACGACAAGAAAGCCTCTGCAGCTGTGAAACCTTAGAAGCTGGACAAAGCAACATATGTCAAACATCCTGCTTTTTAATCTGCACAGATGAAAAAAAAAAGGAGGAGAGTTGGAAGAGAGGAATGCATCCCTTTGGCGTCGGTTCTTCCCATTAGGAAAATAAAATCCTCATGTTGGGTTTGTTATGAGAAGTGGAGTTTATTCTAAGCAGACGAGGTGTGGAAAGGATGATGAGCTGCATTCACAACGGCTTAATCTTTGATTTATTTCCCAGAATACAGAGGAATTAAATTATACATGAGAAGATTTTTAAAGGGAATATTCATCTCATTTAGGCCTGTCACAATTACAAATCTTGCTGGATGATAAATTGTCCCAGATGTTATTGCAATAAATGAAAATATTGTTTTTTTTGAGACCATTTTAAAGTAACATAATGGCATAATAATGCAAGAATACATTCTCAAAAATTAATATACCTCAAATTCTGATGAATGTTTAACATTGGAACTGGAATACATTTTAAATATCCCAAATTAGTACAACAAATAAAATGAATTATTTAGTATCTGTAAACAATGACTAGTTGAGACCAAAACACCAAACTGGAAACTTTTATCATCCAGTTTTTGATAGAAAATGAGAGAAAAGAGACAAATGATAAATCCTATACATAAAAATTACTGAGTTTGTTTTAATTTATTGTACAAGTAATTGATTTATTTCTCATTGTGATAGAAAATCATCAACAACTTGATTTCTGTCATTCTAAAACAGATTTATTTTACATTATGATAATTAATTTCATTTTATTTTGATGATTTGATATTCAGTCAATAAAAACAAATCAGTGTATCAGAAATGTTTAATATTAAACAAGAGTAAAAATGATCTTAAATACAGAAATGCCTTGATAACTGACACACACTGCATGAAAATTAAGTGGAAGGAAAAACTGCGGTCTAAAGGGTGTAGAACATGTACCACTGTGTTCTCTCATTGTGTTCAACCTTTAAAGTTTAGTCTTAGTAAGTTGAAAGTCCAGGGAGTTTCCAAAGGTTTCTGTTATTTTTTTTTAATTCTTTTACATTTTTCCTTTCTGATCTCCCATTTTAAACTCAAAACAGGTCAACAAGCTCCTGACTGGTCCCTCAAAATAACCTCTCCCTGGACTTCTGAGAAATGAACAGAAACGTGGTGACTTTGAGGAGTTAAGTCTGCTTTATGTTACAGAAAAGGAAGCTCCTGTTTTCATTTTATTGCTCACTGTGACGCTAATAAAAACAAACTTTCACTTTCTCTTCTCTAGAAGACATAAGTAGGTTTTGTGTCCAAACTGACTGCTGTTTGAGACTGTAAAGATGACGTCCATCTTGATGAAAATCAAAAACAAAGTGCAATCAGAAGAAAAGCTAACACCAGAGCATGACACCGCCACCCCTGTGTTTCACTGTTGGGTAATCAGATTGTTTTGGGATAATATTGTTTGTATCAAAACCAAAAGGTCAGTTTTGGTTCCATCAGAAAACATTTTTCATTCAGACTTTTGGGAGATTCCAGAAGTTTACAGAAAATTCCCGTCATTTTCCACACAGCAAACGCTCGGCTGACATGTTTAGCTCCAGTTTCTTCCTTGATATTTCGTTTTTATGATTATTGGTTTCTGTTTTTACCGGGCCGTGTTGTTTCATTCTCCTGATAATTATCCACTGACGTCATTTTAATCCTTTAACGACTCTTCAAACTGTGGCTTTAGCTAAATGATGGAAAACTACAAAAATTAAATTATAGTTTCAACATTTTCTTAAGGAATGATGTAACATTGAACTTGTTTTTTCCAGTAAATCTCCTAAATGTGGCTCTGACAGCATCTCATCGGTGTGAATGAAACGATAAGATCAAAACCACTCCTATCAAATCACACACAACTGAACAAATAAACCAGGCCGTTGTTTAACCAAACACCTGGATCACTGGTGAGTTGGGCTTCCCTGGCACTGATAAACTCCGTGTGAAAATCCCTTCCCGGCAGAGACGGCCGCCTGCCATAAAGACTTGCAAATTCAGGTCGCGGTAAACAAATACGCGCGGCTGGAAGGTAATCTGTGGGTTCAGGGAGTTTCAGGCAGAGCGAAGACAAAACAGCCTTTGAGAGTCTTCAGGCTTCTGCTGATCAGGTGCTGATAAACTTCGCTCTGGATGATGTAACAAGCTGGGCTGCTTCAGCGACAATGGGCATGTGTGTGTGTGTGTGTGTGTGGGGGTGTGTGTGTGTGTGGGGGGGGGGGGGGGTGTGTTGGTACGAAGGCAGCCACTAATGACTGTAAATACTAGGCCTCCAAAGTGTGGTGAATGTCCGCACCTGTCCTCCGTATGCGAGATAAATGCCAGTTTATAATGTGAAAAGACTCACTAAACCAGTTACAGTTCACTGGGAAACGTTGGATTCTTTTTTCCATGTCTAGTTTTATTTATTTTGGCTGTGTGGTGTAACTATCAGAAGTCAGTATCTTACCCGCACCAAACATCACTCCGAAAAATCTCAACTTAGAAACCATGGGAGAAACAAAATAAATCTTACCAGGTAATTTGGTTTAGTTTATTGGCCCTTTACACGTGACGTCACACTTTCCAGAACCCCACATGCTCCGCCAGGACAGACGTCCAAACAACCAATATCCTCCTTTAAGCTGCACTCTTTTATGGAGACATGAAGTGACAACATCTGGAGTTTCTGGATCCTTCTACAAACCGTCTCTTTCAAAAATGCAACTAGCAATTAGTCAAACTTCTTCTCTTTGCTTCTGCTGCATGTACAAGTCTTTGCAATAAGCACTGGGAGCTGCAGTGGGTTCCTCACTGTGTCCCAAAGCACTCACAGGTGACCCAGTTCTCGGTCTCTCAGCTGCATGGAGAGCACCCTCCAATCCAGACTGCTAATGAATCTAATTTTGGCTAAAATAAAGCACTGCGCTTATAGGGGCAGAACTTTATATTTTCCAGGCATGTAGTGTCAGTTTTATAGCACAATCAATTAACTATCTGCTACTTTTATTCAGTTGTAATAAAAACAACAAAAGTGTAATAAAAATGCTACATATATCAAAAATTGTCTCTTGTCCCTGAACAGAAGATTAGCTTTCTTTACCTTGGTTAAACATGATTTAGAGTCCTAGAGCCCTCTGGCACATCACTGATTAGCTTTTAGCTCGAGTCTGACGGTCTGCTAGCTTTCCTCCATGTAGCTATTAGCACGACTGAGAAGACTTTAATTTTAGTCTATTGGCTCAACTCTGACTAGCTGTTGACTTCAAGTAGCTGAATCTTGATTGTTGCAGCCATGCATGCTGATGAGATTTCAGTACGTTTGTACAAATAGAGTTAGAAAAGTGTTTGTAACATTGCTTACATAATATGACAAGAAATGTATTGAAGTAATTCAGCAATGCTTTTTTTGACTGTGGAGAGCATAAATCTTTTGGGCAGTGTTCATTGACAATAATTTGACATTTGTTCCACCCTGAATCGTTTGTGGGAGGGATCATCTTGAAAAACCAAGAAAACAGAGAAATAGATTACCACTTCAGCGTTGGACCACTGCCCTGAGTCCTTAGCGGAGTGATCACAGAGTGGCACCGAATGTTAAAATTATATTCCTTTTACTCGTCTAACTAAGCGTCGTAGAGGGCTTTCCCCCGTAAAGTCAGTTCCTTACCATAACATGTGCATGTCTGAGCACAGGCAGAAAACTAAAACTTTCACATATAATGTGTTGAAACACTTTTATCAATAAAAAACAATATGATCGAAATAAAACACTTGTAAACACAAGAATATTATGGCGCGTTCCCACCAAAAGCATTTTGCGTGTCAAAAAAGCGTCCGACGCTTCATGTTTGATGCGTGCACTTTGAATGCAGATGCTTGACATTTTGCTCTACACCTAGCATTATGCACGTCTGGTTTACATTCAAAGTCTATGCGGAGACATTGTTGAGGGCACGCCGGACGCGTCAAAATCACTCTTGCCGTTGTTTTCCGGCAAGAGTGAGCGCCGGCGTATTCGTTGGACGCAATGGATTCGCCAAACGCTTCACATCTTAGCTGCGCTAGATGCACCAATCTCGCCACGACGGACCCTCAACGCGCCTCCACATAGACTTTGATTGTAAACTAGATGCATTCATGTTATCTGTTTGAAAGGGAAACTTCCTCCTGCTTATGTCGGTTGTGTAAAAGTTGAGGGAGATGGAAATACATCCATTATGTAACGAAACAGTTCTCAAAGGACCGACCTCGCTCCTAACCAGGGGCAACTATTTATTTCCATATTGTTGTCCGTTCTCTTACCTGACAATCATAAATGGCACAGTGACAAAAAGGCCAGAGGTTCAGCTGGCGGTTGTGTGACTGATGAAGCTGTGGCAAGTGAGTGGGAGTCCACCTCCACTCAGGGTTTTCTGTTCTCAGACTGCCAGGCTCACGGACTGCTTCAGGCTACTGGATGCTAAATGGTGTAGCCTTGGCTATCCGCTCAAAGTGCTGCTCAGTCGGTGTGTGGGATGCCGAGTGATCTCCACATTCTTTATTTACTTTAGGTGAC
The DNA here is from genome assembly GCF_019740435.1 of Gambusia affinis. Classification (NCBI taxonomy): domain Eukaryota; kingdom Metazoa; phylum Chordata; class Actinopteri; order Cyprinodontiformes; family Poeciliidae; genus Gambusia; species Gambusia affinis. The sequence goes on along the minus strand of NC_057881.1, from coordinate 7,586,771 downwards.
CTTTCGACTCCCGAGCCAAGATGGCTTCAGGGCAAACTGAGAAGGGTTTAAATGTTTGGGGGATGTGGGAGAGAGGACATCGTTTGTTGCCAGGGCCCTGAAACGCCACAGCTCCAACCCCAGATCTCTACGGGGAAGAGCCGGCCAGGAGGCAGCAGGCGGCAGCAAATGAAGCGTTTCAGGGTAGATGTGGTGAAAGGTTTTTGTCCTCATTAAAACAGAAATCCCCGCCACTGCTTCCTCATTTGTATTCCACCGCGATTCATTTGAGGTGGATTTTGATTTGGGGGATTTGGACGGTGTATGGGCACTAAAGCCAGGAGGCAGAGGAAGCATCTCTCAGTTTCATCTTACACAAAGCCCCGAAAGAGCAACTTGACATCTACTTTGCCCTCTCTTACTTACTTTCAAACTTCGCAATTAAGAATAAAACTTCTGTCTTGGCTGAACAGAATAAAAGCGGGGTCCAACATACACCCCAATAAAGCAGCTACTTTTAAGCACACTCGGGAATGAATGTGCCAATCACTTGAAGCATTGGCCCCACTTCAGGGAGCCGAGACATAACGAGCGCCGGTGTCATTAAATCTACCGAGCTGATATTAAATCAGGATCTTTCAAAGAGGCTCGTACCGATATTGCTGCAGAAAATGCTGATGCTGCGCTGGGACCTGCAGGCTACAGTACGGAGAGGATTTTGCATCCATTCAGAGATTCCCTAATTCCCCCTGGGCTCTCCACTGCAAAGTAATCCACTTAATTTACAATTACCCATGCAAGCCACACTCATATAGAATGATAAATAGGCTCAAGTAATCCCACTGATAGAGTGAAAAAAGTCAGGCCATCTACACTCTGAGCGGCCTGCTATGCTTCCATACATTCCTCTTTATCTGAACTTAAATACAAATGTTTTAGACCAAACCTGCTTTATTTGAGCAATTACAAAAAAATCTGTTTTTCAGTGATTATTTCAATTAATAAAGGAAACCTGCACAATGTAAGAAAGTAAGTGAATTAACAATTAAGTGATATTATTAAAGGTTTTGAGCTCAGTTTCACCAACCACACCCAGATAAAGATTATTATAACTAATTACAACTAAATACTGCAACCTGAACTTGAGGAAATTTGACTTAAAGAAATAAAAATGATACTTAATGGGAAACAGTATAACTAACTAGAACTCTATTGTGTTTTATAGGACTTAAACATACTGAAATTATAAACATATTCTTCATTTTCATGTTTTTGAGTCTGTTTATTGGCCTTTCCATACAGTGCTGTGAAGAAGTATATTTCCTTTTTGGTTGAATGCAAATGTTTTAGGTCAAATTTGCTTTATTTAAGCAATTATAAAATGTATTTTTAAGTGATTATTTTAATTATTAAAGGAAACAAAGTTATATGAAGCTGTTTGTAAGAAAGCAACTGAATTAAGTATTAATTGATCTTAATTAGGTTTTTGAGCTCAGTGTTTTGCGGCTGAAATGTGCTACAAACAAATAAACCTGAAAGTTTTGCAGGTTTCACCAACTGAAACTTAACATGTTTTTTAGACCATTGGGGATTAAATTAAAGATCTGCATCACAACAGAAATTTACAAAAGAAATGTTCATATTTTTCAGTGCTCTCTACAGCCTTAAGCTTTTTTTTTTTTTTTCAGAACCTTGTTTGGGTTGGAAACAGCGAAGACAAACATCTTCAAGCCAACTGGTGATAAATTTGAACTAATCCATAACAGATGTGAAAAACCTAACTAGCTAGCAAGGGTTCACATTAGCAGCTAGTTTAGCGGTAGCCTCAACCACCTCGAGTTGCGCAATCAAGCTGTCTGCGTGTGACTCAAACTTTTACCTGACAGACATGTCCTTTGGGAAAATTAAAAATTAAAAACTACATAGAATATGAGGTTAAATAGTCCTGCCTGGACAGAATTTAAGACTTGGAACGTTTTTAAAGCAAACATATAGATTTTTAAATAATTTTAAAACCTTAATTTTAGGTCAAAATAAGACTTTTCAAAGATGCGTTGATTCATCCAGAAGGTCACAAAAAATCCCAGAGCAACATCTGAAGCACAACAGGCCTCACATGTTCAGCTAAGGTCAGAGGTCATGATTCAACAAAAGTTGCTTTCATGGGTTGAAAACCTCACAAAGGCTCATTTCACATTTACCAAAAACGTCTTTAAGAGACGACACCATGCCAACAGCTAATCATGGTAGTAGTGTGCAGGGTCGGCCCAAGGAATAAGCGAGTTAAGTTCACCACCAGGGGGCCCCCAAGAGCACCAAGCTAGCATGATAAAGAAATGCATTTAAAATCACACTGAATAATACAAACTAGAAACAATTCCTGTATTGTTTTTAAGAGTTGTTGCACAAATAATGGTTAATGTCTTCCTGTTGAAATCAAGATATCAGACTTGTTAAGTTGTAAAGTTAGTGTTTATCAAAACATTCAACGGAACACTTAACTACCGTTGTACATTTCAAAATCCACCATTATTTATGTTTGGTTAAATTCAATAGCTAATGTAGCCCTGGTCTGATGTGAGCTAATGATGTTGTGGGTGTTGCTGTGACGATCGGCTGTGTCATCAAGTCTGAGTCTCTTTATTTTGCAAAAACGTATTTTACACAAACATTTCCCTGATCTCAAATTCCTGCACTTCAGTCTCTAATAACTGAAACATTTAAAATGTCCAAACATTCCAGTGTGTTGAAATAAAGCGAATCTGCAGTATCTTACCACATTCTCTCCAATACAGTTTAATATCAATCAAACATTGAATAAATTAATACTATTCTGATATCACAGTAGGCTCAGACTGTACTCAATATTAACAATTTACTAAACTGTAAATCTTGGTTTTAATTTCGCTCTAGGCACAGACAAAATAATCTACCTTAACTTAAATAATTAACCTTTCGCTTTGCAAAAATACACTTATTTCTTTACAATTAGTCATCACACTGAATAAAACACATACCAGTTTCAGAAACGTCTGCGAGTGTGTGTGTGTGTGTGTGTGTGTGCGTGTGTGAGGGGGGTGACCAATATGTTCCACAGTTTAACCTGGTGTCATGCCTTCAAGACAAAACACAGGGCAAACCTGACCAACCTCTACCGGCAGCCTGCCTGTCAGACACTGAGAAGGGCATATTAACCCACAAGCGGAGTGAAAACACACTCTTTTTAACGTAAAAAACTGTTTATAAATCACATTATGACTCTTTTTCTAACATCTGCAGAGTTTATCCACATTTTGAGGGAACATTTCTGAGTGTTTGGTTGACCTCTAACCTGGGGTATGTTACAAACATAGCTTAGCTTAGGAAATAGTATCAATATGTCAACCAGTATTTGACATATTGATATCTTAAGTGCGACAGATCTGTAATGGGGGAATATACCTCATCACAGCTTTGTATTTGACTACATTTGCTACGCATTGCTAGCAGAAAGAATGTTTTTACAAATCCTACACACATCTCCCTCTCTGCAGTCTGTTGGAAGTTTCTCCCTGCTTTTGAGGAGAAACGCAGGCATAAAAACCTGGAGGCGCAGATTGAATGTTAATGTTTCAGCTCCCCTGCCAGTGCAGCGCAGTGCTGCAGCTGTCTGTTTTAAACTCCAACCCGGTTTCCAACGTACCAACCAAACGCACTCCGAGTTGTTGACGACTGCTGGGACGTCTGTGGATTATGTGGCAACCCATGGGTGGACATGAGTGGGTCCGATTCCTTACCTGCAGAAATCAGAACATGTTTGATTGCTACATTGTGTTGGAAAAGCGGACTGAGAGCATCGGCTGCTTTTTAGGGATTTACATTGAGATTACATGACTATTTCATCATGTGGCACGGATGCTAGAAGTATTTCTGGGCAGATTGGTTCCACTATGAGGAACAGTTCAAAATGTCTCAGTTTTTGTTTAAAAACAAATCATAAACAAAGCAGTAGTTTATGCTTTTCTTAAGTCAAATGCCTCAGAGAAGATAAATCCAATATCCTGTTGTGGAAAAAATACTATTTCCAAGCACTGTTCAGGTAAAATCAGGTTTATTCATATATTGTGCACAATACAGAGAGCTCAAAGAACATTCAGTAACGAAGCAAGTCTGGATGAAAAATGCTTAGAAATACTATTTTTTACACAACAATCCCTTTGACAGACATAAATTATACTGCTTGACTGAAGAAAAAAATATGTTTTTAAAGGATTCCTAACTGGATGCGTTCAAATTTTCTGAGACATCTAAAAAAAAATCCAGTTGCTGTTAAAGTGACAGATCTTGTCAATAAGGCACCCATTTTAAAATCGAACCTGTAACGAACTGAAAGTTAGAGACGCAAAGACAGAACTGATCCGATCCACAAAACAAGCTGACAAAAATAATACAAAAAAAAAAAGGTACAAATGTGTCAATGTCAAATTTATTTGTTTGGGACATTTAAAACAGCAGCTGACCAAAGTAGAAATCTCTTACAACTTCGTTGAAGATTAAAGTTAACGTAATATGATGTTTCAAGTTCAAAAAGAGGTCAAAAAAACCTCCCGTCAACACACCGGACATTTTCCCAAACAATAAACATCCACCAATCACCCGGTGTGTTCTGACTCACTTAAATCAGTGGGAGGGTCTAACGGTTACCAGAGTGATATAAACAATGCCAAACATAATTAATTCATTACAGATTTTGGCAACCAGCGGTTCTTTCTGTAGTCAAGTTGCGCTGTGTCTACAAAACAAATAATCCCTCTACAGGATCGTCTGTTTCCTCTTATGAAACTCATGTTTGATGGAACTGCTGAATATTTAAACTGTGGACCCAAATCTGTCCAAAAACGATCGTCAGTAAGTTACTAAAACAAATTGTGTATGTAGAACTGCTTTCTGTCACTCCATAAGATTATAAACCACCATGATGAACATCATGGCGGTGGAAGATCAGCTGAGGAAAGTTGGATTTGTTCTTTGGGATTACATGGATGTGGGTGTGGGAATTTCCCGCTGCTTCTTCTTGAATAAAGACATAGAGCTGACCTGTGCCAGCTACAGTAAATCTTCCTTTTATTTGTACATTTCAGCTATAGTCTTGTGATTCCGCCATCCTTTTTTGCACAATTTTACTCCCACAGCTGTTTCCAGATGGAGACAAATTAATCTTTAAACGTTTTTCATGACTCTTTTTGTCTTTGAGTTGACCCCAGTTCGGCCCCAGGCTTTCCACTCCAGATTCCCACCCACACATTTGATTAGTTCTTATTTTAGTCTCCAAAGATGGATGCAAGAATCAATCTCCTTTCACTTTTTAATCACTTTCTCTTGCTCCTTTCCTTGTTTCTCTTTTCACTTTGATTTAACCCCTCTGACCTTTTAACTCAGTCAATTGTGCTCCTGCTCTCTCCCCCCGCCTTGATTCGCACATTTTAATTGCCTACGTCCCCGTCGCCAGGATTAATGAAATCTTTATTCACAGAAAAATTTGCTAACATTTACAGGAAAAAGAAAAGGAAAAAGGAAGTTGAGGAAAATATATTTATGTTTAGCTTTTTGTGGCTCAAATATCTCAATCAGGCCTTGCTAATGGTGCATAAATCACTTGAGTCAACCTCAACAAACACAAGCCAGGAACACATTTCTTCCCCTCTGGTTGGGGTAGCGCTCGCTGTTCAAAGCCTCTGTGGGAGAGCTGTGAAGGAAACACGGCAGATCAAAGCGTCTTTCCCTCACTCTCTCACACAGCAGTCCTCATGCAGGAAGCGACAGATGTTAGCGATGAGTTGATGGCGGAGAAAACGAAGGCTCAGAATGACATGTGAGAACATGTTATGGCTGCTGCTTTGGCTTGACAGCGCAGGGTTAATTATGGATGGCCTGTTTTGCCGGCGAGGGCAACAGGGATGGCCCGGCTGCCTTCTGGTTACACGAACGTTAGGTCTTCTTATGTTTTATTCCTGCTGGAGGGTGAGTTGGACTGCTGGATTTTAAACCAGCTTTCTGACATAGGAAGTTTGCAGCAATTTCAGCTGATGTTTTACGCCTGACCCATTTTACAAGCAGGTTATTAGTGAGACGTATCCTCTGAGGAGTCGAGAGGAAAACGCAAGCAAACTTGACTGAGGAGAAGAATCAGACTATAAATGAGGAACATGGCAACGTGGATCCTGATTCATGTTCTTAAACAAAGAATTACAGGTTTGGTAAAAACGTTTTGATATACTTTGATGTAGAATAAAATAACAGGCATAATCGTAGCATGTGATTATGTAATGTTACTATTTTATAACTGCAATGACATTTGAGCTACAGGTGCATCAATTTGGAAGAAGATTATGCACTACAAAACCACAAAAATATTACCAAGTATTTTTTTTTTGTCTAGTTTCTAGTCCAAAAATCTTAAAACACTTTAAATAAGACAAAACTAACTTACAAGTAACTTTAAAGCAAGAAATATGACCTTGTTTTAAGTAAATAATTCCTTAATGTGGACTGGTTCCAGTGGCAGATTATTTCACTTATAACATGGGGGAAATGTCTGGCTATAAGTTAAATTATCTCCAGTGGAACTGGAACTTTTTCATCCATATAAGGAATTATTGACTTAAATCAAGCTCATATTTCTTGTGAATTAGTTTTGTCTTCACTACAAAGTAAAAAAAAATTACTTGGTAAGATTTTGTGTTTTTGCAGTGTGTACATGTGCTATAAATCTCACTTGTCTATTGATCAAACTGTGTCTGAGGTAGTCTTGTGTTAACTGTGTTATTTTGTCTTTTAACGGCACTTAAAAGTGAAACCAAGGCGGTGGTGGCTGGGTTGTTGTGGTGAGCGAGAAGCATTTCCTTGCCCAGGGCATCAATTGTGTAAGAGCTACCTCTGTTGAAGTGTGTGTGTGTGTGTGTGTGTGACAGCAATGGTAGATGTTTGACAAATTGTTTAGTTCTCACATCATCAAGTATTCACTTCATATTCGTTCTTGTCAACAAATGACGTGCTCATATTTGTCATGTTGAGTGTTTTTAAAGTAGATCCAAGTGCAGAGAGGAAGGCAGCAGGCAATTTTTTAATATTTAATGGAAAAAGTGTTGGAAAAAACCCCCAAATTTACAAAAATACAGAAATTTGGAGTGGAGTAAGAAAAGCAGCCAGAAGACACGAGGAGAATGGAGAGAAACCAGGGACACAACGGAAAAATGACGTAAGTAGATGTGACGAACCGTCAAGGAGTGACTGCGATAAAGATGCTTAAATACTTGGGAGGTTGAATGCTGAACAAAAGACCTGGGACAATATCTTTTAAAAGTACCTTAAAGATGCAGTTTAATGGAACTGTTGTTTTCACCACGGAGGTACGGAGTGGAATAAAATTAAGCAAAAGCCCTGAAAAATTTTGTCAATTCTCTGAGGGAAAAGTTATCGAAGCCGAAAGCAGAATTAGATTACACCATGTTCCGTCTGGGACATAATTTTGCTTCGTCATGGGGAATGCTATGATTCATCCAAAAAAGCAGCTTAACATCTGGGCTCATTAATCATTTCTTTTCAAGTCAAGCTTTTTGGGGAATACTTCTCTCTTTTTATCGCATTATTGCTCCTTGTCTATCCATTACTCTCCTCATCAACGCTCCTTCTCATCTGTTGACATTCTGACATGCCTCATCACCCACATCACTCCTCCCTCCTCATTTGTTTCCTAATTTGTTTAGATCACAGAGGAGGAGGAGGGTAAAAGGAGCAGGACAAAGAGAAAGAGTAGGAGTGGAAGGAAATGACACATGGAGAAAGTGTAGGAGTGACAGAAAAGGGAATATGAAAAGTTGCAGATGAAATCAGTTTGGTGTTTAGCAGTTAGGGAGTTTCTCATCACTCAGAGCGCGTCATGGATGCAGTGACAGGCACATTACTGCCACATGCCAGGTCGCCCCAGGGCAAACTGGAACACTGATAACGGTTTCCACTCACTCTGATGGCAAAGCACCCAAACTACACCTGTTAAACACTTATAGGACACTGCTGCTTTCAGATAAATTTCCCATGACTGGTGTCGAGTGAAGTCAGCAGATTTTCCCCAACTCCTTGTTAAGATTTTATGGCTAAATCCTAAGAGACAGGTTTTCATAAAAAGTACAAACTAAGGCAAGAGGACAGATCAGAACGTTAAGACCAAATCTGCTTTGGACTGTTTGTTAAATAAGAAAAAATATACATAAGATGAAACTTGATGAATCAATTGTTTGGGTGAGTCTTACATCCACCACCATATTGTGTCTGTTCTCAATCAGAGTGTTCAAAAAGTACTTGGGACCATTCCTGGGGATTAACCACACCTCCAGCAGTGGACAAAGACAGTCATATCTCAACTCTAAAGGTATAAAAAGCTATTTAATTCTACTTAGTTTAAAAGTGCAACTCAGGAAAAATGACTTTACTTTACTTCAGAAATAAATTTAAAAAAGAAATTAACTTTTCTTCACTTGAGACGGACAACAACTATCTGATTGAACGGGAGTATTAGTGCCAAATTAACCGCCTGTGTTAATTCAGTCAAGGATATGAACTAGTTCTGATTCATTCACAGATCTTAATGCATCCTTTATCTCTATATGGGTCATGATGTCATATATCGATTATGGCATTGTTTTAACATCTGTCTTTTTCTCTCTTGTTGTCTCTGGTCGTATGAACTGTTTTCTAATAGTCAAGTCCCCAAAACAGCCAACAGAAGTGAAACTGTGACTGAAAAGTCATTAATTTAGTTTGCAATTATGGTCACTTTTAACCAGATTTAAAATTATTCTAGTTACAATTAATTACATTTACTTGAGTAACTTTTTTGGGAAAAAAAAATTACTTTTAGGAGTATTTTTACCGCAAAGTAGAAATACTCACTAAACAAATGTAAACAAATTTACATGAAAATGCCAACATTTGTACAGAAACATAAATGTAAAACCATATTTAGACATTTTATCAGCAAAAAACATTGATTTGGGAGTTAGTTACACCTCAAAGGCCAACATTTCCAAGATGGGTTGTCAAAAAGATAACTAGCTGTCGTTAAATGATGTCAGAATCATGAAAAGGTAGAAGTGCTCTAAAATGTGACCTCTGCTGTTGCACATGTTCATGCCTGATGGTTTCTGGGGAGGTTGTAGTGTTTTTGTGTGGAACTGCTGACTTTGTAGCAAATTTCCCTTAGGGGGCCCATAAAGTTTCACTGATGGACTGGTACAGATGACAACAATTAACATCCCACAGGCTTTGCAGTCAAGTGCACATTTTGTTTAAAAGTCAAACTTTCCACAGCCATGTCATCTACTGGTGTGGAAGAGATTCGGTTTCAGCTGAAATTATAACAAATATAGTCAGAATAAGAGGTTCAATCATTGCTAACAATTTTTTTTGAAATTTGTTGTTGACCTGGCAGCAATTCTTCATTCTGAACATTTCTGTAAAAAAAAAGAAAAAGAAAAAAAAAGAGAGAGATTAAAAGACTTAAAATTGGGTTCTGTCGTCTCTGAAAGTCATTTCTGAGGCTCAAATTCCTGATATTTTGATGCGTTCTGGATTTAATTAGGCGACGGCACTGGGATAAGGTGTGCATAGCTGGAAACCAGTAAAACCAATAAAACTGCAGTCTGCTGTGTTCATGTTGCTCTGTAGCTTTATGTGAGTGGGTGGCAACGCTCTAATGTTTGTGCTTCTTTTAATTTCACTTTCTTCTCATGCTGTCATTAAAAGACGCTCACCAAAGTAAAACATTTACATTTTAACAGTCGGATAAATATAGGTATGGGATTGGTTCTTCACAAAGCTAATGGAATATTTACATGTGTTTGTGTAAGAGCAGGAGCTTTACAAGTAGAAAAACAGACTATTTAAAGGTTTGGAGTTAGTAGTGTTGGACCATTATCACTTCGTTTATCATCGTGATAAATTTCTTATTATGATAAGAATCCCGATTTATTGTTGCTACAATAAATTTCAATTAACAGTGATTACAATCTTGTAAAAATGTCCCTATTGTTGGGGTTGTTAATTTTAATATTTTTTCCACTGTGTTCATCAATAAATGTGAAAATATGATTAAATGCAAACTTTTTTATGTGACCTCTGTCTAAAAGAAGTGTATTACAATTTTTTTCCCCCAAGAGCAGCTATGATTGCTGTGAAATTCAGTCAACAAAAGTCACCCAAAAAAGAAATAACCAATAGCTCTTATGGTCACTTTTATTGTTATCACAATATTACTATAAAATATCGTGATAAAACTTTAAGTCCATATTGCCCACCACTAGTTTGGAGCGTGTTGGTGGATTAAAATAACTCAACAAAGAGGAACTTTGGGTTTGAAAATCCCTGAGTGCATCGCTGGCATGGACGCAACTGAGAGACATAAAAAGTTTGAATCATCTGGGAGCAGAACACACAAAACGTATCTCATATTTTATCCCAATAGCTGCATCTGACAGAAGATGGATAAAAACGTGTTTTGAAGTGTAAACATTGAACCAAAATGGAAACAGCGTTCTCAAAGCTTCTTCCAGATGTTAGCCAGGTGCAGAGACGGTGGAGCTGCAGCAGCATAAGCTCCCATCTGCAGAGATTTATTGAAGTAATGATGAGTTTTGTATTTGAGAGAGAAAAAAAACATGCGTGGGGCTCTGAGAAGAACAGGCGTCGAGCTAAAATAAACCGACACATCGGAAGCTGAAAAACATTTTTAGACACGGCTCCCTCATATTTCGCCCCCATAATAAACAACCAACCGCACAGCAATTATTGAGAAGACGGGTCAATTTACTAATTGTTCTGCTGCTTTCAGTCGAAGGTAATCATTGTAATAAAACTGCGCATGTTCTAATTTTTAAAACACTTTCTGGACTTCTGATTAACATAATAAGTATGCTAAGATGAAGTGGTGTTATGTTGCTAAATTTGTGTCTTTCAGAGGTTGAACAGCCTGTAAATTAGATGTTTAGCTACTGGGAGAAGATTGTGAATTATAAACATGGAAAATTTAAATCAAAACATTTGTTTAAAAATTTGAATTTATCGTCTTTCGTACTTACAGGACTAGAGTTATACATAAATACGTGCAGAAACAAATGTGGAAAAACACTCACAAGTGTTCAGTCTTTAAATCAAAAAGAAAGAAATTACCCCCGTTTTGTTGAAGTATGCTGCAACAAATACTCAAACGATCCTTCACATCTGGAATGAGGTTCTATTCCTACAATTTTTATTTTTGTTTTTACAAAAATTAACGGTTTTCTTTATGCACATCTTCCATAACATTCAGCTTTAAACTAATTCATCTAAAGAACATTATTCTAGGAGGCCAGGTCTTTACTACACTCTCTGTAGTAAAAACTGCAGACTAGCTTTTATATTTTTCTTATATATTTTTTCCTACTTGCACATCTCTCATGACAGCTAAACTTGTCCATTCTCTTTCTGATTTGTGTTTATTCTGCTGCAGGTCCCATTTCGACGTTTTGGAGAGGACAGGGAATGTTTTCTGAGTCTTACAGACCGTTTGCTCTTGGGGGGAATTTGCCTGGACAGCCAGTTTTGAATTTGATCAACCTGCTCACCATTTTCTGCACGGTGTTATCAAATTCTGTTGAGACCTCTTTAAATCTCTTACCAGACTCTTAAGCTGCTGCACCGTTCCTCCTGAAGGCCTCCAGATAGCTCTTTGGGTCCCATTATGGAGTTTCCTCTCTCGTCAATGGCCTGTGTGTGATTGTAGCCACTTTCAGTGGGAACCAATGAAGGACTGCTGTATCACCAGAAAAGCATTATTTTAAAATAACTTTATTTTCAAGTTGTTTGTGTAACTTGAATTGTCGAAATTTGCGCCCAAACATAGTAGAAAAACAAGTCAGCTGTCTCAATGTGTCCCTTTTTGTTTTATGTTTACATACAGCACAACTAATGTTTGGATAAATGTCCTTTACACCAGTGGTCCCCAACCACCGGGCCGCGGAACGGTACCGGTCCGTGGACCAATTGGTACCGGGCCGCACAAAAAAAATAATTAAATATGTCCATTCTATGTGTTGAGTCTGGAGGAGCTTTTATTTTGAAACGTCTTGCGTGCCAACATGTGAGAATGTGTAAGAATGTGTAAGAATCACAACGCGCTCCCCCGGTCCGCAGAAAACTTTTGAAGGGTTGACCGGTCTGCTCTACTAAAACGGTTGGGGACAACTGCTTAACACTGTTGCACTTTGACTTTATGATTTTTGTAGAGCTCAATAAGCTCAAGGCATAATTGTGGCTGAATATTTGACTATCACAAACGTTGGAGCTCATTTGAATCGCCTGGTTTCCTGGCACTGATTCGACTTTTATGCAAAGTTAGTTAGTTTGCTACAGGATTGAGGTGCGGTATGTTCCAGAAGTTTAATATCAGTCTGCCTTAACTATTCCAAAGGCAAACAGATGCAAATTGTTCAACAAAAGAGAGTATCTTCAATCAGAGGCTTCTTCAGATTGGCTGTGATACTGACCTCTACAATAGCCAGGTCTGTAAAACAGACTTTTCAGGATTATCTTTATTTTGTTGATCACTACAGTACTCTCAGCTAACCCAAGATGCTGATAAACCTCAAATATAAATATTTAAGTGAAGAAAGTGAACTTTAGGGTTTCTTAACAGAATTATTAAGCAACTATTATTGTGAGTAATTATTATGGAACTAAATGAAAAACCAACACATTCCCTTTTTTATTTTCATCTCTTTTAGTGAGAATTAGAGAAAAAAACTCAGAATTTTCAATTAAAAATATCTGATGCTTGTGTTGCGTCCCACAACGTCCAATGTTCCTTTTTGGTTCTATTCAGCCGAGCCGCACCAATTGGGGAAATTAACCAGATTTAATCTTGAACAGATTTACCACGCAGGGTTGAAAGCATCCTAAAATATTTTAATAACTATCCAACCTTATTGGCTTTTTGGGAGGGTTAACAGCTTGATAAGACACTGCTCCAACTTTGTGGCATATTTTTATTTTAATGTTGCATATGTCAGCACCAGATGTCACATGTGATGAAACATATGTTTGACTAAAACTGCCTTCAGCTGTTCAGGAGTTCTCATGTTTCAGACAAAAGCACTGATGCGTGAATAGCTGACAATCTGTCCACTGCGTTATGAAAGAGAAAATGTTTTTATCCTGCACAAGGTTTCAACGTCGACATTTCAGACTCTTCCACGTTCAAATCTACAGAATTGTCAGTCCAATTCTGGCTCAAACTTTGAAAACATTTCAGATTACATTATCCACAGTGGTCAGTCTTTGATATGTAGAGCAATGTAAAGAAGGACGGATGGATGGACTGATGAATGAATGCATGGATGGAGGAGAAGATTGATTTATAGACATGATTGACAATAGTGAACTTTTATTCCAAAGGAAAAAAAGAAACATAATTCTAGCTTTTGATAACTTGAAAGTAACTTTATTTTAGATATTTTATTGAACACAAGACATTGATCTTCTAGCTCAGAATGACAGCTTAGCAGGTGAGAGTCGGTGAAAATAAAGCAGGATTCATGGCGCCGTATCAAATTCAATACCAAAGCAGTGTTAAGAATCTTAACAGCAGCCACAGTTACTTTTACAATCCTCGTTGAAGCTGCCGACAGTTAATCGAGATTGATTACACATTTTTACCTCACCAAAAATCTGAGGTGAAATTGCCCGTGCTGCCCATCATTTCAACAACTGCTGAAAAGTTGAAGCTGGATTTATCAAAGACTGAGGCAGTTGGCCTCAGGAAAATGTGGGGATCTGTCAATTTTGTATGAATTTTGCAGATTTGTGAAAAACTGTTGGAAATAATTGATGTAATTTGGAGTCCAGAGGACCCCCCCAAAAAAAGCTATGGCAGGTCGGATTGGACTCCTGGGCCTTGAGTTCGAGACGTGTGCTCTACATTCATAGAGGAAAAAAGATGTCACCTTGTTCAGATTTCAGAACCACTGAGCCAAACGTACTTTCTACAGAAGTGACATCCATAATTACAAAGTTCGTGAATTACAGGTGAAAATAGCAGAGAGATAATAATAAGTACCACTCTGTGTTACATAAGAAATGAAATGCTTCTCAAAAATCTGGCCTTTTTTTCATATTAAATACAGCAATAAATCTCAGGGAAAGCAATTTGTGCCGTGAACAGCGACGAACAAAGAAGCAATTCAACAAGTAGCAACAAGGAACCGAGGACAGAAATTTTGCAAGCAGTAGCAAATGTCTGCAGCAGCTAATCGTCTCTATGGATACTGAAAGAAAATACTTTACTGAATGTTGGGAGGTCTGATTTAACTGGATCAAACTGTAATATGAATCTACCCATACAAAATTTACCACATGATTAAAATAGTAAAGGACAAAAACTACAAATCTCAAAAATATTTGCAAAAAAAATTAATATTTTGGGTTAAGATGGGTTCGAAATAAGCTCATAAATCAAAAGTCATGTTTAAATCCCAAGTGAAAATACTTTCTCACGACTCAAAAGTCGGTTGTGTTGTTGAAACAACTTTCTTTTATAAACTTGTTATTCTTGTTCTTGTCATTTACAGAAAAGCCGTCGCTGTCACTTGATTGGGCAATATAAAATAACCCAAACGGCTAAAATGAGTTGCGCAAACATGGATTATCAGCAAACAGATCTGTTGCTATGATCACAAGAGTGATAGGAAATTTTTATGAAACTGGACTTTAGAAGGGGGAAAAACAACCTCTTCCTCCCCATATTTATCTTTATATCAGACGTGTTAGTTTATCTACAGGACGACTGCCAACACGTGCATACAAAAATGTTTTTTGACAACGCTGTTTGACATCCCCTCTTTTTCCCAGCACTCAATGTGTTTGAGCTTGTTTGAACAACTTGGCAGGCATCACAGTGGTACATTCTTGATCCATCCACAAACTGTCCTACAAATGCTACTTCAAGGATCTGAGAACTGATTACTCAATGATGGAGTATCATGGGTTAAAAGGGCTTTTAACCATGCAGACACAAAAAGAACATATACGTTGTAATGCAAACTCCTCAAAGTTTTAAACAAAAAAAGTAGTTGTATTTATCATGCTCCCTTGAACAGGTTAGGAAAGGCCTATTGGCTCTCAAAAACATGTTCATTGCATGTTTTACATAATATCATTCATAGATAATGAGATTTTATCTACTCCGTTCTGCCTATTTTAAGCTCCTTTCAGAATGAGTCGTCACTTTAAATCCAAATAAGTTGCGGCTGGCCACGACCCCTGGCCCAATGTTTACACTCGCATGTGAAAATAGCGGTAAACAGATGTGCAAATTTTACAACCGTGTATCTTTCAAAAAAAATTAGTAGAATCCAGCAAGTGGTTTCTGGATGGTAAGTTAACAACAAAACACTGGCCTTTTCCAGAAGCCATTGTACAGCACATACAGCGGTAAAACTCACTTCAATATCTCTGAAGAATTTAAATTAATGAGTTACAGCAACATTTAATTTCCCTTTGGGACTAATAAAGTATTTTTGAATTTGAAAACCAGCTGACTAAAAGTGCTGGAGCTCTGCTAGGGTTGCTAGGTAACGGGCGGAATGCCACAGGCGTTGCTAGGCAACGGGCAGTACCTGGTGATTTGTGATGTTGGATTTCAAAGGTTTTTGAAATGGCTTATTTTCCAGACACAAACAAAACATTTACGTACTGCCAAAAAAAAACAAACAGAAAAACATCTGGGTGCTTTTTATTTTTTTTTAGAAGCAGTGAAGTTCCAAATGGAAGTACAAGAACGTGCAAAATATGAATTTTGCATAATAGGTCCACTTTAAGGTTTTAACTTTAAAAAGTGTCAAGCAGCTTGACTTCTTATGTAAAAGAAAAATAATGATAAGACAGGATCATTTCAGCTCTGTGTGTCAATGCAGGGATACATGAGACTCCACATGTGGTCAGTTTCCTAACGTAAAAAGGATAAAAAAAATAATTAAAAAAATTACTGAGCAAATGAATATTTTTAGACGCAGTCAGACATCAGGTGCACCATCCCACCGCCGCTGCGTCTCACAGTGAGTAAACTGAAAGTAAAGTTTAATATATTTTTGGCACGTCAAGTGTTTGCCACTTAATAGCAGAGCCAGTACAAGCTGACCTACATGCAGTAAATAGAGCAGTTCCTTTTATCTGCTATTAATCAAAGTGAGCGCTAACAAAGTGCTGCTGTTCTGTGCACCTTGATAAGGTTACTGTATATCCTGTATGCATCGTTTCAGCTTTATAATCCCTGTGAGGATTTGTGGGAGTGTTGGTGGGAGGGAGGAGGACCCTCTCTTGTCTCTGTGCATCACTGAGGATGACTGAGGTAAAGAGACAGTTCATAAATAACCCTTCATCTTTCCCTGTCTGTCTCAGTTTCATATCTTCAAGCCACTCTATCAATTTACTGCACATGTCTGTCTGCCAGCCACCCCACCTGCTTTCCTTGATCAGCTTAAACAAGATCAATGGCTCTCTGCGCCTGACATGACTTCATCTCAACCGGGCCGGACTCGTGTCACAACACTCTCACTGCGATATGGGCTGTTGACTGTGTTATTCTTTTGCTTTCTTCATTTGGAGAACCGTTTTTCGAGACGCACAGGTGTTGTGGAAAGCAACCATGTGGGTGGCGCCATGAGAAATACATGTCACTCTGAGCAAATAAATTCTGCTGTGTTCGGGTCTGTATCCTCCAGACGTTCCCCGTGCTGAAATGCTGCTCTAACCTTTTGGCCCAGATGTTTCCATTCCCCGTTCGGCTCGGTTTAATATTCAGGGACTCGGATCTGTCAAAACACATCATGCTGGGAGCGCATATTGTCGTACGATGTGTCTGGTGAATTGCAGTTTCCATGTTGAGGCGTGTGACAGCGGTAATGTTCCTCACACTGACGCCTGGGCTGGATGAAACGAAAGGTGTTTCTGTCTGTTTTCTCTCATATTTCCCCTCATGTTCCTCTTGTTTATCTGACAGAAGCAGCTTCTTAATGCAGAAGCTAAGACGCATCAACAGTAGTGTTCAATACCAAAACAAGATGGGAGGTACAGCTGCAACTAAATTATTTTAGTAAGTTCTGATTCCTTCATAAATGTACAGCTCTGGAAAAAATTATTAAGAAAAAAGATGCAGCGATTTCAGACCTCAAATAATGCATAGAAAACAACAATACAAATGTTTTAACTCGGAAATCAATATTTGTTGGAATAACCAGGAGGTTTAAATAACCAGGAGGTTTTAATGGGGTTCAGTGCAGTGGGCTCTTAGTGTTTTTCCAGAGCTGTGTATATTTTTATAAATTTATTAAAATGATGTATTAAGCTGATTCATCTCCTTATTGAGATTTACAGAATGATGTCAGATTTTTTTTTTGCAAAATATTTTAAGTTCATTTAGATTGGATGTAGAGTCTATTAAGCTTTTTCAAATTTATTTTTTCCAAAGATTCTCAAGTAGAAATTTGATTCTCAAGCAGCTAATTCTGACCATTAATCGGTTAATTGGATTAACAAATTTGCACAATCTACAGATTTCTAATAAATAAAATAGTGAGATTGTTTTAGATATATTCACCAGTATTTATTATTATTTAGAGTTATTGCTTTGGTTTGCCAACAAGACTGTCGGAGCGCTTACTGCTACTATTTTTATTTCAACACAATAAAAACATGTTGTGTGTTTACATCTTAAACCGAATATTGTCGTCATACTTGCTCCTTCATCATTTCAGAATTGGGAACTTTCCCTGAAGAAATGAACTGTGGTTACTGTCATCATCTGCCTTGACAAGTCCATTGCTACGGACAACCAGAGACACAAAAGCAAAACTTTACTTGGTATTCAGGCAGAGCTTTGAAGAGCTGACAGCACATCCTAAGTGTTTTAAGGGGTTTTCAAAAGTTTAAGTGGTTATTTTACACTGTAGATTTAAAGACCTGTATGTCTTGTACTAGTTAATCATTGCTGATTGTGAAAGAACGTAGCCGTTACTTGTCATTTCTGATCTGCTCGCTCCAGCGCGGTTAGTCATTTTCAGACGTTAATGTTCTGTTTTGGTGGCTAAAGTCCAAGCACATGTAGGGTTTTATTGTCCCTGGACTACTACAAGAGCGCAAATACATTTAAAATTATATTCTTCAGCCACGGTCGGCTCCACTCATCTGTTGGAGTCTGATAAAGAGCAATCAACTAATTGCAACACAACAGGACCAGACCTGTCCAAGCTGCTACGTCCATAAGTGTGTGAGAAACACAACATGCAAAAAGGTCAATCCAGTTGATTAAAACTTACTCAGCTCACTACATACCAACTAAACTTCCTGGACAATCTTAGTGGAAGTGGCCAACATAATTAGTCCTCCAGCTGCAGGAATATGGTGGATAATAATCATATAGAGAAGAAACCTGCTTTAATATTTGTGATTGATAGAAATTTTAAATGTAGCGAAAATGAGATGGTTATTCAGTGTCAAATGCTTATAGTGGAGTTTTTGGCGCTTGATGTTTTTTTAGTTCTCATAACAAAATGATTTCTCTATGCATAAAAAAACAAACGATAAAAAACATCTTTTATACTCTGAGGTTGAAGTGGCGTCTTGCAGCCCAACATGCATGAAAAAGGAAAAGACAACCATTACAGGATGCACAGAAAAACATCAGTCTTCTTTCCTCTGATTTACCAGCGTTTTGTTCTCACAGTCTCACAGCGATTTGTAATTTTCGTTAACCCCCTTAAATTGGATCTCCTGCTTTCCAAAACACATGACCTCATTCCTCGTCTTCCTGCTGTCCCAAACATTCACCAGACCCGTCAAAAACACAAAACTTTGCTCCTCAGTGACTCAGAAGGTTTGAATTAAACATTAATCTGCAGTTTTAATGTTTGTGAACATATGTAACTAGAGATGTTTCTCTCTCTCCATTAAGAAAACGCTGGTTTTAGAGAGCATGGCTAAACAAACAGGTTTTTATTCCAACACCCACTTATACAGAGATATAAACAAAAACTCAACAAGTGGATAAAGGATGAAAATCAACACAGCTAATATGTTAACAGACGTAGAAAAGTTGCTAAGTTTAAGTACAAAGATTTCCAACTCATCCTCATCTGCTAAATCGCTCATGTTGCATTGTAATATGGAAAAGGAGTGACGCATTTAAAACGTGTTTCCTATTCTCTGCTTGTAATAAAGCCGGGTCCATTAATCAGACTCCATTGTGATGAGCATGTTGTTGCGTACATGAGGATGATTGACAGCGCTACCATTCCCGGCTGTGATTGGTTGTTGTGTATTTGTGCACATGGCAGCAAGTTTATAGCGAGAAGACAGATGAGCTCAATATTTTCACAGATGATCCGTCTCATATTATACTGTTGAAAATAGGGACAGTTTTAAAGCGCTAAAATATTTTCTGTACATATTTCCTGAAACTGTCACTGTGTTGGTATGTATGGTATGACAGAATCTGTGGGAAATTCTTTTGAATCTCATCTGCCTTTTAACCAATCAGAGCCAGGAGTACATAAAGTGACTGACAGCACTAAGGCCCGCCTCTTGGCTCTGATTGGTTGTTTTTGGCTGTAGTAGCTCAGGAAGGAAGTGGAGGAAATCAATCTTTTTTACAGATTATCTGTCTCATATTAAACTGTTACAACATGATGACAGTTTTATCGAATATATAAAAGGTTTTTCTTGGCTTTTCCTTTAGAGGTCAAATGTTTATATTTTTACTAACATTCCCTTGTTGCTTAGTCATTCATGTAAGAATTTAAGAACTGTAGAGACAATTTTAAGAATATCAATATTTAGAAATGGTTAAGCCTGAGTAAACCAGCTCTTTAAGAAGTGTTGTACAACTCCTACAACTCTAATTAAGCCCGGTGCCAAGCTGCACAGCTGAGCTCTCCGACACCACATCCAATCTTTGGCCTGCAGTCCGAACCGACACGCATGTGTTTGTCTGCGTCTGTGTGTAGCTGCGCGTTTGTGAGCTCTGTCTTTTTTGGCACGCGGATCCCAGCTGTAGCAGTGGGGGAGAGTCTGCGCCAAGCCGGATACCCACAGGGGGCCGCGCTGGAGCCAGAGGCAGCCAGCTGGCCCACCATGCTCTCCCCCCACCAAAACATGGCAAAAACTCCCAACTAGTCTGACTCTACCTCACATCCAAACTCCTCCACTGACCTCTCAAACTTGCCTGTTTTCCCCCCTTCAGTACATTCAGACGCAGTAAGGCTGGGCAGGCATCCAGGCCTTGGCATGTCGGTGCTGTAAAGGCGACAGGAGTGTCAACAACATCACACTCCTGATATATAATCCTCCTCATCCCTCAGAGCGGGCCTGCAGACACACAGCCTCGATCAATAAATCAGTCCCGGCGCTGAACAGAAACACCGTGGAGCTTTCAAGTAATGGCTGCCAGAGCAGAGACAGTGATGTCATCTTTCATTTTAGGGCTCTTTTTAGCATGGAAATGTCGCATCTTGTGATTAGGAGTCCGATTCAGAGATAAACGGCAGATTGTGATGTTTTAAACAGAATGTGGGCCAACGAGACATTTAACTGCAGCTGAAAAATAGGAACAGAGACTGACTTTTGTTCCTTGAGTCGCTGTTTATTCACTGTTTGGTTGCCATAGATCTTAAACTGCCCGTTTGCATTGAAACGCTTATTGTTCACAGTCAGTTTCAGCCCACACATTATGCAGATCTCCTCTGAGCCAATCAGCTGCCAGTGTTCCACAGCGCTGGCGCTTGGAAATAGAAGAATACTTGTCATTTTGTTTTATCGTGAAGGCTCAGGAGAAAAAGTTGGCCTTGTTGTCCGGATCAGGTGAGGACACGATGTCTTCGCTTTTGCCTCAACCGATGCCAGGTTGTGGTTCTGTGTTTGTGTGTGGAAGTGGTCATGAGATCATCTCAACCTGCCCAAACTCTGCACCTTTCATACAAAAGAGAAATATCCCTTATTCTCCCACGCACAAGGAGAAATACAAGTGAATACACACACACATGCAGATTCACAAAGTGAGCGCACATGAAAAACACACCCAGTCGGTCCCTGCAGCTCCACAGAAAGGGAATCGAACGTCGAGGAAAACGGAGAAATTCAATCAACAGATCAAAGCTAATGTGTACAGGTCCAACAAATTAATAAATTAAAAAATATACATATATTTTTTAACTGGAATCTCTCAAATTGTAATGTGTCTGCCAACCATAAAGACTTTCAAATTAATTTGCTTTATGAATGATGTAGGGCCGGACGACACAGCTGAAAAACATATCACAATACAAGAGTTTCATACCAGTCAATATTAATAATTATTGATTTACTTAAAATATTTGAAATGCTCCCCAACTGGTGTCATGACCTTTAATTTTTATTCCACACCGTTGTTTATTCTTAAGTAGCTATGAGGCATAAACTGCTGCTGCTACTCCACTCATAAGTTGTTGCTAGGTAACTAAAGAGTGAGCGAGTTAGTTGATTCCACCGACTTAGATTAGCTGAAAGGTTGATTGGTTCAAGTCTTTCATCTGCCTACATCCCCCAGAATGCTGTGTGGTACCAGATCGGAGTTCAGTAAATCTATTTATCTATTGATGTCGACCAGATGTCTATCGTGATATATATTGTTATTGATTTGTTGTTCGGCCCTAAAATGAGGCAAAAGCTGCCCTGATTTACCAAAGATAAAGACGCAATTCCCAAACTTTTCAGATCCGAATTTCCACAGTTTCATTTTTACAGTGCAGATGGAAAAGGTCATTATATATTGTCCCAGAATGTGTTGATAAAACTCATACATTTTTTTAAGTATTAATAAACAGTCATCTCTGGATTCAATAAATGCTTTTTAAAATTGAATAATATGGACACTGATCAGTTCCTCCAGGATTTTCCTATTGTCATTTTTTGCAATAATGCCCATTTAAAAATATTTTAAATGAATTGCAATGTGTAATATTTGTAATAAATATATAATATAATATTGTAATATTTGTGCTCATGTATGACAGCAAATGTGTTACCACATCGAACATGGACTACAACTTTACTTTTAGTACGGTAAGTCAGATGCAGAAATGAGAAATACTGCCACCTACAGGTGGGAGTTCATTTTTGCAGAAATATCGGAATAAAATCACAGTTGTGCATTTATGCAGAAAAATTGCGGGAATCTGTTGATTCTGGAATCGCTAAAAACTGGAGCTACTGATTGATGTAATATGTCAATGTGTAGATAAAAACTGATTTGTTTTGATTGAGAAAATAATACTTCTACACACAACTGTTATCTTAAAGCTACTATTTATGCATCCCTCTAGAGTCTAAAGGGCCAGATAAAAAGCAACAGGGTGCTAAATTCGGCCCCTGGACCTTAAGTTTGACACGTGTGGCCTAAAGGGTCTTTACATACAGACTCTTTAGTCTGGATAAGACGATGAAGATGAACTGCGACTGATCCTACAGCAACACTTATTCCAGAGTTGTCACCAGGCAAACTGCAACTAAAGAAAACTGCACATCAAAGCAGAAATTGTTGAAAGATTTGATTTTTTTTCTGCACTAATAACTGCAGAAAGAAAACATTTAATACATAGTTTACATACTGTATAATAATTACTACAACCTCAAAATGTGGCAATAATGCACAAGACTTAACAGTTCACTCAAAGACAAGTCCTGGAAAGAAAGATGAAAGCAATTTCACACCAAGAAATCTGAATCGTTTAACATCAGACTGATTAGAAGAAAATTGCCAAATGGGGAAAATATCAAAGTAATCAACAGGAAATTTTTTAAAAACAAGCGTCGATGTAGATTTTCTTCTTGTGCTCAAGTAATGGCTCGTTTTCTTTTTAACTGTGTGCCGCTGTAGATCCAGTCAGCATCATCACTCCTATGATTCTATGGAGTTGCTATGTGTAATCAGTACCTTACCAGAAGTCTGGGTCTAGTTCATAAGCAGATTTACTTTTAAAAAAAACAAAAACAATGTTTTTGCTATATTATAAAACTCCACTTCATCAATTTTGAATTATTTATTTACACAGAACACTGATCGTTCACCAATCATAAATAAAATCCATTTTAAACCTCTCTTTCCTGGATATAGCATTATGCTAAACATGGCTATTACTGGGGAGGGGAGGGGGGGAAGCAGTGAACTATTCAGACTAAAAAAAGGATTTTGAAGAAGAGTTGAGAAAACATCAAGCGTCAACCACCAGCTGCCAATGTTGACCCAAAGCAGATTGGATCCAAGGGTTCACAGTCTTGTTCAGCCAAATTCTGACTGTACCATCTGTGGCCCCAACTGAAATGAGATTTACTGGGCAAGCCCGCGGTTTTGTAGTCTTTGGTCATTTTGAAAGCTTGAGCTGCAAAGGAGTCGCAGGTTTCTGTCCAGGACTAACTGAAATCAAACCTGACGGCGTCACTTGTTAGTGTTTTAAAGTTTGATCTTTTTTTTTTTTTTTAGCACTGTAAAAAGCTTCAATTGGCTCATTGTTGAAGTAAACGAAGTTTCTATCTGCAGATTAATCTAAAGATGAGAAAGTCTGAGCAGGTAAACACTTTTTATCATTATTATCCTCAGTAATTACTCATATATGCTAGATAAAGAAACTAAACAGAACATTTCAGAATTAGCTGGAGCTATGACCGTCATTAAATGTTAAAAAGGGTTTTAAACTGATGACAGAAATTTTTTTATTAATGAAGCAAAACTGAGCTTAAAATATTTCTGAGGCTAACAGCTTTTCTCACAATAACTTCTCTTTCCTTTTTAAAGCTCTAAAATGTTGAAAACTATCGATTACATTTTTAATTTAGTACCACCAATGGAAGTAATAATTTTGAAAAGGTTCCCTTTTTTCGTTAAAAAGTTTTGCCGTTAAAATGAGGTGGTTTTTCTGGCCACAGAACTGCAGTACAAGTCACATGATCAATAACCAGAAGTCGCCACTGGCGCAAACCACAAAGAAGACGGCAACAGGAAGTAGTTGGAGGATTATGTTTTTTTTAATGAACTATCAAGTGAACAAACTTATTCATGTGTGATTTTTATTGTGTTTCTTTTGTAATAAAAACACAATTATTGCAAAATTGTGTTTTTTGGGGGTTCTTTAACATTAGTGTAATATTGACAACGGTTTTAGCATATTTGCAATAGAACCGCCTCATTTCTGCTCTTCAATAACTTGACCTGATGTGTGGGATTTTATACTTTCAAAATGGTCAATGTTCACCCTCAGTCCTTGACTATTTTTTATTTTTTTTTTATAATGTGCAGACAAAATGCGACGTTAACTACAAAATAACAATCTCTCCAAACAATGGTTTTGTTTTCTGGACAAAAACACAAGAGTTGCAGTCTGACTGCAACATAAAAGAACTGACTACTAAGGAAAAAACTGAATAAACATACTGATAATGATTGCATAAGGCTTTGAAACTGATTGCCAGAGAACTTTTTTTCCCAGCAGATCCATGGTTAACCAGAACCCACATACAAGGTTGCACAACAAGGTAGGAGGAGTACTTCTGTTTGTTCCCCTCATCTGCTGCCTGCAGCGGTCATGAATTATACAAATGTTGTGAAACTTGTGAATTTTCTGAGAACAGAAGCTAATTGTACGGCAAGGAATATATTTTTTATTATTTCTCTTTTTTTTTTTTTTTACCATAAATGTTCCTTTAACGATTATCAACGGGTTGCATCGATGTAACTAGTGACGTTGGAGCTGCTGGTTTCAGGATATTTCCGTTAATCATTTACTTACTTACTGGAAACTTCCCCCAACTTCAAATATCTCCTGCACAGGTGGGGAAAGGTAGAACGAAAGGGCTTTAAATGAATATTGACTCATACAGACCGAGGATGAAAGCACAGATGCCATCAAACAGGTCTTCATGTTAAACCCCCAGGATAGCAGCTCCACCACAAGCTTCACTCTTCCAGTCCTGTACACCAACAAAAACGCGACTATTTCTCACTAAAGCTAACTTGTTACATCATTCCCTCTTTGTTTTTTATTCTTCTTTTTATCCTCTAAAGCACAGGTACAACCCAAGGCCCAGAGGCCAAATACAGCCAGTCGAAACTTTTTATATAGCCCATTATATTCCAAAGAGACATAAAGTAGAAACTAAAGATAACAGCTGTGTAACTAAATGTTATTTTCTTAATTTCATTAAAGCAGTTATATGTTTACTACCAAAATTTGCTTTTTCGTGATTCCACAATCTCAGAAATTTACGCAGTCATCAGACCCCAACATGTAATTGTGAGTTTATTGCAACTTTTTCCACAAACATTTTCAAAAACATTTTAAGTGATGCTAAATTGAACCTGCAGGTGGCAATATTTCTTACTCCAACTACACTGCTACCTCAGCTTTACTCAACGTAAAGTTTTCGTTTGCTATAGATGTGTAACGATGAGTAACAAAGTCATATTTTGCATCATATATGAGCGCAAACATTGCAAAAGTTCTTGCAGATATTTATAAATTTGCTCCACAAAATCACTGATTTCGAATGCAAAGACAAAAAAATCACATCACAAAAACAATCAAAATCCTGGAGGGACTGATCAGTGTTAAAAGATTTAATTTTCAGTAGAACTTGTCAATGCAGACACAGCTATTAATAAGTATTTAACAGTTTGTTGATGGGTTTTAGCAATAAACTGTAATGAGTTTGACATGTACTCTGTTTTTGTAGCATGTCCACTGCAAAAACACAAAATCTTATCAAGTATTTTTGGTCCAGTTTAAAGACCAAATATCTTACTATGATTGAAATAAGAAATAAGCTTCTTTTAGGTCAATATTTTTTAAAAAGTGAAGTACATTATTTCACTTATAACATGTTGAAAATCTCTTGTTATAAGTGAAATAATCTGGTCAAACTTGTAAATTATTGACTTAAACGAAGCTTCAATATGTTGCTGAAAAGTTGATAGTAAGTTCCTTTTGCCTTATTTAAAGTTTACTAAAGTATTTGTACTTGACACTAGACCACTAAATATACGGTAATATTTTGGATTTTGTGTGTGAAGTCAGCAACTCACAAAGGCAGAGAAGGAGTGAGAAATATGTCGGCCATTTTGGCTCTGTCAGAGCTGCGCCTCATTAGCAGGCGAGGTTGACGGAGCGTCTCTCCCTCCAACGCCACCAAACGTGTTCGACTTCCTCTCCCTAAAAGAGACGGAGCGCCGAGCCGAGGAGGTGAAGGGGAAAAGCGAGAAAGATAGGAGCAGGGGCGAGGAGTAAAGACTGGAGCCGGCAGACATCATTAAGGTCGGGCCCAGCGCTGGTTTAATGAGCGCGCTCACAGCAGCCCTCCATCCTCAGTGGCGCCTATGGGCCCCCGGGTTCTGGCTCCCCAGCAGGGGGTCAGGCACGTTCCATCACTGCTGAGTGCAGAGGGGAACCACAGAGGGCGAATATTTATTTTACTCTACCTGTGGAGGACACACAGATATACCTACAACCAACCAAATCCGACTCAGATTAGCACATAAACCTCATTCACCGTCTGGTTTCCCTACTCATGCTGCAGCTGCCTCGTCACAGAAACATGACGGTAACCCTGACTTGTCCTTCATGTCACCCTGCTGCACATGCAGCTGTGAAAAGAGCTGTGAAAAGCACATCTGGTGTCTCTGTGTGGTCCTCTGGGGTCAGCAGCGCCACCACAGGTGATTGTCCTGAAAGCATTTTCCTGCAGACCTGAAGCTTTTCTCACTTAAATATATAAACCAAAGCTGCATAGTAGTAGTAGTAGGTCTGTAATAATTCCTGTAACTTCATTATTAAAATTCCTCAAGGCAAATTATCTGCCTCGAAGCTTCGTTAAATTATGTTTTACTATTTAACGCACCATGCTTCAACTGGGTGATTATTTATGTTGCGCAACACTCTCACTTCCAACTATAACTAGTTGACAAAAGCTAAGTGGTGTTAGCATAATGTTAAATTTTTAAGTTCAATCTAAACTTTCGTTGAGTGATAATAATGTCCAGGTTTTTAGCGTTTCATCGGGGATCATTAAGCATCCTTAAATTAACTGGTGCGATTCATGAAACATGGCACCCTTTCTGCTCCCTGAGCTGCTGCCTGGTGGCTGGTTTGGAGCAAATGGTGGTGAAGAGCGTGGCAGGTGTATTTGTACAGGTAGAGCGGAGACATTCAGATATAGATGGTACTCAGCAGGCTGCTTTATGGACAAACCAGAAAATTAATTTACCACCATTCCAGTGGTACAAAGCTGGCATGCATGTTTGTGTGTGTGATGAAGGAGCCAAATCCCGTCGCTAACATGAACACAAAACCTATGAATGGTTGGGCAAAGTGAGAGTTCATCTATTAAACTGACTGAAGATAAATACATAAACTAAAAACTGCAGTATAGGTATTTTTATAAGTGTCTTTGTGAACCTGCTGCTTTATTATTAAATTGAATATAATTTTACCATTCAGCATCTATGCCCTTCAAATCTGGAAGAAGCTTCCAGAAAACAGTAAAACAGCAGAAACACTGACATACTTTAATTCTGTCTAGAGTTGATTATGAACTATAATAAATTAAACCAACATTTTGATGTGTAATGATGGCATTTAGCAAAATGTAATGTATAAGGTTTTCTTAATTGTTGACTAAGTGGTGTCTTCTGACTTTATATTTTTATGTTGTTGTGATACAAAGCACTTTGAACTGCCTTGTTGCTGAAATGTGCTACGAAAATAAACTTGACTGATTGATTGATTTTTGTGTAATTTTTGCCCAGGTTAACTTAAAAAGTGTACTATTATTGTTACAGATTAATTTTCTAAACTACACTAACGCAATTATTAGAGATGAACAAGTATGAAAATTTGAGGCGATGTTGATAGTCGATTTTGATCTTGCTGTTGTGGTAGTATTTACCAATATTTTACTTGATAAAATTTTTTTTATTCACATACTATATTAAGTGCCAGATTACTAAACTAACAGCTGAGGTGTTTACGATCAGTAAAAACATTCATAATGTGAGCTAAATGCATTGTGACTTCATAATTTCTCAAAGAAAAACCTTTAATTTGGAGATGTTACAGGGTAAAACTCATATTAACCTCCTCTGTGCCGACCCAGGTCATGGTTACCATGGTGAAGTAAAGACAGATGAAACGTCTGAAATGAGAACAACCAGAAGGGTAAAGAGCAAACATTGAACAATGTTAGCGTGTTCCTGACTGAATCAACACTCAGCAATGTTTGATAAGTTCCCTGTAGCAGACAGAGACTCCTCTGATGCACAGCGTTGCAGAAATATGTTCATACTTATATTCTTTTGTTTTTGCTTGCAGATACAGAGATAATGATGCGCACAGAGACACGGATACAAGCAGCGCGTTCTCGGCACACCAGGCGAGATCAATTGCAGAGAGAGGTTTCCACACCAGTTGTATTGACCCGATATGGGAGAACGGGACAAGATGAAAAGCAACAGAAGAAAAGCAGCTAAAAGATCATCTGACACCAAAAACTGATTGGAAGCAGAAAATGTAGAGCGAAATCAGAGGTAATCAGCGAAAACAAGAGATGAGGGAACTTGGAGAGTGCAGAGATCCAGAAGCTTGGCTTTGAACGACGAGGAGACACGATAACTCCCACTGCTCTGTATCAAGTGCCAAGAACCACACACGCACTTTCACAAAGACAAACACACACGGTGTGTGGTCAAAGCCCCCCCATCCCCAAACCAGTGTACCCTGCCTCAGATGTTTAATTCATGGAGTCGCCTGCTTGAGTGGTGGAGGAAGTTGGGAATGCATAACATCGGGTGTGACAGAAGAAAAGGGGAAATAAAGAAGAAATAAAGGATAAAGAGGGGAAACTAGATAAAAAAAATTCACAGCTGGAAAATGTGTCACACATTTGTTTCGGTTATTATGGCCCAAAATCAGGACTCAGACCTGAACCTTCAGACACACACAGAGAATATTACAAAGTCGGTCTTCTGTCAAATGAAGAATATTTCCAGGATTAAAGGACTAATCAAGTTCTGGAGAAGCTCGTCCATGTGGTTATTATTGATTGTTGGGAATAGTTGTGTTTTCATTGACCATGAAATTGTCCAAATTGGAATTACGAAAATAAATTAGCTTAATTGAAACATGTCAGTTTGGAAAAAAACACACATTTTTGATAAACAGTTTTTGTGTTAGGATCAGTCAGGTTTTCCGCTCCATCTTTAGTCGCAAACATTTTAATTAAATGTTTAATAAATGTTATTCACAATGGGAAATTTTTTTTTTGCATCATACGAGTCACATGATCAACAACATAATGTGTGGAAAAGACGAAGAAGACAGGAAAGTCACACATGAACAAACTGATATTAACTGTATTTATTAAAGAACACAGCAGTTGTGTTTTTTCAACATTAGCGGAATATTGTCAAAGTTTTGCGCACATTTTTAATGGGAACACAGCTAGAGTCTCCACAGGTCTGCCTAAAAATATAATCAATGCTCCAGCTGCAGCTGATCCAGGACGCTGCTGCTGGTGTTCTGACTAAAACCAGGACATTAGAGCACATCACCCAGTTCTAAAGTCCCTAAACTGGCTCCCTGTAGCTCAGAGAATAGACTTTAAAATACTGTTAGTTTATAAATCATTGAACGGCTGCTGTTGTGTCAACCTTCTGGTTAACGTCTACTTCGCATCCCCAGAACCAAACAGAGAATCAGCATTCAGTGTCTATGCTCCACGAATCTGGAACAAACTGCAAAACAGCCGAAATACTGAGTTGCTTTAAATCCAGACTAAAACCCACCTGTTTAGAATTACCTCTTGGAACATTGATCAACATATTTGTTGATTGTATTTGACTAAATTCAGTGTTTATTTCTGTTTCATAGTTGTTTACCGTTTGATGTTTTTAAGGCATTTTGAGCCACCATGTTTGATACAAGTAAACTTGACATGGAGTGTCAGATCTGGCCACATACAGAATGAGTGACAGTCAGAATCAAAGCTGCAATAAAAACTAAAGGAGAGAAAACAAACACAAATCAACAGCAACTCTGGGAATCTCTTCTGATCAGGACCAAAAAGCCCCGAGTGCTGACAGGGTTTGCTTCGAGTCTCAGCAGAGGCCAGCCAGGGACTGTCTGCAAGCGATTTTCTGTCATATCTCTTTTTCTCTTCATCCCTCACGCCTACTCTCCAGCTAATCCCCCTTACACACACACGCAAACACGCCCACACACATGCAAACACACACACCACCTGACCTCGCCTCAGTGGAACTGCCAGGATCAAAAACTATAAAAACGTCCAATTCTGGTTCTTTAACAGATCTCGTTTAATGTAGCATCCTGGCTGATTTGTTTGTCCTCCAAATAAAGAATCCTTTATTTTTCTTATGTTTTTGCACATCATAAAAGTCGGTTAGGTAACGCTCAGCATCATAAACCTGGGAGCTCAGAGGCTCTCAGTTTATGATCCGGAGACCTTAAATTGATATAGCAAAAGTCAACTCATGATCAGTAGAAAACCATTTTTTTAAAAGGTTGTCTATCATATTTTACCTTTAGAAAACCTCAATAATTTTTCTAAGTGAGTAAGCAATTCTAAAAAACACATTTCTGGGCAAATAAAAGCCTTTTCAGTCACAATCAATGATGTTAAAGCACCTGCTATTACCAGGTAAACTTCTACCTTTATAAGGTTTAAAGTGAACATTACAAGCAAAAAGCTATCAGAATAATTTATGTAACTAACATAGCTTCGCTCCATTAAAATAAACAAGACAAGTTTACCAAACATGGCCGCTTTTTACCAAAAACTATGAAACAACCTTAGAATAACAGAAAAGCGACGGAGTGCTCTATCAGGGAGAAAAACTGTCAAGAAAACTTCAAGAGTTTTAACTTTTATTGTCCCCTCTTAAAAAATAAATGCCCATGAATCACTACACATTTACCCACAATTATCTTGCCAGTGCACTCTTAAATACTTCTATAGGTTACTAGTTTGTTAAGTCTCCAAGCTACAGAACTGATATCCTCCACCTAATTTTTCCTAATCACAGATATATTCATGTTCTGTGAAAAGTCCATAAATCTGACTTTTCATATCAGATTTAAGAAAAGTCATAAATCTTAGTGAGATTTATGTTTCTATATGTTAATTAGTATGTTTAATTAATTTTAATCAATCACAAACACAGAAACATCCGAGGGCTTTTTCTATTTCTTTTTTTCTTTGCAACAAAAAATACAAACTAAGTTTCAAAGATTTGAGAAAAATCAAAAGTGAAGAAATCGAGTACTAATTCCAGAACTGCAACCTTTTGCAACTACGTCACTAAATCATTCGAGTGAGGCTCAGGAATATTAAACTGAGCGACTGAAACTGTTTTCCAAAGTTGTTTTTGCCAGTTTATTTATGGGTTCTATTTGTTCGAGCTAATTTATCCGTGAACGTAACACACCTGGTTGGGGCTCATCGTATTTACAAAAGTTGGAAGCAGCTAGCTTATAAACCGACCCGTACGTCCTCCCTCCTAACGTGTTGATTTAATGAATGATTTTGCCTGAATTCACTCTACATGATTTATGTCACTATGTCATGAACAGCGTTTCACCTTAAATCGGAGCAGCTTTAAAAACAGAAGACGAGATGCTAACCAGTTTTTTTCATACATGCTAGGCTACATAACAGTGCAGCACTGTTTCCATGGTTACCAATGGTTAGACGCTGTGCAATGCAATATTGCATATTATTTTTTCGATCATATTTACTTATAAAGTTTATGAAAATTAATCTTCTTACCTTGCAAATCCATGATTTCACCTAGAGCTGCCAGTCAAAATGATTAACGGCTGCCTGCTATCCATTGCCGCCATCTTTCTTCATCAAAATTCATAAAATAAAATAACAAGTTTGGTTTGTATCCTTGTCTGTTTATGCAGCCGACCCCGCAGCACCCTATAACCATTTTAAAATGAAATCAACTCAGCAGAAGGCTACCAGATGTCTCTTTTTAGACAGGCTTTAAAGGAGCGTGTTGGTTGTTTTAACGTCCGTCATGGCGGAGCGGACCGAGTTTCGAAGAGAGTGACGTCACGTGCGAAGGTTCAATATGGATGGTCCAGAAGAACAGACATATCCAAGGTAAGGAAGCTGAAACGCTTGATGCATCCCGTCAGTAACAGATACTGATACTCAACCGCCAGCCAGGAGGTGTTGATGTACTTTATCAGTATTATTACTAGTAACCTAGTTAGACATAGTCTGGATGAAGATGAACTCCAATAAATAAATAAATCCCCTCCAAAATACACAGCCAGCTTTAGAAATGACTTCCTTTACATGCTGATATAGGAGACAGTCTGCATCTTTCATGAAGACAATGGCTTTTATATAGGTCAGTGCAAGGAAGTACTCCACTGTCTGGCTGGTCTAGTTCAGAAGAGCCTGAAGACAATTTCAGACAATTACATTCACCCTGCCCCAACCCACTCTGCCCCGCTAAAACCCCCTGGCCTGCTTTTCAGAGGAGGGACAGCCCCCAACAATTATACTCCAGTAACATGTTTACTCAAGTAAACGTAAAAAGTAGGCAACCGGGAAATGACTCAAGTATTTTCTGAAATACTCTCAAAGTTTTAACAGAAATTTACCCAGAATTGTTTCCAACTACAGCAGAGGAGTCCAAGCTTTTTGCCACATGGGCCACAATTGTAGACTTAAACGTAGAATAAGAAAAAAGGAGCAAATTTCTGCCAAAAAAAACAGAAATTGTGTACAAAACTTGGAGATTTTTTAGAAAAATTTCAACATTTTAAATTCAGAAATTTCCAACATTTTTGTAGAAAATTTCTGACATTAATATCAAAATTTAAAAAAATAAAAATCTGCACAAATCTTTGACTTTTGGAACTCAGAATTTTCTTCTTTTAGTTTGAAAATTTCTGAGATTACTCTCAAAATTTCTGAGTTTTCTTTAAAAATGTTCTATTTATTTATTTTTTTTCTAGAATGGCCCTAACATTCGGTTGGTGTTACCAAAATATCTCTGCTGTTAGTGACACGGCAGAGATTAACGAGTTAAAGCACAAATGCAGATATCTGTATTTTGTTCTATGCTAAGCACAAACACGCCTCAGTATGAAAAGTCACATGAGAATAAGCACAGTAAACAGAATACATTGAGATTAATGACTTTATTAAATATACTCATCAGTATTCTCACTGATATCCATCATTAGGCACCTTCCATGTAGATCAGCGGGGAGCCAGGCCGTTCACATGCCTTTTTAAAACAACAGAACTGAAACAGCCGCCAACAAGGCCCAAACTGAAATCCTACTTTCGTTTTTCACTTTAGATTGTAGTTTTGTTGATGCATAGCTACCGTTGGTTTTCTACTGAGAATGTATTGTTTATGTAAATCCCACAGTGTCTGTTTGTGCATGCCTTACATGTGTGTGTGACATATTGTGCAACATGAGGTTTGTTCTGGCGTTCTTTAACACGTATCAGTGTCTTGGTGCCAAGTGTCTTGGAGGGTGTTAGGAGAAGTGTGCCGGTTCAGGCAGGTTCCTGGACACCTCGGCGCAGCGGCTACGTCTCGAGCTGGTTATACCTGAAAGTCAGAGCCAGGAACACAGTGGCAGAGTTCCCAGCATGCCTCTGGACGAGGAGCTACTTTGCAACCTGTGAGGAGGGAGCGAGCAATCTGCGGCGCGGCAAGAAGCAAAAAATTACCCCGGCTGCAGTTCAGATTGATACACAGCTATTGTGCACAAGAATAATCTGAATTTCTGAGTGTTATCTTTTTAAAAACACACCTGAATAACTGAAAGTAGCTAAAACACGTCATGTACTGATACTTTATTGCATTTGGTTCAGTCTCTTCATGTTTGATTGGATCAAAAAAGTTGAGTTGTTCCTTTTTGCAAACCATTACATTAATGTACAGAGCTGTGAAAAAGTATTTGCTCCCTATATGATGATTTCATTTATTATGGGAAAAAATTTGTTCAAACCAACCTGGCTCTGAGAGAAAGTATAATCTTCCCTGCTTGTAAAATCATAAATTCACATTGACTAGCTTAATTTCTTGATTTAATTTCACCAGGTCACACAGATGACTAGAATCAACAAATAACTTAAATACAACCTAAAATATATACAAAAAGATAAATAAAGCTACTTCTAAGGCAACACCAATTATCACAAACATTGCTGAACATCCGCAGAAGTAGAGAAAATAAATTACGCCCAGAGGACATCAACGACTCGTCCTGGAGGTCAGAGCAGCTCTGCAGGCCTCACTTAAAGGCTTTCTTCAACAGGTGAGTATCAGCTACACAAAACATGTTCATTACATTTTTTGCATAAAATTATTCTTAGAAAACAAGATTTTATTTGCCTGTTTTAGAGTTCCTTTCAGAATGAGTTGTTTTATGGCGCCTTGTCACTTTAAATCCAAAAATGCTGCTGCTGGCCACGCCCCCCAACTCAACGTTTACACTCATACTGAAAATGGAGGCAATCAGATGTGCAATTACACAACCGCACATCTTTGAAAAGCAGAAGTAGAGCCTCCTCCTCAACAAGAATGCAGAGAGTGGCTCCTGGATAGTAAGTCAACAACAAAACACTTGTCTTCTCCAGCAGCCATTGTGCAGTGATAAAACCAGCTTACAAAATGTGCTGGAGCTCAGTTAGGGTTGCTAGGTGACGGGCTGCAGATTTGTAACGATAAAATCAGAAGGTTTTTGAAATGACAAATTTTCCAGACACCAGAAAAAATGAACATATTACCAAAAACAGCTGTTTAAGAGCTTGATTTGTCTTTAGAAGAAGTCGGGACACAAATGGAAGTACAAAAATTAAGCAAAATGTGAATTTAGGTCCCGTTTAAGATGAGCATTACAAAGTTAAATCCACTAATCCGTCTCACATCTACCAGAAAAAAATAAGATTGAAACTTTTGTGTTCTGCTGCAATTGGTTGAATATGTAGGAAAAAAAAGAAAACATGCTCCCTGCAGACAAACATGGTGGTGGCAGAGTCATGGTGTGGGACTGCTTTGCAGCTTTACGATCTGGATTATTTACATAAACTCATGATGAGAAGAAAATCTGAAGCAGAACACCACAAGTGAGTCTGAATAGTTTGAGTTCAGAAATAAAGATTCTGAATCGGCCCAGTCAAAGTCTGGACCTCACACTTTGGAGGCTAACACTGGAAAACCGTAAAATGTAGCTAAATTAAAAACAAGAGGGAGCCAGAATTATGTCACAATAACACCAAAGAGTTATCACAAACACTCATGAGGCTTATGGGGTAATTATTTTTTTCACTTTGGTTGGTTTGGATAAACTAAAACAAAAATTTGGAAAACATTTTGATTTGACTAAGATTATATTTTATCATCTAAAATACTTTAGATTTGAAATAATCTGTAAGGGAGCAAATACTTCGTAACGGCACTGATGGAGTTTTCTGCCTTCATCTACTTCTGCTTTCTTCAGGCCTCAACAAAAATGGAGTCTTGTTCTTCCCACGTCGGGTTTCGTCCCGACTCACATCGTTCAGTTCGTTCTTCACCAATTTCCGCCATTTTGTGCCACCAAGCTAATTATTTTGCACCCATTTACTTAACTATTGAGACTAATTTTTGACATTTCGTCACATAATGTAATTGTATTTTCTCAGATTTTATTTTACATCCTTGTCTGTTGCTCTTGGTTGGGGAAGGTAAAACCGTTGCCATGGTTACTCAGGACGAACGACTCAATGGCTCGATGCAACCAGCTGGGCTTCCTTAGATAACCTTGCACCGGCTGGCATTATGTGGTCAACTGAATATGACTGAAACAGGAATAAATTGGTTATTGACAATCTGATCTGATTCAATTGGATGAATGGGAGAGAATTTGTGTAATTGATATGAACTGGAGGGATTTTTCATTCAAACTACCAAAAGATGATCATTTTCTTGTGCATTTTTGTGCTGTAAACAAACTGAACTCTGGAAACAGTGATGTGTCAGATGAGATTACCGCTTTAAGCTGCTAATAATTCAACAGATTGGATCAGCTCTGGCTTTACAGAAGCATTTCCCCTCATCAATCTTTGTTTTCCACTTTCATTTTGAACACTTTCCCAGCTTGGAATCAGCCGGTGGGGGGAAACTCCAATTTGAGCTCCATCTTTTCCCCTTCCTGCTGAAACACACGAACGCAGCATCTCTTCCCCCAACTGTGAAATAACCAGTCGTGCTTTAGCCGACTGGCTCCGTTTCTCTGTAGCCGGCCAACACGCTCAGACGCTTCCTGGAGGATTCTGCAATCCCTGATGGTCCGACTGATCGATACTATCCAATCAGCAGGCAGCTCTGTATCTCTGCTGTACAAGCTACGAATGGCTGAGCGGCGAATGAAATCCCATTAAATGCGGGTCGTCCCGGGGGCCGACAGCAACACCGGCTTCCTGTAGAGCAGGGTGTAAAAATGTTTCCCCAAAAATGTAGATTCAACCATATTCACAGGCCAAGAAAAGATTAAAAAAAACAACCTAAAATTAGGCAATTAGATTACCAAGATATTTACTGTAGGTCCAGTTTGTGAAAGGGATTTCAGCGATGGTGTATTACGAAATCTTACCGAGTATTTTTGGTCTCGTTTCTAGTGCAAATATCTTAGTGCGCTGAAATAAGAAAAACCTAGCAAGTACCTTTTCAGCAAGAAATATGAGCTGTCATGTCGATAATTCCTTAAAATTGATAAAAGAAAAAAGTGCTAGTTCCACTGGCAGATTATTTCAAGTTTAAAAATACATTTTTCTATAAGTTAAATAATCTGCCAGTGAAACTAGAACTTTTTCATATATATTTAGGATTTATTCACTTAAAACAAGCTCTTATATCTTGATGAAAAGTTACTTATAAGTAAATTTTTTTGTCTTGTTTCAAGTATGCAAAGATATTTGCACTAGAAAGTAGACCACAAATGCAAATGCAGGGCCATTATAGATAGAAACATTTAACAATTATCTGCCAAAATTTCAGATTTATCTCAGAAAATTTCTAGAGAACTTGGAAACTTTTTGTAAAAGTTTTCTTAATGAAATTTTCAGCATTTGAAATTCAGAAATTTCCAAGTTAATTTCTGACAATTTCAGCCTTTTTTTTTGCTTGCAAATCTTCAACTTTTGAAGCTCAGAAATTTCCTTATTTTTTCTAGAAAATTCTTGAGTTTAACCTCAGAAATGTACAACTTTTTTTTTCTTT
Source organism: Gambusia affinis (assembly GCF_019740435.1). NCBI lineage: Eukaryota > Metazoa > Chordata > Actinopteri > Cyprinodontiformes > Poeciliidae > Gambusia > Gambusia affinis. The sequence continues at coordinate 7,549,393 of NC_057881.1, read as the reverse complement.
GTTTGTACAATGGCCCTAGTATGTCGTAGTAAATTTAGCTGTATAAAAGGAAAACATCTAGTTTTTAGGTTCTTTTGGGCTCAATTGATAACATTTATCTTCTGTGGTGACAACAGGATTTGGATCGTTTTCTTTCAAAACACTCGCTGTATTTGTCAGAATTTAAGAAAAAATAAAAGCTGATTAGGGTGCAGCAAAGTTGGCTTTTCAGTAAAAGTCTCTTGGTTTTACCTTTTGTTAAATCTTGGTTATGGAAAGATGAATACTTTGTGTTGCACTTCACATTTTCCTGTATAAGTAAATTATATCAGAGGTCATTTTCAACTTGGTTACAAACGAAAACTTTTCCATCTGAACAGAAACAGCTCATGCTACATCAGCGTGGATAAGAGCGTCTGGTAAATATCTGACAGCTGACACTGAGGCCGTTATACTGGCGGCTACACGTCATATTTACACGTTTAGAGGAGAAGTTAACAGTTCAGCTTCATTACAGACACGTGTGCTTCTATATGCAGTTTAAATGCCTATAATATCAACAGTGAGTGGCCATAATTCACATTTACAGCTGAGGTTTAAGTTACTGATCACACTGAATGACGCTGCGTCTCGCAAAGGTTTTCCCTCGGCTTTTTGTCGAATCACAGCTGAGAGATTCAGAGTTTCAGCTTTTAAACCAACACAAATTGAAGCAGAAAAACTGCGGAGGGAAATGATAGTTTGACAAAATATGAAATGTGGGGCACGTCTCTAGTTTCTAGTGCACTTTAATTAAGACAAAAATAATTACGCTTGTTTTCAGTCAATAATTCTTGACTGTAAGAGGCACTAACTTCACTTAAAAGCAGTAAAAATGGGGAAAAATGAGCTTATATTTCTCACTGAGAAGTTACTTGTGAGTTAGTTTGTCTTATTTCAGGCAAACTAAGATATTTGCTCTAGAACTAGACCAAAATGACTTGGTAGGATTTTATGTTTTTGCAGTGTAATAAGACCCTTTTAATCTGCACTGAAAAAACACAAAATCTTAACTTTTCAACAAGAAATAGGAGTTTTATTTCAGTCAATAATTCCTTAACACTGATGAAAAAACAACAGCTAGTTCTTCTGGTAGATTATTTAACTTATAACAGACATTTTCCTCGTGTTATAAATTAAATAATCTGGCAGTGAAACTAGAACTTTTTTTATTGATATTAATAAATTATTGACTGAAATAAAGCTCCCCTTTCTTGCTGAAAAGTTACTTATAAGTTAGTTTTGTCTCAGCTCAAATGTAGTAAGATGTTTGCATAAGAAACTTAACAAAAATACTTGGTATGATTTAATGTTTTTGCAGTGTAGGGTCATGGTAGATAGAAAAAAGGAGCAAATTTTAGCCAAAAACTGAGAAATTCTTTCTAGAAAACTTGAAAATCTGGAAGTTCACTTACTGGAAGTGAAATAATCTATCAACCAGAACTTTTTTGACAATATAAATTACTGGAATTAATATTCATCCAGGAATAACTGACTAAAAACAAGCTCCTGTATCTTTCTGAAAAGGTATTTTAAAGTTAGTTTTGTCTTAATTCAAGTTTGCTAAGATATTTGACCTAGAAACTAGACCAAAATGTGCAACATTTGAGTCTGTAGATGTACACCGCACTTTCCAGATTTTCATGTTTCATTTTTATGGAATATTTTGGCTCCAGTGGCTTTTACTTGACGCCTGCGTCACCACTTTTCAGATTTTTATTTGTAAATAAAAACGCCCCTCCCACTTTGTGCGGCTGAATCGAAGCATTTCAGCTTTTAAAAAGGACAAAACAACAAAGTTCAAACATTTTGCGAGGCGCCGTATATTTGGTTTTAACGAGTAACAAATAACAGCAGGACGAGCTTCGGCTCACGGCACGTCTACACTTTCTGGAGATAACTTTTCTAAAAATAGTTTCAGGCGCCGAGATGGAAAAGCAGACAAAGCAATACGAGGCGGAGGAAATGAAAAAGCGGCTCCTCTTTTGTCATCTCTAACGTCTTTTCTTCTTTTCCTCTCCTCATTAGAGTGAAGGATCTCGAGTCAAAACATTTCCTCGTTCCCAGAGCCGCTTCTCCTTTTCTTCTTCCCATTCACAAATTAATTTAACTCCCAGAATCCTTTTGGGGACAACGAGGGAATTTCCTTTCTGCACTTTCATCTCCCTCGAATTGTTTTCCCTCCTGGATCAGGGGTGTCCAAACTTTTTACCACCTGGGCAGAAACTGTAGAACCAAAAGTGAAATAATCAAACTAAAGAGGTTTCCTCAAAGGCGTATTAAGAAAAGGGCCAAATTTCAGAAATTTCCTGATTAATCTCTGAATTTTTCAAGAAAGATTTCATCAATTGAAATTAAGAAATTTCCACGTTTTTTTGTAGATTTCTGACATTAATGTCAAAATTTCAAAAAGATTTTCTGGCTTTTGGAGATCAGAAATTTCCTTCATTTCTATAGAAAATTTCTGAGAGAACTCAAAAGTTTTTGACAGAAATTTACTGCTATTAAGACGCTGCAGTAGATTTTGCACGTTTACTGCTTTAAAAGAAATGCAACTAGTTTTCAATTTCTTTTGGGCTCAATTGAATAAATTAATTTTCAGTAATAAGAAAAGGATTAGTAACCAAACATTGTACTCAAGGAAAAGGAAACTGTCCAAAAAGTTACTCAAGTTGGAGTAAAAATCCATTGGTAAAAAATCTACTCAAGTACTGAGTAACTGATCAAATGATCAATCATTTGATATGTAAAAACTACATAATCAGATGAACCAAAAAATGTTTTTGATATTTTAAGAATGAAAATGAAAATAATTTATAGAATTAATAACAAATAACAAAATCAAGCAGAATAAAGTTTTCCAAATCAGTTTCTTTTAATGAAAAACTTATAAACTTTAAGAAAAACTGCAGGTCTGTTTTTGTTTATGGTGAATTTTTGCTTGTTTTTCATTCAGTGGGTAGAAAAAAACAGACATTTTACTCAAGTAAAAGTAAAACGTAAAAATACTCCTAAAAGTACCTTTTTAAAAAAATTTATTTGAGTAAATGTAAATAGTTTCTACCCAACTTTATTTAGCCAAATTAGTGCATCAAATGAGTCTTTTCAGTAAAAGTTTCTGGATTTTAGTTATGAAAAGTCAAACAGTTTGTTGTACTTTACATTTTCCTGTCAGAAAATTATGTTTCCGATCATTTTTATCCTGATCACAAATAAAAAGTCTGAGGATCAAACCTGTATAGTTTGGACCCCCCTGACCTTGGCGACCCGGTCCGTTTTTTACCCCAGAACCTGTTTTTCCAGCCCCCTGGTCCAGAACACGGACACAGTAAAAAGCATAGAGCGACATGGACACTTCACCACGCATCATCTAACACTTTGTGACGGGCCATTTCACAGAATGACACAGAGACCAGAGCACAAACACACGGCGGCGGCGACGAAAAACACGTCACTCTCTGAGGATGAAGAGGAAGAGGAGGGCGCAGCAGAAGAGGAAGAAACTGGAGCCGCAGGCGGACACAGGGAGGAGATGCGCTGAAATTATTGTGCAGCTACAAAGTGAACGGTGCAAAAACTTCCTTCAATAATGTTCCTTCAAGAATAAAGTGTGCAAATCTCTGCAGTCTGTGAGAATCTCAGTCCGGCTTGAAGGAAGTTGAAGCACCGGACTGAAAAAGGCCAAAAAGAGACGGCAGGACGTCTGCAGGGGGATTTTCAGGAATGCATGGAGAAACAAAACAAAAAAAGAAAGGTCTTCTATTCCAGGATCGGTCTTTGTGGAGAAAACCGGGCCTGCGAGGCGAGGAGCTTTGACCGGAGGAAGTTCTGGGTGGATGTGAGGAGGAGGAGGAGGAGAGGCGCTGAGCGTCGGTTCTGATCCAGCCGTCTACGGCGAAGACGGAGAGCACTCCAGAGACGCTGCGGAGAAACGGAGCAGATGGAAAACGTTACCAAATCGTAGAAATAGGCGAGAAATGAGAGGGAAATGTGATACGGCTGGAGAAACAGGGATGAAAACACAGCAGAACGACTCCAACTTACTGTTACCACGGTAACGGTAGTGAAAAATTACTCAGGAGTAAGAAAAGTACAGAGGAACTGATCAATCATTTAACGGAATGATCAACTGAACAATTTAATATTCAAAAATATTCAACATTTTTAAACATTCAATATTGAAAAATATTTAAAAAATTTTTTAATATGAAATATATTTTTAAAATATATATGAAATATTTGTAATATATCTTAAAAATTTAATATTTTAAAAATGATATGAAATATTTTAAAATATCTTAAAAATGGAATACTTAAACATCTTAAATATTTTAAAAAGTTTAATATTTCAAAATACTAAAATATCTCAATATATTAGAAATATTTAAATACTCCTAATATTTAAATATTTTTTAAATATTTCCATATTTTTTTAAATATTTTACATTAAATATTTATGAGCATAAATTTTTATGAAGTTTTCAAAAATTATGAATTTGAATTAATATTTAAGAACTGCATCTTTTGACGGGCCAAAACATAAAGTTATGTGGAAATGTTGGTATTTTAACTTCCAAAATGGGAATAATTCATATAAATAATTACAAAATTACGACGGCGGATTAGGGCCATGCTTTGCATGAAAATTTAAATAAAATTAAAGCTGCGGAGCAGCGTCGTGCGGCCCTCGCAGCAAGCGCCGCTCCGGCTCACTGGCCACCGCGGAGTTCCAGCCGCCGCGAAAGCTCTCGCACCGGCGCCCGCTCGCCGCAGCAGGAGCTGTCACGAACCTTCCCCGCCCGATCGCCCGCCAGACGACACACATGAAAGCGTGCTCGCAGCGCTCCCGACAACTCACAAAAAATCTGGCGAGATCGGTCCATTTACGGCGGAGATATAGCTGATGGATTAACCTAGTGGAGTCAAATTACATTTCAAAACTTTTGAGCTCTTTAAAGGTTACCACAGGTCTTACATTTCAAGTTTGGTTCCAATCGGCTCATCTATGTGTGATTTAAAGACAATCGTATGAATATGGCGAGGGTCTGATATTCGCCATTTGGCCACGCCAACACTGTTCAACCAGCATTGACAGATGTCATCACCTTATCATTTTAAGTGAGTTTGCACTGGATTAAATCCATATGCTCGGGTCTGATATTGCATTTATCAGACCCGAGCGTTAAAAGTCCCGGCATGCCGCCACGCCCACCTGCTCCATCAAAGCCGGTCGGGGCTGGAATCCAAAATACACCAGAAAGTCTTCTGTGTCTGGAAAAACTTTCAAGTTGATTAGGTCAAAGGTGAAAGATAGCGACCGTTCCCAGTAAAACATGACACTTCCTGTTCTCAGGGGGCGTGGCCTGAGTGATGTCATCATTTGACCACAGGTTCTTTTGGGTCAACCCATGATGATCAATCACTGAAAGTTTGGTTCCTCTGAGAGTTTTACTGTAGGAGTTATAAGAGTTTTATGTTTCATGGCGAATAGTCAAAGTTTGACACATAGCCACGCCCACATACTTTGAAGTACGACAATTCCTTTGATAACGTTTCACCTTTCATGCCTCAAGTGTGTGCTGAGCGATTTTGAAGTCTGTATCTGAAAAACTGTAGGAGGAGTTCGATCAAATACAAAGGCTGTAAACATCAAAAATGGGGTCAATTTTGGAACTTTATTCCAAAATGGCCGACTTCCTGTTGGGTTGAGACCATGGCTCCCAGAGACTTTTTAGTACGTCCTGACAAGATACAAATGTGTAAGAAGTTTCATAATTCTAGGTTAAACCATAGCTCGGGGCTGATCATTTTAAATTTTCTAGGGGGCGCTATAGAGAAATTAGGCCACGCCCACCAAATTTTATTATGGATTCCTGTCTTGGGGTGGATAAAGATCCATCCTAGTGAGTTTGGAGAAGTTTGGCCCAAAACTGTGGAATTCAGAGCCAAACGTATGACAGCGGCGTTAGAGGTCACTTCGCCACGCCGCCACGCCCACCTGCTCCATCAAAGCCGGTCGGGGCTGGAATCTTCAATACAGCAACATGTTTCCTGTCTATTAACACAGTTTCATGTTGATTAGGTCAAAGGTGTAATATAGGGACCGTTCCCAGTAAAATATGACACTTCCTGTTCTCAGGGGGCGTGGCCTTAGTGATGTCATCATTTGACCCCAGGGTATTTTAGGTCAACCCATGATGCTCAATCACTGAAAGTTTGGTTCCTCTGAGAGTTTTAGTGTAGGAGTTATAACTGTTTAGAGTTTCGTGGCGAGTTGGTGAACTTTGACCCCTGCTAGCCCCCCTTCAGCATACTCAAAAAGTCACCGTTTTGATAACTTTTAATCGGCCATGCCTTCTGATCAGACTGACCGAGTTTGAAGCCGATCAATCGAAATCCCTAGGAGGAGTTCGATCAAATACGAAGGGTGTAAACGGCAAAAATCGGGTCAAAATGTGACCTTCGATCCAAAATGGCCGACTTCCTGTGATACTTGGACTATGACAATAATTGTAAATTCTGAGCGTCTTGGGGAGCTCTACAACTGTACCAAATTTCAAGTCTCTACGACAAAGTAAGTGAATAGAAAAGGGTCTTTTGAAAATTTCTAGGTGGCGCTGTTGAGCCATTTTTTTTGCGATTTTTGCGACGACCTTAAAATTCAAAATTTTTCACCAGTCTCTATGCTTCCGCCAAGTTTGGTGAGTTTTTGAATATGATAAATCCCCCAAAAAGGCCCCTCTTTTGGGGGGCAGAATAATAAGAAGAAGAAGAATAATTAAAGCTGCGGAGCAGCGTCGTGCGGCCCTCGCAGCAAGCGCCGCTCCGGCTCACTGGCCACCGCGGAGTTCCAGCCGCCGCGAAAGCTCTCGCACCGGCGCCCGCTCGCCGCAGCAGGAGCTGTCACGAACCTTCCCCGCCCGATCGCCCGCCAGACGACACACATGAAAGCGTTCGGCAGCGCTCCCCGACAACTCACAAAATATCTGGCGCAGATCGGTCCATTTACGGCGGAGATATAGCTGATGGATTAACCTAGGGGGCGCAGTGGAGTCAAATTACATTTCAAAACTTTTGAGCTCTTTAAAGGTTACCACAGGTCTTACATTTCAAGTTTGGTTCCAATCGGCTCATCCATGTGTGATTTAAAGACAATCGTATGAATATGGCGAGGGTCTGATATTCGCCATTTGGCCACGCCAACACTGTTCAACCAGCATTGACAGATGTCATCACCTTATCATTTTAAGTGAGTTTGCACTGGATTAAATCCATATGCTCGGGTCTGATATTGTATTTTATCAGACCCGAGCGGCGTTAGAGGTCACTTCGGCATGCCGCCACGCCCACCTGCTCCATCAAAGCCGGTCGGGGCTGGAATCCAAAATACACCAGAAAGTCTTCTGTGTCTGGAAAAACTTTCAAGTTGATTAGGTCAAAGGTGTAAGATAGCGACCGTTCCCAGTAAAACATGACACTTCCTGTTCTCAGGGGGCGTGGCCTGAGTGATGTCATCATTTGACCACAGGGTCTTTTGGGTCAACCCATGATGATCAATCACTGAAAGTTTGGTTCCTCTGAGAGTTTTACTGTAGGAGTTATAAGAGTTTTATGTTTCATGGCGAATAGTCAAAGTTTGACACATAGCCACGCCCACATACTTTGAAGTACGACAATTCCTTTGATAACTTTTCACCTTTCATGCCTCAAGTGTGTGCTGAGCGATTTTGAAGTCTGTATCAGAAAAACTGTAGGAGGAGTTCGATCAAATACAAAGGCTGTAAACATCAAAAATGGGGTCAATTTTGGAACTTTATTCCAAAATGGCCGACTTTCTGTTGGGTTGAGACCATGGATCCAAGAGACTTTTTTGTACATCAGGACAATATACAGATGTGTAAGAAGTTTTGTAATTATAGGTTAAAGCATGGCTTCGGGCCGGTCATTTAAAATTTTCTAGGGGGCGCTATAGAGAAATTAGGCCACGCCCACCAAATTTTATTATGGATTCCTGTCTTGGGGTGGATAAAGATCCATCCTAGTGAGTTTGGAGAAGTTTGCCCCAAAATTGTGGAATTCAGAGCCAAACGAATGACAGCGGCGTTAGAGGTCACTTCGCCACGCCGCCACGCCCACCTGCTCCATCAAAGCCGGTCGGGGCTGGAATCCCTTATACAGCCACATGTTTCCTGTCTGTTAACACAGTTTCATGTTGATTAGTTCAAAGGTGTAATATAGGGACCGTTCCCAGTAAAATATGACACTTCCTGTTCTCAGGGGGCGTGGCCTTAGTGATGTCATCATTTGACCACAGGGTATTTTAGGTCAACCCATGAAGCTCAATCACTGAAAGTTTGGTTCCTCTGAGAGTTTTAGTGTAGGAGTTATAACTGTTTTGAATTTCATGGCAAGTAGGTGAACTTTGACCCCTGCTAACCCCCCTTCAACATACTCAAAAACTCACCGTTTTGATAACTTTGAATCGCCCATGCCTTATGATCAGACTGACTGAGTTTGAAGCCGATCAATCGAAATCCCTAGGAGGAGTTCGATCAAATACAAAGGCTGTAAACGGCAAAAATCGGGTAAAAATCGGACCTTTAATCCAAAATGGCCGACTTCTTGTGATACTTGCACTATGACAATAATTGTAAATTCTGAGCGTCTTGGGGAGCTCTACAACTGTACCAAATTTCAAGTCTCTACGACAAAGTAAGTGAATAGAAAAGGGTCTTTTGAAAATTTCTAGGTGGCGCTGTTGAGCCATTTTTGTTGCGATTTTTGCAACGACCTTAAAATACATAAATTTTAAACAGTCTCTATGCGTCCGCCAAATTTGGTGAGTTTTTGAATATGTTAAAGCCTCCAAAAAGGCAATTCATTTGGGTGGAAGAATAATAAAGAATAATAATAATAATTAAAGCTGCAAGCAGCCTCGTGCGGCCCTCGCAGCAAGCGCTGCTCCGGCTCACTGGCCACCGCGGAGTTCCAGCCGCCGCGGAAGCTCTCGCACCGTTTCTAGAGCCGGCGCCAGCTCGCCGCAGCGGGAGCCGTCGCGAACCTTCCCCGCCCTATCGCCCACCAGAAGACACGTGAATGCGTTCGGCAGCGCTCCCCGACGACTCACAAAAAATCTGGTGCAGATCGGTCCATTTACGGCGGAGATATAGCTGATGGATTCACTTAGGGGGCGCAGTGGAGTCAAATTACATTTTAAAACATTTGAGCTCTTTAAAGGCTACCACATTCATGTGTGGAGTAACAGTGACACCAAGAGGCCTTAAAGGGAATTACTCATATTTTTTTCTAAACAGTGAACTTAAATCAAAATTAACAGAAAACCTGTTGAATTTAGAACATGGATCCAAGAGACTTTTTTGTTCGTCCTGAAAGAATACACATATGTACCAAGTTTCATAATTCTAGGTTAAAGCATGGCTTGGGGCTGATCATTTAAAATTTTCTAGGGGGCGCCATAAATACATCAGGCCACGCCCACCAAATTTTATTATGGATTTCTTTCAGGGGGTGGATAAGGATCCATCCTAGTGAGTTTGGAACAGCTCGGCCCAAAACTGTGGAAATCAGAGCCAAACGAATGACAGCGGCGTTAGAGGTCACTTTGGGACGCCGCCACGCCCACCTGCTCCATCCAAGCCGGTCGGGGCTGGAATCTTCAATACAGCAACATGTTTTCTGTCTATGGAAAAAGTTTCAAGTTGATTAGTTCAAAGGTGTAAGATAGTGACCGTTCCCAGTAAAACATGACACTTCCTGTTCTGAGGGGGCGTGGCCTTAGTGATGTCATCATTTGACCACAGGGTATTTTAGGTCAACCCATGATGATCAATCACTGAAAGTTTGCTTCCTCTGACAGTTTTATTGTAGGAGTTATAAGAGTTTTATGTTTCACGGCAAATAGTCAAAGTTTGACACATAGCCACGCCCACATACTTTGACGTACGAGAATTCCTTTGATAACTTTTCACCTTTGATGCCTCAAGTGTGTGCTGAGCGATTTTGAAGTCTGTATCTGAAAAACTGTAGGAGGAGTTCGATCAAATACGAAGGCTGTAAACATCAAAAATGGGGTCAATTTTGGAACTTCATTCCAAAATGGCCGACTTCCTGTTGGGTTGAGACCATGGCTCCAAGAGACTTTTTTGTACATCAGGACAATATACAGATGTGTAAGAAGTTTCGTAATTATAGGTTATAGCATGGCTTGGGGCTGATCATTTAAAATTTTCTAGGGGGCGCCATAGAGAAATTAAGCCACGCCCATCAAATTTTATTATGGATTCCTGTCGGGGGGTCGATAAAGATCCATCCTAGTGAGTTTGGAGAAGTTTGGCCCAAAACTGTGGAATTCAGAGCCAAACGAATTAGAGGTCACTTCGCCACGCCGCCACGCCCACCTGCGCCATCGAAGCCGGTCGGGGCTGGAATCCAAAATACACCCACATGTCTTCTTTCTCTGGAAAAAGTTTCTAGTTGATTAGTTCAAAGGTGTAAGATAGCGACCGATCAGAGTAAAACATGACACTTCCTGTTCTCAGGGGCGTGGCCTTAGTGATGTCATCATTTGACCACAGGGTATTTTAGGTCAACCCATGATGCTCAATCACTGAAAGTTTGGTTCCTCTGACAGTTTTAGTGTAGGAGTTATAACTGTTTTGAGTTTCGTGGCGAGTCGGTGAACTTTGACCCCTGCTATCCCCCCTTCAGCATGCTCAAAAACTCACCATTTTGATAACTTTGAATCGCCCATGCCTTCTGATCAGACTCACCAAGTTTGAAGCCGATCAATCAAAATCCCTAGGAGGAGTTCGATCAAATACCAATGCTGTAAATGGCCAAAATGGGGTCAAAACGTGACCTTCAATCAAAAATGGCCGACTTCCTGTGATACTTGCAGTATGACATTAATTGTAAATTCTGAGCATCTTGGGGAGCTCTACAACTGTACCAAATTTCAAGTCTCTACGACAAAGTAAGTGAATAGCAAAGGGTCCTTTGAAAATTGCTAGTTGGCGCTGTTGAGCCATTTTTTTTTTGATTTTTGCGTCGACCTTAAAATACGTAAATTTTAAACAGTCTCTATGTGTCTGCCAAATTTGGTGAGTTTTTGAATATGATAAAGCCTCCAAAAAGGCAATTCATTTGGAGGGAAAATAATAATAATAAACAGTACAAAAACAATAGGCCTTCGCAGCGCTTTGCTGCTCGGGCCTAATAATAAGAAACAGTACAGATACAATAGGCCTTCGCAGCGCTTTGCTGCTCGGGCCTAATAAACAGTACAAAAACAATAGGCCTTCGCAGCGCTTTGCTGCTCGGGCCTAATTACAAGAATAAAGTCAGAATTAATTATGAAAAAATTAATAATAAAGTTGTGCGACAAAGTCAAAATATGAGAATATTCTCAACATTACGACTTCATTCTGGTATTATTTTATTTTTAGTCTCATAATATGAATATTCTCATAATTTTATGTCTTCATTCTCATTACTTTGAATTTATTCTAGTAAAGCTAGAACTTTATTATTGCACAACTTTATCCAATTATAAAGATTTTATGTTTTCTTAGTGTGGCTCTAAGAAACATTAATAAGAAACATTTCTAAAAATCAGTTTCTTTCAGTCTGAAACTTTTGAAACTTAATAAAAACTGCAGGTTTGTGTCTGTTTATGGTGAATTTTTGGTTAAAACATGTTTGTTTTTCATTCAGTGGGTAGAAAATCCAGAAAAGTAAGAGTAACAATACTTTATAAAAATATTACTCAAAAGTGAATAATCCTAAAAGTACATTTATTCAAAAAAGTAACCAAACTGAGTAAGAGATCCTGATGACTGAACAATCGGAGGGAGAGGAAAAGCTGCACAGTGAAACCAAACGAAGTGACGCCAACGAGAAAAGAAATTAAGAAGTTGAGATCAAATAGAAAAGAAAAGAGAAAATGGTTAAGATAACAAGCAGTGAGGCACAAAAATGGATCTGGGGGGGAGGACGGGATTAGAAAAATGGAAGTGAGAGCGGGGAGATAAGAGCGACGGGATGAAAGGGAGGGGAAACGGGGGAGGCAAATGAAAAGAGGAGACATAATTATAAAACGGCAAAAGAAAATCAATGCAGAGGAGATGGAGAGCGGCGGCGTGTCCGTCAAACGCTTCGCACACCAACACATGTCGTCGGCACAAAAACACAGGAGCTCTTCAGATGCCGACCGAAGACAACAGGGCTGAGAGACGGTGACATTTAGAGCTCAGCTGAAGCACGTGATGATGAAGATGCATGGCAGGCGGCTGCTCTTATTTCAGGTTTTCGTGAGGACAGAGCCACGCCTGTTTAGAGGAGGACGAGATTCCACTGATGTCTTAATAAGAGCTCCAATCCCACAAGCAGCAAATAAAAGCTAAGTTTCAAAACTATGAGGCCAGTGTGTTCAACTATATAGGTTACTCAGAGTCCCGACGAAAAACAATAAAACCTGATTGTTTTCTTCAGCTCATCTTTTCTCTGCTGATGCTGAGAACACTGCAAAAACACAAAATCTCACCAAGTAGCTTTTAGTGCAAATGTCTTAGTGCAGCTGAAGTAAGACAAAACTTGATAAGTAACTTTTCAGCAAGAAATATGAGCTGGTTTTAAGTTGATATTTCCTTAACATTGATTTTAAAAAAGTGCTAGATTCACTGGCAGATTATTTCACTTACAACATGGGAAAAATGTTTTGTTCCTAAAGTGCTAGATTTGCAGGAAAAATAAGACATTGAAATTGTCAGAAATTTTCTAAAAACAACCAACTGGGAAATTTCTGAAGTTCAAAATGCTGAAAATTTCCTTAAGAAATTTTTTTCCTCAAATTTCTAAGTTTTCAAAAAAATTTCTGAGTTTCTGGCAGAAATTTTTTATTCTTGTTTACAATGGCTCTACACTGCAAAAACACAAAATCATAAGTTTTTTTGGAAAGTTTCTGGTGCAGATATCTTAGTACACTTAATATAAGACAAAACTGAATTACAAGTATCTTTTTAGCAAAAATAGAAGCCTATTTTAAGTAAATAACTCCTTAATATAGACAAAAAAGCTCTAGTTTCACTAGCAGATTATTTAATTTGTAACACAGGAAAAATGTCTTTTTAAAAGTGAAATAATCTACCAATGGTACTTGAACTTTTTTCATCATTATTAGGGAATTATTTACTTAAATCAAGCTCCTATATCTTGCTAAAATGTTACTTATAAGTTAGTTTGTGCACTAAGATATTTGAACTAGGAACGAGACCAAAGACACTTGGTACGGTTTTGTGTTTTTGCAGTGTAGTTGATGAAAATTCAGCCATTTCTTCATCCTCATCATCGACTAACCCTGCGAAGCGTCAACACAGCTCAGCTGAAAAGCATGTAAACACAACGCCAGCCAACACACACCCTCACACACACTCCTGTTTAACTAAATTAGTGCTCGCCGGTGTGGCAGGACCACACACACACACACACACACACACACCCACACACGCACACACGCACACACACACACACACACACACACACGCAGACAGATCGGAGGAGTGAAATTCATAACAGTCGTAGGAGGTCGTGGACAAGCTGTCAGCGTGTTGAGAAGTCTCTTTAAATCCCCTCCTCGCTCTGAGCTCCTCGCAAAAAATAAAAATAAATGAGCGTCTTCATTTCAGCTGCAGCTTGAGTTAACTCACTGCTGTGTTTGAACCAACAAAATGTCGTTTCTGACTGGGATATTTTCTTATTTGACATTGAAAACTCATGCATTAACTGTAACGTTCATGCTCATTCATGGTTTTAAATGCAGCTAACGGCAAAAATAAAGAGATGTTAGTTTTGTTTAGAGGCCGCTAACGCTAAACAAAGATAACATAGCAACAAGAGGTTTTACTATGAAGAAAAATGGTGTTGAATAATCTGCGTGTGAAGGAAATATGTCTAATATTCTTCTGAGCTGAATAGCTAGTTTACTTTTTATGTGAATAGGTGGCAGACGTTATAAATTTACACTTTTTTCTGCTCCTTTATATTCATAATGTTTTTTAGCAGTTACATAAACTACTCATGTTTGTTACTGAATGGTTCAATAATAAATAATAAATTAAAAATGAAATGAAATCTGGGCATAAATGGGATTAACTTTGTGTATTTATTCTAAAAACAAAAGAGGAGCATATTGATGATTATAAAAAGTGTTTGTTTCAGAACAAACATTACAGACTAACAAAAAGAGGTTTTTATCTACAAAATAAATATCTGGATACGAGAATGAATAAGAGCAACCGTAATAAAATAAAAACTATTTGAGCCTTTGTGTATAATTTATTCCAGTTATTAAAAGCCCAAAATCGATTTGATTTTCAGACCCATAAATTTATGTAAACATCTGACTTCACATTTAACCTGTTTTATTACCAAACAAACCTTTTCTCCTTCATCCTCTCAACACCACTAGTTTAAAGTTTTTACATGCAACTTTGGTTTTCAGACGATCAGAGAAAAAAAATTAAAAGTAAAGCTCTTTGCACCTTGCATGTTTGAGTCGCAGCTGCTCCAGCTGTCAAGGACATAAAAAAAGGGCAGAGCGCTCTGCCAATCTGTTCCTACTCATAATAACTATAATCTGCCCAACTGAAATTAAGCAGACCAGCGTGTGGAAGCTTCTCTGGCCTAATTATGATGTGTGTGTTTGCCACTAGCAGAATCTGACAGAAAAATTACAATCCTGCTTCTGTTGTGTGCGATCGAGGAAGCTCTGGTTATTAAACAAAGACATTATAAAGCACACATTTACGTCTGGGAGGGAGAGGAAGGTGACAGGTGGAGGTGTTGATCTGTTATCAATTCCCCGTGTCACACACACACACACACACACACACACACACACACACACACACACACACACACACACACACACACACACACACACACACACACACACACACACACACACACACACACACACAAACACCAGATTTCCTCCTCTATTTTCCAACAACTCGTTTTTTTTCCCTTCTTCCTCCTACCAGCCGTCACTCGAGGTTTCAGCTTCATGCATTTGTAATCAGGGATTTCTCGGCTTAATCAAAGCACACCTTGGCGTGCAGCTACACCTGTCACCGCTCTGCTGGGCTGGAAATCACTCTGTGCGAGATTTTCCTTGATTTCTTTAAATCTTGTAATCAAAAACTAAAACTTTTGAGTGGTTTGGATCAATATTAATCTTGCAAAAGACTTTTCCGCCGTCCATTTTTTCCTAATTGTTCTACTTTCTTAAACGCAACACTCACGTGTCAAACTCGAGGCCCGTGGGCCAAATCCGGCCCGCCACATCTTTTTATGTGACTGTAGTATCTAGACCAAACACTGTGTGCTTATATATTATGGTATCAATCAAATCAATTGAGTTTTTATCCATTTACTGCCAAATTATATCAATCAGTCCCTCCAGTTTCTTGAGAATTATCAGAAATTCACGCAAAATCAACAAATCCCCCAATTTTTTTCACTAATTGGTGATTATTGAAAATTGTCAAAAACTTTCTAACTTGTACTAAACAGCTGCTTCAGTCTTAATTAATGTCAGATTATAGTCCATGATCTATAGAGTGAGTAATGAAAAGTCGCATTTACAGTCATAAATAAGCGTAAATATTTCCAAATTAGTACGATAAACACTTTGATTTTTATTGCAAAAAACCCCAGAAAGAATCCTGGAGGAACTGAAAATACATTCGTTATTATTTAATTTTAAGAATTAATTGATATTTTAACAGTTTGTGAATAGGTTTTATCAATACATTCTGGCAGAACCGGCCCTTTAAGAGCATTCAGGGCCTTGATTTGACCCAAAAGGAAAATGAGTTTGACACCCTGTTCTATACACCATCAGTGTTTGACACAAAGAATAAAAAAATCAGATAAATGGAGACAATTTTTAGTCTGTATTCATCTTCTTCTCACAAATAATATATTGATTTATTATTATTGACATTATTATTATTATTATTATTATTATTATTATTATTATTATTATTATTATTATTATTATTATCTCTCCACACTAATACAATTCAGATCACATCATTGTTTACACACTCACACAGTTAATAATATTCACTAATTAATACAAAATGTTTGATTTTTTGTTTGCTTGTATTGGGTTTTTAAAAGATTTTTAAGAAATCAGCAAAGAAAAACTGACAATAAAACAGAAAAAGTGCTGATCAGGACCATTATAAAACTTCACAATAATGGCTGCCTGGAAAGAGAAGCATTAAAACTTTTTACAGCTCTGCAGCTGCACCGATTCTGTCCCTCCAGTACCAATTATATACTGCACCAATTCTCCAGCAGACTTCTGCACAAACTATCAAAAACACATAAATGGGGTTTTTATTTGCAAAAACAGCAGTATAGCACGCCGTTTACTGCCACGTCTGTGGAAATGTGTATTAAAGTGAGTCTATAAAAGTGAAAAAAAAGAGAGAATTGTCTTTAAAAGCGTTTTAAAATTCTGGAAAGATTAAAGTTTTCAGAAGAATCTGAATTTGTTTGCTATTTTCTTTAAGTTGTTCAGTAAAAACACATTTCTGATCCCTCTTACTTTAGGAGCAGAAGCAACTATTTAAGTTTATTATCCTTTTAAGGCAGATACAATTATAAGTTTATATGAGCAAATAAAACCACTGATTCAATCTGTATCTGTTTTTTAAAATGTAAAATGTCAATATTACCAAATTAAATATGAACCAGTACACACAGACTTAAAGCTTAAAACGATTAAAAAAGACAACTTTACTGTGATCTTCTCTGTTATCTGCTTAAAGTATTGCTCTCTCTCACTCTCCTCCAGCCTGAATATGTAACAGGCGTATTTTAACATGTCATGAATATTTGTTTTAAAAATATTGTCCTCTCTGTACTTCGCCAAGTTGATTTTAAATATCTAATTTATGACTAAAACAGCTGACTTTGTGTTGTCCTACAGCCAGGTTGGAGTTTAAAAAGGTGATTTATTTGTTTTCAGAAGTTAATTCTGGAAAATTAATTTTCCTTAAGCTCTTTGGTGCCTTTGCTAACAGTTTTGTTAATTCACATCTGTACAATGGCTGCTAGAAAACACAAGTGTTTTGTTGTTGACTTACCATTCAGAAACCACTTACTGAATTCTTGTTGGTTGTGCAGGAGGCTCTACTTCTGCTTTTCAAAGACATGTGGTTGTATAATTGCACATTTGTTTGCAGACATTTTCACATGTGAGTGTAAATGTTGAGTTGGGGGCGTGGCCAGCAGCTCAGATAGATTTAAAGTGACAAGACGCTTTAAAGCATCTCATCCTGGAAGTATTTTAAAATAGGCAGAACTGATTAAACTAAAATATCATTAATCTCAAAAGTTAGACAACATGTTTTCTGCATCCTAACCTCTTCAATGAAGCATTCTAGGTCACCTACATTCTATCAAAGGAGTTTGAGAAAAATAATTCATGGTTTTATTACATCTGGCTTAGATTATAGTAATGCTTTTTATGTCTGACTCGATAAATTGTCTGTTCAGCAGCTGCACACGATGCTGCAACTCGCCTTCTGACAAGAACCCAATGCTATGATCAGATTACACCAGCGCTGGCGTCTCCGTACCGACTTCCTGTTCCAGTCAGGGTCCAGTTCAAGATACTGCTGCTGTTAGGAGTCCATCATGTCTGTCTGAACCGGTCCACCTCTACAGGTCAACGAGTGCAGCTGTATTACGTTTGGTGCTTGTTTTTAACTGAAAACTAATGTCAAACGCTATAAACGTTTACATATGAAGGTATTTGTCTTTGCTGCTGTCAATATTCAGTTAAAAATGGCAACAAATGCATATCAGTGTTTTATATGAAATGTTAAGTAATAATTAAGTTAAATTCATGTGGGCAATGTTAATTTATTAGGTTAAAAACATTCAAATGTAAGGAGGAACTTATCTTTTGCTCCACATGTCATGTTGTTCCCTATGGGGAAACATTAACTGGCCCATTTAGAGCCTGGCTACAAGTCAACAATATTCCTATATAATTAATGCAGCCAGTGAGGCACAGTTTATTTTATTTGACTTTTATTTATGTAAATCCTCCATATTTTAAGTTTGCGTTTCCTTTCTTAGTTCTGATGACATTTTGGGGACATTATTGACAGACAATAAATGTTTGTTGAAATCCAAGAACAATGTTGAGCTTCAACTGAACTCAAGGGGAGTAACATATCTTATTTACAAAGTTCATTAAGGACAAGATGTTCTCCTCTCTCCTTTTTCTGATTAGATTAAACAACGAGTATTTCAAGTATGGCTGTGATGATTCCTTGAAAGATTTATAATGCTTGATTATTAAAACTCTTCACACTCAAAGGTTTGTTAAATTATGCGTGCCGTGTTGCGGCTGGGTGTGTATCTGTGTTCTCCCTACGAGTTGCTGCTAAGTGCTAGCAGCATAAAGTAAAATTTTTAAGTTTGTTCCGACAGTATTTAATTTAATAATGTCCGGCATTTTATTGCTTTTTGGGGGACCAAGCAGGATCCAAATGACTGACGCGAAGCCTGGAGCATAACAGCCTTCCTTGTCCCGGTGGCTGGTTCAGATTGAACGACGGGGAAGTGCGCGGCGGGTGCATGTATACAGGTGAGCGAACAGACTGAGCACTGCGAGCGGCTGCTCTGTTGATGCTTACCAGAAGCTTTATGGACAAACTGAAAAATAAATTTAATATCTCAATAAATCTAAGGTGGAGCGCATTGTGACGGTACAAACCTGGTGGATGTTTATCTGTTTATTTAAGCCTCCACATTATTCTTCCTGGGTTCCATATCAGACATTACTATAAGAATATTTTACAAAGATTCATAAAAAGACATAAACAAGATTAAATTAAACACAAAATTCAATTCAACTGCTTCAATAACTCACAAAGATTACAAAAACAACCCTTACCAACACAAACTATTTCAACCATATCAGAACTTAAAATGAACTGAAAAGTAAGTGCAGCAAACAATAACTATAGATGTAAATTTAAACATTCAATCAAGTCAATATTAATTAAGTCACTAACATGGACACACAAGCTATAATAAATAGCTGGATAAAGTGAGAGTTCATGCAATAAACTGATAAAAACAAAAAACTGGAGAAAATATATTTTTAATAAGTGTCCCTGTGAGTCTGCTGCTTTATTATTAAACTGAATATAATTTCAGATTATTTGTAATTTTTGTCCAGGTTAATTTAAAAAGTGAGCTGTTATTGTTAGATAAATATGATAGATATTGTTAGATAATACACAAATATGAAAAATTGGGCCGATGTTGATATCAGATATTAACATTGCTGTTATTTCAGTACCAATAATTTATCAATTTTTTTTATTCAACCACTCGATTAATTACAACAATGAAAACCAAAACAGTTCAGTATTTGTGTCAGGTTGTGTTTGTTTTCCCCGCTCTGTTCCTGTGAATACGCCGACACGTGCACAACCCACACCTCCATGTTTGCAGAGTCCTCTCGCTGCTCAGCAGGGGACACTCGGATTCAGCTCCACATTTTTTGTATTATTTATCCTCGTGTTTCATCTACGCAGCAAATCTCTCCTGACGTAAATCTGTCAGGGCCTCCAGGGCTTAAAGACGGCAACGTGGCGGCACAGAAAGTGGAACGGCAAAAAAAAAGCCTCCTCGGTTGTGTCACAACAAGCGAGCTGACATGCATGCTTCTGAATATGCGGCTGCAGAAACCTGAGGATGACTCATGTAGCCGCAGCTTCTGCAGAAACACAGATTCGCCCGGTTCTGTTGTGACGGTGTAACTGGTGTGAACTCTTACAAACATCTCGCTAACGGAGGTTTAAACATATCTAAGGTCACAAAAAAACCAAATGAGGGAACGCCGCAAACTGCAATCCTCTACTGGGACCTTTACAGCTGAAACATTATGTGAAATTAATGCAGGATTGCAGTAAATAAAACAAAAACGACAAAGATATCAGGATAAAAGCAGATATTTATCACTTTGACTGACAATAAATCAAACTAAGATGTTTCTGTTTGAGATCAGCTATGATTACCACAATTATTTGCTAAATGTCAAAAATAATGAGACATATTTTTAAAAATGATTATTATCATCATGTGTGTCATATTATAGACAAAATGGACGTCCAGTTATCACAACGTTCAGAACAAGATTAATGTGTTTTTACTAAGCAAATAAACATAATTTAGGCAATCTGAAGAGATTTAATGTCACAGTGGAGAGTTGTGTGTGTTAATTTTTATTTAGCAAAGTATCTGGACTCAACTGTCCGTGTACGATTCTACTTTCTTCATGGGTTTGGTGACAAAGAAAAAGCATTTGAATATATCTGTATATTTTGTACAATGTCACAACTTCTCAACACCTATATAAAACTGTTTGTTTCAAAGCTGCTTGAAAGTTTTCATTTCCTAAATTGGAGTTAATTAACTTAATTAGGCCTTTGGGGACTCCATAATGATCCTTCATTTGCTTCAGCTGTGAGGCACAAATAAATCCCATCGAGATTTTAAATGCGAGTTACAATAAAACCAAAGGAGCTTCCACTAAGACCGAGAGATGATTGTTTCATCACGCCTGAAAGACCTTGAGTGCATGGAGATTTAAAACAAAGAACGTAATAAAACCACTGGAAGACAGTCCAAAGTTTCATCAAGAGCCCTTAGCTATTTAAAACAAACAAGAAAAACCTCTGTGACTGCAAGACATCTGCAGGCTAACAGATAAAAGTCTGAACGGGCGATTCAGAAGAGAATCATCAAAAGTTAACGAGTCAGGAAGAATGGAGATGGAAAAACAGTTTCATGAGTCAGAATGAAACCAAAGAAGCTGTTTGGACAGTTTGGTCACCAGAAGGAGAGCAGTGATCAGAGAGGCCAGGGTGAATATGGAGGAGCTGCAGAGATCCGCAGCTCATGTGTCAAAAATGGGTCCGACGCTTTAAGTTGGTCACTTTGAAGTCAGATGTTTGACATTTTGCTCTCGACGCGTGTTGGGATGATCGTTGTTCAATGATAGGTGAAATTGACATAATGATTAAAACATTAATAATTAATGGTTTAATCATTATGTCTATATCATTATGTCATTATGTCATTATGTCTGAGTGTCTAGGTTTTATTTACTGAAATCATTTACTGGCCGCTGACGAGGGTCGCTATCGGTGCCTGAATCGACCAACTACAGGTCACTACGTCACATAGCAGAGTCTCTCTGATTGGTTGACCTTCTGCGTCAAGCGGTGAAAGTTCAGATTTTCCAGCTCCAGCGTCAAACGCTTCGGCTGTGTTGGACACGCTTGATGTGTTGAACGGACAAAACCTGTTGTGTTTGGTGTGAACGCAGCATTAGATATTAGAAACCATGCACAGGGACGTCTACCAGGAACGTCTCAAGCTTGTAGAGGACACAGGAAGTGAGGAAGAAATTCTCTGGTTCACTGCTACAAACATATTAGTTCAAATGCAAAACTAGCTGTGATTCTATTACAAATATTTGCAAAACTTTATCAGTATCAGCGCCATTATTCTCCAACTACTTCCTGTTGTCGTCTTCGTCTTCTCCGGCAGTTGTGACGTCTAGTTATTAGCATCAAACTTGCGTGATGGAAGAAAAAAAGTGTTCCCATTGCAGTTTAGCAAAATACACAAACTTTGATACAACCAAAAAGCTCCACCGCATCTTAGAAGAAACTTATCAAAAAACAGCTTTTGAAATTAGAGTTTTTCCATAAGGATTTGGAAATTTTATCTCAAAATTAGCAACCGTCTCCCCAAACACAACATGGTCTAAATGACCTGACAACTGAGCGTTTCCGACTCACAAAGACTACAGACTGTTACTGCAGAAAATGGCAATTCTGCGAATGGATGTGAATACCAACATTTTTCAGAAATTTTAAAAAGGTAAATATTTTTTCTTCAGCTCATAATTATGCGCTACTATCATAAAAACACCACTACACTGTAGTGAAGTTTGTCACGGCAGTGTGAGGAAATGCACTGCATCAGTTTTCAAAGCCTCGTACTTGTTCTGTAGAGCCGGTGAACACCAAACCAGTGAGACGGAGTGGAGAGGTTGGGTACAGTCATTAACCTTGTAAAACCTCAGCCAGCCCCTGTGATTAACGACACCCCATTACCTGCTATTAAACAGCACCAGAGGAGGGTCTTTTCTCACAAACCCAAACAACGTAATAGAGCTTCAGAGAAACTCTTCACTGTATTCTCCCACAAAGACAAGAAAGCATAAAAAATAGACAGAGCTGAAAAAGACTAGCTGGCATGTTGAGGAATGACCCGGTGTGGCCTGATATCCTCTGACTGCGGCCACATGCATGTTTCTCCTCCCTGTCTTGTTCAAAGCTCTGTGATTGTTTATTACAATAGAAGTTGGTGGATTCCCCACAGCGGGCGCAGTGATAAGGAAAATACTCTCGGCACAGAAAAGAGGCTTTTACCATATAAAAAGGCACAGGGAGAAAAGACAGAGGGGGAAAAGGAGACGAAGAAACGCATGAAGTGAGGGAAGATGGAGGCGCGGGGATGTGGGGAGGGAAGCAGGGCCGTGTGGCAGGCAGGAGGGGAAGATAAAGGCAGAGCTGTATTCCCTGATGTGGCTTCTGTGCTCTTCGCAGCTCCTGCTCCAAGGATTACTGCATTTACACTTCAGCTTAAAAATAGCCCCCGTGATAATTTATTTAGCTGGAGCTCACCATCCTGCATTGTGTTTCAGGAGAATGGCTTTTCCCTCAGCCTGGATCTCTTTCACATACTTTCTTTTCTATGTATTTCTTTTCTTACTTTGTATTTCTGCAGATATATTCCTGTTCACTGCACAAAAGCTGCACCCGGCAATAATTTTCGCGATGCAGGGAAGCTGGTTTCGTGTACCTCTGATACGGTTTGACTCATTGTGCTGAATTAATGGAATCGAAGGGTGCATTCACACCAGCCCTGTTTAATCCACTTTAATAAAACTCTGGTTCGTTTGGGGAGATGTGAATGTAGACCAAAAAAGAAAACTGTTTCTTCCAAAGACTTAAATTAAACTTAATTTAAGTGAACCTGGCGCGGTTTGAATGTGCATGTGTCGCTCCAAAAGCAGGAAGTGGACTACGGCGCAGTGCATTCTGGGTAAATTCAACCAAAACAAACGCGTGTTCCTAGCACTAGCAGGAGAAATGACTCAAAGCCTTTTACCAAAGACAAAAGAGAAATCCTACAAATCTAAAACCTCACTCCATTTTCGTTTACATTTCATGAAGACAAAATGAAAAAAACTCCTGTCTTCTTCAAAGGTTTTCATGTTGCTTCCTTCAGAGGTTCTTGGCGCAGCGCCACCACAGGCAAGGAGGGGATCAGGGTTTTCAATTTGCCAGGAATGATTGAAATCATCTTTAAGCAGCATTCCTGACTTCTTGTTGGTAGAGGGAATATCTGTCGACGTCACGTTGTGTCAGCATGTCTGCTTCAGAAAGCAGGAAAGAAAACATTATTCTAACAACAAACTATTTACAATCAAGTTAATAAAATAATTTATGACTTGCAGCCAACGCAGATCACCTCTCTTCGCCTGGCGCAAATCCCTCATGAAGCTATGCAGAGTCTGCATCTGTTAAAGGTTTTATTTTTAGCACGTCGTCTCTGTACCTCACATCGTCTCCTGTTCAACCTGCTGCATTTTTAATTTAGATTATTTAGTTTACCACCTGCCTTGATGGATGCAGCTACATCTTCATTTTCCCTCTACTTCTAATGAAGCTAAGAAGAAATGATTTTATTTTCCTTTGCGCGCTAAATAGGAAAACATACACCGCTTTCCGGTGCCCTTGTTGCTCACCACATACATGTTTGTCTTATCTAGACAGACTCGAACATGTCTCACTAAGACCTGAAGCTCTTACCAGGAACAATTTGCTTGTTAGTAATGTCCAACTCTTCTGCATTTAATGCATCATTGAGACGCTTCTCATTCAATAATGTCAATTTGGTAGAATTACTTATTTTATCATGCTGTGATAAACAAATGTAGTACGCTAACAACATGCTAGCTAATGTTAAAACAGCAAGATTAATACAGGTAACCATGGTAACTAGTGGGCATTTAGAGGCCGACTTGGCTCTTTCTGCAGTTCATCTGCTGTGTTTACAAACAAATAATCTCTCTACGGGTCAAGTGATGACCCCAACACCAAATATTACTGTTCGTCTTTCAAACGTTCTGTTTGCACATTTAAAAAGGAAAATACAGCCTCAAGCTGCTCCTCTGATTGGTTGTTGTTCCCAACAATAAGGGAGACCAAAGCATCTATTTTATAAATCTTCAGGGAGCAGAGACAGACTGACGAAGAGTGCAATTCAAGGGAATCATCTCTTTCCATGTTCCAGGAAGTCTTGGTTTCCCCAGAAATGTGATGACTCGACAGGAGGTTCAGATGATGGTAAATGTTTTTCACAATTAAAACGAGCATCACTCAGCGTTTTCCATCCTCTGCTTCCCCGTCTGTGACTCACAACTGACCAACAATCCCTCAGAGTCGTATTAGTGATGATGACCTCACCTCATGGTGGCTCAACATGCACGTACGTCCCTGTATGAGCCTGTATGAGGTCCAGGGTTGCCAGATTTGGCTGACAGTTTCCAGCCCAAAAACAGCGTAAAACCTGCTAAACTCCCCACAAAAAACAATCCAAATCTCAACCTCTAATGAATTACATGTTGCTAGCACCAGATACAGTCATATATATATATGAGACTTGATTTTTTTTTTTTAAAAGGACATCCTTGTCCTTTTAAATCATGATGTCATTTTACATTATTACTACATAATAACACCTGGTTAACCAGTGGCTAATTATTGATGCTGTTTGACAGAGTCTAGAGATTTCAAAATAAAACCAATTAATAAAAGAGCAATAACAATGCATTTTATTAAAGGTTTTGTTCTTTTCTGTCAAACAACTATTTTTGAAATAAGTTCCCTCCGAAACAGTTTGAAAATCAGCCAAACACTGTTTAATTTTCCCCAGCTAAAGGTGTTCAAATGCAACCCAGTTGGGTTGAAACCCAACAAATCTGGCAACACTGCTGAAGTCTTATCTGGCTGCTTGTCTCTTCCAGAATTGTGCTTATTTTTAAGAGTTTTAACATTGTAATTTTCCATGACTTTTGGAACTACAGGGGCCTGTACAGACTTCTCTACCAAAAAAAGGCATTACTTCCCGAGAAGTAGATTTTTTTAAGTAGCATGTTAGCTTGAGCAGATAGCAACTGTAGTTTCCAAACAGCTTAGCAAGAAAAACAAATTTACCACTAATTCTTGCATTACTTTACCAATAATTAATAGAATTAATTACTTTTACAAATTGTGCCTTATTTTTACACAAAAGGACAGAAGGAGATTTCTTAGAGTAGTGTGTTAGCTTGAGCAGCTAGCAAGTGCAGCTTAGCAAGAAAACCAAATTTTATCCCTGATTCTTCCACTGGTTTTTCCACTAATAACTTTACCAGCAAGTAATTTAATTTATTTATGACTATTTCTTGTATTACTTCAAGAACACTAGAGCCAATAAAATCTTAAAGTAGAACTGTCTTGTATGTGGCTTTCCTAAATAAATGACTGAAAATACGTTTGGTCTCCTTTTCAGTTGCCTTTTAATCTGAGTCACAGATTCGTTTTGTTGCTGAAGGCACCATTTGTACTGATGGCATCATTATCCTTTTTCACTCAGTCACAACTTACAGAAACAGCCTTCAGCAAATAAACACACACTGAGCAGCAGCACTCTGTTCTCCCCACAATCCAGTCAGTTCAAGAAAATTATCTTAAAAAGTGATGAAGCTCTCTCTTTTCTTTTTGTTTTTTTTTGTTTGTTTTGTTTTAGGGAGATGCTGGATATCTTCTGCTGATATGAAAAGCACAACAAAGTGTTCGTTCCTCTTCGCTGCATTGCAAATCACAATGACGGAATTAATGTATTTTCTTACCCACTGAAAACTTTTGGTATCACTTTAATTCTCCTTAAGTGGATGTGGGATTTCCAGTTTAAACTAATTTGATTGTCTGTTAATTAAATAAGAAATCAATTGGAAAAACAATTAGATCTTGTGGTGCATTTGAGTCAGCAGGAGAACAGAAATACTCATGAATGTCCATACAATATTTGTAATGAGTTAGTTTCCTGGCTAGGAAATGTATTATAATCACACAGCAATTTAATCAATAAAATATTGATTTTAGCTGTTTTCTAAACCTTATTTCTTTTTCAGGCTCGTTGCCATAATGTGTCTCTGCTGGGTTTAATAGAAGGAGAAAAAATACTTAAAAAATAAAATAACAATAAAAGAATATCAACAAACTACCGTACAGTCACTGAATACGAGCCAAACACAAAATTAAAAATATTTTTCCAGTTCCCATCAATAGAGAACATCAGAAGGTAAAGAACACATAAATAACACAAGAATAATGAAAAAAAAATTCTAGAAGCATATTTGATTTTTACACAACTTTTGTTTTCATCACATTCTCTTACTCCCACTGTAATATTTGCTCAAGAAAAAGTTAATTTCACAGAGAAATTGGTACATGTAGCTTTATATATTCATAAACATTTAAGTAATTAAATGTACAGGCACTTAAATTAAAAAAAGAATATAAGAATATGTAACAATCAGGAAGTTGGTAAATTAGTGAACTAAAAATATTTCAATAAAATATACTATTAAAATAAATGTATATATATATATATATATATATATATATATATATATATATATATATATATATATATATATATATATATATATATATATATATATACCTCCAGTCCTCCCCTCCAGTCACCTCACATGGATCTCCAGTCCCTCCAGTCCCTCCAGTCCCTCCAGTCCCTCCGGTTCCCTCTGGTCCCTCTGCTGTGGAGCAAACCACCTGAATACGTTATGTTCTCTGGCCTCTCCCGCTGACTCTGCAGCATCAAACGTATATTTACCAGCTGGGTTTCTGAATGTGAACAACGTTCCCCCTGTGGGTCCGAACTGAACCTGCCACAGCGCCGCGCCGTCACCTGAGCTAAACACCTTTACCTCACAGTTGAATCTGCACGCCACCGCAGCTGTGTTAACGCATACATTATTAGTTTCGGGGCGTGTCGGTCCCGGCGGGCACGACGGGGCATCTGCAAGCAATGATGTGGGAATATGATGAATAATAATCATAATTTTAAGTTCAGATCCGAAGGGGGAAACTGGTAAAGAAATTCCTGCAGGCGATAAACTGTTTTCCTTTAGTTGCATACATTCACACCTGCTGCTGCAGAAAGGTGCTGTGCTCCAGCATGCTCTGCTCTATGCCAAGATTAGAAGTACATTTCACCTCAACATGGATCTGGAGAGCAGCACATCTCCTACCTGTAGGAGTGTAATGGGTCTGGGTCAGCAGACAGTGGGTAAGCAGAGGGAGGTTAATGTGGAGCAGGAAGCGTCTCTGCTCCACTGCCGCCAAGCATCAGCGCTGCTTTTGTTGTGTTAGACACAGCTGGGTAACGGTGGCTGCAAATACCAATTTAGATACACACACGCTAGATGGGATTAGATGCTTCAGCCAGGAGTGAGTGCAGCTGTGGATCCAGGAGGACACTGGTGTCTCTTCCAGTGGTTTACAGCAGCCTTTAGGCTACGTTAGCTCAAACTGCGACGCCACAGCTAGCTGACCAAAGGATGGTGTTTAAAAATAACGATGGATAAATGGCTTAAACCGAGTCGCTCAAAATAAAAACCGATGATGTCGTTGGAAAGAAAACAAGGCCAGGATTAATGACCAGAGGAAGTCAGTTTACACCTGCTGATGAACGAATCGATTCTTTTGAACGGCTCTGTTGATGAGAACCGTTCTTTGCTCAGACGTCAACAACTATTGTTATTCAATTAAAACTGATTAAATTGCATTAATTAAATACAGTAGATAAATACTATTGATAGAAATGGGTGGATAATTTTATATTAAATAGTAAAAAAAGAGAATTTTTGTTTTTGGCAAAGCAAAGCAAATCTATTTTTTTTATTATTGTGCTTCTAAATTACAAATATAAGCACAACACTTGGTCGTAAAGAACAACTCCTATTTTGATTTTAGAATCTTAAAATAACTCAACATGCCCCGAGTTGACGTGTTCATGACCTGTTATATCTACCAAACAGCATGGATGAACAAAACAACAACAATTAGTGCATTAAGCAACTAATATTTTCATTTCAGGTTTAACATGTTGTGTTATTGGGGGGCAATTTCAAGTTAGGTGGTTGGTGAAACTGTTCCTGTTCCTCTGGATCTTTAACCAAAAGAAACAAGTTATCTTTCAGCAGAAGTCTAAGTCAAGGCTTAACCTCCAAGTGTTTCAGTGAAAAATCAAATCACTTTATATTTTTATTGGTTCATCAGGACCTTCAATCAGTCAACAGCACTCTTGTTCTAACATAAAAAAATTTGTATAAACTGTTTACATGACTGGAAAAGTCGTCCCACAATGAAGTTATTATGCTAAATTGTGTTATAAAAGAACGTTAGTAAGACTTGTGCCTTTATGTAGATGATATGTAACCTGACATAACAAAAAAGACACATTTGACCTTTAATTGCATCGACTTCAAGCAGAGCTTTAAAAAAGAGGCGGCAAAACTTGTCTTCTGCAGATGAAAGCAGAGCAGATCAGTGGAGAGCACATTAAGCGTTACACAAGTACGCCGTTAAGAGGGGGAACTTGGTGTGCTGCAGAATAATTCTCCTGCATTAACGCCAGGCATGGAACGAGGTGGTATCATCTATTCACAGGGCAGAAGCCGCATGTTTTATGGAAATGCATCTGCGGTGGAGCTGGAAGGTGGGATCCGCCTGGCGACCGACCGCGTTTGATTTAGGGAGGAAACCAGTTTATCTGGGAAGTGAAAGTGGAGAGAGGGAACATTTGCACAAATGATGACTAATTGCCAGAGTCTTGTTCCCACACGCCCCGCAAATAAATGTGTCACCTGTTTTTACCGCCTACTTGACAGTGAGTAATCGCACAGTGAGAGACATCTGCCGCGATACAAGATGGCGTCTCACCGCCAGCCCAGCCAACGTGAGCGCCCAACGAGGAAGTTACTGCAAAATTAAACCTGACCTCTGTTGTGGAAAAAACTATTTTACCAAGCACTGTCAGGTGAAATCACTCAATCAGGTTTATTCATATATTGTGCACAATACAGAGAGCTTGTATGACAAGCAATAATGAAGCCGGTCTGGATGAAAAGCTCTGCCAGGCAGAGACAACACAGGAGTTTTATACCAAAGATAAGGATCTAGGAATTAAAAATCAGACAAACATCCATATTGAGAAGTTTTGGTCTTAAGAAAATCAGCAATCAATGTATAAAACTAGCCGTGAAATAAGAAGATGTTTGGAGAAATGACTAAAAATAAAAGTAGAAGGTGGGGAAGCAAGAGTTTAGCTAATATCAGCAGCAGATGGTTAGGCTAAAATTAAACCAACAAAAAGATTCACAGGGAAGCTTTCTGGCCTCGATTTAGCTTATGTGTTTGTGTTGCAGCTTCAAATAAGCCTCGAATGTTTTACAAGTTGTGTTTAAAGTTTTGCTGCATCACTTGGCTGAGATGAAATCAGGTACATTGGATGTAAGCCAGCGGCGCTTTAATAAAGTGTTTGTTATTTTTATATCCTCCTCCTCTGAAAATCCCTGGTTATTTGTTGCTCCAAGTGTAGCAGTGAATCTGGGAAGAGCTGATTGAAGAACAGATAGAAATACTACATAACTTCCTCCTTCACTCCTCTTTTTTGCAGAGCTATGAAAAAGTATTAGCCTGTTTACACATTTCTTCTGTACTGCTGTTAGCGTCTTGTAGCTTCGTACTGGTAGAGCCAGTTTTTAGGTGGACATCTCATTGCTCATACAGCTTAATAAACATTTATCACAATTAAGAGCAACCTGTCACAGAGTAGAAGTTTGACTTTATTGAACGCAGTGTAATAAATTAATAAACAAACTCAAATTAAAACAAAAACAAAACAGTAGTAATCTGTAGCATCATCTGATAAATTGATATTCATGCTAACTTGGTTTTTTATTATTTTGTACATCTATAACTAATTCATCATAAATACATGCCTGTATTGAAAACATTTTAACATGTTAAAATTATTTCTAATGACCAGCTGACTACAGGATTAACATTTTATTGCATAATCAAATAATTATGTTACTTCACTTGTTGTGCAAATGATGTATAGCAAAACTAGCTAAACAGAAATTTAACTGCGTGACTTGCACTAGAAACAAAAAGTGTCGTTGCCTAGCAACCTCTCAGCCAATAGAATTAAAGTTTTATGCTGGGTGCATTTGTTTCCTTGTAGCGGTTGTGCCTGTGTGGTTAATAAATATCCGCCAGAAGTGCTCTAATGATCGCTAACAACCAACTGATCTTAGGCAGGAGTTTGTTCACCCAACCGAACAACTTAGTCACCACATGATATCTATCTATCTATCTATCTATCTATCTATCTATCTATCTATCTATCTATCTATCTATCTATCTATCTATCTATCTATCTATCTATCTATCTATCTATCTATCTATCTATCTATCTATCTATCTATCTATCTATCTATCTATCTATCTATCTATCTATCTATCTATCTATCTATCTATCTATCTATCTATCTATCTATCTATCTATCTATCTATCTATCTATCTATCTATCTAAATAGCAGGCACACCCACTAGGAGGAAACAGTAAAACACTTTGATTCTATTGGCTGAGAGGTTGCCAGGCAACATTTCTTTTGTGTTCCAAGAACAAGCAGAAAACGTTTCGCGAGCGAGCAGAGAGGTTTGCGAGCGGAGATTTGATTTGAGCAGAGACAGGTTTTGAGTGGAGAAAGGTTTGAAAAAGATCAGTGAGTATTTGAAAGAGAGCAGAAGTTTTGAGTAAAAGTATTAAAAGTTTTGAGAGCAAAGGGCATGAAATCCTGTTTTCAAACTGAAACCTTGTGCTCCCAAATTATGGCAGAAAAATTCCTGCATAACTTTAAAGTCACAATTAGTAATGTGAAAAAATGCAAAGGGTTTGAATACTTTTGACAAAAGAATGTCAAACTAAAACACTATTTCATTTGTTTATAAAGGTTTACAGGCAAGGGAAAAATAAAAAAACGCTACGTAGTTTAATTCCAGAGATCTTGACGTTGCTAACCACCGTCTACATCACGCAGGCCGAGTCTCAAACAGCTGCACATCATTACCAAGTCATTGAGCTTTCTCTGAAGATCAAAGGCAGCAAACTAACAATGCATGCTTGAATGGCTTTTTAAATGAATTAACTGTCACTCTGAGAAAGCTCAGAGTTCTTCAGAAAAAAATCCAGCTGACCTCCTCCAAGTGCTCACAGGAGGAAAGACAAACGCGAGCCAATCCCACCGCCGTTAAACAAAAACGTCATTCTCTACAGCTGCTGGAGGAGAAAATTAGTTTGTATTAATGGATCAGTGGTCATGAGACGAGCAGGTAGCATGCAAATCACCTCGCAGCTCACCTTGACAACCAAAAAAAAAAAAAAGAAAGAAAGCATGCAGCCAAATAACACGGAGCTCCTACACGGCACGAGGCCGACGCTGAATAGCTAGCAGTGATTCAGACAGTTCGTTAAAAGGAGTTGATAGACTCCCTCGCCTCTGCGTCTCCTCGCTCAGTGAAAAGCTGCACTGGGGTGATTGATGGCTGAATGCAGGCCTTAATTTGTGGGACGTGAAAAGATTGCCGGGCTACAATGGCTGACAAAACAGGAACAAAGGGAGAGGAGATATAGATGGACGACAAGCGGAAAATGAAGATGTGAAGATTCATTGTTAGTCCTCGTCACGAGGCAAGTTGACATTTTTTGGTGTGGTGTGGCACTGATGTCTGCTTAATAAGGCAGTAAATAAAGCCGCATTTTTATTAAAACCGTTTTAGATTCTTTACAAAACATCAATACGATAAATGCTAAGAGCTTACGCAAAACATGGTCACCTGAGCTTTTATTTAGGTATTGCTTAACAATCTTCAAGTTTTGCTGAACAGCATACAGTGTCAACATTTCTTCTCCTGTCAAACTTCTTGTAGTTCTATTAGGCTGCGTAATTAAAATTGGATTGAAAATTGTTTGTTACTCAAAGCTGAACGTTGCTAAAGATTGAGGATGTTATGTTTCTAACACCAAACCTGCCCAAGCTGTTAATAACAACATAAACAACAAGTGGTTGTTTATGTTGTTATATTTTCATGCAAGTGCTGCAAAACCATTTCCCTACTTGGACAAATAAAGCTATTTGTCTGTCTGAAAGTAGTGATTCTGAAGTCTGAAGATGAATTCAAGTCCATTGATTCAAGATTATTTGGTGAATCAAAATGAAAAAGTCAGATGGAGACCTAACAAACCAGCACCCTCTGTAGGATTTTAAAAGCACCTAGGCTAATCCACAGTACTGAATAGGTCTGACTGAAAAACCAAAAGCGTGACAGCATTTCATCAGACCAGGGGTCTGAGACAATTGATATTTGGCTAAAAAAGTGCCAAACAAAAATTTTTAAAATATAAATATCAGATATGAGGATTTTAGAAGTTTTCTATGGATTCTTTTGCACCGAATAAATCCTGCATTGAATTTTCACAACAAAATAACAAGTATCGCTAATATTTCTTATATTTTTCTCATCACTAGATTATAATCTAAGATCTTTTTTACAATTTGCATCATTTTCCACAAACATCAACGTCCCATAGTAGAAAATTAATCCATTATTCTTTTGGTAATTGTTTTGTTTTTCTTTCTTTTAATACCTAAAAGCAAAAATAAAAAGGTGTTTATTTTAAACACTCCAGCATGTTTGGTCAGCTGGTTTTACCGCTGCTGGAAAAGACAAATGATTTGTTGCTCATAAATCATCCAGAAACTATTTGCTGCATTCTTGTTGGATGGGCAGAAGGCTCTACTAATGCTTTTCATAGATCGACGGTTGTATAATTGCACATGTTTTTGCAGCCATTTTTTTGTGCGAGTGTAATTGAGGCCAAAAACAGATTATTTGGATTTAAAGTGACAGAGGCCCTAAAACAGCTGAAAGTTGGCAGAGTAGAGTAGCCTGAAATTTCATTATCTAAGAATGATTTTGTGCACAAACATTGTAATGGACGTATTTTGTATCACCCATATACCTGTTAAGAGAAGCATTATTAAGTAGTCCAACTACAAAACAACAAATGGTTCAGTCCTGAAAGTCTGGTTTTGCAGGGTCCAGGGAGGAACTCCAGCAGGTTTCACTCTTTAATGACAAGAAATCTTTGTTTTATAGTGAGCTACAGTTCAAAGGTCAGCAGATTTCAGATGAGCTTTCTTTCCTGCTAAATAAAAATTCTGGTTTGTTTGAGATATTCCAGTTTACCAACTGAACATTAAAACCGTGTTCAGAGTGAAAGTTCCTGTTTTTTCTGAGGATTTCTGTTTTTCTGCACAAGTGAAGCAAGAGTTTTTCAGAAAGATAAAAGATTTGTCAGGAGGAGACTTTTGTTTTGGCTTCCAGCTCCTCATCTTTTTAACTCACTGTCCATTATCCTCCACGTTTCTTCTTCCCCTTTTACTTTCTTTCTCTTCAGTGCCTTTAAACCTCACAGCTAATTACAGAAAATGTGACCCAGTCACAGGTATCTGCAAGTGTTTCAAGATCAGTTACAGCCCACTTGTCACAACTGTGCAGAGAAGTCAGCCATAAACATGATTATTCACACAAATAGGTGTTGTTAGAGCAGAAAGTCTTGAAGCACCTGCACTTCGCTTCAACTTGCAATTACAGAAGCCGCCACTCTTCGCAATTTGGTAGACTGAGGTGTTTACATCATCAGGGCGCTGCTGCAATTGGAGGAGAGCCGGAGACGCGTGAAGATTAAAGAGCAACAAGTTGCGTAAATGGCGCCTTTCATGGGATGCTGACGGAGGCGAGGAGGGGAAATACGCAGAGATGACAGGTAGAGCTGAGCGGAGGGAGGAGGGAAAGTAAGGCAGGCCGGATGACGATGGGCTTTACAACAGAAAACACCGCCAGGCATCCAGCTTCATGCTGGGAATGTTAATGAAAGAGAAATGGTTTTCAGGAATCTGTTACCGTCGTTAAGCAAACAGAGACGAACCGCTGAAGATCCAGCTGATCGGCTGATAGAGGATCAATAATTATAATATTATTGATTCAGAGGAGGCGATTCGCTAACGGAGGAAGAACTTTGGAGAATGAATCCATCCATCCATCCAACGATTCATCCATCCATCCATCAGTCCTTTCAATCATCCATCCATTGGTTTATCCATCAATCTGTACATCCATCCATCCTTTTGTTCATCAGTCCATCATCTATCCATCCATCCATCCATCCAACCATCCAACCATACCTCAATCCAACTATCCGTCCATCCTTTCATCTATCCTTCAATCTGATCATCCATCCTTTAGACCATCAGTTCATCATCTATCCATCCATCCATCCATCCAACTATACCTCCATCTAACTATCCATCCATCGGCTTAACTATCAATCTGGACATCCATCCATCAATCTAATCATCCATCCTTTAGATCATCTGTTTTTTAAATCTTTTATAAATTCATTTCATCTATCTTTTAATTTAATTCAATTAGTTGATTTGGTAGGGACAGACATACAGCGACATAAACAAACTGAAACAAAACAATGTCCATGTTTCAGTGCAATAGCAAAAATATTCACAGCACTTGTCCCTAGATGGGCTTTTTAAAAAACAAAGTACCTCTAAAAGTTTTCATTGTCTCTGTCCTCTATCTACATCGTTTAGCGTTGTAATAATGCAGCTTTATGCTCTAAAGTAAATCTGATGCACTGGATTAGCAGAAACTGGCTGCTGCTCAATCCACACATCCATCCATCAATCCAATCATCCATCCTTTAGATCATCTGTTTTTTAAATCTTTTATAAATTCATTTAATCTATCTTTTAATTTAATTCAATTAGTTGATTTGGTAGGGACAGACATACAGCGACATAAACAAACTGAAACAAAACAGCCGTCCCATGTTTACATCACAGTGCAATAGCAAAAAACCTAATTCACAGCACTTGTCCCTAGATGGGCTTTTTAAAAAACAAAGTACCTCTAAAAGTTTTCATTGTCTCTGTCCTCTATCTACATCGTTTAGCGTTGTAATAATGCAGATTTATGCTCTAAAGTAAATCTGATGCACTGGATTAGCAGAAACTGGCTGCTGCTCAGTTTGATCCACGAGAGACTTTAAACCTGTGAACAGCGAGTTTGGAGTGAAACTCAACATCTGAAGACAAACAAAAGTGAAACGACATCTGCAGTGATTTCAGAGAATCTGCGATTCTAACAATCTGTGAACGGTTACAAGACCGTTTCCAAAGTGTCTGCAATGAGAAATAATATTCACAAGGCTGGAAACATTTACAATATTCCCAAATCTTTCCAGAAGTCAAAGGTCAGACAAAAAGGTTGAGATTTTTAAAGATAAATCACAACAAACTCATGATTATTTTTACTTGGATCCTGTCTTTTTGGTGAAGATTTACTTTTTTTTTCTACTGCAAAGTAAAAACCACAAACAAATTCAGCATCAAAAAGCTGGAAAGAAGAGAGATGCTGCCTTGATTAACTCCTCTAAAAGCGTCTCCACCAATTTAACACCGAAGAGGGAAAAACATTAAGAGAAAGTAAACAGAGTTCTCCCATTTCAGATGCTGTTTAGGTGCAGCAATTTTCTGATAAATATAATTCTCAGGAAGCTCGTCAGTAGAGCCAGTATTCCTGGAGTCCGGCTCTCAAAGCGGTTCATGGGTTTGTGTGACGTACGCTTCAGTGTTTTCGTTCAGACTGTTCTGTCAGGCAGGCCCGTTTGGCCGAACCATCATGGCAGACGGTCGCCTCTCGTCTCCCCGGAGCCAGTTCGCTTTAATTGAAGCGCCGCTGGAACACACTGCTGCAGCTCTCACAGCACCGTCATCTCCAGCATCTCTGCCATCTTCAGAAATTACACCGACAGTTCACTGGTCTGCAAAACTGCAAAGTGTTGGAAACAGACCCGAGCATATTTTCTTTAAAAACAAACTAACACGCATACAAAAACCCAAATACACGCGCGCAGCGAGAGCGAGTTAGAGTGGCCAAATTGGTATGAGGTGCAAAATAAAACAGAGCAAGGACTCAAAGTGGGAAGTGGAGTGAACCGTGACAGTAGAAACCGGAGAGAACAACACCTGGAAAACGGACAAGAAGGTGAGGAAAAGGGATGAGTGGGCGGCTCTGTGTGAACAGAAAATTAATGGCTGCCATCTCTGCGGTTTTCATTCCAGCTCCTCTTCTGATCCGGGTTAAGGTTGAAGGCTGAGAGCTAATTATTGTTTTGGTCCAACGACAATAAAGGAATAAAACGATGATTTGTTTTTTTATACTGTCTGAATATTTGATGAAACAAACCTGAGAATCATCTGATGAAGTTCAAGTTCAACACAGAACGAAACTCAAGAAAAAAAAAAGATTGAATTGAGTAAAAGTAAATCTTTGCCAATGCAACATAACTTTAGTCATTGTTATATTGTTTTTATAGAGCTAGTTTGAGTAGTTTGTAAATGTATCTGAAACGCTGTCAGTCATAAGTTTTGTTTCACCGTCCATGTCTCTCATTTCTACCCATTTTCATTCTTATGTTGAATTGTCAAAGGATTAAATTCTTTAGAAGTGAATTCACACCAACCCCGTTTAGTCCGCTTTAATTGAGCTCTAGTTTGTATTCAAAGAAAGTCCGGTTCTTTTAAACTGTGACGGTACAATCAAACTCTGATGCGGTTTGAAAAAGCGAACTCTGTTCTGCCTAAAAACCGAGATCTGGGTTCGGTTGAAACTCCTTTTCATTTCGGTCCATATCATGATCAAGAATGTCTTTAGAGGGCAGCTTGTGGCAGAATGTGTTGATGAAACCAGATATTAATATTAATGAACAGCTGATTCTGCATTCTGTGAGAACGCTTAAATATTAAACATGTTTTCTTCTTTATCTAATGTGGCACAATACAAATGAAACTGCTCATTGATAAAATAATATTCAAAAAACACAACTATTATCTTAAGGATTCTATTTCTACAGGCCGGAGGGCCACATTAAATCTTCTGGCGGGTCAGATTTGGCCCGTGGGCCTCGAGTTTGACACATGCGCTATAGTGGGAGAGTTTTTACTAAATATATAGAGAACTCCTACAACCTCTAAAATCAGACAATACTCCATTTGTTGGTGGAATCAACTGACTCACTCACTCTGTGGTTACCTAGCAACTCATTCTATGGTTACCTAGCAACAACCTGCTGAGTAACTGCCACAGCAGAAGTTTCTGGTTCCACCACTGGGTCTCATAACCGTTTAAAAATGAAACAACATGGAGCGAAAACGTTGGATAAAACAAGAAAGATAACTTTTCCACTATTTCAGATATTTAGCAAAACACTAATCAATAATTATCGACATCGACTAATGTGAAACATTTATATATCATTCATCCATATTGAACAGCCCTGCTAAACTGATAGAAGTTGAGGATTTCTCTTTTTTTCCTTAATTTTCTGTAGAGATTGCTTAGTCTCAGTTATTTAATGAATCAGCAGGTCTGGCTGGTAAAACTGAACTCATTTTTCAAAAATAATGTAATAAAAAGTGAACAAATACTTTCTGACATACATTTCTTTTATTTTCCTTAGCAAAAGAAATCTGCACCATGTATTTCTTTTCCATGGAACAGTATTTTCAGGAAATACGATTGAATCTCGAATGGTTTCTCGGTTTAACAAAGCATGACCCAATTATGAAATCCATCGAAAAATGCTTCAGAGGTTGTGGGCAGTTTTTGGCTCACAGTAGCTCCGCTCTTGTTGATCTGAAATGCTTTTTGATTTCACACTTGCAGCCAAATGGAAGATGAAGAGGCAGTGAGTTATCAATAATTGATCAGCCTCCAAACCCTCGGGCGTCTCCCTTGTTTCGAACCATGACTGGATCTTCTGGAAGCCAAGGTCACATGGTAGTGACTACACTTCATCAGCGGCAGCCAATTTCACACAGTTTGCTAATGTATTCGCACCATTAGCGCCTGCATAATGAGCAGCAGGACACTGTTTAGCATGCAGTAAACACCTGCTTGGCCCCAAATCATATTTCGCCGTTTCTCATCGTCAGCAACTCTGGCGGTGGAAGGTGTGGGAGAGGACGGAGGGAGCCATTTGTATTCCGCTAATCGTCCAGTCCAGCGCTGCAGAGGCTAATGGGGGTTAACGCGGACCTTCGTTTAAACACACGGCGCGCGCCCGGCTCCCACTTCGTTTCTGAGGGGTCGCGCGGAGCCAGACGTCCGCGGACTAACCCTTCAATTTGCTTGTTGGCTACAGGCGGGGTCGGCCCTGGAGGGGTTTGGAGGTGTGAGTTGGAGGAGGCTGGAGAGACGAGGATGGTGATTAAAATTACAGCTGTGATGAAAAACCACATGTGGCTGTAATAAACTCTTAGTGGAGTTTGTTTGAGGACTAACATACACACTCATTTATAATTTTAGAACCAATTTCTCTTTTAGTTTTATCATATATCCTGATTAACTTCAGATTTGTCTAGTTAGTTTGATTTCTCAGTACTGACCGAACAAATCAAAAATCGCTCTTGGAGTCAACAAATGTTACATCAAGCTGCTGCTAATTAAATGTATTGATCCAGAAGGATGAACTTAGTTTCTGAAAAAACACTAAATCCTTTAACAAAGTATTTTTCATCTAGTTTCTAGTGCACAGGAAAAAAAACAACAACTATCTTACAAGATATAGGAGAATAAGCCAATAACTCCTTAACACTGATGAAAAACTACTGGGTATAAAATTAATAATCTGGCAGTGAAACAATAATTTTAACATATTATAAATTAAAATGTTTAGTCCACTAAACTATTTGTTATTTCTCTTATATTCTCCCAATAATGTCATTAAAAAATGCCCATTTGTAATAAAAGTCACATAAATTAGCGTCACTTAAATCACTGAACTCCACACAGTAACTGGATTAACTCATATTTTCAAGTTCATTAATATTTATTGTTACTTTTATCAACCAGTGGAGAAAATAGTAAAAATAATCCTGACAATATGAACATTTTTAAAATAAAAATCATCACTAATTGGAATTTATTGTAACAATAAATTCTTATAAGAACTTTACCATGATAAACGATAAGATAACTGTCCAAAAGTTAACAAAATTAAAATCATTATGAAACCAAATAAAATGTTTCCTAAATTATGGGAGGTTGTTTTTTTTTTTGCCACTGAGGTTATGAGGAGCAAGAGGCAGAAATGTTGTGACTGTTGTGATGGTTTTACAACATGGACCAAAAGTGTGGAGTATTTTAAATCGACACTTTGAGAAGCATTTGTAAATTAAAATAAAATCTGACTTTTCTCACCACAAGTAGAGTTTTCCTGCAGTCAAAAGGTGCAAACTCAGCAGGAAAAGTTTGTTTGAAAAGGATGCATTTCATTTTGCTTCAATGAATTATTAAAATAGAGAAATCTAGAAAAATGACCACATCTTCCATTATACAAAAGGAATTAGCATTTTACGTGCAGGTCTCACTTCTTACAGATTTAATGCACCTGCAATATTTTACATAAAATACCAGACTCCTATTTTGTTTTGCATAGTTTATGTTCGGCTTTGAGAACCAGAATGAGCTTGTCAAAGTAAAATAACTTGAATTAAACCAAAGTTATGCTGCCGTGTATATTACAGAACATATGATAGCATCAAACATTACTGCCCTTAAAAGCTAAAACAAAGAAACTCTGTAGTAAAAGGAAGCCACTTTATTCCTGCAAATACGTTAGTTAAATTATTGATTCTGAATGTAGAAACTCAGCGGCTCTAAATCACATATTAGCTTTACATTTGCACATTCCATTTACTGCATGCAAAGGTTTTGAATTATAAATTCGTTGTGGAGAAGATTTGACCCGAGGCTTGCGGAGCAACCAAGAGGCTCATAAAGGGAGTATCATGATGTTGTTGTTGTGACTAAGCCCTGAAACGTCTTCATAGATGATTAGTTTGTGTTTTACAAGCCGGTCACTCCTTGGGAACTACGACGGTTTCAACGATGGGAAAACATTTCCAATTTAATTCTGTTTATTATTTGTTAGATTTTTGCATTCGATGTACAGTAAGTTATTTTTTATCAGCTCTGAATCTAAACAGATTTCTTTTAAATTCCTTGTAAATGTGGGCGGCCAGGAAGTTCTGTAAATGCTTCCCTTCAGCCATAAACTCCAGAGTTCAGGCTGTAACGTTTGCAAATATTCACCATGACGAAGCGTCCTTGAGCTGAACGGCGAAGCTTTGTTGTGGATGTGACCCTGCAGTCACCTCAGAGAGGAGACAAAACCTCTCTTCCTGGTAGCAACTCCTAAAATATTTAAAGCTGCAGTTTTCTTCAAACAAGAAGACCAACGTGCAACAAACAGATACAACCACTGAAAGCATTTCTGACCTTTAAAGTTCAGGACACT
Source organism: Gambusia affinis (assembly GCF_019740435.1). Taxonomy (NCBI): domain Eukaryota; kingdom Metazoa; phylum Chordata; class Actinopteri; order Cyprinodontiformes; family Poeciliidae; genus Gambusia; species Gambusia affinis. The sequence continues at coordinate 7,508,604 of NC_057881.1, read as the reverse complement.
TAATGTTCAATATTACATCGAGGGTTGAAATCTTAAAGAAAAATATCATTTTTATCTTGTTTTTTTCTCAATTTCTGCTTTTTGGGGCTGATTTACGGCAAACAAAAGCTGCCATTAAAGGTGCTAGATAGGCTAAATGATTGAAAAATAGCTTTGTGCAATATAAGAGTTGCAAAGTTTGCTCTGTTTTAACTTTCATGCTTTCACTCTATGCACATTTATCTAGTTTTATAGAGCATAGATGCCCTTAATTCTGATACCTGATGTTATTTTTATGGAGAAAAAATAGTAGGGTTAGAAAATATTAAGAAACATTTTGGGTGAGTTGTAATTCAGGTCATAACTATTTTTAGCAATACATATAAAATAAATATGTAATGAAAATGTTTAGTCCTGAAACTGTGCAGCCCTAGTTTCAGGTTTGAAGGTTACGACATTGGAGGCAACGAATGAAAATTTATATTTATCTAGTAAATTAGCACAACAGTCCGTCTCAGACATAACTCCATTTAATATTTGACCATTTTGGAGATTAAATGACATTTTATGAGCATAATGTCACAGTTTTCAACTGGCCTTGTGTTTACAGCTGTGCTAGAAGTTTGTGGAATAAGCAAACGTGATACTGCGAGGAGGAACCGTTTGTTCTGGAAATGTCTCCAGGGAACTGATTGTTGTTTCTGCCGCTCCTACAGATGTTCGATCTCTGTGAAATCTGCAACCTGCTGAAGATTAATGAAGATGTAGGTAACTAGTTTGCTGTTTTTCCCTTTTAATTTTCACCTCCAGAGTGGATTTAATGGACCATCATGTGCTGTCATGGCTGTGTGTTTGATATGTTGTGTGTTTGATATGCTGCTGCGTTACGGGGATGAAGGTCGAGGACCTCACAGAGTTCTCCTGCATCAGAGCAGGCTATGCTAGTTCTGCCATTTTCTTTCTGATTTATAGATCACAACACCCACTTTAAGTTAAATGTCATCCTCTATGCATAGTTCCCACAAGTCTGAAGTGATGCGCGCCATCTTAGCAGGCAAGTGCACAGCGGACCGACGGCTTTGAGACCAACAAAAAGAAAATATGTGGACACTCTTGACCACTGTACAAGAGAAAGATGCAAAAACAAAATGGCTGCTGTCGGGATCGACCTGTCAGACGAGCTGCCTCCAGTTTAAACTACGATGTAGTTCAGTACTTGGTGAACAGGAATCGTACAACATGGAGCTTCATGGCCTGAAATCATTGGACACGTGATCAATGTTTAAACAGCTTTGTAAATAATGTACAGACTCTCTGTGTGAGTAACAAGGTTCTGGTGACTGGCAGAGTAAGAACATGTAGTAGCATTTGTAGGCTACATGTCCATCTTAGCAAGCAGATAAAAGCTACACTAACTAAGCTAGTTGTGCTAGTTTGGGAGTAAATATCACTGATATTTTAATATTACACAGAGGTTAAAATTGCAATCAAGTAATAATTGTAATGTACTTATTTTGTTTATAAATTAAGACAGGAAAGAGGGAAGAGTTAGTTCTGAGCTTGTGGATTTCTTTTATCGTTGTCATAGCAACTCCATAGCAACTGCCTGCCGAGAGGCCTGTCGGTTACAAAGTTCATCTTAGTGTGACACATGAGAACTACGCTTTAGTGCCTCCATGTAGACAGATTATTATTAAAAATAGGTCATGCAGTCAGTTTCCTATCCAGTTTCAAGCCTTGTGCATCTTGAGGTTAGAGAGACTTCATCGGCACTGACTGAGAGTTTCTTAGAGTTACAACATCAACATAACATCATTGTAGTAGTTCTGTAAATGCCGTGAAGGTGGTGAACATGCCCAATTTCTGTGACTTTACGTACACACCTCCAAATTGCACATATATATAATATATATATATATATATGTGTGTGTGTGTGTGTGGGTGTGTGTGTGTGTGTGTGTGTGCTGGTTGCTGGGAGACCAAGTGAAGTCGTCTGTTTTTCAGGCAACAGTTGATTACAACAGTTGTGACAGAGAGAAGTCCTGGAACTGTAATTAGCAACAAGGAGGAAGGTTCAAGTAGGAAACTGAGTGGACAGCTTAGGATGTAAAATGTGATCCATTAAAAAATATTTTAAAAAGAACATAGCCTTGTTAAAAATAAGCTAAAAAACAAGACTAGTAATCAGATTTTACAGTTTGTGTGTGTAATAAATTCTTAATAAAGCTGCTGACAACAGAATGGCTGAAACTAACGGTGGAGGCACAGAAACCTCATTTATATTTTGGGAATTCCTTTAAATTATTCAGAAAGGTGTGTTTACGTACGGTGGCACCACTGGTAGAAAAAATATTTGATAGTTAGTAGTCAGTATGTTAATGTAAAGAACCACTAACATTTCTCTATGCATGTAAAATAATACAAATGAGAGTAATAGTCTTTAAACACAAAAAGCTAAATCTGCTGCTGAATCTTGATATTAACTTTTAAAAGTAGACTTTGTAATTTATTCAGTTGTCTTTTAGACCATTATAATTTTCTCCACAAGTCAAAGTTGAAAACAGGAAGCTCTGAAGACAGAAATAAGTGACATTTAAAAGTGAAATACGACCTCACAGAACTAATTACGCACAACATTCAGTCATTAAAGAAATGAGTCACAGTCAAGGTTAGACTATCCATTTTGTAGCGGTGGAAAAAAACCATCGCTGAAGCAATTAGAGTTCAGAGAAACACTAGCAGCTCCGACCTGCCTTTTCTGGGATTTGATAGGCTTAAACTAGAATGACCTCTTTCATTACTGGAAATTAAAATTTTATACCTTGAATGGGTTTTTCTTTCCTTGGAAGATTAAAAAAAAAAAAAACTATTTAAAAACACAATCTGCTGCTTTTACAGCCAAACACAGCATGAAAAGAGACTTTACAATCAGTAAAAACCTTCAGATGTCTAAACATTTTTAAAATTTATTGAAATTCTTTCCATTTTCAGAAAGTGCATACTAAAAAACAACTACTTTTTAGCATGCAGTTGGCTTTGAAGGGAGTTTATGGAAAGGGTAATAAAAATCTATGCTTCCACTTCCAAAAAATAAAAAATAAATAAAGGATATTTTGCCCATAAATACAGACTTCGAGAGCCACTGATGCAGCTTTACCAGTGAACAGCATCATATTTCACAATGACTGAACATCCGTATGGAGCATTTTATTTTTACTTTCTGCAGAAGAAAATGCTGACTCCACGTAAACTCCCGGTATTCTCCCCATCGCCTCGTGATCCCGTTTCATCTTTTTCACTGTGAGGTAAAACCCTGAAGGTGGACAAAACAGCCGGGCGCCAGAGACTTCCCAGAAAGATTTTATCAAAGCACTCGCAGAAATCTAATTTGCAGGAGAAAACAAACTTTAAGTAACGGTGAATAAAGGCAGAACATGAAACTGTGATTCAGACACAAAATTCATGGCATGTTATGTTTATACAGCACAGCACGTAATTCTAGATCATTTTAGAATACCAGCTTATTGTAGATAAGCACAGGCTTCTCCAAATATTTCAGAGCAAGATTTTAGTAAAGTTTTCACCATTTTTACTGATTTAAATTAGAAAAGTTAAATTAGAAAAATATTTAATCCCACTGCAGCTCTTGATAAACACTCAGCGCATCCTCGACGGTTATTTTCAGGTTTTTTATTTTGTCTTTAATCCGGATCACCATGATCACCGTGAAAACTAAGAACAATATAAACATTAAAAAACAAAACACGAGCTTACAAACAAAACAAAACAAACGTACCTCACTGCTTCAACCGGGGGGGAAAACAAAGCATTAGTTTTTGTTTCTTTATGCTAACATTTAAATTTTCCAACCATTCGTTGGTATTTTATGCGGCCTGGCCTTGTTGGCTACGGCATCCCATGAGGTACAAAATAAAACATTGAAAACTACAAATCAAAACTAAACATAAACATCATCTATAGACAATCTGCACAGTCTAGAAAGTAATTTTAAATAATTTACAATCCGTTACACATATTGTTATTTTTTTATGAGAAAAAAAAATGCAGCAGCATTCCTTCAGCCAGCTGACTGGCAATGTGCAGGGACATGTAGGTCTGGAACTGTGCTGCATGTTCCACTCAGGGAAATGTAGGTTTGGATTTGTTTCAAAACTACATTTTGTGTTTATTTGTGTTTTTAACTAATATTTACATTGATTTGAAGTTCTGAAAAACTGACAAACAATAGAAAATAAGGAAAGAAGAAAACACTTTTTCACACTGAATTGTTGGCATTAATGTTGAGATTAAAAGTGGGAAGTGAACACAACAGCTGTGACTGCATTTTAGAGCTACATTATGTAGCTGTTATTGAAAGTATGTTTTTTATTTTTGTTAAAACTGTCACCATGTCTGAGACAGAATCTGTGAAATTTCCTCCATTTCCTCCCTGAGCTATTTCTGCCATGTAAGGAAATTCACCGCTCCCATTCAAAAACAACCAATCAGAGCCAGGAGGAGGGTCTTAGCGCTGCCAGTTATCCTCATGTACGTGCTACTAAACGTGCTAATGGTGGAGAAACAGCGTACAGGAAAACTGTTACTGTAACGGTCGTTAGTGGCTATGCTAACTAGCCTTAGCATTCACGATGGGGAGAAGTTGTAGTGTAGCAGAAAGCAAGCAATGAGCAGCGGAGACGCCTCCATGATTGACGGCGCCAAGACCCGCCTCTGGGATCTGATTGGTTGCTTCTCATTGGCACTAGAAGGCTTTTGAAATAAGCCTTTTAGTTTCAGAAAATGTATTTTTAATCTGAAATACATCTTCAGATTATTTCTCTCATATAACACAGTGATGGTTTATAAAAATATTTTTTTATAAAAGCTGCACAGTGCAGATTGAAGCAGTTCATTTTGTTTTTGTAGGAACAGAGTCAGTTTTTTCCCCTGATCCAGTGAGAATGGAAGTTTATCTCGTCATTCAGAGCTCAGCTATTTAAAGGTTTGGAATGGATCTAGATTAGATAACGGTAGTGTTACATAAAACACACATACAGAAAGCCAAATGTCAGAGAATTATCAAATAAATAAATAAATGAAAAAACTGCCAGAATACTTGGAGGTGGTTTAAAATCGAATCTCAGATGAAAAACTTTAGTTTTTTTCTGTCTTTTCTCAGGTAATCCACCCTGCAGTTTCAGAAGCTGCTCCCACAGGAAGGTCACCTGTGAGGCTCTTAGAGCGGGGTCAAAGGTAAAGGTCAGACAAGATCATAAACGTCTTTGGACGGAGGGGCACTGTAGCGGTGGAGCTCCACGCCGGGCCCTCTGGGCCCTGCAGGGTCGACACATTCACACACTGTTTGCCAGCTCCTCCTGGCTGCATGCCCTTTCCTTCCAATAAGTCAGTGTTAATGCCTTTTCTCCACAGTTTTATATAAAACCAGGCGCTAGCCGGGAACGAGCGGCCACAGAAACGACAAGGGATATGCGCTCAATATCTTTGTCAGATAGTATTGTAATTGTGTGGGGCGAAGGTTGCAGGAGCGCCGCTCCTTGGTTTGGATATTGCCCGGATAGATTTCCCATGAGCCTGATGCAAAGTAAGTAGTCTCTCCTGGTGTCTCCTCTCACACCTCTGCTGCTCCACCTCCTGCGTTTTCCTCACCGCCTTCATTTATTGCACCAAAAATCACCTGCACCGCTCACACTTGGTTACAGTTTCTTTTTATTTAAACAAAAGAAAATTGAGTTTTCTCACAAAAGGAAACTGCAGCAACAAGCCGGCTGCAAAACAAACCACCCACATCGTGGCACTGCAGAAGTTTCTAATATGTTTTGGTGACATTTTGGTTGATTTGAGTAACGTAATTTAAAGTTGCAGCAGGTAACTTTTATAAACAAATGTTTTTTTGGACATATTTGTTAAAACTGTCACTATATTGAGTTGGTTCATTATGAGACAGATAATCCATGAAAAGATCAATCTCCTCCCCAAGCTGCTGCTGTCGTTTGAAGAAATGCACCAATCAGAGTGAAAAACAGAAGCAAAAACACTCTAGAAACTAATTAGCGCTAATTGAACTAGACAAACGAAAAGTCACAATGAAAAACCCAGAACTATTACAACTCTGCTTCACAGCAGAATTTTAAAAAAGTAAAGAAATGCCGTCTGAATCTGTGGATGTTGGTCGTTTGGTGCAACACCAGAACTTGTGCTTTTCATTCTCATTCCAGTCAAAATAAAGCAGACAAAGAACGGGGCCGAAAACCAACTGGAAGGAGGAATGCATGAAGAAGCAGACAGAGATAATCTGCACCAGGGACGTCTCTGAAACCGCTCAATAAATCATATCACCACATCGCACTTGCTTTGTGTCGTAATCCGTGCATCTTTCTCACATCCTTCTTGTTCTCCTTTTGCTTTTCTTTTTCTGAACACACAAGGCTGGAAAGCAAATGTCTGGCCTCCTCGACTCCCCTGCTGCAGCCAGGACGAGCCGGCCGAGGAAACGGGGCCAAATTCGGAAACAGGATTAAGGGGGAAAAAGTTCAAAAGTACAGGAGAGGAAAAAGACAACAAATGACAGCGAGGGAAAGACAGAAGAGAAGAAGAGATTATGAAAAAGAGCAGGAATGTGTGGGAAGGGGTTTGACACATCATCTTGTGTTCTTCTGCAGAAGGGAAATAAAAAAAAACGTCCTGCAGAGACGGGCGAGTCAGACAGATGGGCTTTAAGTTGCTCTGCAGCATTCTTTCTGCAGCGCAGACGGAGGTGATGAATAAGTCAACGCCGTTGGCAGCTAGTCAGGATTAAACTATGCAGATGTACATTTCAGTTATGACAGATGCTAGCTGTTAGGAAAGGTCAGGATTTGATGGACTCCAGGTTTTAAAGTTAAAAAGGCAATGCATAAAAAGTAAGAATCCAACCGATGGCTCTTTATTGCATCTGCAGCATCCAGAGTGAGGATGAAAGACATAAAGGATAATCCTCATCCGTAGCTCACTTCAGTGCAATGAACTTTCAAATGTCTGACATTTTCCCAGAGTTCCCATGTGACGGTAAACAAGGATGGATGGCGTCCCGAGCTGCACATAATAACAGCGGATGATCATCATCATCACTTCTCGCGGTGTTAAGTGAAAGATGTTACTTCCTGTTGAGACCATTTGTCACACTTATTGTGTTCCCTTTCAGTTTAAAGTCAGTTTAGAAACTGAAATCCTGTCAGAAATGCAACCAATGTAACACATTACAAAGTGAAAAATGCCAAATCACTAAAAAGAAATGTGATTTCAATTCTAGAAAAGTTCCTTGAATGAAGCACAAATATCGATTGTTCAGTTTACAGTTTGTTGGTTTTTCTGCAGAAAGAGACTCTGCTTATCGCAGTGCAAAAAGACAAAATATCATTTTTATTTTGGGTCTAGTTTCTAAAGCAGATATCTTAGTACACTTGGAATAAGAAACTAACTTTAAAGTAAGTTTTTAGCAAGAAATAGAGGCTTGTTTTAAGTAAATAATTCCTTAATGTTGATGAAAATGTACCAGTTCTATTCGCAGATTATTTCACTTATAAAAATACATTTTTTCCACACTACAAGTTAATGCATCTGCTAACGAGCTAGCACTTATTCATCAACAATAAGGAATTATTTACTTAAAACAAACCTTTACTTCTTGCTAAAAAGTTACTTTAAAGTTAGTTTCTTATTTCAAGTGTATAAAGATGGTTGCATTAGAAACTGGACCAAAAATACTTGATAAGATTTTGTGTTTTGCAGAAGTGGTTTAGATAAAATCTTATTCATTCGTTAGAACGGCCTAGTCAAAGCCAATTATGGAAAGACTGTAAAGTCAATTTTCAAAGCCTTAGTGATTTGGGGTTATTTGGCAAGATTAATGGGAACAAATAATCTCAAAACATTTAGAGACACTTCAAATAATCTGAAGCTTTTATAGTATTTACTGAATACAATAATCCCACTCTTTGGTTCTTCTCACTGTTTGTGAATAATTTTTAACACAACACATTTCCCTGATAATTGTGCACCACTATTTACTGGTTTATCACATAAAATCCCATGAAAACACATAAAGGTTTGATGTTCTGTGACTTGAAAAAGCTGCACATACTTTTGCAAAGTAAAATAATTTCTGCTGTCGTATTTCGGCCGACTTTTAGTGCTGCTTGTTTTCTAATATTTTATTTTACTTCAAAGGTGATTTTTAGCCACTTATTTATTACTAATACCCATTGATCAACAGCTTTATTTTAAAACATTAATAAAAATACAGCAGGGGAATGATAACGCTCCCCTGGAGCTGCTGTCATTAGATTAAAATCTCCACTCACACTGAACATTTTAATTTTGAACCACAATAAACCTGTCTGTAAGTCTCACCTCTTAATAACCTGGCAAATTATGACCGAGAGAATCATAATCAGCCCCTCAGTCCAACACTTTAATTATATCAGCCTCAGCTCTACTGTTCACACACACACACACACACACACACCCATATACACACACGTAAAATATAGCCTCCAAGATGGGATTCAGCTGTTGCGTTGAAGTGATATAAAATACGGTGCGTCGTAGGGCTCCCTGTTTATCAAATGAGAATTTCATTTAATCTAATAAAACATGAATAAATTTACAGCCAGGAACAGTGAGGAATGCAAAATTTATGAGGAGCTCTCTGCAGATCCTTCATGGTGGCAAACCACAGGCGCTGCACACATTTAAATCTTGAAACAATCTCTTTGTAGCAAGAAAAGAAAAGAGCCATTTTTATCTCAAACAGCACTTGAATGCGCAGTTAGGAGGTTTCACTTTTATCTTTAGGAAACCTGAGCTTCTAAAAGACAGCAAAATATGAGAAAATTCAACTTAAATATCTAACAATGGCAGCATCCAAACCAAGCTGAAACACATCTTAAATTTTTTCTTTAATACGTAAATACAGGAGTGAAATTAGCAATGAGTGGAAGGTATAAAAATATCCGCCAATATTTCCAGGCTTGGATGTGTGAGGAAGTTCACCTTAGGAGCAGACGGCAATATGCTGAAAGAATTCAAATATCCCGTACAACCATAAAGAGACGGCACACCTTTAACTTACATGAAGTTAACATTCATTTAAAAAAATAAAATAAACCCATGGAAGCCAGACTGAAGTTTGGTAAGCAAAACAGAGGCAGATTAGGATTTCTTTACAGAGCGATAGAAAACAACCAACCAAACACATATTGACAATAACTAAAAATAAGATTACATAACATTTTGGAGAGGCATGCTTTAGAGGAATTAGTACAAAACCGACAAGAAGAGGTCATGTTTGTCTTAAACTAAGATTGTTTTTGTAACCAAAATTGCAACATTTTTTTTACTGTTTTCATCTGGTATGTAGGAATGCGCAATATAAATGGTGTACAATAGAAACAATACAAATTTAGCCTACGATAGAGAGCTGTAGTCAACCAGCTACTGTAGTAATGTTTGTTGATGGCGTAATCGGCATGGTGGAGAGTGCAAAGGAAAAGCTTGTTAAAAGGGCAGGTGCAAAACGTAAATTCTTCTGGACCTGGTTCGGGTTTCACCTCCCGCTGTCTTAGCACAGCGCTCCACAGGAGTGCGGCAGATGTGACGGTCAGACAGCGGGAAAGCGAGGGGTAAAAGCACATGTACGCGCCGTGGTGTGAGCCCCCCGCCAGGATGCGCACAGTTTAAAGCTCGCTGAGTCCTAAGGACCCCGTTTCTAAACCTGCAGCTGTCTTAACGCAATGCTCAGGTAGAGCTCAGCAGATGTCACGGTCAGTGCCAGGTGACGGTCTGATTATCTTTCCAAAACCCCAGAAAGAAAAACTCATAAAAGCTTACATGAGCTCAGTGCGACCCGGCCGGACTCTGCACAGAGTAAAAAACTTGTGGGATCTAAACGAGTCCATCTCTTAAGACCGTAGAAGGCTTAAACAGCAGAAAAATGTAATCTGCAAAGTGTGTGTAAGTTATGAAATACAAGTGTTTATATATACATATACAAGTGTTTTGTCGCCTTAAAACCAATCGATGCAGCTGACTACAAGTTCCAGTCACAACAGGGAAGAAAAGGCAGGATTTGATGTGATTGATCACTTTAGGCAGCAACATAAAAAAACACTTTATGTACAAATAATATCCACAAAAATCAGTGTTAAACAAGTTTTAACACATACAAATTCCACTTAAATGATTTTTTTTGTTTACATTGTAAGTTTTAAATAAATTATATTGTGATATTTATTGTTATTGCCACAGATCACAATATATACACTGTGATATGAATTTTATGCCATAACGCACATCCCTACTGGTGTGGTTCGCTTTCACACTGCACTGTGTCAAACAAACCAAACTAATGGAAAACCTGTTCCCCTCCCTGCCAGTGGGGGCGCTGCACCAATAACCACAGAAGTAAACAACACAAAAACCTCTGAGGAAGACATGAGCACAACTTCCTTCTTAATAAAATGTAAACAAAAATGGATTTTAATGGTCGTAAGGTTTCTCTTTTGTCACTGGTAAAAACTGAGAAATAAGATTAACAATAAATATTAGACAAAAATAAAATAAAATTTCAGTGTAAAGAACTAAACATATTGTGTTCACCAGACTAAATTTCATACTATTACTTTATTAAAATACAATAAAATTAACAGAAAGGTCACTAGTAGGAATAATTTCACAGCTTCCCCTCCCACACCGACTGACAGATCCTGACAGGCTGCTATTAGCCAACTCCAGCCTCGTTATTAATGTTTTTAATAATAAAATTATTCCAAATTATGATTGAGAACCATTGAAAATGAGTGAGTGGTGCGAAATATACAATATTTAGTCCCAATGTCAAATCTAGAGAATTGTTCATTGCATAAGGATGAGCCTAAATCAGTAAAAATCTTCCAAAATTAATGTTGGCACTGTGGGATATTCTGGTTTTCTGGGTCCTCAGTCAAACTGAGCGTGCTCAGATCAACAACCTGCCCACCAGAATAAACCCTGACTCAGTAACATCTCATCTGTTATGACTTGTTCCTGTATGACGGGAAAACACTGTGGCTTTAATTTGAGTTGGTTAGCCAGGATGATGTGCATAAAACCAAAGAACACTGCAGCAGTAAAGTTAATATTAAACTTCAGCTCACAAGCCACAACAAAGATTTACCCAAATTCATCTCTTCCGTCTGCCAGGAAAGACAGAGATGCAAGCAGTTTGAGCCTTGAGAAGCTTTTTATTGTAAGACTGTTTTGGTAAAAACTGTTGCAGCTGTGAAAATGAGGCTCTGTTGGTAATAAGTGGCATAAAGTGTGCCAAGAAAATATTCCCCGAGGTATTACACGCCCAGAACCAGCCTGAACCAATGATTCAAGGATGGTTTTCTGGTTATTAGGCTACGGCTGCCATTTAGCTTAGCATAACAAGGATTTCTTTTAGGGGCAGAGAAGAAAACAAGAGCGGCTTTCGCTTTCAGAAAGAATGAAAGGGATTAACAAATCCACTGTGTCCAGAAATATAATAATTTACTCCTCCAGTTTCAGGTTTTTAGTAAATTAAATCACATTTACTGACAAACCAGAAAGAAAGCATCTTGTTTATTCGATCACATTGGTTGTTTTAATATTACGAGCACATATCTCAACAATCTTGACGTTTTCCTCGTTAAAGTTGGATTTTATTTGAGTTAATTAACATTCAGATTCACAGGTAACTTAATAGGATGTGATTTGTTATGAAAATAACTGATTAGCTATGATGCTGCAGCAGGTTACAGTCTGGTCGGCAGAAAAACCAGATCTAAAAACGCCTTTAAGACTTCATTATAATTAACGATAATTTCTGGTCTCGTGTTTTATGTTGCCAAATTACCGTACAAAAATAAAAGATGATTCTACAAAGAAGGATTTTTCTAAAAAGAAGGAGATTCTTACTGTCAGTCAGAAGCTTCTTTAGAGCTGCTTGTAACACAGACTGCTACAGGAGTCATCAGCATCTACACTGAAACTAGTTTAATCTGAATTCCATTTAATTTTCCTTTGGGGATTAAATAGACACTTAAAATCTGACTAATATGCCAAGTGTTTATTCTATACTTAGAAATGCAAATGAACCTTTTAAAATAACCAATATTAAATTAGTTAAATCACTTTAGCAGCAATTAGGCAATGTGATACACTTTTATCTGAAATTGTGACTGTGAGCCTGTGCTTTTGGCCCAAACCCATTTATATCTAAATTATGACTGCTTTGATAATGAAGACATCGTTCATGGTTCCGTTTTCCTCCCAGACTGCAAATGAGAAAAACACTGAAGTCCCATAAAAAGCCAGAAGATTTGCAGCAGTTATAAGCGCCAGCCAGCTGCATATTTCACCGTTGGTAACGGCGAGCAGGAATCCGTACCGAGTCAAAGCAAATCTATCGTTAATGTGTTCAGAAGTGAACGATTTCCAAGTTGCTGCGGTAAGAGGGAAATAAAAGTCTAAAGCAAAAACAGGAGTTCTTGCAAATGTTTTCAGGCTCTGAGATGAAATCACGCCCGCGGGAGGGGCCCAACATTTAAATCGATGATTTAATGCCTGCGCAATTACAAATAATCCATCCCCCATAAATATCCGCAGGGTGGATTTGGTGTCGTGTGCCTGAGGTGTGCACTGTATCATGATATGGGTGGATGGTAAACGACGGCCGTAGAGCTGCAGAGCGCGGCTAGCCGGCCTCGTTCTGCACCTCATGGGGTCCCTGCGCTCATTTTATACCAGCGCAGTTAAAAAACGGTGACATGCTGTAATTCAACGCTTTCTGCAGCCAAAAGCTGCGACAATAACAGACTTAAAAAAAGAGGAGGTGAGTAGAAAGAGTCTAATGAACAAAAACATAATAATAATGTGTGTTTTAACTACCAGGTCTCTGTGTAGTCCATGACATTCACTTTAGCACCAGTTCTCCATCCACAGGTTTCTGCTTCACTCTGAGTTCAGATCATTTATCGTGCGTCAAACTCTGACACGCCATCATCATTACTCTGACAGGTCCTGCACTGCACATTTTCACATGACAAATCACGTTTCGTTCCAAACGCGGAGGAAATAAACTTCTCCTGCTTTGTTTGTCATCTTGGATGTTTCATTTAGCTTCTATTGCTGTGCTTCTTTTAAATATTCACTCATATTTAGCAATAGCTAAGTGTTTAACTTCACATCAGTTCCCAGTCCCATCGCTGGATGTGAGCGAATCAGAGTGTGATGAAGCAATTTCCCGCAGAAGACATTTATCCGCTGAAATCACTGCAGGCTAAGTGCTGCTGTTTAGCATCAACACGCTTGTCAGCAAAAGACCAAAGCAAGGCTTCATCAGTTGCAGAGTAAACTTCATTATTTGGTGTTTAATAATATAAGGGAATACAGCCGCAGGTGTGAACGCAGTGAAACAATAAATCAAGGAGTCAGCGAGCAGTAGGGAACGTCAGGCGTTCCTCATTAGCTGCAGCTGGCTGGCTGCTGCATGAAGGCCGGGCCGTCCCGGGGTCAGGACAGAACCATAATGAAAAGCCAGAGTCACATCAGGAGCTGCCCTCCAGCACCGCCACGGCCGGGGGCAAAAAGGGCCGGCAGCCAGAATCAGAGACAGAACATGAAAGACAGGAGCAGAGATGATAAAGACGAGGAAACGCCCTTGAGGAAAAAAAAAAAAAAAAAAGGTCTGTCTTCTTGTGCAAATGAAACATAAAAGAGTTGATGTGTTACATGTTTACAGCAGTCATGTAAAAACAAGACATGGGAGGAAGTTTGGTGGTGGGGAGATAAAAGTCAAATGGGGAAAAACGAAGAAGAAAAGGCAGGTTAAAAATATTTAACAGTCAAAAAAAAACAAACTGGTTTTAATTAAGGCTCAACCACAGCAGCAGGACATCAGCTGAAAACAGCCCCCCCTCTGTGAAGAAACTGGATTTTTAATAGTCCTGCCCTCCAACTCCTTACCTGAACAAAGGTGCAGGTATGAGTGAGAGCTGGGAAGATCAGAAGAAAAGGATCCCTGATCTGAGTCATTATTTTGTACTTTAATGCTCACAGAACCACGACTACACCGACCCAGGCAGGCGAATCGATGTGCAGATGCAACTTTTATTGTTTTTGTGCGTCCATTTGGGTTTCTATTGCTTACAAAATCAGACCATGATCTTAAAAATTATGTTTGGTGTCTGGAAAATGAGGCGTCTCAAAAACTTCTGGTTTCTTAAGTCACTGCGCCGTTACTTAGCAAACTCCAGTACATTTGGTCTGCTTGTTGGACCACCGTACAATGGCTGCTGGAAGAGAAAACCATTTTGCTGTTGACATATTATTAAGAAACCACTCACTGCATTTTCTGTTGGTTTTGCAAGAGGCTCTGCTCTTGCTTTTCAAAGATGTACGGTCGTATAATTGCGTATCTGTTTGCAGCCATTTTCTCCTGTGAGTGTGAACGTCGAGTCGGAGGCAACAACATTTTATTCATATCTAGACACTAAAACAGCTCATTCTGAAAATAACTCAGAACAGGAAGAACTGGGAAGAGGAAAATCTCATCATCTAAAAATGATTCTGTGCAAAATAGGTCACCTTTAAGTAAAAAAAAGTGAAAATTGAATTTCTCTAAATCAGTTGTGTCAAAAACTCATTTTTATTTTGGGCCAAATCAAAAATCTGGATGTTCTTAAAGGGCCGGTTGTGCCAGAATGTGTTGATAAACCATTAAACTGTTCAAATATCAATAAACATCTGTTTCAGCATTCAATGTCTGTTCTTCTTAAATTAATTAATACTGAACATCTTTTCACACTGATCAGTCCAACCTGGATTTTCTGATTGTTTTTGTGATTTTGTTTTGCTAATTTAGAAATATTTATAAGGAATTTTTGCTGTAACGTGGGACGTTAAATGTGACTTTTTATTAATCGCCGTATCGGTCACAAACTATAAACACAACTCAGGCTGAGGCAGCAGTCGCTCAAACTGAATGTTTTTGGCAATTTTGAGAAAGAAAATTGGAGTAATTATTATAATTTTTTTTTTTAAAGTGGAAATCTGTTGATTTTGTGTGAATTTTTCAGATTTGTAGAAAACTGGAGACTTTTTGATTTAGTTTGGATTCTAGAAGGCCACATAAAAAGCTACGGCGGGCCAGATTTGGCCCTCGGGCCTCAGGTTTGACACCCAGATCTGCCTCTTCACATGACTATGAAAATATATTTGATGGACCTTCAGCCAAACAATCTCTACATTTTCAGCTAAATCCTCAAAATGAATGAGGAAAGTGGTAACACACATGACATTTTTCAGATTTAGATGTTCTAAAAACTTTTAAAACAGGGCGTGGATGATTCCTTATGGATTGTGATTAATGTGCCGGACTAAAAAGTAACTCAGTTTCTTAAGAATCACTGCCAATTTGGAAATCTTGAATGTTCAAGCAGCTTCAGGTCAAGGTAACATTTCATCAAGAATGAATTTTGCATTTCTCAACTCTGAGATTAAACATTATGGTAAAAAAAAAGATCTGGCAATTTTATCGATTTATAAACTTCCCTCCTGGAGTCAGAAACGACAAGAAAAAAATGAGAAATACTAACGGCAAGAACGGAACCAAGGTGAAACCAAATCAAGCCTGATTAGCCAGTTTCAGAATATTTTTGCATCTCAGATGCTTTGTAACTTTTGTGAACTTTTCTGTCACGTTTTTTTCTCCATATCCAATTAAACCGAGGAGTGATGGGAACCGTCCCAGCGACCTTGGCCAGCTGCTGCCTGACTAACACAGGCTGACCTCCTACAATGGGAAACAGCTGCCGGGTTGTTTGTCCTGTCAGCAAAGGTGAGAAATTAGAAAGTGAAAAGTTAAAGTCAGGAAACCGGATCACAGTCAGGTGATCTGTATGGGGTTCTGGTAATGTTTAAAAAATAATTTAAACTGAATTCATCCCCGTTTCCTCTTTCTTCTCCTGAACTTCCACTGTAAAAGAATCAATTTGGGTTTTTTTTACTCATAAATCACCGTGAGGTTGTTAAAAATTAAATAAATCCTCAGAGTTTTGGTTTTTAGCAGTTTCAAACAAGTTAACTATTTCACCACAGACCATCCTTTTCATTAATTTAGCCATAAAAAAAACTTGTCCTTATGTTATATTAGTCATTTAAACCAACAGAATAACCTAAAACAGTCAGATTATGTCTGATTTTCTTGATAAAAAGTTACTTACAAGTTAGCTTCATCTCATTTCAATTGTACTGAAAATATCTGCACAACAAACTATACCAAAAATACACTGTATGATTTTGAGTTTTTGCAGAAATAATCCACATTATGGTGAATTAATAAGTAATATTACGGTAAAACGACAGACGGTTGAGGCATAATTAACAACCAATGACAGAATAGAACAAATTGCTGCTGGTTTGCAGCAGTTTTTAAAATTTTTACTTGGTCTAGGCCGTGCATTGCCGCTCTGCATCCGTCGCTGAAAGCCTAATTTTCAGCAGAGTAGGAGTCATTCAGGACAGAGTGTTATTTCTCTGTCACGTTTAATTGCCTCCATCACAGCCTGAGCAGCAGGCGGCGTGCGGCGCAGAGTACCTGCGACGAGGGCGTGCTTCAGGTTTATAAGCACTGATTGCCAGGCCTCTCACATGCGGCTAAAAATACTGTTTGTTTTTCCAGTGCTATATTTTTATGTCAAAAACTACCAATTAACAATAAAAGGTGAGACATGCGTTTAATTACTTAGAATCAAGTATGAAAACCCCTGAAAGTTTTAACACGGGGAAACAGAATTGTGCAGGTAATCGAGCGTAAAACGACTAATGGGATCAATTATGGGTCATCAGCGTCTTTTACAGGTTTTCATTCGGGTTTTTACAAACCGTCCTTTAAACTGAAGCAGTTAAATAAGAGGAAATGACTTCAAATGTAAATAACCATTTAGCTTTGCCATGTAATAAAAGTGTTTTTCAATGTGGGAGCTGCACAAAAAAAGTGAAAATAAAAAAAATTGAATCTCATAAAAAAAAAATCTTACAATTTTTATTTTGTTTTCAGTAATTTTTCATATTAAATTGAAGTTTAAAAATGTATTTAAATTCTCATTTTCAGAAAGTCAAATGGCTGCAAGGGAGAAATGTTAAAGTCTTTGAGTTCGGCTGCATAAAACCGTAACAAATGAGGAAATCAAATAAGATTTGATGTGACTTAGATAAAACATGTCGTCTTATAATAAAAAAGAGGGGATTGTGATGAAAAACTGTATTATCTGATGATAAAATGTTCCGTCACAGAAGCCATGGCCTCCATCTGAAGGTTTGTAAATGAATGTAATAATTATTGAATAAAAACACTATAAAAGTTGATGTTTGTTTACAGCGATGTTTGTGGGTTTGCAAAGAGGTTAATACTCTTTCCATTAAAACATTTCACCAAACTAGAACTTTATGCTCTAATTAAGTTGCACAAAACTATTTTAAAAATGTGCTTTTCGCCTCAATCGTCATTTCTCATGGCTACTAAATCAATTTCTCGTGATAAGTTAAATAAATGTCTGTCCTTTAAAGACAAAGCCCAGCGGCCAACGCCACCTTTCTAAATGCTCCGTGTCACTTTTGTGGTAATTATAATTTCAACCCAAAGTCATTAGCAGCTTCCCATCCATCATGTCTGCCCCCAGAGTGAGAGATGTTACAATAATAATGGATGATCAGGTGTGTTGGTGTACTGTTGCCGAGTACGGCGCCATAAATCCTGGATACGCAAACCGTGATCCTGTGCTGCCAGAGCATACATCATTTCCTTTTATGTACCCGCTCGCTGCACCCCATTTCACTCAAAATGTCCTTGGTATCCCTTTCCCTCTTCCGTCAACACTCTCCACTCCATATAGAGCTGCGCTAAAAGACCACTCAATAAATGTGGCTTTTACTACCATTTATCCAGCCTTGAGCGTAGCTGAATATATCAACTAGGAGCTCACCTATAAGCCACTCTGTAACTTTTAGAAAACCATTTCGCATTACTCCTCAAGAAAAATGGAAAAAGTGACAACTTTGTAACGTCATAAAGCCGGTAAATGGATTGTAATAACCCTTTTATATTAAAACTACTAATGGACACATTAATACAATCAGAGCCATTTCAGATACAACATTTAAAACGAGGAATTGTTTTCCTAATGCTCTACTCATTAAGCAGGCTGTGGACTTCCAACCTAACCCTATTAATAACTTATCTCAATTAAATAAAAACAGAAGAGTACCACATTAGCACATTATCTCGTCTCTCCTGATTATGCATTAACTGATGGGCTCCAGCGACTCAAAGCTGCATAATGGCTGCCTTGACAAACAGCAGCCAAAACAACTCCTTGAGTGAAATTTTTACCCCCATTCTTCTCCATTACACACAGCAGCTCTGGAGCCAGAGCTGGGGGCATGTTTATGGGAGTAATGGATTGTCTCGGAGTAAAAGTGAGTGTCCTCTGGCTATTGATCCAAGAGATTGTCAGATCATGAACGAATGCTGGGAAGCTGGAGGCGTGCGCTGAGGATTCTGGTCTGTCCAGGCCGTCTGGGCTCCTGGATGTCCGAGGTGGTCAGGGAGGCTGGAGGCAGCAGCAGACTGACTGGAACCAGCGCTGCTGCCCATGCGACCCATACCATGACTTCCTAATGGGTTCTGCCTTCTTCGTAAACTGATTACGTATATGGGAAACCTGACCACTTCCGGCTCGAAAAGGCGTCTTAAAAGAACAAAATCAGCGAGTTTCAAGAGGCATCAACTGGTGTTGCTGCTTTTTTTGTTGTTTTTATTTCCCCGAAGAGTTTTTGCGGCGCTAGTGGCTCCTATTTTTTGCAACAGCAGGCAGACAGGAGAGAGGGAGAGGAGAGGGAGGAAGACAAGCGGCAAAGGTCACCGGGACCGGGAGTCGAACCCGCAAAGTCCACGTCGAGGACTGAGGCCTCCAAACGTGGGGCGTGCTAACGTGGGTTGTGCTAACGTGGGTTGTGCTAACGTGGGGCGTGCTAACGTGGGTTGTGCTAACGTGGGTTGTGCTAACGTGGGGCGTGCTAACGTGGGTTGTGCTAACGTGGGGCGTGCTAACGTGGGTTGTGCTAACGTGGGGCGTGCTAACGTGGGGCGTGCTAACGTGGGTTGTGCTAACGTGGGGCGTGCTAACGTGGGGCGTGCTAACGTGGGTTGTGCTAACGTGGGTTGTGCTTTTGTTTTCCCCACATATTTATTTTGAATATCTATCTAAATTCCTTCTAACTGTTTGAAATACATAAATATATAAATAAAAAGAACTCAGATCCAGAACTACGTAGCATTCTTTGGGATGTAGGAAAAGGAAAAACTTTAGCCGCTCAGTCTCACTGCCACCTAAACAAAGTTGGTGGAATCAACTGACTCACTCACTCTTTGGTTACCTAGCAACTTACTCACTCTTTGGTTACCTAGCAACCTGTTGAGTAACTGGCAAAGTAGCAGTTTAAGGTCTCATAACTAGTTAAAAGTAAAAGTAAAAAACGGAGTGGAGTGGAAACTGTATAAAACAGGAAAGATCACGTCAGTAGTTTGGCTGCATTTCAGATGCTTAAAAGTAAAAACTAAACCATAATTATCCGTATCTACCAATATAAAATGCTGACATTGTGATATGTTTTTCAGCCATATTGTAAAGTCTAACTAAGACTAAAATTTAAGTGAGTATGTGGACAACGTCAGCTCTCGGCTTCGTAGTTGACAGTAGATGAAAGAAAACTAGTCTGAATCTTTGGTTCAAATGGGAACAAACCATCCTGACGACGGACACCAACGCGAAGAGGACACAAAACCTGCTGCTGCTAAAACACAACATGAAGGAGCCAGAAGACCAGCACAACATCCAGATTCTACCATCACTTATTCATTATTTTGCAAAATCATGTCTCATGTAACATAGCATGCAGACAGCCGAGTTTCCCCTACAACAGTGACATTACAGAGTCTCTCTCTCTGCGGTGAAGCCTTAAGCCCTGCTGGACATTTGGCAGCCAAAGACTCCCGAGAGACTCTGGCAAAAGAGCAGAACATCTCATGATGTCAGTGGACCTGTCAAAGCAATCTGTTTTCCTCCGCCAAGGGTTAGAGGCCAGGATGTTGAGGCACGCATGCACCCGCGTACACACACACACACCCAGACACACACCCACCCACACATCCACACACACACACAGGACGAGTGCTGATGCTGTGCCTTTGGGCAATTCCACCTATGCTCTCCATTTCTTCCTCAGAGTCTCTGTTTATCTTTCCTGATTATCTGTGAGACTTTCTGGTAACTTTTCTTTTCATCCGTTTCCTGGATTTGATTTGAATTGAATTCAAGTTTTTATCCAGCATTACATTCATACTTGGCTGAAATGATGTTCTGACGTGAGATTAAAGTAAAAATATTAAAAAAGAAACAGTTTTAGCATCCGTCCATCCATTTTCTAACACCCTGGTCCCGAGTGGGGTTGGGAGGTTCTGGTGCCTCAACGATCCGGCTGAGAGGCGGCGTTCACTTTGGACTGGTCACCAGTCTGTCGCCGGGCAACACAGAAACAGACAACCATACACACACACACAAACACCCACACCCACACACACAGGGAGACTTTAGAAAGACCAATTAAATCAAACCCAGGACCTTCTTGCTGCAGTGCTACCAACTTAAAATAAAGAGATTCATTTAATTTGAAAACAGCCGCTATTTCTCAAGTAAACTTGCATTGTTGGTAATTATGAATAATATACGACTTGAAAAATGTAAGAAAAAGTCCCAAACTTTACATTACATTATTGTACAATGGGGTGTTCAAAGTGTGGCTCAGGGGCCATGCGCAGTCCGTGGTATAATGATTTGTGGCCACAGCTCAAGAATGATTCAAACAGATTTTTCTTTTATGAGCCGTGTTGGTTGTTTTGCTTTCATTTTAAAGTAATACATTCCTAGTTTTCCATTCAAATATCTAAATATCTAAACTAACTTCCATTTAGCTTTTCAGTGCAAGTTTATTTCATATCAATAATTGCTCAATATTGTTTAAAATGAAGTATTTTGTCCACTGGCAGATTATTTTACTAAGACATTGAAATAATCTGGAACTGGTACTTTTTCCAATATTAAGGAAATATTAACTTAAAAGAATTTCTTATAAGAAATTTCTTATGAGAATTGCTGATAAGTTAGTTTTAAGTTGGTTTTTCCTCCTTTCAAGTGTATTTAGATATTTGGGCTATAAATTAGACCAAAAATACTTGGTAATATTTTGTGTTTTTGCAGTGTACGCCCACAAGCAGCGACTTTTTACCAAAAAACAAAACAATTATTATCCTTGGCTTTATACAACAAAATAAAGCAACAAAATAGCAAAAATTTCAGAAAGTTAGATGAGATGCCAAAGACTCAGAAATACAGAAAGCCCGCCAGTAAAATGTACTCATATTATAAAGTATTTATACTAATCATTATAACATGTGATTGAATAGATGCTTCAGTCTCGTGTTTTTAGCGTTTCACAAAACCTTTGTTTTAAGAGGTAGTTGATCGTCAGTCAACAAAAGAGGCCTCTCAGCAGGGAAGTAATTATTCTGTTTTGTGACATTATTACCACTAAAACTGTGCAGCTTTATAGAGGATGTCAACTTGTGTTATTAGGTAATCATTTAGATATAAATGACATTTTCTTTGTGCATAGAAACCTGAAATTACTCCTAATGTGGAGTCACCCATGGCATCGACATTGTGTTCATATTCAAAGAGAAAATGAGACTTTGTTGGACTTTAAGAGGGACATTAGACATCCAGTCGCCTCTTTGAATAAGAAAATCACATTATTCACTTTGTCAGACACAGGTGTTTCACTTTGTCTTAACCTTTATCACATCTCTCAAGCTTGGAGCCTCTGAGGGAGAAATCCCCGGCAGGAAATTATAAATATATATGAAGAGCTAATCTGACCTTCACCAGAGGTAAAAAGAAAAAAAAAGAAAAAGAAAAGAGGAAGAGCGAGGGAGGAATGGAGGGGACGTTTAAGAAGAATTTGCCCTCGCAGAGAGCAGCAGCCTGAGGAGAGGACTCGGATAATGAGAGCTCTCGGTTCCCCACACGCTCCAGAAAAACATCTGATTCACAGAGAAAAAGCTCAAAGGAAGGACAGGAGTTACCGCGAGCTCCACGAGTCTTTAGAGTTAAGGAGCTTCATTTCAATAAATATTCTGGAGGATAAAGCTTTAAAGTATTCATCCCTGATGCCCAACGGGACACACTCAATTTGTCATCCATCACTGGACAGAAAAGTGAAATAAAATCCAGTTTACATCAGTTTAACAAGATCAGCTACACTTTTTTTTAAGAATCTTTCTCGTTCCTTGCTCAAGATGAGCCATAGCATAAAGATGTTTTCATACATCAGGAGACTCAGTTTAACTAGGGGCCGATATGGAAACGTTTGTTACATTTTCAGCTGCTGTGCTTCACTTTAAATGGGCAGAATTATGTAAAGTCAACTTTGTTTTATCTGTACATTATGTTATAATGTTATTCCCCGATCAGAAACATTCCTGGAGAACGCTGGTAACGTTTTTAAAGGTTTAACAGAGGAGCCGTGTTGTGATGACTTCCTGAAAGAGGAGTTTCAGAAAGAGCACCAGTAAAGAGACACAGGCCCAATTTCAAGGTGTTAAATACTGAAGTAAAATTTATTTAAAGTCATATTTAACTAATAGCATTTCTACAACAACTGAAGTCAACAGCTAATTGATTGTGCTATAAAATTGCACATTGTGCCAGGAATACACACAATATTTTCCGTTTTACACTGCACTGCGTCAAATAATCTAAAAAGAAAAAAACTGTTCCCCTCCTTACCTGAGGTGGCGCTGCATGAAGAACCACTGAAGGAAGACGTGTGACACTGTATCAGAGAAAGACATGAGAACAACTCCCTTCTTCACGAAATGTAAACAAAAATGGAGTGGCGTCAGATTTGTAGGATTTTCTTTTGTCGTTGGTAAAAGACCAGGAACCATTTCTCAAGCTGGCACCAGACATGTATGTTTGGTTTGGTTGTATTTACCCAGAATGCTTTGCACTTTAGTCCGCTTCCTGTTTCTGGAACGGCCTGCGGTTTGCATCCCAACTGCGCCAGAGTTCATTTAAACTAAACAGACACCTGGATTTTCAGGTCAGAGTTCACTTTTTTGGACTACATCAGAGTTTTATTACGCATTCACACTAACAAACTAGAGTTTTATTAAAGCGGACTAAACAGGGCTAGCATGAATGCACCCTTAACATTTATGGAAATAAAAAGATATAATTTTAAGTTTGTTTAAATTGTAATTGTGTTGCTTTATTTGACAGATAAACACCCGGAACGTTTGCTAGAAAATATTGCTGTGTGTTATAAATCCAAATACTCAGTAATTAAACAGATTCAGAGATTTTCAAGATGCACCTGCATGCTAGTCCTGCATGGAGAGAGTTTCTCTGTAGGAACTTTTACAGTCATTGATTTGCTTTCTTGCTATGAAACAGACTCTAGACTGTAAAATGAAGTGCTGCTCGATCAGCGTGAACATTTTTCCCTTCATTTGTTCTCGGCGCAGTAAAAGTTCTTACGTCGCTACCGATCTTCACGTCAGCAAACTTTAGATGATCAAGCGTAAAAAGACAAATATGCAGTTTAGCAAAGCGCTCCGATCGGAGTGTTTCCTTTCATGGAGCGGTGAGAAATAATTTATTAAGACGCCTGCAGCAAAGGAAGCGAGGTCTGCTGGAGCAAAACAAGAAGACTTCCTTCGTTTACTGCCCCGAGGCCCCAGATTTCTACAGACACAAGCACACTGGGGCCTGAATAACAAATTCAGACAATTATCCCTAAAGACTGCAACCAAGAAAGTCAGAGCCACTCTTGTTAAATGGAAGATTAATAAAAAAATAAACACTTCTATAACGACGTAATCCATGAATATAGAATTATTATTCTCACACTTAATTATACATGACGAACCTCCTGCAAACTTTTTTTTAAAATATGAAAAACTGTGGCAGACGAGGAGCAGTAAAGCTGATTAATTTCCCTAAAGTTGACTCTGTCTTCTGATTCAAATGAGACTCTGTTACAGTAAATGAAGCGTACGCAGTGAGCCTGTGTCTACATTCACAGATTAGCACCACATTCTCAAAAAAAGCACTTTCCAGGAGCTCTGTCAGCTGTGTAATTCAAGTAATTTAAGTTGCTATTAAAAGTGATGATTTCACAAGTCAGTAATAGCATATTTACTGGCATCAGGCTATTACTGGAGACCCTAAAATGTTTACAGGCGTGAAATTAAATACAAAAGATTCCTTTTTTTTAGTTTAATCAATTAAAAGAGGAGCAGAGAAATGTCGGGTTAGCAGGTTCCAATCTTTGTTGAGTTTATTTTAGAAGCACCTCTTCTCATCTTAATTAAACAACAAACTGTAATTTTCTTTCAAATCGGATTTTGAATTCTAGAAATTAGCCAGATGCTTCAGTTTCTAACCCCAAACTTTAGAGAACTACTGCATCAAGTTGAGAATATTGCATTCAAAAACACATGCATGACTTTTGTTCCTGGATTTATCGTCAACCTTCAGTATACATAAAACCTCAAATCTGTTACATACATTTTTAATTCAGTTCAACATCGGTTCTGGTTTAACGGCCTCTTTAATGCACATTTTGGATCTTTTCCATCATGTGTTTATTTTTAATTCACCAAATCACTCAAAACGACTTTTTAATTTACTTTCTGTTTAATTCTGTATTTGTTTTTTTTTATATACTCAAATCCATAAAACAGGCAGTGGTAAGAGTAAGAGCCGGATTCATTGTGGTCATTATTTAAATAAATTAAATAGCATAAAATGCTGCCTTTCTATAAAAAGTTTGAGTAAATAAATCGCTGATGCATTTTGAGGCTCTCTGGGAAAAGTAAGCTTTGATTGCAGCCAGGAGGAGTTTGTATGCGGCTTTAGTTATTTTACCGACATCTTTTGGCTTCAATTAGGCATCGTTACCTGAACTAAGAGAGTAACTCTTAGGCGCTTAAATTTTACTGTATTTTAATTAAAATTTTAATGCACAGCATGTTGAAATGTCATTCCCTCATCAAAAACATATCAGGGGTGTTGTTTTGACCCTTCATGCACATTTTAGAAATCTTTTCATCTCTCGTGGCAACCATTCAGCCTTTCCCTGTAACTCCAATCAGCTCCTTCAGACTAGCCAGAAACAATTAGCACCAGTTGGAACTGTGCATCTGCTGAGCTCATTATATGAGCCACTTCTCGGTGAATTGCTGGTAAAAACTTTGTTAAATGGTTAATAGAGGAGCAATATTGTGAGGACTTCCTGAAGGAGGAGTTTCAGAAAGAGTAGTTACTTTTAAAGAGACAGAGTCCTAATTCCAAGAGCATTTTTATAACAACTGAAGGTAACAGTTACTTGATTGTGTAATAAAATGGGACTGCATGTCCGGAAAACACATAAAAAAAAACAACCAATTCAGCAACCTTACTTCCTATGATTAAAAACAACAGATGGAAAAACTTCTTTGTACCCACAGCAATCAGGTCCTTAAACTTGTGAGCTATAATTCTGTCTTATATAACTATGAATTAGTGTTTGTAAGTTTTGGCTGTTTTTAACATGCCAAAGCTTGAGATCAAACCAGAAATCTAAGTGTATTGATGGACTCCGACATGAACATTCAGAGCCACATAAAGAGGGTTACAAAGTCGGGCGTCTATCACCTGAAGAACATTTCCAGGATTAGTGGAATTAGTCTCAGCAAGACATAGAGAAACCCATCTATGCGTTTAGTCACACTGATTACCGCAAAAGTGTATCAGACAGCTGCAGCTGACTCAGAATGCTGCTGCTGGTGTTCTGACTAAAACCAGGAAGGTAGAGCAAATCAACCCAGTTCTAGAGTCCCAACACTGGCTCCCTGTAACTCAGAGAATAGACTTTAAAACACTGATGTTTGTTTATTACAGATCTGCTGTTGTATCATCCTCCCAGACCTCTCAGGTCTGGTTCTGTTCTGCATTCCCAGAACCAGAACCAAACTTAGAGAAGCAGCATGGAGCTTCTATGAACTACAAATCTGGAACAAACTTCCAGAAAACTGCAAAACACCAGAAACACTGAGTTTGTTTAAATCCAGACTAAAAACCCAGCTGTTCAGAGTTTCTTTTGAAACATTATGAATTAAACACTGACCAACATTTTGATGTGTAACGGTGGCACTTCACAAAATGTAGCGCTTCAAAATGTAGTTGTGTTCTGACTTTGTATTTATGTTTTTTAATGATGTAAAGCATTTTGAACTGTGTTGTTGCTGAAATGTGCTATACAAATAAACTTGACTGATTGTGTTAGAAACCAAGTGTAAATTAAGAAATCTGGAAAAGACTCCCGCCGTTCTCAGTATTCCTCCAGTAAGTTCAGAGTTTCATCTGCATTCCTCCTGCTGCTTCTTTTCCTGCCGTGCATAATAAATGGGTTTAAATGCGAAGAAACAAAGCACACTTAGAGGAACATCAGCTCTAGTCAGGTACAGGAAATATGCGCTGCTCATTATGTCCTCCTGCTCAGGATGTAGTTGGGGAGCTGCCCATCAAACGGCTTTAACTCTAACCAGACTGTAACCCTGATGCTCTGAGGGCTTTGTTGGAATATCGGTTTCTGCTTGGAGAGCCTGAGCCCACCTCTGATGATTATAAGCAATAAGTGATCCTGAGCCTCTGCCGTCCCTGTGGCAAAGACGACGGTGAGGGAAATCTAATTATTTCCCTCCCATGGCTCAGCAAGCCTTAAAGGTTAATCACTGTCCATTGAGCTAATTCTGGCTGGGTACACTGCAGTAATTACAAGGCCTCGCTCTCTTCACTACACGGTGCTTTTACCCTTTTGTGTACCTTTCTGACTCCAGATCCTCTCATTTCAGACAGATTTTTTTCTCTCTGGTGGCCATGTTTCATCTTCTTCCTGATGCCAGCTGAAGTGCACACATTAAATACCTCTTCATCTAAAGCTTTAGCATGTAACTTCTATGAAAAATATTTATTTTACATATTTGTTTAAACCAGGGGTCTGCAACCTTTACAGTCTCGCTTACCTTCTCCCAGTGCTCTCAGAGCTAACAAGAAACAGATGATCAGAGCCAGGAGGCGGGTCTAAGCGCTGTCAATCATCCTCACATACACCTTCTGCTGCTATGCTGCAGCTTCTCCCTGATAGCAGATTGATGTGAATGCTAGGCTAGTTAGCTTAGCCACTGTAGATGGAGGGTAAATGGTTTTGTTGTAAAGGTAAATTGTTTTTCCACTATCAGCACATTTAACAGAGTACATGAGGATGATTGGCAGCGCTAAGACCCACCTCCCAGCTCTAATTGGTTATTTTTGTTACATTTTTGTAGACAGCAACAGCAGCATAGAGAGGAAGTGGAGTAGACTGATGACATACTATCATGACAAATATGTAAAAACAATTTCTCCAATTTACATACTGCACCTTTAAATGATCATATTCTAGCCTCAACCGTTAGATCAAATATGAATATGACCATTCATATTCGCTAGCATTCAGATCCCCCAGTGGGTCTGTCTATTAGGGTTTTTTTGTCTTTCTGTGCCTGCCTGAGTTTTTCTCAGATAATTTCAGGCTTTCAGGTGAGACTGAGTGAAAGGTTGTCCCGTGTGTCTCTGTGTGTCTCTCGCCCATTAACCGCTGGAGATAGACATTAGAGACTCCTTAGAGAGGGCAGGCGGCTACTAATGCCAGATTTCTGCAAATCTAAAGAATTAGGTTTTTTAACTGATCTACTTTGCAAACTCAGTGAGACGTTCAGTGAGACTGGATGGAGAGTGTCTGTGAAAGGGATTTTAAAGGTAACTCTATTAGCTTCCTTGAACAGATTAGGACGGGACCATAAGCTTTAGAAAACATGTTCATTACATTTTTTGCTCGATATCATTCCTAAATAATGAGAATTTAGTCTGTTCAGTTCAGGATGAGCTTTTTTAGGGCTTCCTGTCACTTTAAATCCAAATAAGCTGCTGCTGGCCACGCCCCTCAAACTCAACATTTACATTAGCATGAAAAATGGCTGCAGGCAGCTGCGCAGCTACACAACTGTACATCTTTGAAAAGCAGAAGAAGAGTCGCTAAGACAACCGACAAGAATGCAGCAAGTGGTTTCTGAATAGTAAGTCAACAACAAGACACTTGTAGTTTCCAGCAGCCATTGGTAAAACCAGCTGACCAAACATGCTGGAGCTCTGAGTGGGTTACTAGGTGACGGGATGGGCTGGGGTTGCTAGGTAACGGCACAGGGCCTGTCGATTTTGACTTAGCAATTATGAGATTTTTGAAAAGGCTTGTTTTCCAGACACCAAAAAACCTTAATTTATTGGTAAAAAAAAAAAAACCCCAGCTGCTTTTAAAAGCAGTTAAGACCCAAATATAAGTTCAAAAATGTTAAAATCTTTAGATCACAAGAAACCAACAATAACTCAGAAATAGCTAAACAATGAACTTTTCCCAAGTTAATTGTTTAGTTTTACCATTATTTCAAGATAAAGTTATTTTTGTAGAGATAACAGATCATCATTACCACAAAAAGATAATTTATTTTAGATTTACATTATTGGAGAAGGATTAATATTATTTTTACACTACAATTGTCATGTGGTGTTAAGAAAATGTTGGTTTTAGCAGCTCATCCTACTTGAGCCCACTTCAGTGCACCAATAAAGTTTCAGTCACCTCAGCATGCTGACGGCTTGAAACTAATATCAGTGAACCTCTGGGCTTAAACTACTTTCTGCTTACTTCAGATGATTTCTTTCTGACCACACGGCATGCTATTAAAATTTCACTCTCAGTGAGTCAGTCAGTATTAATATAAAATATAAAATAAATAAGATGAGATGGTCACATCTAAGCACAGCTAACATACTCATGTTGACAGAGCTAAATGCAAAATTCAACCACATCGCAACAAAAGCGACATATGCCAATTTTTTTTTATAGTAAAACCAAAAAAAGTATTTGTTTTTCAATATGCCAATGAATTATTTTCATTTTAGTTTCTTAGGTTTGTTTTCTCTGATTAATTACTGTCTTATGCTTGTATGTTTAATCCTGATAGACATGTTTCAAAACGGCTCAGCTTTTTAAAGACAATCACAGATAATTTAATCAGAATTTTTTTATGTTACTGCCAGATTTAACGTGTCTAATTATACTATAATCAATGGCCATATCCAAGATTTGAAGGTAAAATGAGTAAACTAATAAAAATAGAAAGATAATCCATCCATGCAAAACAAATCCAGAGATGAATCGAAGCTTTTCACACCTCCAGATTTTCTCCATTTTGTCGTCGTCCAACATTTTTGGCACCTGTCTCACCAACTGCACCATTTCTTTTCCTCCTCCTTTTCTTTTTCTTCATTACCTCACCACCATTCATCCGTTGCCGCTTTTTCACTTCATTCGTTTCCCTCCCTACTCTACTTCAAACTGCGTACCACTGTGTCTCTCTTTAGCAACAACGAAAGGAAGTTTGCCTTGGAGCCATTTCATCTCCTTCCAAGTTTTGTCTGATCTTTGCCACAAAAAAAAAAAAAAAAAAAATCTAAGGGAGGAACCTTTTCTTACTTTTGAACATTTAGACTTAACATTGAAACATACAAATTAAAAACCAACCAACAAAATCATATAGTACATGTTTGTTTGCTTTGTTCACTCCACGGTTCCATTCTTACTTGTAATTAATTCGTATTTTATTCAAAATAATGTAAAAAAAAAAAGAAAAAGAGAGATGCTCTTTGATTTTCTTCCTTTTGATTTTGTCTTTACAGTTCTACATTTTTCTGCTTTGTCAAACTTTAGTCTTCTCAGTGTGTATCCCCAAGGCTCAGATATGCTCTAAAAGGCAGCGTCCTGCTGAGACGGGTGGGCTGTCTGCTCCCATATCATCAATACACAAAAAAGGAGATGAAGAGCAGGGAGGATGAGGCAAGAGAAAAAAGACTAAAAAAGGGAAGAAATGCCTCGGATGCCAAGGGTAGCCTTTAGCGAGCGTCATCACTCAGCTAAATGCCCTCTCTTGTTCCTCCTCTCACTTTCTATTTTCGCCTCGCTGAGGGAATAAAACCGAGAGCCTGCTTTATTTCAGTCCAAATGTTTTCCAAGGATCTGGAACCCTGGAATTTGTTCCTCGGCCCCTGCGGCAGCCCCGTTTCTCAGAGTCTGTGCAGATGGGTGTGAAGGAACAAGCGGCGCCGATGCGGGCTGCTGCTGGAGGCTGGCGAAGGAAAGCTGCTGGATTTGCTGAGCGCGAAGCAAGACAGGCTGAGCTTCACAGGGTGGAAAGGAGAGAACAAGGAGAACATGAAGCGCGCTGCCGTGTGGAGAGAAAAAACAAACAGCAGGTTTGAGCTGGAACTATTGTTGTTTGGTGGAAAAAAGTTTGTGCAGCGATGATAAATGATAGATGTCCCCATAAATTATCATACAGAATCAGAGCCAACCCAAGACGCATGCGACCCAATCAGGCTGCTTAGGGCCTCCACACCACAAGGGGGCCCCCAAGAGCACCAAACTGGTATGATAAAAGTATGTACATGAATATACATTTAATATAACATTGAACAATAAATATTATTACACATAGAACCCTATTTCTATTTATTTTGTAGCTGTTACACAAATAATGGTTAATCTCTTCCTACAAGATATTAAATTTGTAAACTTATTTACTGTAAATGTATTGTTCATCAGCTGGTGTTACCACACCAGCTGATGAACACACAAAGAGAAGTATTGTCCAGGAAAAACTGAAACCTAAATGAACAGGAGCTGCTTGATTCATTGGGAACATCGTCTGCTTTGTTGTCACTGATTTCAACTTTGGCAGCTCAGCTGTTTACCTGTGTGAGGCTTTTAGTTTGGCTATACATGAATTAAAAATGGCTCATCAAAAGATTTAATTAACATAATGGATTACTGCTGCTGTTATACATGCATAAATTGCAAACAGAGCCTCTGCATATTTTGAGGCTGAATTGATCCTGCTGCCTTTGACTAATGCTACAAAGCCACAAAAAAGGCATCTGTATTCTGAACATCGACGGCACAAATGTATATTTATGACAAAAAATAAACATAGTGAGGTGTCAAATAAAATCTGTCACTGTGAAATATTTAGCTTATTTTGTTGAGATATGAGGAAAAGGTCACAGTATCTCAGCAGGGATGATTAACCAGGACTAATGGATTCAAGACAAATAAATAAGGAAGCACAACAAACATCTAATTCATTAATTAGAGATTTTTGTTGCCTTCATAATTGCTGAAAAAGGCTCCTGAATGAGCATCAAGGCCCTTTTAAAACACCACTTCATAACCAACACAACGGTGACTCTACTATCATAGGAATGATCCCACATCACCATTACCTAAACTCACAATATCTTATGATAAATGGCCACTGATGATGGTCCCTCCCCTCAGCATGCCAGATGCTGGAAAACAAAACTAGCTTCATCTGCATAGACCTTAACATTGACTGGAATTATAAAAATAATTTCCCCCGTTGAGACGGTAAGTTTTTACGATGAGTTGGTTTTGCAGCCATTTGTGTTTTTCACACAACAGGAAAGGAAACTCATCACAGCAGTTTGCATAAAGCAGCAGCAAGCTTACAGGCACTAACCTACTTCAGTGGTTCACGGTCGACTCCAGCTACCGACAGCTTGACATACTTTCAAATTACCGTAAATAGCTAGCTGACCTAATGGAGACAAAACACAATGAGATTTCTGTCTTAATCGACTGAAACACATAGATAAATATGTTAACTGTTTAAAACAAGCGAGGGGCGTGCTGCGGTGGCGTAGGGTATAGTGCGACCCAGATTTGGAGGCCCTGAGTCCTCGACGCGGCCGTCGTGGGTTCGATTCCCGGACCCACCGACATTTGCCGCATGTCTTCCCCCTTCTCTCTCCCTCTTTCCTGTTAGCCTTCTGTCATATAAGGGACACTAGAGCCCATAAAAGACCCCTTGGAGGGGAGAAAAAAAAACAAACAAATAAAAATACCCTCAAAAAAACAAGCGGCTTCCAGTTCCTGCCGATATCCAGCAACTTCACACAGCTGTTGAAGAGATGTGGACCAAAAACGCCCAATCAATATGAAGAAGGCTAACAGTTGGGTTGCACAGAGTGAGTGGTAATCACACCAGATACCGACTGGTTCTCTGATCCCCCAATAAAGCAAAACTGCTAATTTCACAATGACCTTTTATTGTCACACACCTGTGCAACAATCAGGCCGTCTAATCAGCATCTTTGCGTGGCACACCTGTGAGGTGGGATGGATTATCTCGGCAGAGAAGAACTGCTCACCAACACACATTTGTGAACAATATTTGAGAGAAAATAGGTCTACTGTGTGTACAGAAAAAGGTTTGGATGTTGGAGTTCAGCTCATGACAAAATGGGAGCAAAAACAAAAGTGGTGCGCTTATATTTCAACTCGGCGTCTACAGCTTTGGACCTCTTGCGCGCTCATGAATACATTAGCTGCATCTGTTACGTCTATCTGGAACAACCATCTGGGACAACCTTGCAGCGTATCTCAGCAGATATCAGCATACTCGGGTACTATCTCTGCTTGCGACACGAGAAACCGACAAGTTCAGAGTCAGCAGAGTTGGGACCTGCAGCTACAGGAGCTCATCACGTGTAAAAGTAAATCTATACGGAGACGTAACTGCAACAACAAGCCGTCATCATCTGGACTCGATGGCTGGTGAGCAGAGCAGCTGAAGAAAATGTTTCTGCAAGACTCTTTTGTTGCATAATCATTTTCTGATTCACCATTTCCTCCAGGCTTTGAAATATGCAGCGATTGCCATGGCGACAGATGGCTCGTGAATAATGAATGATTGGTATATTTATTAGAATGTTTGTTATTGAATATTTTTCAACCTGGAAGAAACTAGGTTCTCAGGATCGATTCTCAGGGCGTGTAACGCAGGTAAACGTCTCAATGTGATATTTAAATGCTGAAAGTTTTACCTTGTGTGAGGAGCTGCAGAGTCCTGACTTCCTCGCGGACACGAAGCTGCAGGACTTGCTGCAGGATGTGCTGCCTCTGGGCTTCGTGGATAATCCCCATTCGCTCCAGCTTTCTGTCCGTTAGTCTCATGAGGGCCCGTCCTGAAAACAGACGAGCGAAAAAAATAAATTAAATAAAACACAAAGCTTAAGGATCCAAGCCAGAGGATCACCGCTTCAGATGTTTGCTAAACTTCTTCTTCTTTACGTCCGTGGATGAGGAAAGTCACAAGGTGCTGCGGGTGAATTAAACACAAATTGGACTTTATAAGGATAGATTAATAAAAACAGACGTCTATTCACCGTCGCGCAATCATCAGTCTGAATTGTCCAATTAAGCTCAGCAGAACCATATGTGAAGCAGATCCTCCTTTGCATAAATATCAGAACAGTACATCCCTGCAGCAAGAATCCCAAACAGCTCTTTAGTTAATTGCAAATCCTTGTATAAAATACATAATTTAATCATCCAATCAGCTTCTACGAAGAGGACTTAGGCTACTAATAAAAAGGCTTATAGAATATTGTGTGATTATTAGTCCTTGTCTTGAGTGTTTTTGCAACATGGAGGATGGTAAGCAGATAGGATAATATAGGGTAATTACTAAGCAAAATGCTCGTTTTGCTCTTGTGGCCCCGACGGCTGCTTTGACAAGATGCTGCCACCAATTAGCGCCACGGCTGGTTGGAGAAAAGTCCTTAATATCACCAGGAACTTAAAGCGATTAAGTTCCTGGTGAACTGGGAATCTGTGTAGTTGTTAACGGCAGTAATTATGAAACTCCAGGTTTTCACCTAAAGGACCTGACCTCATCAGTCTTTACTGAAGAAATGTGCTGCTGGGGTTCAGGGTCTTAAACCTTAGATGTTTCTACTGAAGTACTGAACAATGCAAGATTTTTATCTACAAAGAATCTGGAAAACTACAATTCCCTCCTCACTCATAAATTGCACAAATGTACACTGAAAGTTAGGATGTGGACTTGAAGTTTTATCATGACATTTTGTGTTACAATTAATTACTTCCTGGTTTAGGTAACTGTATAGTTGCAGCTTGCAACTGTGTGTCACATTCATTATAACCTCACAAAAACAAAAACCATTTTCACGTAATAGAAATGGCATAACAAGGTTTCCCCCAGAAAACTTGCTACGCTCGGTAGTTGGACGCTGAGGCCGTCATTCATCGAGCCGCCCGTCGTCTTTTTGAGTTAAAAAATGTTTAAAGTTGACAGGAAGTTTGACAATTTCACTCGATTATGTGTTATTAAAAGATTGGGAGATTAATACCCGGACAGCAACTAAAAAGTCTTAAGAAATGGAAACATTTAAAAAAGACTATAAGAATAAAGAATAAGTAAAGCTTGGTGGTCCACCCTGCATGATAATGCCACTGCTTAATGATCAATAAACTTTAAATTCTAATTAATATTTAACACTGGAACTGGAAAACATTTTACAAAACCAAAACAACTAGTAATCAGTAATCAACTAGTAAAACAAAACTGTCCTTTAAAAAATGACTAGCTGAGACGAAAGCATCAAACTGAAGAGCAATTTTGGTACAAAGAGAGAAAGAAATATAATAAATTACGTAAATGGAAATGATTGAGATTGGTTTAATTTATCAAGGGATGAATTGATTTGCTTCATCCAGATGGTGTTAAAATCTGAGCATTAAATTAAATTACATCACATGTAACCTGTATATAAAAGCCAGGCAGTAAGGTAGAGTCATAAAAGCTTACAGGTAGCAGCAACATAATGAAAGGACAGATGGGGAAAAAGTCAGAGAAGGCGGAGACCAGACTGAGACATTAAAGTTGACATGACAGCGCCAACATGAGCCATGCTGCAACGGTCTATAAATATTGACCAACCATCACTTGCCACCTGAAACCAAAGATAGATTGGCATGGCAACTGAGATTCACATTTCTCTCTTTTGCTCCTGTATCATCTGTTGTCAATATCTGCAGGTATAAGAGAGACAACTGAGCATGACACACACTGCAGGTTTGATGCTATATGGGATTTCCCGTATATTAGCATGAAAAACAGCTGCAGCATCAGGCAGCCTGGTCAAATTAGGACATAACTTGATAAAGATACATACCAGAGTTTCTTT
Organism: Gambusia affinis; assembly: GCF_019740435.1. NCBI lineage: Eukaryota > Metazoa > Chordata > Actinopteri > Cyprinodontiformes > Poeciliidae > Gambusia > Gambusia affinis. Next base: position 7,473,238 of record NC_057881.1, on the reverse strand, counting down.
GTACAAGTCCTTGCTCCTCTAAGTCTTTTAATGATCTGTCAAGTAGCAACCAGGCTTCAATGTTTTTTTTATTTCCATGATATAGACCAACACGAGACAAAACAGTGAAATGAAAGATACTAAAAGCTGAACATTTTTACTTAAAATCTAATTGGTGAGCCCATTTTACTTTGTTACACCAATTTCTTCCCAATTTCCATTAGAGTTAACCTTTGAGCCATCTCAAAGTATTAATTTATTGCTGATATTGGTGTAAAAACAAATGTTCTGGGAAGATCTTGGATGTTTGAACAGTTAATTTTGGGATGTTGTTCAAAGCTTGAGATATTGCTTGTAACACTGATTTAACCATGTTTATGTTTCTATGTGTTGTTTAGTAATTAATGTTCCCCAGCAATCATCATCTAAAAATAGAATAAAATGACTGAAAATGACACAAACTGAGCATGTCATGGCAAAGAAACCTTCAACTATATATATTAAAAACAACAGCCCTGTGGCTCATGGTAACTCTGGAGGAGCTGCAGAAATCCATAGTTTGTGTGGGAGACTGTTCACAGGACAACTTTTTAAGCACTCCAAAAATCTAGTTTTGATGCGAAATTGTTAATGTTCAAATTTTACATGTTTTTGTGCTTCCGTTTAGGTTTGTACTGCTTCTAAAGACAGCAAAAAGAGAAAAACAAACAAAACTCCCAGCCATTTTTGTTAGGCAGCAAGTTAATGTTTTTTTGGTGTCTGGAAAATGAGTCATTTCAGCACACGTCTGATTGTCGAGTCACATTCAATGGGCGCAGCCCGTCACCTAGCAACCTAGCAGAGCTCCAGCACATTTGGTCAGCTGGTTTTACCATTGTATGTGCTGTACAATGGCTGCCGGAAAAGACAAGTGTTTTGCTGTTGACTTTCCATCTAGAAACCACTTGCTGCATTCTTATTGGTTGTGCATGAGGTTCTACTAATGCTTTTCAAAGAGGTATGGTTGTATAATTGCACATCTTTTTGCAGCCATTTTCAAGTGTAAACGTTGAGTTACGGCACGTGACCAGCAGCAGCTTATAAGGATTTAAAGTTACAAGATTTAAAATGACCCTAAAATGAAAGGAGCTAAAAACAGGCAGAACTGCACAAACTAAAATCTCATAATCTAAGAATGACTGTGTGCAAAATAAATGTACACATCTTGTGTGGTCCCGTCTCAATCTTTTCATGAAAGATTGAATGGTGTTCTTTCTTAAAGGTGACACATTATGCTAACAAAAATGCGTTAAAATATTCTTCTGACCTCTGTAGAGACACAACCAAAACGTCCAGCTGTTATTCCTTCCACTTCACAGTCATGCATTGCTTTGTGTTGGTCGATCATATAAAAGTTTTGTTCGTAATAAAACTGTAAACCCTTTGGCCATAAGGCCAATAGTTAAAATTGAAAGGAGCAGATCAAGATGTAGATTTAACAGCCTGAGTGGCTAAATGGCATCTACAAAATGATCATTTAATGGTGCAGCTGACTGAGTGTGTTTGTGCGCCTTTTGAGATCTTAGGGCTCCAACATCAGACCAGTCAAACATCCGTACGCCAAAATATACTAGGAAAAAACAAGTTCAGGAAGCTTTTTGAGCAAATCCCAGGTCGAATCATTTCTTTTTTTAGATATTTGCATGTATAGAAGCAACTGGCATGAATCTTTAACTTATAAAACCAGACTCGTACCTTTAAAAAAAAAAAAAAGCCAGAGCAAAGCCAGTGAAGTGCTGCAATTACTGCGATATAAGAATACCAGTGATTACAATAAAAAAAAACACTCAGCTCAACATTCAGCCAAAGTGCCATGCCTCCTTGTCAGCAAGGCAACATCAGTGGGGTGGAACAACTTCTGTAAGGAGTCCAACCCTTTTAACTCTCGGTTCCTCCAGTTCTGAGTCATTGGCATCGACGATCCCACCATGTCTCAGCGGGGAATTTTTCATACCACTATTAATGCACTGTGCACTGTAGCATGGCCAGGAGGAGAGGAGGAAGAAAGGGAGGAGGAAGAGGAGGGTGGGAGAAGTGGAAAGTGGTCAGGAGGAAATAAATGAGGTAAGAGAAAGAGTTGCTTTGGAAGCAGCTGAATGTCTTATAGTGAGAAAAACCTCCTGAAATGTAGAAGGAAAAATTAGAGGTAAAATCTAAATATGAAGATTTCTGCTGCTTATTACAGAGTTTCAGAAAGACTGGTTCAATCTCAAAACATAAAAAACATCTCTCACTGCTAATCTAAAAGATTTACTTTCCACTTCACAATGGAAACTAACCGTCTCAGTCAAGTGGTTTGGGCACGCAAGTTTTGATTTCCAAATGTGAAAAAGATTTTTTTTTGTTTTTCAACAGTAGTCTGAAAAACATTTGTGCAGAGCATTAAATTTAAAATAAGTATTTCTCATCAAATTAACCCGAGCATGAAAAAAAAGATTTTTCTTACCGTTTCTTTAAGCTGAGATGCTATTCATAAAATGACATCTTAATTCACAAAAACACCACATTATGTTTTCTATTTGAGAAAAGCATCGTTACAGGAAGGCTTAGTGCCTGGTAAGGTTTTTAAAAAGTCAACTTAAAACTGTATAAACAAAGATGACAATTTAAAACAAGACTTTAAGGAGACCCATTATAGCTCCCTGAACAGGTTAAGACAGATTTATGGGCTAAACAAAACATGTTCATTGCATCTTTTGTACAAAATTAATCAAAGACGAGATTTTAGTCTGTTGAGTTCTGCCTATTTTCAGAATGAGCTGTTTTAGGGCGTCCTGTCACTTTAAAGACAAACAAGCTGCTGCTGGCCAATCCCTTTAACTCCATGTTTACACTCTCACTTGAAAAGGGCAGCAAACTGATGCCCAAATTATATAACAGTACATCTTTGAAAAGCATTAGTTGAGCCTCCTGCGCAACCAATAAGAATGCAGCAAGTGGTTTCTGGATGGTAAGTCAACAACAAAACACTTGTCTTTTCCAGCAGCCATTGTACAGCACATCCAAACTCCAGTTTGTGTTGCTAGGTAATGGGCTGGACTCGACTGGGGTTGCTAGGTAACGGCGCAATGCCCATTGAATGTGACTTAATCAGGAGGTTTTTGAAACAGCTAATTTTCCAGACAAAAACTGAACATTAACTTATTGCCAAAAAAATAAATCTTTTTTAGAAGCAGAAACCCAAATGAAAAAAGAAAAATGTCACTTATGAAGAAAAATCCATTAAATTGAACCAAAATTATAGAAGAAAACAATGTATAAAATGAAAATGTAAAAGTGCTAACTAATGTCGCATCGAAACAGGAAGTAACTCCATATATGGACAAAGTAACAACTGAAAAGAAACAAAAAAAATAATCTTTTATGCAAGAGATCCCGACAGAGCTCAAGCAGGGAGTCCACCAAGACAACTGAAGCTGTTTGTTAGCATAATGCTAATATTGAGCTACAATCCGCAGCACAAAAGAAAAGCTGGAGATGTTGGGCATATGGGGGGATACATGTAGCAGAAAGGTGGCAAGAGGAACAGAGAGCGAATCATTAATTTTCACTAATTAATGTCTGTACAATTTCTTTATTTTTAAGAGTCTTCCAATATATAAAGAACAAATACAGCAAAGCATGTTACACACACATATTTTACAAAGGCTGGGTGATGTGCACACAACCACATTGTGCCTGAGAATCGGATTAATGAGTGGTGGGTGAGCAGCCGTGTTGTGCTGAAGCTGATTAATCTGCAGCTACAGCCTGGCACAGTCAACTGCGGGTTTGATGAATGGGAGCTTAGAGTGCATTTGTTTACACCCGCTTAAATATAAACACAAAATACACACATATATGCATTGATCCACCAGGAGTTTGCTTCATTTTGCAGGCAGAAATAAAAAAAGAACAGATGCACAAAGGCTGCTTGTCAACGCAGCGCCTCGATTTAATAGAGATTGTACTGGAGATATAATTTGAGTTTGTTTCCTCAGGTTAATGCTCTACAACAGCAGCACATTTTTTAACACTTCCTGTCAGCTGTCTGCTCATTTTTTGTGTCATCTGTGGAACAATAGAGATCCTGTTCAGACTTGGCATTAAAATCCGTTCTAGCTAATTCAGATACAAGTGGGCAGTTTTAAGCATGACTGTTCATGATTGGCATTGAAATCAACCTTTTTTTTTTTGACTGATTTCCACCTCAGGATGATTGCAGTCAAATAGTAGCATTGGTCTTCCTCCAATCAAGACCACATATATTTTTACTGAGCTGCTTTTGTTTCAGTGAATGCAGTTTCCATGGTTTTGTTTCTGAAAACTCAAGAGTTTATCCAACCTTTATGGTTCATCAGGGATGCTTTTAAGGGTTATTTGGTCGAAGATAAGACGTTTCCACATTCTTGACACAAAGTCCATCTTGCTGTCAGTGCAGATTGATTACAAACTTCACCAGTAATCTCCCGTATAAACAATACGCTTATGGATTCATGCACAGAAACTCAAGATGTAAACATGGAGAGGAGGGTGTGGTTAGAAAAACTCAGGGAATCTTTTAAAGATGATTCTGCTGGAATTTTTAAGTGGTGCATTCACACCAGCCCTGTTTAGTACGCTTTAATACAAACTCTAGTTCGGATTAATGTTCTCTAGAAAGAACTGTTTGATGAGGTGTGAATGTGTAAGCAAACTCTGATGCAGACCAAAAAAGCAAACTCTGGTCCAAAAGCAGGAAACAAGCTTTTGACCCTTGGCACTCTCCATAACTCCGCCCGCTCCGCCATGACAGACGTCAAAACAACCGATGAGCTCCTTTAAAACCAGTCAAAAAACAGACATCTGCAACCAATTTCACTTTAAAGATGATCACAGGCAAGGCTGCAAACCAAACTGTCATTTTATTTTATAACTTTCAATGAGGAAAGATGGCGGTGAGAAGGCTCCCAAAGTTTACAAAGCTGTAGGATCTGGGACACTTAAGTTATAGCTGTTAGAGGTAGCTAATGAATCAATAAATCCCTTTTTACACACCTTTGGTTTCCATAATTGCTGATCTGAACTAAATCAGCGGCTATAATTTGTATAATTAATCATTATTTCATCTCAGAGTATCAAACTATCCGACAAATGTTCCATCAGAAGGAAAAAAAAAATCTTCATGCTCCGCTGCAGCTTCCAAGCTGATGTGCAGCCCTGTTACTTCAGTCTGTTTGACTCATTTGCTGTGTGTCTTTTTCTCCATTAACCAGCTGCATATCTATGACAGCAGCCGGCGGCAGCCTGCACAATTCATCATCTAAGGGCTAAATGGCTGTTGTGGTTAGTTTCTGCGTGTCCTCGACTGTTCTGAAATAGACTTTGTCACCTTTTGTCCTTTTTTTGGGGTCTCATCAAAAATACATTTAGTATCCAATGTGAGACCCTCCAGTTGCAGAAGATGTCTCGTCCAGAGCTGCATGGGCTCGCTGGTATTTTCCAGGCTGCTGAAATGATGAGTTTGACTAGCGGGGCGGATAGAGTAGTCGGACTCCAGCCACCCTTCATTTAACCACTAATATTACAGGCTATTAATTATTCAGAGCAAGGGCTTATGACACCATATATCACTGAGTTTTGTGAGGAAAACTTTCCTGGACTGAAGAGAAAAACTGACATGACTGCCCCCACATAAAAAAAATAAATAAATAAAAATTTGATTTTGAAATCAATCAGAAGGTAAATCTGTTGGGATATTGTTAAAGGAGCAGTATTGCGTAAAATCAACTTTTTTGAGCTTTCATGCTATAATCTTTTTCTCTCATTAAAAACACACCTGGAGTGTTGCTTTGATTCTCTCATGCATATCTGAGAAATATTTTAATTTCCATGGCAACCATTCAGCTGTGCAAAACGCCTGGGTGGACGTAGCCCCGCCTTCGAGACACAGCTCCTCCTCAACCACTCGGCTCCTTCAGACTAGCCAGTAGCAATTAGCAAACACCTGGTGGAGCTGAGCATCTGCTGAGCTCATAATAGGAGTTTATTCTCAGTGAAATGCTGGAAAAACATTGTTGAAGGGTTAATAGAGGAGCCATGTTGTGATGACTTCCTGAAGGCGGAGTTTCAGAAGGCAAAGCAGCTTCTTAAAGAGACAGAGGTCCAATTTCAAGAAGTTAGAATACAAAGCCATATTTGATAAATGCAGCATTTCCATAACAACTGAAGTCAACATAGTTATGTGACTGTGCTAGAAAATGGCACTATGTCCCTGAAAACACATAATATCACCCCTTTCTATTGGTTTGTAAAAAAAAAAATAAAAAATCCCAATTATTTCAAAAAATATATAGAGCTTTTTATACATGTATTTTTCTAAATAACGTCACACCAGCCAGTTCCTACCATCTTTACCAAGCTTCCTCATTGTAAAGACGACGGATTAGGAACTAATGTCTAATTATGCCCTAATATGCTTTAATGCATTTTAAATAGAAGCTGGGTGTTAAAGCCGTATTTGCAGCCGTGTCTGTTGGGGGTGGGAGGTGAGGACTGAGAAAGGGAGGCGTCTTCTTGGCAGTGGAGGCTGGAGGGAGGACGGGAAGCATTGATTCCTTTGGCAGAAGTTACAGCAGTGAAGCGGTTGCTGCATACTGAAGTCGCTCGATGCTAAAATGTTGCACGCGCCTCGATACGCAGTGAAATGCATTCCCCATGCTGCTGTTTTATGTCTAAAGAGGGCGGACGCGATTGTCTGTATGAATTATGTTCTGGAAAAGAGAGACTGCTTATTGATTTGGTACTTAGTGAAAGGGATGACGATGTTGCCAAGACAAGTGAGATTGAGCACCGCTGGCAGTCAAAAAGAGGTATTCAGTTATGGATGGATTGGTGGGATATACAGCGCACTGAATGCAAAAAAGTCTGGCGCAAGGAAGCCAAACCCCGGCCTTGCTCACGCGGTTTCAATTATGAAAAGGTCACAAGTAGAGTCTGACAAACAAACCGAGCAAACAGATAATCTCCTATCTCAGATGCATGCCTATAGTCCAACATAAACATATTCAAACTCCTTGTTTGCATGATTGTTTTCCCAACAGTGTTACATTGGTTAGTCGTGTTTATTCTCTTGCTGCATTGAAATGAAATAAAATGTCTGCAGAATATTCCTAAGATTGAGTGGGATGCAAATTGCCTCGTGAGTCCAATTGGTAAGGCTTGGCCCATTTTAATTGGCTTCTGTTAATTAATGCCAAATGTGGAGACAAACTGAATTACTTGCAGATTTTCTGTGTGCCATTATCTCCCAATTGTCTCAGTTTGAAAGTATAGGTCTGTACTTCTTATTTCATTCTTTCTCACAATAAATGGCTTTAGAAAATTCAGAAGCAGACCAGGAAAAAACACCAAAAAGTATTTTCCAGAGCAAATATATTAGTACACTTGAAACAAGACAAAACTAACTTGAAAGTAACTTTAAAGTGAAATACAGGAGCTTATTTTAAGTCAATAATTCCCTAATATGGATTTTTTTTTAAGTACTAGATTAAATGGTAGATTACTTTACTTATAACATAAGAAAATATCTTGTTATAAGTGAAATAATGGAACTAGAACTGGGTTGCTAGGTGACAGGCTGGGCTTGGCTGGGGTTGCTAGGTAACGACGCAGCGGCAGTTAATTTTGAAATAAGTGAAAAAGATCTGCCAGTGGAACTAGTACTTTTATTATTAATATTAAGGAATTATTGACTTGAAACAAGCTCCTGTGTCTTGCTCAAACCTGACTTGTTTTAAGTTTTATTTTATTTCAAGTGGAATAAAGAGGCATTGATCTACAAAATAATCAACCAGATAATACAACAAACAATGGGAATAAAAATAAACTAACAAAACAAATAAACAAGGAGGGATACATTAAAATGGATACATTCAAAACAAAAATTAAACACAGAATATAATTAAATGGTGTCCCAACAAAAACAATGTAGTTGTTTAACATTTGTGAATTAGGATATCGTGTTTTCTTTTAATACTGGCAGTTATTTTCTAATTTAAATTATTATTTTTCAGTTCTCTAATGTTGCTTGATTAACCCAGCATCAAAAAGGCCATTCCCGGGAAGAACAACGTATTCAGAGCAGCAGTTAAGGAGTTAAAGAAGAAATAGGAGCTTGTTTTAAGTCAATAATTTCTTAACATTGGTGGAAAAGTAATATCTCCACAGGCAGATTTATTCACTTTTTTAGTACTTTCTTGCTAAAAAGTGACTTGTAAGTTAGTTTTGTCTTATCTGAAGTATACTAAGATATTTGCACTAAAAACTAGAACAAGAATACTTGGTAAGATTTTGTGTTTTGCAGTGGTGTTTGTTAGAACATCACAATGTTCTAACAAACATTGTGATGTTTAACTTTGTTCATGCTGAGATAAACCTAATCAAATTTTATTTATTTTTTCCACACAACAATAATTTCTTTTGAGAAAAGTACAGAAACTACTCTAACATACTAAGCGTGAGTTTTCAGTGGTAGTTTGTGTTAATATTCTCTAAATCAGCAGCAAATTATCTTTTAAACATCAATCCACAAACCTAAAAATCACAATCAATCTATCAAAGTGTGATAGTTTACAACCTGAATGAAAAGAAAACAAATCAAATGCTTCTGAAATCTTTCTCCTTGGGAGTTGCTGTCAAATTGAAGCGGCGCTTCAGCAGGCATGCAATGAACCGTGGGTCATTTATTCGACCTCTTTGCAGCTGATGAGACATTTGCGCGATTCGCGGTGCAAAGCAGAAAGATTCATATTTTCACACCATTAAACAGGTGATGCTGAGGCTCCACGTAGACGTATAGCGGTTAAAATTGCATCAAAGAGCGAGTCAACGCATCACAAGATTTATGTGGTCAGCCGGTCACCGAGCGGAGGATTTCGTCAGGAGCAACAAATAAACATATTAGTGTGATCAGCCGGGCTCTGAGAGAGAAGAGCGGCGTGAAAATTAATGGTCGTCTGTTTCTGTGAGGACTGAAGCGCTGTTAGAACCAGGGTGACCTTGAAGGGGCTCGTTGGGGGAGTGATTGACGTGGCAACAGTTACCGCTGGTAACAGAGACAGAGGGAAGGGGAGGGACGGACAGACGGGTGGGCTGTTAGCCAGACGGCAGGTGTGGAGCGCACCTGGGAGGTTATGAATGAAATCTGGCTTCTCAGAGGCAAGAAAATTGAAACTTCTGAAGAGTTTTGGAAGAAAGAGGAGCTGGTTTGGCTCCAGGTTTAGGTCAGAAGACAGATTTCACGGTTATGTCTCACTTTTATTTTATTTTTTTCCAAAATAGGAGCTAAAAAGGAAGGATGGAAATATTGACAGCTGCAGAACAGAACTGCTGTTCCCACAACGGGAACGTTTCACACCGTATTTTCTGCACTATAACTAGCTAGTTTTTGTCAACAGACTTCACTTTGAAAAGAAGTAACCTTTTATATAAATATTAAAGATCTTGTGTTGAGATTTTTCTGAATCGCTACTGTGTAGACATGTTGTCCAACCAGAACAGAAAGGAAATACTAACCATTTATTGTTTTCAAGGTTTCCTCCCATTGGAGGAATAAAAATGTCAAAATTTAAGTGTTGGCCCAAAATTTGAGCAAATTGAAGCAATAAATCTGTTTTTAATCACACATTGTGTCCAGCAGGCATAATATCAGTTTAAGGTGCTTGAGTGAAACAGATTGATCTTAACGATCGCTGTTTGGGTTCAGAAATGTACCTGTGATGTCGTGCTGTTTGAAAGAGTCGCTGTAGATCTGATGCTGATTGGGACAGTGCTTTTTCAGCCATTTGCAAACATCCTGCTGAGTCCACAGAGCCACTGGTTTGGACAGCTTCACGTATCCAGGCTGAATGAGAGGAAAAAATCAAAAAATACATCAGAAAGCATTCACTGAACGACCTTTTAAATCTAAATCTGTCATGGATCATTTCTAAAAAGTCTTAAACTATCGCTAACTTCATAATAAGTCTCACCAAAATCTGTGAACTGATTAATAACTTTACTACTTGTGAAGATCTTTAAAAGCATTTTCAAAAAATGTTTAAGCAAATGTTTTAATGTCTCAAACCAAATGTGTAAAGACGGTCAGTTTTCCAGGTTTTATGTTCAGGAAGTCATTTTGTTTAAACGTCAACTCGCTTAATTTCCTACTGAACTTCAGCAATGAAGCGACAGTCATCAGCCGGGAAACCAGCTTGGTAAGATTTATCCATGTGAAACTTTAAGCTTCTAAACACGCAGAAAGAAAGTTGAAAAATGTTTAACCTTTTTGCCGTCACTGAAACGTTCACCTTTCATTGTTGTTCATTGCTCTCCATTTGTCAAGCCCACAATGTGCTGCTGTAAACTTAGTATAAGGGGAAATTTTTCTGCCATGATTCGAGAGCACACATTTTCATTTTGAAAGCAGGACTTCAGGTCTTTTCTTCTCAAAACTTGTAATGCTTGTACTCCAAACTCCTGCTCTCTTTCAAATATTCACTGTGATTTCTCAAACCTTTCTCCTCGCACTCAAAACCTGTTTCTGCTCAGATCAAATCTCCATTTGAAAACCTCTCTGCTCGCTTGCCAAACATTTTCTTCTTGTGCTCAGAGCAAAAAAGTACAATCGCCTGGCAACCTCTCAGCCAATAGAATGACAGTGTTGCACTGGGTGCGTTTGTTTCCTTCTAGTGGGTGTGCCTGTGTGGCTACTATCGATTGTAGCAACCTGCAACTACACATAATGACATATAGACAACCATTAACAGAAAACATATATATTTATAAACCGTTGAATGGATAAATGTTGTGACTAAGTTGCAACACTGTTGGTTCTGTGGATCCATTTTCTTTGTTTGGGTGAACAAACTCCTGCCTAAGTTCAGTAGCTGCTAGCGATCAGTAGCGAACTGCTGGCGGATGTTTAGTGCAACATGGAGCAGAAAGCTGAGGTCGTTGTTTCTCACTACATCCAGTGGGTGGCGCTCTAACTTTCCAGTGTGCTTTCTTGCTGACTTGCAGGTGTTAAATTAACCATTTCTTAATTTGCTGATGTTCTGTACTTTCTTCAGCTGCAGCTCACTGAGCTGCCTTGGCCAATATAAAAATGGCTCATAAAAGTCCTTGAATAACCAGAAATGTTCCACACATTTCAGACGCCTCTCCAACCAAAATACTTCAACAGCAGGCGACGCCTTATGATCCCTCCTCAAAGTGTCTGCAGCGCTTCTGATTCTGATTAAGAGGCTACTAAATTTGCAAACAGAGAAGTGATTAAAATTTCACATCTACAACCTGCTCTTCGGGCTGCTTTGTGCCACGGCGTAGCAGTGGAAAGTCCTGGGTTTTCCCTTTTCGCTGCTTCCATCATCTCTGCCCCAAATTCAATCTCCTACAGTCTCTGTCAGATGGAGCGGGTTTTTTTCTCCCCACAGCTTTTCACCTGTTTCTTTTCTTCCACCACTACTCCCACTCGCTCTATATCTAGCTTCCCAGAGAGAAAGAAATTGGGGGAGAGGCGCACGCTGGTTTGGGCATATGGTCGGTATCTCCAGGGTGTAGGTGAAATGACAGACAGCCAAAGCAAGCGGGTGAATATGCGGGCGTGTAGGCGAGGTCGCAACTCTCAACGCATGTGAGCATGGATAGATGTTGAGTGTATGTAGAAGGGACAGAGCGCTGTCACAGGAAGAAATCACATTAACCATTAAACACAACTCGGCTCTGTGCTAATTAACCCTGACTGGAAGCCCTGAGGCGACGGAGTAGAGAGGAAAGCCAAGATGGAGAAGGAAGGAGAAGAAGAGGGAGAGGAGAAGCTGACAGACGAGGCAGCGAAATAAAAAAGAAGCCAAAGCTGTGGAGTAGACTCAGCAGATTGACGGGAGGCTCTCATTTTCCATGAACCCATTTCTGAGTCAATGGCCATCTGTGTTTTACATTCTGCACTGATTTAGCCCATAGCTGTTCTACCAAAGCCTCGCTGGTGCCTTCCTGTTCGCCAACCAGCAGAGAGAGAGAAACCACAACGGGCCATGGTAGATAAAAAATTTAAAAAGAAGAAATTCAAAAACACTGAAATTTTTAGATCAAAATGTTTTCTGGAAACAGCCAGGAAATTTCAGTTCCAGAAGTCAAATATTAGCTAGAAAGAAAAACAAATTACATTAATCAACTGTCAGAATAATCAATAACTAAAATAACCATAAGTTGCAGCCCTGAACATAACATCTGAACATTAGCTGCTCTTTTTCTATCCTGATAAAGTAATTTAGTTAGTGAAGCTCTGATGTGAAAGCACTACATCAACAGAGGCGATCATTTTGTGATGACAATCATTTCCACACGGTGCATTTTGGTTCCAACGTTGTCAGACTGAGTTTATAACGATTTGCAATTTGCTTTGAGTAACTTCATGTCAAATAGATTAAAGATTTTCCTGGAAAAGCTGAAATATTAAAACATTCTTGGATATTTTAACAGGAATTGAATAAAAGTAAGCACAGTTTATGTTTTGAAGCATCTTTGATCAAAGACAAAAACAAAACAAGCTTACAGTGTTGAGAAAAACTATTTCCTGTCTACAGACTCTTTGTTTAGCATTTAAATGTTTAAGATCAAGTATTTTTTTATAATCCAGTTATACTGGACAGTTTTTGGTCAGTTTAATCAGATTTAAAAATCAAGACTTTGACTAGGCCTTTTCAAAACTTTTATTTGGTTGTTGAGTCCTTCAAAAGTGGATTTGCATAACCCAGGTGCTTGAGCGCAAGGTCAAATTGAGGACATTCTCCTTCAAGATTTTCTGCAGCAGAGTAAATTGATTTGATTACAGAAAGTTGTCCTGGTCCTGAAGCAACTTGCTGTTAAGTTTTTACACCTGATGTATCGAGAGTCACACTTTCAAAAAAGTGGAACTTTTGTCCGCAGAACCTTTCCTAAAAGTCTTGGGGATCATGATGGTTTCTTTCCCATTGACGCCATTTTTGCCTCGTTTCTTTCTTATTGATGCGTTAGTTGTTATTCTGGGTTCTTTTGTTACTTCCTGAATGCGTCCTTGATGAGATCTTGGAGTAATTTTTCAGCCATTCCTGGGAAGGTTTGCAACAGTTCCATGTTTTCTCCTTTTGCACACAGTGCTGCATTTCCACTGACCAGATAATCATGCAAATTGGAATTACGACAATAAATTTGCTTAATGAAAGCACGGAAATTTTGAAAAACTTGCCAAAAGTTTTTTGAGCATCCTAGTTTTCTGTATCAAGAATTTATTTTGCAAAACTGCACTGGATACATTTTTTACATCGAACATGAAGCATGATTGACAACAGGATGTTGCTACTGGAGGAAAAGACGAAGAAGAAGACGACAGGAAGTGATGATAGCGAGGCATGTCTTAAATGACTCATTAGTGGAATCTCTAAAAACGTTTTGTGCACATTTTTAATGGAAACGTAGCTGCAGTTTCCTCTGATTCATTCTTGAATTTCATTCATTAAGGCATGATTCGTTTCTTTTTTAGATCTTTTGACCTAGTTCCTGTTGTCAAGGGTTCTTGATCCCAGAGTATAAAGGAATGCAGCTTTCCAAATTGTATAAATTACAGTTTAATAACCAACTTACCAAGAGCAGCAAGATTGGTTTCTCATATACGACCACTTTGGTTTGGATAACTTTATGTTCCTTTAATAATTTGAGTTCCTACTTAAATACATGTATACATCCATACTTTTACAGCTTTTTTGTCACTATTTGTAGATAATCTGTCTTAATTCTCAAAGAGACATGCACATTGTAATATTTTTATTGCCCAGTTCAGTTGCACATAGCTCTGGACTGGAAGATTGCTTGTTTATTTATATTCTTCTATTCTATTACATGTAAATAGTTTAAAAACTGCACTTTTGATTTCCTATGGTTTTCATTTTGGCTTATATAAAAGTTTGATTAACAGTAACATTTAAATGCAAAGAAAAGAAGCAAAACCAGATTAGTACGGTGGTAAATTCACTTTATATTTGTTGCTGCACTTTGTGTCATTTTTTTATTGTTGTATCAGAAACGACCAATTAAAGTGTAAAATGCCCCAGAGTAAATGGAACAACAAAGTACAGCTTCCAAATTTATCATAGCGAGAAATCAATACCTCTCTGATGGAAGTAGGAACTCTGCAGCAGAACTGAAACTAGAATCCACTGCTTAAAGCAAAGTTTAAAAATAAAACCCCGCAGTTAATCTATAATTTTTATAAACTATGTCATCTGAAAACATAAACTGCTGCACAGATGTTCATTCCTGGTCTGAGTTGATTTCTTGTCTTTATCCAGCAAGAAAATGCAGATTTACATTCTACCGTCACACCAGCAGGTTTCACTGTCACATACTGCCCCCTGGTGTCCGAACAGAGCACTGCACCGTGAAGAGAAAGGCGCCTGCAATCACTGCAACCAAGTTAGTTTTTATCCTAAATTTTAAGTACATTATTTAATAACACCACCACATGTGTGCACATAACACCTAGGTTATGTTTCTTGTTTTCTTTTCTAACAGGTTTTTGACTTTCCAAACTCAAATTTTCTTGTTTTTTTTTTTTTTTTGCTTTTTTTTTTCCTAGCAAATTTTGAACTTTTCAAGCCCAGAAAGTTCTTGTAATTTCTGGATCTTTTCTGAGATTAATCTCAACCTCTCAGAGTTTTAATTCAGAAATTTACTCCTATTTTTTCCCTTCTGCCCCAATACTTTATCGTAGTGTGGAACCTTATATTGTTGTTTAAATAAATGTTCTATATTAATAATTCATCTAAAATCTTATTTATTCACCCCTGTAGTTTCTGTGTGTTTCTACTATATGTTTATATTCGTTGAGATATTAATGAATTTTATTTAACTCTACTTCGAGAGTTGACATTTTTAAAATTTTGTTGTGCTTTCTTTCGTGCACAATGACAATAAAATGAATTCTGATTCTATTTGTTTACACCGTCTTCTTCTCTCGTCAGTCACCATTTGAACAGAGAAATTGGTTTCTGAATCGAGTTGTGACCCTGACAATCTGAATTGAATCGTTAAATACTGAAACATTTCCATCTCTAGTCTCCAGCAAAGTTAAGAGTTGAATTTCTTTAGCTGGTCTTGATTGGCACCAGGTGACCGGCTGCTGGAGGCTCAAAGCTCCACGTCGTCTCTGCTGAGGCTAATTGCCAGCTCTGCTGTCCCTCGGCTCCCTTTCCAATCGGTCCATCTCTCTCAGACCAGACCTGGCAGGAGACGAAAAACCCCCCCACCCTCCTTTTAATTAATCTGCGAGACACACGGACAGGGCGGCGGCGGCGGCGGTGGGGTGTGCGTCCCGGATGAATTACTGAGCTTTCATACGAAGCCTCTGTTTGAAATTGGATTTTCTGGCTGCAGCCTGAACACAACGAGGGCGCAGGCGGCCCTTCAGAGGCCCTCGACCTTCATATTTGGTCGGGTCCATAAAGCACAGCAGGGCGTGTTAAACCCAGACGAGATGAACTCACCTTGAGCTGCGTATTGATTGATGATTTGCTGTGGATGTCAGCTCCCCTCTGACTCCAACTGGTTTTTATACATCATGTTTAATGTGTGGGGAAAAAGCTCAGACTCCATTATAAATCCAAGCGATGATTCATCAGCAACACGGATGATGAGATTAACCGAAATATAGCTGCACTGGAATACCAACGTTATGAGGTGTGAAGATTTAATCAGAGTCAAATTAAAGATTTTTTTTTTTAATCGTTTGGTCTTACAAATACAGCAGTGATTCGATTTGCTTAATGTTTGTTTAGATTAAACAATTTATTTCTTAAGGTGCTTGAAATTTATTTACAGTACTTCTATTTATTGGGGATTTAATGTGACAAAGCAATTTAGTAAATAACTGCAAAATGGAGGGAAAATAATGCAGATTTTTTAGAAATAAGGGGAAGGAAATTTAAGTTTAAGGATTAAAAAAAATTAATAAAGCAACATTATAGTCATATTTAATGAATTATTATATGTGTTCAGATGAGACTTTAGAAAATAACTTAAAGGAGCATAACTGCTGGTGAAAAAATGACTTCGCAATAACTTTAGGCAAAGTTTATTATATTACAACAAAATATGTAAAATATATAAAATCTATAAGATGATCTAATCACTATTTTTATTTAATGTATTTTATTGGGATGTAACCGACCAACACAAAATAAATCATAAATGCAAAGACAAAGAAAGATTTCACAATTTAGCAATAAATAAACATCATAATGTGACAAAATGTAAAAAATAAAATTAAATAATAAAGCGTTAAGATTTTTGCTGTGTTTTGTTTTATTTTCAGTTCCATTTGTTCATCATAAAAAGTTGTTTTTGTTTAACTTTATTAATTATTATATTGCTTTGTCATACGATTACTGGGTGGAAATTAATAAAATCAAATTTAAAAGTGCGACACTAGATCCAAATGGCCAAACAATACTATAATGTGTAACTATAAAGATTTTTTAAACTGTAATAGCAACATATCCTGGAAGATACAACTAATACATTTCAAAATATACAATATGAAATCAATGTGGAATTAGTAATAACTTCAAATTATAATTTTTTGCCATTTATTTTCCACTCCTGCCTGTCTTCGGGTTAAAAAAGTTTTACCCCTGAAACAAACTAAATATTTTGCACGCTGGAGTTTATTCCCCCCCAAGAAAGAGCAGCTCCTGTTCCTATTTTAAATAACACGGTTCTGAAAAATCTGATTTGGTGGATTTAATTTGAAATCACATGTTAAAGCGCAGCATCAGCTAAATGCAGCGTCATACTTTAACAGGAGCCTCAGATACTCTGGCCCGTTATGTCACCGTGACTATAATTGAAGTTCACTTGCTGCGGCTCGGTTTAGCTCAGCTTCTGCATGTATTAATGAACGCTTTTAGGCTGCCTAATGGAAAACATTAACATTATTCATAATTTAAGCTTTAATGCACTTGATCTGTTGGAAATTCTCCAAAAGAGTGAGGATGTTAACTCTAATGCAGACACTTGACACTGAGATGGCAAGCTCTGTCGCTTCAATTATACATTATAGTTCAAATGTTTTAAACCAGGGCTAATTTTTAAACAGGCTACCTCCAGGCAGCCATCACTGAAGCCTTGATGAACAGCACTCCAGGCTTCCTGAAGGCATTTTGAGGTTTTTATTTTTACTTTATTAGTTTTCAAACTGGTTCATCTATAGCAAACCTACACCCAGCAGTTTGGTAAGCACTTTTTCTGCCCAGAAGGTTTCTTTTAGGTAGAAAAGTAGCATTTTTCTACCCAGAAAACAACTGGTTGTCAAGACAACCAGCTGCTTGTTGTCTTGACAACCAGCGGAATGCCAAAACTTCTTGCAATTTTTTCAAAAAACTTTAATAACAAAACTATTTATTTATCCAAACAAAATGTATCAATCTGTTTATCTTTTAAAGAAAATATTCCTGTGAGTTTTTACATATATTGTTATTTTAAGTCTACATATTAGTATATTCTTGATACAATGAAAAAGGCACTAATGCTAATTGTTAGCAATGAATTGGATTCTCCATAAACCTTAGCACAAAGCTAACAGTAACATCTATTAGTAACCTAGAGTTACTTTACAGATGCTAATTGTTTTATGACAGCTGTAGTTACAGCTCATTAAATTAATATGCAGTTGAAAAGTTAATTATTATAGTAACTATTTTGTTTTTGATACAATATAAAACACGGTTTCTCAGAAAACTGTATTACTACAGCAGA
Organism: Gambusia affinis; assembly: GCF_019740435.1. NCBI lineage: Eukaryota > Metazoa > Chordata > Actinopteri > Cyprinodontiformes > Poeciliidae > Gambusia > Gambusia affinis. The sequence goes on along the minus strand of NC_057881.1, from coordinate 7,455,433 downwards.
AAACGGAAAATAAAACGATACAGAAATTTCAGCCAATCAAAAACTTGACAAAATCCAGTGGATCAACAGAAAATCACCAGCAACTGGAAACAGTTTTGATACTGCGTCCATCCACTCTTCCTCCGGACTCTGAGGCCTTCATGTCCGAACAAAACTCAGATTTATTTTAATCTAAAAGTGAACGACGGCTAACAGAGTTTGAACTCGACTTGTGTGAAATATCTATTGGTCCAAACTCTTGAATGTTCTTTGCTTCTAAATCCACCTAAGTTATTCTTTTTGCAGCTGTTTATCCCTTCTATAACAGTTTTTCCTTCCACTAACTCTTTTAATCAATGTCCTTGTACACAGCTTTTTTTTTGCTTTTTACTGGGCAATTATCAATACAGAAGCCATAAAACATCTGCTTTATTTAGTCTTCTATAACTTTCTAATTGTGCGAATAATTTAATTCTTACAGTTTTATTGAGTGCCAACCATAATTAAAACTAATTATAAAAGCCTTGAACTCCATCACTACACGTTTAAACTTCTTAACTGCTGAAATAAATTAACCATTATAAGATAATTGAATATTATGAGCTTCCTCTCTATTTAAAAATATACAACAAAGTCTGTATGTTCAATCTAAAACATGTATATTTGTTCTTAGTAGCTACAGTTTTCCAGTGTTTTCATATGAAAATCAAGAGAAGCTGCTTGTGTGGAGCTGCAAAGTTTCACCATCCATGTTGTTTATCAGTCAGCCAAACTCTGTAAGAATGTAGACAGAAGAAAACGACTCTTCTTAAAGTTACATTACCAGTAAAGACATTAATTAATCCTTAAAGCTCTCCCTTGATAATTCAAATTACAACATGTCTACCGGTGCCGGTTTTCTAGGGGAATTTCTACCCAGATAATCTGGTTTTACTCCAGTACCAGCAGAGAAAGATAAACAGCCACCTCAGAAAACTATTTTTGTTCTGTGCAAATAGATTCCTGAAAAGGAAACGCACCTTGTGTTTTAAACGAATCAGAGGCTCTGTCTGGTTTTTAAGTGGCTCATCCAGGATTTACACCGAGCCCTTTTCTCACTCTAAGTGCTTCCACTCTCTCAGACTGACAGCTGATTACCAGATGTTTTACTATGAGAAAGGAGAACATGAGCGTGTGTCTGTGCATGAGAAGCAGCCGCTCCTGCCTCCATCCCCGCATCACTCTATTTCTGGAGAGGAAGTAAAGGATCTCTCTGTTCCTGAAAGCACATCTTCACACGTAGCAGCAGCTGACAGACTTGCAAAAAAACAGGCTTTTATTGTTCTTTCCTGGTTTATTCAGAGTCAGAGCTATGATTTAAACAACTTCTTCAGATCCAGAGATCCATTGAAACTATTACTGAAGTTGTTTGAAAAAAAAAAACTAGGAACGCAAATTATAAAATTATCAGTTGATATAAAGTTTGTTTCTATGATCCATCAACTAACAATTAGTTGACAGGCAGACATTTTATTATCCATCTTGCATCAAGGAGGGTGTCTGTCTTTCCATAATAATGAAGGGTTATCTTTTATTAGTATACTGAATTTTAAGACTTATTTGAATAAAATACTGACTGAATAAACAAATAATTTTAGTTAAATTTAGACATATTTATAAAATATAAATTGGGAACCTCCTATGTGGCTGTAAGGGTTAAGAAATATTAACTCTGTAATATTTCTGTATTTTACAGAAGTGCAGTCTGTGGTTGCTCTTGAATTAATGTTGAAACTTCGCTTCACAAAGCGCTTTAACTCACTACAGCTCTCTAAAATCAACATTGCTTATTAGGATCATGTTTTTTTTTTTGTCATGTTACAATTTATCTGCCTCAAACAGTCCGCTTTTCTGCCACCACATCGTCGCCTTTGTAGCGCATCAGTAATTTTTAAAATAAAAAGTTGACGCTGTTCCGCCATGAAGCTCGGCTGAATAAAGTGAAACTTAAAGAGCTTGCTGAATATTTTTATTTCAAAACAAAACCACATAAAGTGCATTTCGCATCTCAAACCGGACTCTTTTCGTAGGGTGACCAAACGTCCCTATTTCCCGGGACATGTCCGTTTTTCACGTCCTGTCCCGGGCGTCCCGGGATATTTTTAAAGAGTGAGGAAATGTCCTGTATTTTCGTGGTGTCTCCCCAACCCCCCCGCTCAAAGGTGTCCCGGTTTTCCCAAATGAAAATAAGGTCACCCTACTTTTCCGGCTACTGTATTTTTTCTTCTACTTGCGGTATTATCTCCGTCATCTTTGTTTCTATAGCAACGGCTCCGCTTAAGCACGACCAGCGGCGCCCACTGCTGGTTGGCGGCCAAACTACACAAGTAACAGAAGCTCTAACGTACGTTACTAGCTAATCGATTCATTTGAACTAATTTGAATCGAATACAATTATTTAGTTGTAAATCAACTAATTGTTTGCATCCGTAAAACAGACGAGGAACACAAATGTCTCACCCGGGTCAGCTCGGACTCTGAGACGGAGCGGTGCGGCGGGGAGCGGCGGTGGTACGAAGGCCGGCGGAGGTCCGGGTAACTCGGACTGTCGTCGTCCAGCAGGACGGCCTCGGCATCCACCAACTCCTCGTCCTCCTCCAGCTGAGAAGTCATGTCCTCGGGACGCAGCTGGTGGTCGATGCCATTTTGGCTCAAGTTGCAGTGAACAGCTGGACGGGTTGAAGGATGAAGGGGAAAAAATAAACCAAGAGGAAAAAAGAAAATTCGACATTTTCAACTGAAACCAAAAAACTTAACCTAAACTGTACGTAATTTGGTAAATTTGTAACAATGTGAGAGAATGACCCTGACAGAAAAGTGTGTAAAAATTTAAAAAATGACGAATAAAAGTCTGAGTAATGACCGTTTTCAAATTATTTCACATTGAAACAGCCGGATGTCCACTAGATGGCAGCAGATGGTAAGAAATAGTAATCCACATCATGGTCCAATATCTATAAACCTGTCACAATAAGCAATTAATCGCATGATAAATGAAACTGAAGTCAATAATTTCCATTTTGATCAATAGTTTCAAGGGCAATTGTGTTTACAGAGACACCATTATCCATTTTATTTATGGTTTCTGTTGTGTGTGGTTTTAATTTCTGTTTTATTTGCCATTTCTGGTTGTTTTGTTTTGGATATTTAAAAGATCTTCCATTGTTGAGTCTTTTCTTTTTCTACAATTAAAGTTTATTGATGTTTGAGAGAGCAAACTTGCATTATTATGCCATTAATATATTTCTTGAAAATTGTTTAAAAAACAAAAACATGTTTCATCACAATAATAACAGAGACAGAGTTGGTACGAGCTGTCAATATCTTACGTGTTGATTTTCATTTTGGTGAAACATAAAAAAAATAAACAATATAAAAAGCAAAATATTTCTTTAAAACACACTTGCATCTTTCACTAAAATGCTGGGGAATGTTCTAGTGTTTGCTCAATTTGGCCAAATGCAATTTTTTTATCTTTATTACAAAGAACCTAATATGTTTTCCAAAAGGTTGCAGCGATATGAATGCGTTTCACTGCTTTTATTATTAATATTTTCATCATGTCTAGGCCTGTCCCAATAAGCAATGATTAACTGAATGATAAATTAAAACTAAATTACCGTTTGCATAATTTATCACTCATCTCTTTCCTTTCTCTTTTTACCAAAAACTGAATGATAAAAGTCTTCAGTTTGATGTTTTGGCCTTTTGTTAAAGGACAATTTTGTTTACAGAGACTTCATTAGTTGTCCCTGTTGTTTTGTTTATTCATTTGGATATTTAAAATGTCTTCCACTTCCTGTGTTAAATGTTCATTAGAATTTATTGATCTTTAATAGTGTATTCTTGCATTATTATGCCATTATATTACTTGCACAGCATCTCAAAACAACAATTTTTTTTAATCTCAAATGCTTATTGTCCAACAAAATTTTATTGTAGCAACCATACTACAGTTAACGAATGGTTGTTTACATGCTGTAAGATGATAAAACATAAAACATTCATTGCTTGATAAAGAACAAGAAGAATATCTGGAAATTGTTTGAATCATGTTTTATATAAACTTCCATTATTTTGCCCATTTCACTTTGGAGTATTTATTTTTAGTCCTGGGTCTCTATGAAGCGTGAGGCCAGAACTCTATTTTAGTTTCATCAGGCGGCGAGGCGGACTCAGAACCGACAGCCAGCAGTGTGACTGGTTAACGTCTGACTCAGACCATTTGTCATCATGCAACCTGCCCGCTTGTTCTGAAAGCGCTGGCAGGTTATTTATGAGAAAGCAGGAGGTGAAAAAGAAAAAATCCTTTTCATCACACCTGAAGGCTGCTTTGGTTTCTGCTGCATCTGCGGGTCAAAGGTCAGAGGAGCTGTTGCACATTCTGCTTCACTTAACAAGCCAAGGAGAGTGTGTGCATAAAATTAAAGAAAACATTGAATTTATTCAGTGAAACATAAGATTATATACCAAATATGAACAGTAAAATGTTTGATAAGCTCCGGGTTTATAAAGCTGATAATATTCCAGCTCTGCGTTGGTCAAACACAAAGCAGCGAGTCGGAGAAAAATAGAATTTGAGAGGGATTTCAGTCTGCTTGGAGCAAGTCTAACACAATTTAGATCAAACTACAGCAGCTGTAGTTTGTAGGAGGAGCTGAAGAATCAGATCCACTCTGGGTGGTCCGCTCTGCTCCCCTGAGCACAAACACAAGGCACTGAAATCTGCTGAATCACTTTTTAATTAAAAATATCAGCAGTTCTGCCAGTAGGCAGTTTCTGGATGAACATCAGAGCGAGGACTGTCGCAATGATGACCAATTTTACTGGCCGATAAATTACCCCAGAAGTTATTCTGATAAATGATAAAAGTGGAATCAAAATAACAGTATTAAGTAACATATTGGTAATGGCAATATAATGCAAGAACACATTCTCAAAGATAAATAAACTTTAAATTCTAATGAGCTTTTAGCACTGGTACTGGAAGACATTTTAAACATCCAAAATAAACAAAACATCAAATAAATTAAATTATGTTTTACTCTTTAAGTGGAAGAATTGATGTTTCTGAAACAGCAAGTTTCTAATTATGCAGAAATCATCACTAAACAAATTTGAATACCGTTTATCATGATGCCATTTATTCTGTTTTTGTTGCCAACAATCCAAAACAGAGATAGACGCTCTGCAGAACCTCCATGAGACGGCAGAGTCTCAAACAAATCCGACTTGAGATGCTTTGCACGAAGCGCCGCTTCCTCTCATTGGCTCCTTGTTCCCTCTCTCCTCCATCCCTCCATCCCCCCTTCCTCCCCCGACTCAAATCATGACTGGTGTGCAACCTCGCAGTGGAGGAGAGATGAATTATACATCCTCTGCTAAGGGGGTCTGAACAATGCGATGGGCCGACCACGGGACAGAAGGATGACGAGATGATAACAGGGGAAGCTGGGGGAGAGAGGAAGGACATCTGCAGCGCTATTTTCCTCATTTTAGGCAAAAAGAAAAAGAAAAGAAGGGTGGGCGGCTGGAGGAGGAGAGGATGGAGAAACGTCTTTTTTTAAACAGCAACAGTTGCTATAAATAGCACGATTACATTCTTCCTCTGTTCTCGCTGACACGCGCTGTGAACGCATCACGTCTGCCTTCATTCTTCCACCTTTTCTTCTAATCGACAAAATTTAAAGAAACAGGAAGCGAACGGAGCTGGAAAAATGTCAGAATCCAGAACTAAGTTAAAAGAACTGAATCGCTCTTTCATTGCTGGGTCTACAAGCAACTGGGATCAAATCTGAAAAAGTTAACACCAATAATAACTCCAGTTTATGTGGAATAAATTATCAGAATACATGGATTTAAATCTTACATTTTCAGGCAACAAAATATACGTTTACATGTTTAATAAGTGGCATCTATGCTATTTTTATAAAAGAAAATATTAGATTTCATAAAAGATTTTATTGAAATCTGCACAAACTGGTGAAACGCCATTAAGTTTGATTGTTGCCAATTATATCTTAAATCCTTAAACATCCTGTAATTAGGTCTATATGTGTTTCGGTTTTATTTATTGATCATTTTGTTTCATTTGTACAGGAAGAGGGATCGTCTCTGCAGATCCCACATATACTGGACATGAACCGCTAAGACTTAAATTCAGATTAATGAACTATCTATATAAAAAATTAATGAAAACAGTTTCCACAAAGGCATTTTTTCCTCCTCAGGCTGTCTTTCTGACAAACACAATAAACTCCTAACAGTCACAGTAATCAATTATTCTATTATGAAACAAAATGAAAATCTTTTCACTACTTTAGTCTTTTAGACAATATTGAGTATAATGTAAAATAATGCTAAAAAAATAAGTGTTTGAGCAAAAATGTAATAATAATTACCTCAAAATAAGTTAAATATAACAACTAAAGCCTATAAAGTAATAACAGGACATAAAACTTTATTCATTTATTTTTTTTACAGTTTGGAGAAATGTGGTAATAAAGGTTTTATTCAATATCTCATGTGACTCTTAATTCAGTCCAATTAATCAGTTACTGTTAAAAATATCTGACAGTTTGATTTTATTTAATTAGACATGAAAGGTTTTTTCATATTTATTGTTATACATTTTTATGAAAGTTTTACAAATTAAAACCCATCAAGTGTTTTAACACCAAAATCATTAATCTTAACCCCGTTTCAAAGTAAAACCAAACAGCTGAATAGTTTAACCTGGAGACTAATCCCATTATTACCTCCACAATTACAGAGTTCTCCAACGCGTGACTAAATACTGATTAAAAACATTCCCACTGCACTAAAAAGTCAAATGAAAGCAGGTGTTAGGGTGGGTTTTATTCAGCTAATGTGGCGAAGAGTCCGGCTCAGAGAAAAGAAATCACTGAGCTGAGGATGAGGATGATAGGATGAAGATTCTGGGGGAAACAAGTTCAGCTTAACTTTGACTTAGTGGAAATGGAGAAAATGGACGGATGGATGGATGATGGATATATGGATGGATATATGGACGGACGGATGGACGGATCTGTTATTTCCAAAATGAACAGCGATTAAATCCAGAAACATTTCTTCTCCTATTTTTCCAAACTCCACAAATTTCCATTTCCTGTTAGATTTCAGTTTTAATTCTGTAATAAAACAGGAATCTTTGTAAATATTCCTGAATTTTAGGACGGAGTCAGAACTTCACACACAGCCAACTTCCCAGTGAACTCTGGCTGCCTTAATGGGTCCAAACCCAGACGAAAGGAGACAACAGAACCAGGGCAACGGGAGATTTCAGCCTCCATTCCTCCTGGACGGTTCCAGCTTTACACAGCAGGAACTGGTTCAAAGCGAAACCAGAAGAACATCCATAATCAAAAGTGAAGCCAGGTTCAAAGAGCTCTCTCTCTCTCTAACCAGAATAAACTCTCAGGGAACCGAAATGAGTTCTGACTCTGAAGAAAAGCCAAGAAGAGAGGAAACTAAAGCGAGCAACTGGGCGCGTTAGAGACTCTCTGGGATTTAAGGAGATGGACGAGCAGCGACAGCTGAGTCATCTGCACAGCTGCACATCTTCCAAAATATTCAGCACGGATTTGGAAACCGGTTTCCGTCTCGCAGCTGGGCGCAGAGAAAAAGAGAAACAGTGAGTTAATCAGCTGCAGTGCGAACGTGTTGATTGAACCGCCGAGTTTCCTCCATCTGTTTTCCGTCTCCACGTCTTAAAACAAACACAAATCTGCACCACCAGCAGAGATGGGATCTGATTATTCACAACTTCACCCCACAAAATTTATGCAGCGCTAATTCTCCCCCAGTTTGATCCGAGGATGTTGGCAAACTCAGCAGATGAGCAGAAGATCAGAACTCACTTACAGAAAATGAAAAGTTTTAAAGATTGCATGATGGACTATTAGAGACACACTAACAGAAATATAAAATAACATTACAGGAATAAACTTGTCAGAGAATAAAGTCAAAATATTATGAGAATAAAGTTCAAAGAATACAAGATTAGAGTTGAAATAATATAATAAAGTCAAAATATTTCGAGTAATATGAGAATAAAGTCAAAATAATTTGAGAATAAAATCATACTGCGAGGATAAAATTAAAATAATTTAATAAAGTCAAAATATTTTGAGAATAAAATCAAAATACCAAGAATAAAGTTCTACAAAAATAGATTTGAAATTATTTGAGAATAAAGTTGAAATATTTCTCTTGACTTTTTCCTGGTAATATTCTGACTTTATTCTCATAATTACTTTAATTTCTATTTTCATAAAGGGACCCAACTCTCTGTCCTAAAAGTAGGACGTAAATCTTCTTTGATTTTAAAAGATGGAAGAATCTACCTAGAAATGTTTAAAAATAAAAGAAAGAAAAAATTAAACAAGAATAGTTTCTGAGCAACATGTCAAAAAAGCTTCAGTAAGTGTCTAAGTTTCCAGAGCTGCTCTAATAACTTTGGCTAAAAAATAAAAAGAACCAGTTAATGTTTTTAAAAATAGATACAAAAACAAATGCAACTTTTTAACAGTTTTTCATTTTTTCCCTGCAATATTTGCATTGAATTTCCTCAAAGCACCAGATTTGTTTAGATCCGTTTTTCTTGTCATTTAGTTGGAATCTCAGATTTTTTTTTTTATTTTACATCACTTTCCATTCAACAGGGGGGAAAAAAAAAAATCTATTCTCTGTTTGCAAAATGTTGTGTTTACTGAGCTACTACAAATTTGCAAAAGTAGATATTTGTCTAAATTAGATGTCTTTTTTCAAAAAGTCGTGACATTTGCAGCTCTAACGAGTTTGTTTTTGTTTGAACTGAGAGAAAAAAATGTTCTTCAGGTTATAAAGATGACAGATCCATGATCTTTCTCTTTCAGACAAAAGCTCATAGTTCTGTAACTCAACCCAGAGTTCTTGGAAAAGCTTTAAAATGCTGAAGAAAGTAGGACAGTTTTCTCTTTTTCCATCGCTGCCGTTAAAGGCTTTTTGTGCAACATTAAAATTCATGATCCGCCTCTGCAATTTGGAGGTGTAGCGCTCTCATGTGACTCTCATTCAGTGGGTCACCACTCATGCAGTCATCGAATAAAACAGAGTTTAGTTTCAACACTTGCGTCCAATTAGTTACTTAAATCAAAGGTTCAAACTGCTTTATGCAAATGATTAGAGTTTGATTTACAAAGTGGGAGCAACAAAGCATATCAAATCTTTGATATGAATGTAACGGCTGTAGCGCATCAATTCAGGTTTAAATTCGTAGCATCCGAGCTGGAAGAAAATTGTCTAAATAGAAAATATAAATTTGGTTGAAAATTTCATCAAAAAGGCACAAAAAAATCCATTTATGGTTTGTGAACTAAGCTAGTTTTAGGGAACAAATTCCACAGAAATTACCCTCAACCTTTGTGGCAGCTGTTTGTTTCAGAGCATCAACTCCCCCACTCGGCTCCTTCAGACTAGTCAGCAGCAATTAGCAAACACCTGGTGGAACTGCACGTCTGCTGAGCTCATTATAGGAGCTGCTTCTCAGTGCAACTCCGGTAAAAACTTAAAGAGACAGAGGCCCAATTTGAAAGCGTTAAATTAGGAATTAAAATTTATTTGAAGTCATATCTGATTATTTTTAGCAACTGAAGTTGTAATAGTTACTTGATCATGCTATAAAATGGCGCATTGTGGCTGGAAAACATATAATACTTGAATGTGTTGGTAAAACTATCAGAACACGTAAAACTTTTTAAGAGCTTTAAAAATAAAATTTAAGAGCTGTATCACAACTGAAATGTACAAAATAAAATCACATATTTCATATGTTGTGTTAATTTTTTTAGCACCGCATCAGAAATGAACAAATGGAAAACAACAAACATCCAGCCAACAGGCAATGAATTTACACTTTAGACATGATGGACGCAAAAAAGCTAGGTAGTCGATAATATTAGCAGCTAGCTAGTTGTCACAGAATGCAATGATTGTATCTGTGGGTGACTCGAACTTTTGCCTGACAGAAAATTCCTGCAAGAAAAAAAAATACATAATGTCAAACCCTAAAATAATAATGACTTTTATTGTGTTGCCAAAATTACTTTTGGACTCGGGTCATTATTTTAAGAAGGTGACGACAGACAAGATCAAATATCTGTCATGTGATAAAACTTAAACTTAATCAAACGTTAACTACGTTCGAACTTTTTCACGCTGTGGCGTTTGTAACTCCGGGGCTCCATCAGCTTTCATTGGGTGGTTCTGTGTCAAACAGTCGCAGATGTTCTTCGCTTTCAATCTCTGAAGAGCGCAGACTGGGGGAGGACAAGGAATAAAAAGGGCGAGGGGAGCAAAAAAAAAAAACGAGATTAGATGAAAAGAAAAAAGTTGAATATGAAGCTAGAAAATGTCTGACTGAGGAAGAGTAGGTTGGAAAAGTGAAGCAATGACCCAGTTTAAAGTGAAAAGGCAGAAAGCTGTTGTTCTTTTGGCTTGCAGTGAAGCGTGTATCTGCAGCATAAAGCTGTTAGTGCTTCAAAGGGAAACAGTCAAAGGATTACAAAAATAGATTGTCTTAATTTAGACCTGAGTTAAAGCTATTATTATTTTATAAAGGAGACAAAGATCCTCCATTTGAGCAGCAGGAAAGTTACCAATCCAGGCAAAGAGGGAAGTTTCTGATTTCACCGTTTTCATTTTCTGCTGCTTCAAACTTTAGAAGTTCAACGTAATTTCTATAGCATGAACCAGGATGCAAAAAATATGTTCAAACACTTTGATCTGACACAGAATCTGGATCCAGATGAAAGTGAGATGAAGTCCAATCTCTTTACTTTACAGGTAATAAAGTTTAAAAATATAAAACGGAAAAAGAAGAAACAAAAAAAAGATACAAATTGAAATAAATGACCATGTTTTATGAAACACGATCAGTTATTCTGTGTTGATTTTAAAAAATGCAGTTAAATTAATAGACTTACAGCTTTGTACGCCTAAAGAAATAGAACTTGAAAACATGACATTTTTATGTCACTATGTTAGGGTGGTAAAACAAATTTACACCTTAGCGCTTCTTTTTTAAAGAGGTTTTCTTTTTGTGGTTTCAACCGTGACATCTGCCGCGCTCCTCCTGAGCATCAAGCGAGGGACAAGAGACGTGGTTGAACTCATGGAGCTGTTCTGGTGGGGGGGGCACCAATCCAGCCTGCGCTTTCACCCCTTGATTCCCCGATGTCCGACCGTGACATCTGCCGCGCTCCTCCTGAGTGCTGCGCCAAGACCGTGAGAGGTTAAACCCTCATCCAGTCCAGATAGTTTACGTTTTTGCAGCAGTCTTCTTAATGAACAGGCCACGCTGCTTCCTGTTTGCTTTGCTTTGATGCTGGTTACATCATCAACAATCATTACCACGGTTAGCCGGTAGACTGCAGCTCTCTATCATAGGCCAAATTTCTATCGCTCCAACTGTGTTTATCGCTCATTCCTACCTCACTCCTTACATTTTAAGTTGTCACACTAAAACAGAAAATGAATGAACATTTTTGCATAACCGCTTTGTTAATGGGTCTAAAATGTCCATCCATTTCTCCCGGAGCAGATGTCAGATGAATCGAAGTCTCAGCCGTGCCAAAAGCGGCCATCTTCACCTGACACTGGCTCCATCCATCTGTGCCCGATGTGTAATCAGCGGCACACAAACTGTGTCATATCTGCAGCTTCAATCAGTCAGCAGAACGGGAGGCAGCGAGCTGCTTGGTCATCAGGGAGCAGAGCTGACGCACCGCCAACTTTCTGCTCTTGGCACAGCAGGGAGCCAAATATTCAGGGAAAAAACACAACAAAAGTCCTCATTTGAGAGAGTAGAGATGTGCTTTACAAGGGTGAAATAAAAAAACGACTGACTAGAACATTCAGCAAAAATCTGGCCTCTCCCACGGGTTTCATTTCCCTGCTCCTCATATATTACACAAAAGGTCAATAAAGCTAAAGGATGCAGTAGATTCTGTTCTGCCCTCTCCAGACAAGAACCCACGCTGTCAGCTACTTTCATATTGCATTGAAATGCGACACAGGGGTCCGATGTTGCAGCACAAAGTGAAAATGAAACCCTTCAACACTCTGGGACGTTTAATACCGACTCATTTTCAAGCATTTTTGGTGCAAAAGTACATGACTTCTCAAAGTTAGTGGCTTATTGCATGAGCAAACGTATCCATGTGTGACTTTAATTAACAGAAACACCACAATTGGGAAATTGTGTTTGTTCAATAAAATTAATAGAAACACGCCAATAAAAAAAAACAAACACTTTTTCAATAAAACGTTTTATGCTAAACGAGGTGGTTTTACGGCTGTCTCAAAATTGATGCAAAACTGCAATGGACGCACTTTTTTTGCCTCAAACAAGTCACATGATTAACAACCAGATGTTACTACTGGCGGAAATGGCAAAGAAGACGACAGGAAGTGGTAGGAGGATGATGGCGCAGCAGGTTTTGTAATAACTTATTGCATAAATATATTGATTTTAATTGCATTTCTTACTTAATGGAAACACCACAATTGAGAAATTGTGTTTGTTCAACAGTAGCAGAATATCAAAGTTTTGCGCACATTTGTAATGGAAACCCAGCTAGAGAAAATGAAACCATTTAACATTTTGAAACGTTCAATACCAACGTATATGGAGGTAATTTTGGTGCAAAAATATGAGAAGTTGAAGTCAGAGAGAAAAATCCTCTAGTGGAGAAAAACCTTTACTGTATTTATTAGTTTTTTACTAACTTGTCCTGTCATGAACTTCAACATTTAACATGCAGCTCTTGGTTTTCTTTAGTCTTGCAGGTTCATTTGCTAAAAAGGTTGGCGGCCATCTTAAATGTTCTCTAAGTTATTTTGTAACTTGTAGGAAGGAATGAAGAATTCATGCAGGTTAAACAGAACTTTGAGTTTAATTTTGTGTACCAAAGTGTCCAAAGAAGCCATCGCTCCGACACCTGAAGCTCGGCACCAAGTGTGTCGTCAACAGGCCTCTCATGATTAACTAATTTGATACACAGTAAATTGTCCCGATAGTTATTGTGCTAAACAATAATGTTGTTTTGAGACAATTTTCAAATAATGGTTATGGCATAAAAATGCAAAACAACCCACATTCTTAATCAATAAGATCAATAAGTTTTAATTTCTAATAGACATTTAAAAACTCAACCAAAAGGACAACAATAAATGGATAATAAAGTTTCTGTAAACCAAACGGACTTTTAACATTTAGTTGAGACAAATGAATCAGACTGAATCCTTCTGTCGTCCAGTTTCTGGTAGAAAGACTGGATGAAAAGCAATCATGCAAATGGAAATCATCAATCTCGTTTTAACTTATTTTGTGACTAATTGATAAATTGATCCAAGAGTTATTGCAATAAATGATAATATTATTGTTTTGAGACCATTTTGAAGTAATGGTAATGGCATAATAAAGCAAGAACATATTCTGTAAGAATATGATTAATTTCTAATCAGCATTTAACACTGGAACTGGAGGAGATTTTAAATACCCAGAGAAAATAAACAAATCAACCAAAGCGACAACAGAAAAGGAGATAATTGACAGCAGACTGAAGCTTCTGTCATCCAGTTTTTGATAGAAAGAGAAACAACACAAGATAAGCAATCATGCAAATAGAAATGATCAAGCTTGTTTTAATTTACAACGTGATTAATTGATTTATTGCTTGTTCCACCAGCCTTATTCATCAACAGGACAAAGATCCAAAAACCCTGCAGCGAATGATCTGGTTAAAATCCAGACTTCATTTAAATGTTGTGGTCAGACATAAACAAAGCATTGCACAAATAAATCTCTTTAAACCTCAATGAACTGAAGAAAGCACACACAAAAAACAACAACTTCAAGCAATTGATGCTATTTCTGATGACGCTGAACAATAAACCAGCAGAGAGAAAATCCTCAGCAGCTCTGAGTCGACCTTGTTGCTTTTCGCTTCTCCTGGATTTCTTCCAAGTGAGCAAACAGTCTAAGAAAGTGACGCAAGCTGAGGCAGCAGAAGCCCTGCGGCCAGAGACAGATCCAGTTTAATGGTAATGACTGAACCGCTCTCAGATGGATAGAAGAAGGAAAAAAAGGAAAGTCTCACTCCTGCATATCCGCCACGAGATGGACAGATATTTGCACATGATATTGTCTTTCTGAAAAGCAGGCAGCAGCAGACACAGTGTTTTGAAACACTGTGTTTGAAAGATGGCTTTTTGAAAGATGGCTGTAGGTTCCCCTGAAGGAGAACGGTTACACAACGCCGCCCTCCGATGACACGCTCCTCATCTTAATCCCATTTCCCTTGAATTAGATCGGAATGACGACCTGCTGTCAGTGCGGCTCTGGATTAATCCCAGCCAGGTGTAATCCTTCATCGGTGGTTCAAACAAACATGTTTATTCTACTAAATCTGTCCCTGCGCCGCCATCGTGGAGACTGATGTGCATTTTCTGAACGGCTGAACAGGCCGGGGCGTCTCAGGGAGGCGAGGCTGACAAATCGAAGGGAACAACTTCAGCCACGGGGGTAAACACTGCTGACTGGAAATGACGTCCAGATCCGACTCTGATCACGGCGAAGGCACATGTCTTCATCACGGTTAGATATCACTCACTGCACACGTCTCTCTTACTCAAAAAGACAATAAACCACCATTAATTTACCACCAGGGTCGAATAAATCATAATTATATCCCAGCGGGGATCTGAGATCCAAAAAACTGATCTAGAAACACAATAGACTTTTTCAATAAACTGCAAAATCTTGGCAAATGTTTTAGTAGATTCTACTGCAAATATCTTAGTACACCTGAAATAAGACAAAACTGATTTAAAAGTGAGATATAGCAGCTTGTTTTAAGTAAATAATTACTTAATTTTGATGAAAAAGTTCTGGTTCCACTGGCTGATTAATAAACTTATAAAACATTTTTCCTGTTTTATAAGTGAAACAATCTGCCAGTTTAACTAGAAGCTTTTCATCATAATTAAGGAAGCATTTATTAAATTAAATTAATATGTTGTTGAAAAGTTACTTGTAAATCAGTTTTGTCTTATTTACACTTACTGGAGCTTTTTTGGCATTTTGCTCAGAAACTATTCTTGTTTAATTTTTTCTTTCTTTCTTTTATTTTTAAATATTTCTAGGTAGATTCTTCCGTCTTTTAAAATCAATGAAGACTTACGTCCTACTCTTAGGACAGAGAGTTGGGGCCCCTTTATGAAAATAGAAATGAAAGTAATTATGAGGATAAAGTCAGAATGTTACCAGGAAATACTGAGATATTTGCAGTAGAAACTAAATAAAAAATGCTTGGTAAATGTTGTGTTTTGGCAGTGACAAGATTTATACTGAGGAATGTTTACTAATTAGATTAAGTGACTTGTTAAAGGAACTGGCTGATTTTCATTTTGTTTAAAAGTTTAGAGGTTTCACAAAATATGCACCACACTTTTCAGATTACAGTTACTAGAAACTTTAAGGGGCAAAAAAAAACAACAAAAAAAAAACAACAACTTTCAAAACTTCTTCAGTCACAACAACCAAAACTGAAGTTTGTGCAGAAATATACAAGATGTATGAAAGCTTAGGAAAGAATAAAAACTCCTATTTTAACAAACGTATCATTCAACTTTACATTAACAAAATAAACGTTATTTTTAATAATTGAAGGTCAGACAAGATTTAAGTGAAAATGACAAAAAACAGCAAGAAGTCGCCGAAAACAAATAAAAATTATGAGATTATGTTTGCATCGAAGAGGTCCAATTAGCATCATTTTCTGAAATAAATTAATTAAACTGGACCTTCTTTGGTCCAGTTAAATAAAGTCAAAGCAGAAATGCAGAACCAGGTCCAGTTTCCTTCACCAACCGGCTCGGCTCTGCGTCAGTCTGGCACGGCTAAATTTAACTTTGGTCACTAGGTTACGACTTTGTCAGCTATTTTGGGAAAGCTCTTCCATCTGCGCAGAAACTTAAGGTTGAATTATTTAACACAATCTGTTCAGAAATAAAAAATAAAAAATAAAATGGTGCATAGAAGAAACGGATCTACAGGTACAACAGAGCAAATATCCAGAGTTATCCCTCATTATTCCTATTTTAACTTATTTTCTGCACAGTTCCTGGTTATTTTTACAGGATTTATTATTAGTCCAGCTATAAAACTGGATCAAAAACACTTTGAATTAGAGCAACTATCAATTATTTTATTCATCGATTAATGGGAAAGAAAAAATTTCACATTCTGCAGATTTTTCCATTTAAGACCTTTTCTTACAATATTAGAAATACATTAAAGAATGGAAATAAATAATTGAATTCCTTTTTTAAAATCAGAAAATAAATATTTTATTGCTAAATTACAACAATTTAGCAATAAATGTAGCAAAAGATGCATCTGCAGCTAAAGAAAATACTTTCAACAATAACTTTATGCTCAGCTCTTTCTGCAATACAATGAATATTTTTTTATTTACTGATCAATAATTGGCAAGGAAAATATGTTTAAAATGAGATTTTATTTCTTTTTTACAGAATTTGATGAAGAAGAAAACTATGCCACTTTGAGTAAAACATATTTGCAAACATTTTTTTTTAATCTTAGATGCAAAATGTATAAATTTTCTGTACAATTATAATTGACATAATTATAGTCCCAAGTGTGTTTTTTTTTTATAATTTCCTTTTTTGAGTTTGTATACGATTTTTTAACGATTATTTGATTGATAAATTAGACGATTAATCGTTTTAACTTTGAAGCAAAATATAAGTAAATTCCAGTTTGGTCATAATGTGATCACTCTGAAGCGCAGCAGCAGATATAATCAACTTTCACATCATTTCTGACTCTGATTAAACCTCCGGAGTGAAATTCAAATAATCTGCTGACTGGCTGTAAAGCAGAGAAAAGCAATGCACACATTTTCCAGCCTTCATTGCCAGGATTTGCTGAACACGGCGAACGCCGATGAAAGTGTCGTCCAAAGCGAAGCCCACACAGGGAGCAGGTCTTCCCAGACCTCTGCTTTCCCAAACAGGATCCTGTCATCTCAGGTTCTAAATGATTTAGGAGACGACCCACATTCTGCTTTGCACAGGTTAATAGTGCAGCACAGATGAAAAACAATGATGCAGGAAAGTGGTGCGCCTTTTTTCTCTCCCCTCGAAACATCACTTCTTAAAATAGTGATGTTCTTGTTCCACTTTGTTCCACCCAGAGGATATTGTTCTTCTGTCAGGAAGAAAGAAAGAGCAAATCTAAGCACAAAGCGCGAGTATTATGTCTACTGTGAAACAGCAGGTTAAATATAAATACAACTAATCTGCAGGTTTCTGTAAAAGGGGGTGAAAGAAACTCAAATACCTCAAGAAGATCCAATAAGAAGGGAAATATTAACACTTTACTACTAAAATGTTGTTAAAATCCTGGATTTCACTCTAAAAAAACAACAAAATATCGTCTATAGTTTACAACTTGTAGAACATATTTTAGACATTTTCAACCAAACTAATTCAATAAAATGCATGATAAATTAAAACACGCTCAAAAATTTACATTTGCATGATTTGATGTTTTTCTCTAACAAAAACTGAAGGACAAAAGTTTTCAGTTTTGGTCTCAAATAGTCAAATTTATTCACAGAGACTTCATAATTTATTTTTTTTATTGTTGTTTCTGTTAGTTTGTTTATTTATTCTACATATTTAAAATATCTTCCAGTTCCAATGTTAAATTAAAATATTTTTGAGGGTGTATTTACATTATTATGCCGTCTAAAAACAACAATATTATAATTTATCCAAGTAACTTCTGGGACAATTTCTTTTCTTGATAGGCCTATTTCCAATTAGTCTGGTCGAAATTTATTAATAAAAGATGCATAAAGTGTTGATTTTGTGCACAAACCTTCATTTAATGCTTTTATTTTGATAAGTCGGCTTTTAATTTGAAGGTAAAATATTTGTCCTTACTCAAGCAGTAAGCAAAGAGTAAGAGATGCCAGTTATTTTCTTACTTCATCCTAGAAAATGAAATAAAAAGTTGATAAAGAGCGTAAATGTACGTTTGTTGATTCTGAACAATTGTTGTAAAGTTCTGTTTGTGAATATGATGGATCTAATGTTGTTGTATTTCTGCCACCATAAAGAAGATCAAATATTTCCAGTTTCTTCCAAAAAAAATGCAGAAAAATCTTGTCCAGCTAATGATCCAGCCCTCGACGATCTCCTTTACATCCAGTGGTGGGTTTCTATGGAATCGTTTATCATTTATTGTAATAAATTTCTTATCAAAAGAATTTTGATTTACCATTGTCACTATAAATTCCAATTTTGTTGTTTTTTAAAAAAAGCAGTCTGTATTGCCGTTTTTGTTAATTTCACTACTTTTTCCACAACATATAAAGATAAAACTTTAAGTTCACATCACACTGAATCAAACCAGTAGAGATTTGTGACTCATATGTTACTGAGATAAATAAGCAAAGAGTCAAGCTAATCCATGGCTAATCCATGCAAATTAAGGCGATAAGCCATGCTTTCTTCCCCCCAGAGCTCACTTGATCCACTAAGTCCAACCCCAGACCCCCTGCTGGTGGTTTGTGGCCCACAGTGGCATCCTGACCCAAAACCATGAACCTCCAGAAACACTGCTTGTAGCTGAACATTAATTTCTGCTGCATGTTTTCACCATTTAGAGCAAATATCGTGGATTACAACTCCTCCCATCAACGGGCTTTTATATCACCTAGAAACCCTGTAAACATCGTGAGGAGTGACATGAAAACTAAACACAAAACACTCACAGCAATCCGTCTCATGATTTAATGACTTTGTTGCTATGGAAAATATACTAGTACTGTACTGAAACATGCTTTGGGCCTTTAATTATTCCCACTGTTTTTGCTTCTTCTTGGTCAAACTTAAATGTTTTATATCAAACTCATTTTAATATAAAAACATGGTAAAAACGTGTCTACAGCTAACTTTTTTATGCAGAATTGTTTTAATTCAGCCATGTTGACGAGTTGCAGTCTAGGCCCGGACAATAAATCAATCATATCATGATACACACATGATCAATATCAATAAATGATACGCCTGATAGAATAGTCAATATGTCCAGAACCGCAATGCATTCTGGGAGATGCAGGCAGAAAGGAAAGGCTTTAGCCGCTCAACCTTTCACCGCTAACTAAGCAAAGTTGGTGGAATCAATTGACTCTCTTCTCAGTTGTTACCTAGCAACTCCCTCACTCTTTGGTTACCTAGCAACAACCTGCAGAGTAACTTGCACTGCAGCTGTTTAATGTTTCTCCATAACTGCTTAAAACTAGAGAACGGCAGCATGGAGTGAAAACTGTTGATAAAACAGAAAATGTCGCGTCACCAGCTTGACAGTTATTTAGATATTTTAAACAAAAAATTATTTATGGATATTGACAATTATTGATATCCACTGATATGAAACACTCTTATTGCGATATATTTTTCATCCATAATTGTCCAGCCCTAATATAACTTTTCAATAGGATTTAAGTACAGACTTTGACTAAACCACTCCAAAATTTATTTTTTTTTCCAGATTACTACTTTATCATCTCCATATTTGATGTTGTGATGGTCTTTTCTGAAATTATGTTTTACATCCGATGTAACAGATGCAAAGATTCCAAAGTTTTTTGCCATCATTTTGTAAAGCTACGAAATATTTTCCTATAGACTTGGGGATCATGTTATTTTCTAATCATGAACTCTGACCTTAACCGAGGCCTGGAGTGTTTTACATATTCTGGGTTCTTATGTGACCTAAATGAGGTTTATATTGTGCTTTTGGAGTCATTCCTGTGAATGTGATGTTATAAAATAATGATGCCCAATAATGATGCCAACAGCATTTTCCAGTTTGCTAAAACAAAGGTCGGACGCACAGCTTTTCATCTGGATCGCTGAATGAGAAACTGTTTCAGCGCTTCATATTTCCAGAGTTATTAAAAAAAAAATAAATAAATCAGTTTGTGCTCTCAGATCTGATGTTACTGAAGTGTCACTGAAGAGAAATATTGCTCATGAATCTCACAATGACACAAGGTGGTGAGTCACTGGAGGAACTGAGATGACCTGCAGACAAAAATTTAATTGTCGCTGTATTTTATTCTTCGTTTGCAGATGAGCAGCAGCTCAAAAGAACCAGGAATTTAACTTTTTGGGTTCATTATTTTACAACCTTCTTGTTTGTGAACTGCAGTCAGATTATTTCCACTTATTACCAAATCCAGCTCAATATGTTGCATCAGATTTTCACTCTGATTTCATTCCCTGTCCTGAGTTTGCAGTACAATGTTAGAAGATTGTTCGTCTCTTTCAAAAGCAATCATCAACAGAAACCTACAAGAAACCACCTTTTCAGTTTAATCTGACCTGCATGTATGTAAAAAAATAAACTCAGAACAATTGGAACGTGCAGATATTACGTTTGCGGTCTTAATATTTTCCTGTCAGAGATAAAAGGCATGCAAAGGTTAACATTTGCATTTGGATGAGATAGTAAAACAAATACTTGGCAGTCCAAATGTTTTATTGTTGTAAGTTTTACAGTTCAGTGTTGGTAAAAAAGTGTTTCATTAATTCTGCAAGCTAAAAATCACTGCCAGGGCTGCAGCTAACAATCATTTTAGTTATCGATTAATTTATCAATTATTCTGACAATCAGACAAAACAACACATTCTACAGATTATTAATTTAAACACTTAAGCCTTTTTGATACAACACTAGGAACACATTAAAAGATGCAAACAAACAAATAAATTCCTTTTTTTAAATACAAAATTAAACATTTTATTGCCCAAAATGCCATAATGTAACATTCCTTTAGTAAATATGAACTGGGAGAAATAAAAAAATGTTTACAGGCAAAGAAAGTTTTCATCTTAAAAATAAAATGTATATATTATTTGTAGAGTTTTATACTGTCTATATATTCCAGTTAACAATTGATCATTAAATTAGTTAGTTGATTATTCCAATAAATGATTAATCTGATCAATTGTTTCAGTCAGGAGACAAACGTTGCACTGTAACGTTGGTTTACTGAGGGTTGCATTCACGGACCTTACTGTTGTGGGAATTTTTATGATTATAGTAATTTCTGAAGTTTATCAAAAGAAGTTGTTTTTTGTTTTGTTTACAGCAACACCATGTTGGCCACTTGGAACTGGGGATATTTAAAAGCCTGGTTTAGATGAAAGCACTTTAATGTGTTGGAATGGCCTAGTCCAAGTCCACAACTCCATCCCTTTGAGAATCAATTAATAAACTAAAAACATACTAATCAGAGACATAATTTATCAAATCTGGTTTATCCTGATATGGGTGGTCATTTATCAGGATACAATTTAATTTCTTGTTGTCTCGATAAATTTTCATTAATATGACAAAAAAACTGACTAAGATGTTATTTTACTATTTTCCAAACTGTTTTTACACAAATGCATCACTAAATATCAGTAAATCTAAAATTATGATTGCTTATAGTCTTAAATGTGAAATAAATCCCATTTTTTCAAGTACGTTGCATCTTGAAGAAGCTTTAGGTGTTTTTAAAGAAAAGTTTTTGTGTTTCCTCTGATATGAATGCTGTGCCATACAGTTACCCAAGAAGAAAATGGTTAAATAGTTCTTATTGACACTTTTATTATTATCAAAGCAGAACTGCAAAATATCATGATAAAATCCTAAATCCAACCTCCAGACCCTGAGCTGTTTTATGTAGAAAAATTGATAAATGTTTCAAAACTTCTACATTCAATATGCAAAGCTGGTGGAGATATACTGCAAAAAAAAAACAACAAAAAACAAACGTATAATTGAAACCAGAGATGCTTCCACAAAGTATTGACTCAGTGAGGTTTAGACAAAAACTATGCCAGTAGAGGAGTTTCAGCTAAAACATGATTATATACAAAGAAGATTTTCTTCTTAAATCTGAAGTGTATATATTTTTGTACAATTACTCCTCTGAAGGTTTTTTTCTCAGCAATTTGCCTTTTTTGAATCTGTACTCCAGTTAACGATTAATCAATTACTAAACTATGTCTCTCAATTTTTTCATCAAATGGTCTCATTAAATCCTAATTTAAATTACAAAACCTGAAGTTGTAGATGCATGAATACTTTTTGTAATTCAAAATAACGTCAGAAAACTCCAGCTTTTTCGTGCATAATGTAAAATCTCCCATATCATGGCTTGCTGGATTCGCCCCCCCCTCGATTTTTAACATGTGGAAAACATTGCATGCTTGCAAATTATTATTTAAAGAAAAACTAAAAGAGAGGGACTTTTAAAGGTCACGTTGCTCAACAGATCGGAGATAAATAAGCTGATTTTGGATGCAGGAGAACCAGTCTTTACCGTCATGTCTGCACGCAGAAACGCAGATGAATCACTAACATACCTCTCATTGGATTCTGGATCCACAAGATGCCTCCGATAAGGTGAGGAGACTGACCGAGCATCCCGACAGACCCACCGACTTTAAAGCGTCCAGACGGAAGCTGCCTTAAATCACTAAGGTGTCGATCACAAGCAGGAGACGGAGACTCTTTAGGTCCACATGTCAGAACACCTGCTGCCTCAAATGACGAGGTTCCGACAGACTGGACTCGCTCTCTGTTGCATCACAACACAGGACATCACATCACACACCAAGGAGAGGAGGGGGGGGGACTGAAACCTTTCTGTTTCCGCTGTTCTTCCTCCAGAAAACACACGCAGCGCCAGGTAGAGCCGGAGGTGATTATGCAAAGACCTGTTCCCCCAGCAGGAGCCACACAATGTAAATACAGAGGCTGCGAGTTCACTGCTGTATGCGGAGAACACCAATAACAGCACGTATCACCGACAAATCACCCACTCACAGCCGAGCCGCCCGGGTTGGACGCCGTAAACATTCAACTAGAACTAATTAATCCTGAATAAACAAAACTGACAGCGCAGGGAAAATAAAACAGCCTTTACCTTCGACCGCCATCGTGCTACTCCGTAGAGCCGAACATCGTTTCCATCAGAGCAGCCGGAATCTGGATGAAGAAATAGAAAAACACAACAACTCAGCGCTCTTTCATTGCACCTTGTTCGGCGTGTTATCATCAGTTTGCTGCGGGCAAGCTGCTGGAGCGCACAGCTGCTGCCTCGCAAGGCATTCTGGGAAATGTAGGCTGGAATGTCAGCGGCTGAAAGAAGCCAGGAGCTTCTTTAAAAAGTTTTTTTTATAGAGATAATCATATGATGGATGAGTTTTACAGTTTATATTATTCTATGTCACCTTATGAATAATGACAAACATTAGTAACTTTTTCAAAAAATATGCTTGGCCATATTTTTTAAAACTGTCACCATGTCATGAAGGTATGAGACAGATAATCTATGGAGAAAAAATAAAAAAAAATCAATCTTAACGACCTCTTCCCTGTGCAAAAACACACTGTGACCAAAAACAACCAATCTACGTCAGGGGGAGGGTCTTATCACTGTCAATCATCCTCGTGTACGCTGTTCAATTGTGCTAACGAGTTTACACAGGAGATCACAGACAGCTCGCATTTATTTTGAAGGAATACCGAACACGCAAAAATAAAATAAAATAAAATAAAATAAAATAAAATAAAGAGATCTCACAAAAGAATTGGAAGTGAGCATTTAGGCAAAAGTTTTTTAGTTAATTTATCTTTTTTTTAAAAGTTGGTTAATGTAACGGTGATCTAAGCCTTTAAATTTACTTCATTTGATATTTTTTTTTTATTATTTATGACTTTCTCTGGATATTTAAAAGTAAGACTTTTCATACGGAACAGTAGCACATATCTTATCTGGTGGAAACTGACACATTTACTGGCATGTACAGTAAAGAGCAACATGGTGCTCACTTACATTCCTGCAGAAAGAGATAGAACAGGTTGAGCAACACACCTGGCTCAGTGATTACATACCACAAAGATTTAGTACATGTCATCCCTGTGCACATTTCCACTAAATCTGTATCCTCACTGCCACAATTTGCAAAAGGAAAGAAAATAATGAAGAAATCCTGTTAGAAAATCGAGGCTGTTTTTGTATTTTTAGATAAGAGCACACACTGACTGACCCAGATACGGTGGGTTTTGATTCAAAACAAGGATCTTTATTTGTCTCCTTTGGGAGACATTTTTTCTGAAAAGGGAAATTGAACTTAGTGAGAATCCCACCAAGTTGAAGTGAACTCAAAGGGAAGCAGGTCAGGCTGTTGTTACTGGCAGTACAGGTATTACAGGTGAGAGTCAGGAAAACAAAACCAAGTCGTACAACCAATGTGTTTTTTATGAGGTCTTTTGTCTGCAGCCGTGCACGGCTGGGACAAAGGGCGACGGATGGTGAGATAAAAAGATAATCTATCTGAAAGAATGAGGAAGTATTTCTTTTCTACTGTTGCATTTAAGTGCTGATTCCCACTCCTGCTGCTCCTCAGCATTCATTTTTTTCCTCTGCAGCCTGTCTAGTGGTTTTCCCCCTACAGTCTTGCTGCAGGCTGAGGAACAGTTCAGGTGTTTCATCTTATTCCCCCCACACTGTAAGTTCTGCATAAAAAAATAAGAGGCTGGAATATGTAAGAGGCAATAAATAACTTAAAGGCCTCATTCAGTTTGATTTTGCACCTGAAGTTGGCAACTGTGACAAAATCTGTCACAGATCGTGAACGTTTTCTCCTTTTACCATCAGAAATCCAGTGGGAAAACAAACTGCAGTTTATGTTCACCTGAAAGCTCTAAATTAGATGATCTTTGTAATTTTATTTTATTCTATTCTATTACATTACAAAGCATAATAAAATTGCTTTGATTATCTATTTCGTTCTAAACAATTTCACTTCTTATTTGTAAAGTGCCTTGAGATTAAAAAGAAAAAATTTAATTGAGAAAAGGTGCATCAATCTCCCCTGAAGACAGAATGAATCTGTTGAAAAAATAAAAACAGACAATATTTTGACCATATACAGTTACAACAGTGTATTAGGGCCATGGTAGACAGGAAGGGAAAAAAAGAAAGTAAATTTCCCCCAAAGGAAAAAAAAAAAAAAAAAGACGTTTTCTAGAAAAAGAAAAACTTTTGTGCAACTAAATGAGGAAATTTGCTATAAAAAAAAACTCAAAAATTTTGAGATTAATTTCAGTAATTTTCTAGAAAAATCCTGAAAATTTCAGATTGTTTTTACTTTTGAAACTCAAAAAGCTCCATGATTTTTTCCTCTAGAACATTTCTGAGCTTAATCTCAATATTCATGATTTTTTTCTCAGCTAATTTTCAACTTTTGAAACTCACAAATTATGTTGTTTCTAGAAAATGTCTAAGATCAATATTTAAAGTTTTTGAAGCAGAATTTTACTCCTGTTTCTGTTTACACTGACCCTGTATGCTGATATGTATGGTAGATAAACAGGTTGTTAAAAACTATTTGAAATTATTCAACTAAAACTGATGTTTTAAAACGTTGATCTCATCATGACAAACAAAACCGGAGGAAAAAAATAATGCTTTAGAAGTTGAAGTGCTCTTTGGAGCCCCCTGCTGGCGTTTTCTGGGACAATTTGTCAGGATATAAACAAAACTCAAGATGCCACCAGATAAGTACCAGACCTTCATATTCAGACTTTTGCCTTATATATTTCATATATACAGTTGAAATCAAGAAAAAAATTGAAATTTTTCGGCACACTTAGATGAAAGATTTTTTTTTAAATCACATGCATAACTTTTTTAGAAGTTTTATTCACACACTTTCAAAAATTAACAATAACCTGATTTGTATCTTGGCTATTTTTTTTTTAAATCAAAAGTACACAGAACCAACAATAATCATTAAATAATTACTAATTTCTTAAATTTGAGAGTACAAAAAACAACATAGATTGGTTTAAATTTGTAAATTATTCCACACCTGCATAATTAGTACATAATTATTCACAGTCAGATTTTTGTGTTAAAAAAAAGGAAAACTAAGAGCCTTGGAGGAAATCCGGTCTACTTTATTCACCAATCCTGACTCTACTCCAGGGCGGCCCAGTGGGCCTGGAAGGAGCTGAGGCCTCCATGGTAATGGCCGCTGATGAAGCGCAGCTCTGCGTCTTGGTGGGTTGGATACATGTTGAAGGAATTACCCGAAGGCTGGCCGACCTGCAGGGAGCGGCCTCTGTCGGTGACGAGGACTATGGACTGGATGTAGTGGGAGTACTTTCCGGAGACCTGGATGATTTTCTCATCTTTGAACAGCTTGATCTCTGCGGGTTGGTTGTACGTGTATCCAGCGATCTCGGACCAAACGGATCCGTAGCACAACTGGATGCTGAGGGAAAGAAAAGGCAAAATAATCACATTTCATTTGACTGGAAATAGTAAAATTATGATAATACGTGAAACTGATGTACCAAATTTGACATATAAAATTGTTTTGTTTTAATAAAAATCCTGATAAACAGTTAAACGTTTAAAGTTTGTTTCCCTAATTGGACTTTGAAAAGAACTATGTGTCATTTTTTTATTTATTTGGAGACTTTTACCTTTTTCCTCAAGTTGGAAAATATATTTTACTTTATTTAAGAAAACCTAAAAAGAGAAATAATGAGAAATCTTGTTTAAGGTTTTTTAATGTATTCAAAAAACCAGAAAGACAAATGTATCAAGTATGAACATTTTTAAATATATAAAACAAGGTGAGGATTTTGGTTTTTTTCCATTTTTAATAACTCAGTTTAAATCTGAAATATTTCAAAAATAATTGATTTAATGGGTACCCCTCCAAAGACCAAAGAAATAACAATAATAATCATAGTAAATGAATAAATGATCAAATAAAAATGCTGGTAATTATCAGAACATTTTGAACTGTCTGTATAAGGAAATGAATGTCACGCTTGATAAATTAGTTTCTGTTTTCTTAAAAAATAAATAAAGCAGAAACATTCTGGACGTTTCTGACTATCGGATGGATTTTAAGATTCTTTTAACAACTTGCAGAGTTTTAAATGTGTTGGCCTCTTTCATCTCCAGGGTCTTTTGAATCTTCGGGAACCTTAAGATCCAATAATCAGCTGCTGTTGAAAGTTCTTCGGAACCCGACTTCAGACCAAAGCAGATCGGACATTTTCCATTGCTGCTTCTTTTCTAATCTCACCAGATTAGATCTGTTCACAGTCTGGATTATTTTAAATTGATTCATAAAACTTATTTTCATTCGTTGGCATTTAATTGAGGCCTGGTGCTGAAACTTTTCTGTTGTGATGTTTTATATTTTTTTTTTATTATTTTCTCTTTTCATCAGCTTATTCTATTGTTTTATTGTTTTGTGCAGCACTTTGGTGCAATTTAAACCTGGTTTTAAAATGCTTTATAAATAAATTTGACATATTATTCATTTATTCCTGCAGAAGTAAATGTTTGCATCCTCTCTTGCAGCATGTACTTTCTTATTTTATTTTAAAACCTACAAAATAAAAATAAAATGCAGATTCTTTAAAAATGTCAACACATTTCCTTCAATAGATACTTATCAAAAACATGTAATCAATAAAAGTGTAAAAGTTGCATGTTTTTCTTTGTTCTGAATTCTAAAATGAAAATGAAAATGAAGTGATTATTGGTTCATTGTACTTTTTTTTGTAAAGAAAATAAAACTCTAGCTGTAGACGAAGCTGTTGAATATAAACCCAGACATATTTACCCGTAGATGTGGTTCCCCCAGGCCTCCCAGACCCGGATGGCCGTGATTCTTCCCTCTCCAGTTATACTGAACGGGGATCCGCTTCCTGATCCCACAGACGGTGAGAACGAATAGTGGGAATCTGCAAACAGAAATAAACATGAGAGCATTTCAGAAAAACTATTTAGATTTACTCCTGGTAGTTTAAAAAGTCCTGTAGCAGCTTGTGCTCTTACCCTCTGCCCACACACAGGCTGCCAGCAAAGCAAAGACGGCAATGTAGCGCATTCTGTAAGGCAAATAAACAAAAGTTCAACTTCTTTCACCTCGTTTATGAAACGTAAAGTTGGAAATATAAAAGGAGGATCAACCTTACCTGTCAGATTCAAAGGTAAGCCTGCAGATTAAATATGAAACACTTAGCAATTATCACAAACACTCTCTATATGCAACAAATCTATTCAATTAAACATATACTGACAGTAATAAAAAGGGTTTTTTAGCACCTGTGCCCAGTTGTTTCCTCAGCGACTATCTTCAACCTGACATGGTTGGCAGCTTTTCATACACCCCTCAACAAACTGCTGAACAGCGTCACAGTAGCTTTAAACTGTTTCCTGACTGCCATTGGCTGCTGGCTGACGGGGGAATGTTATGTGTTCAACCCATATCGTTCCTAGAATCACAACTTGTGGCTCACTGCCCATCTGATGAGTGAAAGGAATGAGAAGCTGCGCGCCAATCAGACATTTTTCTTGTGAAAAACTCCAGGAAGACAAAAAACAAGTCCCTAGTTTACTTCCTTGAGGCTTTGAAGAAAACATATTTTTTATGATTTTAAAACAAATTCATTATTTTTTTGAGTTTGGTAAACTTAGAAACCAAGAGCGTAAATCCCATCTCATTATTGGGGGGAACCATAAACAGGAAAATTTCTTAAGTTTCTCAATTTGGGGGGCATCCACGAATTTACTGCATGATACATAAGATATGGTTTAAAAAGCTTTTAAACCATATTCAACCTCCAGGACCAAACATGACTAGTAATGCACACATCAAATGTGTGTTTTTCCTAGTAAACAAAATGTTGAGAAGTAAAACTAAAATTCAAATGTTGCTTAGATACGAGATTTGTTCAGTCTGACGATCTTATCTCTGCTACACCTTTACAAAAATTTAAGGTTCTAAATATAAAAGCTTTAATGAGTAACTGCTCTTAATAAAATTCCTCATAAACATTGATTTATTGAAATGGCTCCCAATACAAGTCATGGGCTATTTAAATTTTAACTTGTTAAGTTGCATTATTTTTAAGCCTATTTTAGTTTTGTCATGTCCTGGGTGACTGAGAACAAACAAGGAGATAGAAATTAATATGTGGGGAGAATCATAACTTAAACGTAACTATTAAAGCACTGGGACTTATATAGAAAAATATTCAGATTTTATGTTGCTGTTTTAAAGGCTCTACGTTGAAGACAGTGAGAAATAAAGCAGCTTTCTGTTTTTTCTATCTGTTCTCGGCTCCCACTCTGAGCTGGGTCCACTTGCTCAGCTCCTTCCTCCTGTTTCAAACTCTTCTAATTAACTTAAAGTTAAAGAATCTCAATATGAATGACATGTTTGCTACCTTTAACTAAAGAAACTTAAATCTATGAAAGCAGAGTAGCAGTTTTGCTAATGAGGCAGCTTATCAAGATTCTGCCAAAGTAATGAAACAACGAACTGCAGTCTGATTTTTATTGTTAATGTGATTCACTCTATTGAGCAGTGAAAGTAAATAAAATGTGTTACATGTCTTTTGCTTTATTTACTTACTGGAGCGTTTTATTTGTGCTACAGAGCTACAGCTAACAGCTAGCTCCTGACTTCAGCGGCTCTGCCAGCCTGTACAGTTCAGCTGCTGTGGCTCCGCCCACTCTTTGGACTGAACCATTGTTCTAACAATGGAGGGGGGGACCTCACAAATCCTTCTTATTTTTTTCTGAGATAAATGACAGATTTATTTCGTTTTTTGTTTCTTTTGTCTTATCATATTGATATTATTTAAATGCAAACGTTCCTTTAATTATTTTTTTTGGGGGGGTGGAAATTCTAGACTTGTCCAAGATCGGGGGTTCCGGTCCACTCTCTTAATGCAAAAGATTTTCTTTTCTTTAATGCGTAAAAATAAAGAAAATGTAGTGGATATTTGTTAAAAAATAATAAGTTCTATTTTTTTCAAAAAATAATTTTAACAGTTGAGGCTCTAAATGACTTTTATTTTGCTGAGCTGAGGGGAAAATTGGCTCTATGGGTTGTAAACGTTGCAAACCTCTAGACTATATTTTAGTGTTTTAAGTTTAATGCTGCTATTGGGAAACAGAAGAGACCAGACTCCTGGCCTTTTTATTATAAACAGTTTTTATAGTTTGTTGTGCATGTGCAAATTTGATCCTTTTAAAAGTGAATTTATTTGTTTGTTTTCTCACCTGTTCATGTTTTGTTCAGCTTTTATTCCACATCCAGTAGCTTTTGTTTATAATAAGGAAAAGTTTCTTGGTTTTTTTTAATGAAGCTTCCTTCTTGTAACAGAGTTTGGGTCCAGCATCACAGAGGATGAATCATTTGTTTGTTTTTATTGTTTTGGCATGTGATATGAAGGAAGTGGACACACTTTTATGGTGTTTATTTTTAACCTGCTGTGGCATGAGGACTGACTGGCAATCCCACTTTTTAATCTTTTGTATAATCTACACGTACTGCTTCTGGATTTTAAAAAAAGAAATTCATTACAGGAAAACATATGCCTTTTGTTTCCTTCACATGATGGCCTTACAATGTCATAAATAGACAATAAATACCATCCTTTGCAAAAATGAAGCTGGAATTTTAATTTCCACTTTTTCAATTGTCTTTCATCTTTCATAATGGAGCTAACGAAAATATTTTATTAGGATCTTATATGAATAAATGTTTTCATTTGCTGATTTTTGACTCATAACAGTTTTTAGCTAGCTGGAGTTGAGCTAGCATATGTGTTACTCCTCTCGAGTTAATAAAGGCTTAACGCAGTTCTTCGGTTTCAACAGCCATTTATTGTGGACACGTTTTACAAAGTCCCCAAAAATGCTGTCAGAACTAAAAAACAAAGGTAACACAAACCCAAATTAGTTCACAATAAATGGAGTATTTACATAAATAAAAGATACAAATAAACAAACCGGGCCTCATTAGCCGCATTGACTCCAGAGGAATAAACTTAATTTCAAGCGATCAGCTTCTTCAGCTTGAAGCCCATGTGGCTCTAAGTGCGTCAGACAATGTTTTCCCGGGCAACACATGGTCCGCGGAACGAAATAAAAGGTCCCCCCCCCACATTTGAATATACACTAACCTGCACCTAATGAGTATAAACACAAATTTACTGGAAACTACCACACATTTAAACTTAATGTTTTATATTAGTTAAAATGTAACTACTGCCACTTAAATTAAATAACAAAAAAACAACAAACCAGATGTAGTTGCCTTGACAGCAGCTACAATATGCTAATCTTTCTGCTTTCCTCTTCCATTTTTAGGGAAGGTTTTTCTTCTTTTGCCACAATAAGTTGTTGTTAAAGCTACAAAAAACAGCAAAAATACCCTGCAGAGTAAAATTATCTCCATGTTTGTTAGTTCATCTGTGTGTCTAAAAAAAAGGAAGCAGGCACAAATATGAAGCGATTAATTTTATTAATTTATTTTTGCTTTAATGCAAGAACACAAGAATGTTTATCTTTCAAAATGAAAAAAAACAAACAATATAACATACGCCCTTTACCAAATTAGACATGTTTTAGTAGAAGCATTTATCTTTATATTTAGGAAAAAAAGAAATAAAGTTGGGTATTTTATGAAATACCTTCATGTATATTTAGTTTGATACTTATTTTTTTTAAATCACAACTGCTTTAAAATGTTGAAAAGAAATCTATAAAAGAGAAACTTTTGTAAATAAACAGTACTAATCATTCTACTTTACCAGATCGTAATTTAAAAGTCAATTAAAGTGTTGATTTAAAAATAAGTGATACACAATCAGCTGTAAATTTGGGAAAAATGTAAATTGTTTAAGTGAACTCAGCAGCATTGCATCACTTTTTCTTCATCACTGCTCATTAATGATCAGTGAAGTCAGAGTCCGGGACGGCCCAGTGGGCCTGCAGGGCAGTGGGCAGCCCACTGACCCAGCCGCTCAGGAAGCGCAGCTCTGCGTCTTGGTGGGTCGGATACATGTTGAAGGAATGGCCTGACGGCTGGCCGACCTGCAGCGAGCGGCCTTTGTTGGTGACAAAGATGATCGACTGGATGTAGTGCGTGTATTTTCCAGAGATCTGGATGATTTTTTCATCATCGTACAGAATCATCTCGTTGGGTACGCCAGAAACGTAGCCGACAACCGGAGTCCAGCCGGAAAATTCATACTGGAGCTGAAAGCTGAGGGTGACAGGAGGAGTTTATTACATTTATGAAGATAATAACCTAAATATATGGTGCATAGTTTTTAAATTTCAACTTTCACAGTACATTCCTTAAAGCTGCAGTATGTATCTTTTATATAAAACACATTTTTTATGTGTTAGTTGTAACAGTTTGGTATGAGACAGAAAATCTATGAAAAAAAAATCAAGCTCTTCTGCCTTCTCCCAGTGCCAACTAGAAACAACCAATCAGAGCAAGAAGGCGGGTTTTAGCGCTGTCAATCATCCTCGTGTGTGTGTGCTGTTCTCCTCCCTTGATCTCTGCTACACTGCAGTGTCTTACAGAAAGCAGAGCCTGTCGCGAATGCTAAGGCTAGTTTCCTGGAACGGTAAGTTGTTTCTCCGCTGTTAGCGCATTTAGTAACAGGTACACGATTGTAACTGAGAGCGCAAAGACCCTCCTACTGGGTTTGATTGGTTGTTTTTGGTCGGGAGCAGTGAATGTATTCAGATGCTAATAGCAGCTCAAAGAGGAGGTGGAGCAAATCGATCTTTTACAGATTATCTGTCTTGTATTAATCTGTTTAAACATGGTGACAATTTTAACAAATATGTAAAAAAAAATAAAAAAAAATTTTTTTAAAGTTACGTACAGCATCTTTAAAACATCATGAATGCAGGGAGAGAAACTTTTGTAGCTTTGGTTTGTTTTTGAGAAATCATTGTTTTAAAGCTGCAGGAATTTTTTACATATTTGTTAAAATTGTTGTAACAGTTTAATAAGAGATGGATAATCTGTGAAAAGATTGATCTCCTCCACCTCTGCCCTGAACTGTTATTTAGCTATTATTATTACATTGTCCAGATTAAAAACAACCAATCACAGCCGGGAGGAGGGTCTTAGCGCTGTCAATCAACCTTGTGTTTGTGCTGCTCCATTTGTTAAAAGCAGAGAAACTTTTAAGCGTTCCAGAAACACCGTTTATCTGCCGTCATCGATGGCCATGCTAACTAGCCTTAGCATTCATCACAGGCTCCGCTAATAAACTTAAGCTGTAGCAAAGCAGAGAGCAGAGAACAAGCATGACTGACATCGCTAAGATCCTCCTCCTGGTTCTGGTTGTTTTGGACTGAGCTGTGTATTCCTGGGAGAAGGCAGAGGAACTCTATTTTTTCACAGATTATTTGTCTCATTTAGATAAACAAAAACATATTTTTTATAAACGTTCTGCACTCCAGATTTAACTGTTTCATTGTTTAACCAGTTAAATCTCCAGGTTATGAAGAAAGTTAAGAGTAAAATGATTTTGTTGTTTTCTTTATGGTTCTTAACAAGAAATCACATTCAAGTCAAAGCGCTAGAAAGTCAATGATTGACACAAAAATCCCAAATCATCCCAAAAAGCGACTTCTAATCTTGAACAATCACCCGTAGATGTAGTTGGAGGAGACCTCCCACACTCTCACGCCGGTGATGCTGCCGTCGCCCACCATGCTGTACGAGGAACCTCCTCCCCCTCCCACCGACTTCGAGATCGAATAGTGAGAGTCTGCAGGGAAAACAGCAAAAATATCAGCAAAAGTATAAACATCACAAGAAAACTGAGTGAATTCAATTCCACTCAGGTAGCATGAGCTGTTCTATAAACACATTTCTAAGCTGTTGAATGTTATCTGCTCACTTACCATCAGCCAGGGCACAGGCCGTCAGGAGAGCAAAGACAGCAATGAAACGCATTCTGGGAAATAAATTAATCCTGAATTAATCCTGATTCAGCAGGGATTTATTCAGTTTATATGAATATTAAAGTTACAGAGAAAACAGAAATACTTCTTACATTTCTGATCAGACGTTTGCAAGAGGAGCAAAGAAAACCTGATGAGGAAATATTTGTACTCGTTACCACAGCTGATTGTTTACCACATAAATCCAGCCATTAACTAACTGTAACAACAAACAAGATTTTAAAAAACGAGATACTCACAGCGTTTTGTTGTAAATGTTTCAAGATTTCAGAATCAGTGTCTGGCTCTTCCTTTCTTCTCCTCTCACATGCTAAGCAGCGCTAACAATGACTTTATGCCAGAATGGAAAGACTTCAAGCATATTTTCTTGGTAATTCCCTCTGATTACTTTCCGGATTCTCATTGGCAGATGGGAACTGTTTCAATCTGATCTCTTCCTGAAAATGCACACCTTTCAACACAAAGCATTGTCAGAAATAAATTGAAAGTATGCATGGCATGCATACTAACACAGTCACTCTTACTGGCAGTGTTACAAAAAACAAAAAAGAACTTCCAGATTAGATCTGTGGGATTAAGAGACGTAGTCTAATGTTTGCAGAGTCAACTTGAGCTTTTTTGGCTCTAGTGGCCTTTATTTGATAGTTAATTGACAGGAAAGTGGGTAATGAGAGAAAGGGGAAGACATGCGGCAAAGGTCGCCAGGCCGGGGATCGAACCTGCGACGGCCGCGTCGAGGACTAAGGCCTCCTTATGTAGGTTGTGCTTAACCCCTGCGCCACCACAGCACATCCCAGCACCTCAATCTTTAAACACAGTTTGTTGCAAGTCGACCAACCAGAAGAAACTAATGGGCTGAAGGTCATAACTGAAGGTCATTCCTTCATCCTCATCCCCAGATTCTGGAAGGAGTTGTTTTAATACCCTTCAAAAGAATATTGTAGTGCAAATATCTTATTGCACTTGAAATGATACAAAACTATCTTACATGTAACATGTGAGTAAGAAATAGGAGCTTGTTTTATGTCAATAATTTCTTAATATCGAGGGAAAAGTATTACCTCCACTGGCAGATAATTTCACTTATAACGTGGGAAAATATCTTACTAAAATTGGGTTTTGGTTGGTTTGACGTCTGTCATGGTGGAGCGGACAGGTTTCTGGAGAGCGTGACGTCATGCGTAAAGGGTCAATACAAATAAAATTGATTGATTTATAAGTGTTAGTGTGTTTGTTCTGTGACGGACTGGATCTGTCCACGTTTCTCAGAATAACTAAAAATCCACCAATATTTTCTTCCTTGGTAAAAAAATAAAATACGATGATCATTTACAAGCCAACAGTGGGATGAGATCTGGAGTATTTATTTATTTATTTTTAGTGTAAAAATATTTTACTATTTTTATTGTAATAACAATAATAAACATTTACTGTAAACACAAGCAAAAGCTAAACTGGGCAGTTTTTAAATGTAGGAAGAAATGTTTGTTTGGAAATCATATCTGTATTTGTAATTACTGGTATTCTATGTTGTTCCTTGTTTCCAGTAAAACAAAAGTTTAAACATATAAATTCTTTCATTTTCATTTCATTTTGAAGAAAACTATACCTTATTAAAATGAATTAATGATCAAATGAAAGCAAAAACCAATGAGAACGTTTTTTTTATTTCTGAATATTGTAATCGACTTTCTTGATAAACACTGATTTTAAGTTCACAACAAAACAGAATTTTAATGGCTATAACTTCAGAAAAACAAAAGCAAAAGTTGTAAATTAGTCTTTTCTTCATTACTGATTTGCAAATCGATAAAAAAAGCTAAAAAAAAAAAACTTACTAGATTTATAATTTAAACTTTACAATTTAATCAGGGTAGTAAAAGATCAGCAAATTAAACTGCAGGGTCCAACATCTTTCGTCTGCTCTCCATCTTAATGTCCAAAAGAGCTGTTGGTTGGGTTCAAGGACGGATCGACGATGGCCCAGTGGGATCCCAACGAGGTGAGGCCTCCGCTCACATGGCCGCTGATGAAGATCAGCTCGGCCTCGGGGTGATCCGGGTACATGTTGAAGGAAGTGCCAGAGGGCTGACCCATGTACAGGGAGCGGCCCCGGTTGGTTGTGAAGACGATGGACTGCAGATAGTAGGAATACTTCCCAGAAATCTGGGTGATGGCTTCACCGTCGTACAGCTCCAGTTCCTGGGATTCTCCGTACGTGTAGCCAACACCGGAGGACCAGACGTATCCGTACCGGAACTGGATGCTGGAGAAAAAGAGAAATAATGCGAATAACTTTTTTGTTGTAACTAAAAATAGTATATCCAAAACATGTCTTGCTAACTTACCCTCGGATGTAGCTATTGTAGTCTTCCCAAACTCTCACGGCGGTGATCCTTCCCTGACCGGTGATCGCATAGGAGGTCCCACCTCCCGACCCAACGGGTAGAGAGAATGAGTAATGTGGCCTGACTGGAAAGGGAAAAAACAAACATGTTACTAGTCAGATGCAAAATGTCTTTTAAAAATATAAAACATGCACTCCCAAGTCAAAAAAGTTATCAAATCATCTCTGAGATTGAAGTTTTCTCATGAGCAACTTGGAGACTTACGGTCAGCTGCAGCAAAGGCAACAAGCAGAGCAAAGACGGCAACAAAAAACATTCTGTATGAGACAAATAAAAGATTTACTATTTTACCCTAAGACTTTTCACATTGTAAATATAAACTAACAAAAAATAATAAAAAAAACATTTTACCTGACTGGTTGTCTTGCTCCTAAAATCTGAAGTTGTGCTTTACGTTGTCACAGAGCAATTATGTTGTGCGTGTTGTTTTCATATTCCTTCCTTTTGTATCACGGTTTGATTACTTCTAATGTTTTCATTGGCTGCTCAGCAAACCTTAAAAAAAATACATCAGGGAGGAGCCTGCAGTCAGGTGGTGGGTTGACAGATTACTGTCAAAACCAGCATGAATTTCTGGTTCTGAGTTTCAAATCTAGAAGACAAACATCATTATGTTTGCTATTATTATAAACTCTGCAAGTATAATGAATATAAAGAGTGTAGAGTTATGAATGAAAACAAAAAGTTTTGGTTGGTTTTTGGTCTATATCTATATGTTTCTAATTCAGCAGGTTAAATCACAGTAAACAGATTTTGTTTTGTTCTCACAAGGAAGTAAACATATTGGGACTTTATGACAGACACAATTGTATTTTTATCAGCATCAAGGAAGAAGTTTTCCTGTAAGTTTGTTGCTTTGCATCTGTGGCATGTTCTAGAACTGGAACTACAACCTTTGTGGGTTTATAACATATAAACTTGCTCCTTTAGTACTCTCAGCATCTTTCCTAAGGACGGTTATGCAAGACACGTTTCAGAAATCAGATCATCAAAAGGGGAATTCATTAATGTTGACAACAAAAAATAAAATCATGCATGCCTGGTAAATAAATAAACAAATAAAAACACAAAGCTGACGTTGCTTTCCGATTCCAGCTTCCGATTCGGGAAATGGGTTTTGGGAGACAAATGGCCTGGAGACAAAAAGCTGAGCTGGCAGGAGTAAAACATCAAAGCAAAGTTTTATAACCCAGAGAGACACAGGATCACAAACGACTGCATTTCAGAAGACAGGACAACTTCGCTGTATTAGAAACTTGTGACTCTGTGTTGGCAGCTGTGTTTCCGTCTGCCCTCCCGTCTCTCTAAGTAACTACTGATTTGTAACCCATGACAACGCCTCAATGGTAATAAATATGCATCGCGGAGTGAGGCTTCAGAAAGTAGCTGAGAGACAGACAGAGAGGCGTGTCTAGCTGCGCTTCTCCGTTCAACTTCGAGTGTAGTGGAAATTCAACTGTCTCTCTGTGTCCTTTTTAATGTCTAGAGAAAACGTTTAGGTTTTTAGACCCGTCAACTTCTATCATCATATTTGAGAATATCACTTTAGTCAAACTTTCCCGTCATATAAAAGCATAATACTGTTTCTGGTGCCTCTACAGTTTGTACACAATCAGTCCTTTGCAGATTAACTTTTGTTTTTCCATTTTTCGTCTATGTGTGGGGTGTCTGACACCTACCGTAAAGTCCTGTTACAACACAGGACTTGGTGTGAAAAATTGAACGAATTTTATTGGGGTTTTATTTTAATGATGAACACAAAACAACACATTTTAGTGAAGTGAAAGTGTTTTGGTTAATTCTTTCATCTGATGTTTCCAAAAAGCAAAGGTGATCTATTACAGCAGACACCAGAGATAACTTTAAATGCGTTTCTGTTACAGTTATAAAAAAATCATGTTTGCTATGTGAACATCTGTTTAAGGCTGAAGACCAACACTTGATAATCTAATGTAGAATCCTCTATTCTGTTCAAAACAAATTGGTCTTTTAGGGAAATTTGCAGCACTTTTTATGGATATTTTTATTAGCTCTACTTACTTAAAATGGCCTTTGTGTGCCATTACTCAGAAATAAACCCACCAGTTCAGACTTATAAAAACTGGTATGGTAGTAAAATTCCATCTGGTTCATGTCTTGTGATCCTCCTGCCCCCATAACCTCTCCCTCCACCACCAAAACAGACATTTGTACAGTTCAGCATAAAAAAATTAAATAAAACTCAGTACCTTCATCACAAAATGGTGTCCATGTAGCTTGTGTCCCACATTACTAGGGATGCAGACTATCCTTGCCCTGCAGTTCTTAAATTAAACATCAGGATCCTGCTGCCACTGGCAAATGGGCGTTCCTCCAATAGGACCAGTTACCCACTATCTATAACTGGCTGGTGGCTTATTTTTAAAGGCTATTGGTGCATAAAATAACTGCCCGCACTAATACCCTAACAGAAGGTCTCTGTTCTTTTGAAAGTTCAATTAGGATGTGTTCTTTTACCAATGAATTGTACAAGAACTGTGTATAAAACATAAATGAGGAGATAATTTGTACAAATCAGAGGAAGGTGTAGGACACCTTTGTTTGAGTATTGCATTCTGTATTTTTTCTTACTACAAGTGTGCATGAACTAAAAAAAGAGAGAGAAAAAAAAAGAAAACTTACAGCAAAAATCAGTTTAGTAACATGCTAGTAACTGACTAGTAACATGCTATTTATAATTATCTTCTGCTCATCCTGAAAACACAATTTTATAATATTTTATCAAGAGGAAGAAAGTGTGCACTGCCTTTTTCTGGGTTGCTGTTGTAAATACATCATCAGTTTTCCATACTGAATCAAATGAGGTGGTATTTGAGTTTTTGCTCATGCTATTTGATATTTTTTTGCATGACCTACAAAACATCTTTGGTATATCTTGTAAGTTTTAAGTCTAAGCTTAGATCACTTTTAGACAGTGTGATTAGTAGACCAGCTGTGGAAATTTTAAATTGTCTCCACCAGCCACAGTGACTGGTAGAGAAATTTCTTTGCTGGCCACTCAGACATTTCACCAGCCACTGTTTCTTTTCATTCTTTGAATTACAAACCCCACAAGTACAAGAAACATTATAGAAAATTTATGATTTATTCTTAACTCTATGAAAACCAATTTACTGACAATAAGTTTACCGTACAGATGTACATAAAATAATTTAACATAAAGCATGGATATCTTAACAGTGTTGTAGTGCAATATGTTAATTTGAAGTAATTACTAACATCAAACTTTAACTACACAACCCTAACATTCTTGCAATCATATGTTGAACAATTCTCCCCCACAGTATTTAGTAAAGATGTGTTTAGTCATTTTTAAATGGTATCAATAGTTGTTTTCTAACTGTTTTATTTGTTTTTTCTTACTTATTACATTTTCTATTGAAATTAACAATTATTGCTAAACATCTCATCATCATCATCATTATTGTGTTACTCCAGAGTTTTTTTAACTACCTGGAGCTTAGTGTTAGCATAAAACGTTTTTTTATGAACATTTTCACTTCTTCTTACCGGGCAGCAGCAAGCTAACCTGAACTCTTCCTCAATCAGGTCACGTCTCTCTCATCATCATCATCCTTCGACGATAATAAATGGCTAATTCCCTCTTCTTGTCCGCTACTAAATCTCCTCCAACGGTCAACGTTAGTGTGGTAATTAACATAACGGTTAGTTTGGCACATTTTTCTGAATGGGCTTATGCGCTTTTTTTGCATTTGTCGTAGTTTTTCTCACCCCGCCCCGTCTCGTATCCGCTCGGAGAAGGACTCCGGTTAGCAGCAACCGTTAGCTAAAATGGCGCTATTTATAACCTAGATGCGAGGGGCGGGCCAAGAAGAACTGAGGGATTCCATTGGATAAGCCCAATGTGTGTCAATAAAATCAACCAATGGGCTGTCGCGGTCGATAAAAATAAGATTTAATATAATTTTTGTGTTAAATTATGACAGCGCAGGCCCGCCAGATATGGACATTAATGCATCAGTCTGGATTCCAGACGGTCATTCTTCCCCTAGACAGAAGTTCAAACTGAATGCAGCTCTTTTTTTTTTCGTCAACCCACCACAGTGGCGGGTGAGTTGCTCCAATTTACACCCCTGGTATAGACTTCTAGACTTATATAGAAGTATAGTCCTAAACTAGATACAAAATGAGAAATGTTATGGTAAATTAATCTGCTGAAACCACCTGTTAAACTGTAGAAAACCTTTATGGTGAGATCCACAATATTTTACAAAAAACAAATAAAAACAAAGTTACCTTTAATTTTTACAATTATTATACAGCATAATTACATACTCTACAGTGAAACCAAAGAACAAAAACAGTTTTCAGGCCTAAGCATTTTATTTAACAGATTGAACGCTTTTTTACAAATAACTACAGTAAATGTGACTGACGTATTTCACTGTTACTGTGACGCTGCGGCCTCACTCCGCTCTCTAGTGTCTTTTTCTTCTGAAGCCTGCGGTGCAGGTGAGTTTTTTCGACAGAAGAACATAGTTATCGGGATTTGCTGTCGCTCTTTTTTCTTCTGGGCAAAAATATTTGCCAAAATTTGCCAAGCTGTATTACATATATTTAAATACCGTAACGTTATTGGCACACAAGAAGACGCGCAGAGACTGTTCAGCCAATCAGGACTCAGAGCACAATGCACTGTGAAAAATAAAAACTGCACAAAAAACTGCGAAGCAGCGAGGCCATGAAAGGTGAACCACGTTATAGCGAGGGTTCACTATATAGCTGTTGGGATAACCTCGGGGGTGCAATGGAGTGAAATTACAATTTAATACCATTGGGTTCTTGCACAAAGGTCAATCATAACAAATACAATGACGCATGTATGATTTTGAGACAAAGGTAAGCAAACAGAGAGGGATTAGTATTTGCCATTCAGGCACATCCACATGCTGCTGCCAGCCAGTGTTGAGAGAAGGATTCACCATCATGTTGTTGTACTTCATTAAACACAGGTTGAAATTTGCATGAACCACCAAGTAAAGGGAAGAAAAACAGTGGGAAAACAGGTGACTTCCTGTTGAAAGGGGCAGGGTTTTTGGCGATGTCACTAATTGATCATGTGAATGTGATGAGCTCTGGTCTGTGATGATACAAATGAAGTTTGATGCACCTGGGAGCTTATGTGTGGATGTTATCCCACCTTGATGTTTCATGGAGAATGATCAAATTTGAGGCTTAGCCACACCCACATGCTTTGATGTACATTTTTTGTTTATCTCCTGTCAAGATGTACATGTGTGCCGAATTTTATGATTGTCGGCCAAAGCATGGCTTGGGGCTAATTTTTAAAATGATTCTAGGGGGCAGTGTGGAGGAATTAGGCGACACCCACCAAATTTTGTACTGCATTCCCATCAGGGGTTGGACAAGCATTGATGACAGTGAGTTTGGTCCGGATCGGTCAAAACAAGTGGAATTTATAGCCAAATGTATGGCAGCAGCGTGACCTGTCACTTCGCTGCACCGCCATTGCCACGCCATGCACTGAAAACTCTTGGCACTTTAAGGCAAGTGAGACCAACTTGTTATCTGTCATCTGACAAAACATCACCTCGATTAAGTCAAGAGAGGGACCTTTCCAAGAAAAAACAGTCACTTCCTGTTCAGAGGGAGAGGGGTTTAGATCACGTCAGACTATGACAACAGGATTGTCAAGGATCATTCTTGCCAAGTTTGGTGCCAATTGACCTTTTTAAGTGAAAGTCAGAACGTTTTGTTTGCATTGACGAGTACGCCAAATTCGCCGCTCTGCCACGCCACCTGAACATATATGAAAACGAAATTGTTTTGATAACTTTTACAGCCCCACTCCTTACCTGCATCCTGGCCAAGAATGAAGCCAATAGGTCAAAATTCTTTGGAGGAGTTTGTTGAAGTTCGACGTGAAGTATAAGTGAAAAATCACAAATCTTTCACCTTTGGCCATGTGAGGGTTTTGCATAGACCAGCCGAAGAGACATAAAAGAATTTCAAAAAATATCCCAAAATAATAACTTGGGCCCAAAAACTGAGGTCAACATAAAGTATAACTCAAGTGGTAACAAAAGGAACTCGAGCACAAACTGACCTAACAACAAGACATGAGGGGAACTTAAATAGTGGCTCATCAGACCACTGCTAACACACAAGGGGGTAACTAAACACACAAGAACCTAACAAATACTAGTGAGAATCTTATTAAATCTGTAAATTAAATAAATATCAAATTTAAACTAACTTTCAAAAAGAAGAAACAATAAATAAATGGTCAAAATAAAATATAAAACAAATGTCCCCTTCCCCTGGTGAACAAATGGACCGGCCCGCTGAGGAAGTTTGACAGCCATGAATGGACCTCAGTCAGCAGGAGCTCATCTGCAATTTCCAGGGGCAGGTCCAAAGGAAACTAATAACTCAAAAGGAAGAAATTAATTGGTTGTCTTTAACAAAAAATACAAAGAACTGACAAATAAAGTTAACTAAATGTGTGCACATCAAATAGTTAACTAAAAAGTCAGACTAAAAAAATAATTTCAAAGATAAAGATAAATCTAAACTAAGCACTAATTATTAGGTAAATTAACATTAAGGAAGAACAGAAAACCATTACCGATTCTGTGGGGCAGCAGGGACAGCAGTCACAGGCCATGACCCAAAATGTCTACCTCCCCGTGTAATTTAGGAGGCATCTCTAAGAGACTTTTTTTTGCTATTGTCTGTGTGTGTGGTTCTCCAGGTGCATAGCATCACAGAGGAAGACTCTCTAGAGCAGGGGTCACCAACCTTTTTGAGACTGGGAGCTGCTTCACTGGTACAGAGTAACACAAAGGGCTACTTTATAATAAGAGTATATATATGTATATATATGATTACATGCTGCCTGAACATACAATGTTAGGGACTACTGACAATAGCTATCAGTAATAATTTACCATGGCAGCTATGGTTAATTGCTATGATGTGACCAGATGTTCGTAGTTCAGAGTTTTAAGTTTGATTCCCTTTTAGAGCTTTTCTGTGTGATTCTAAATTGCCCACAAATCACTGAGAGTATGAATTGTTACAGCTGTAACTGTACACACTGAGATTTTCCTTAATACCAAAAAAGAAAAGAAAATTATTGTATGTTTTATAATTCAACCCACTATATTAACAAAATTGTAGAGAGAAGAACATAGTACAATTTATCACCCAATTGTGTTATAATCCGTCATTTTATTGAATGGTTTATATAATAACAATACAGTTTATCATTATTTTTGCTACAGAATATGTCAGAAAAAAACAAAGCATCTCTCAAGAAAAATGTTTCACATCTCTAAGTATCCAAATGTCAAAATATAAATGATAACATTTAACAAATACAACAAATTCTCAGCTTTATAGACATGAAACCCCACCAGTCTTTAATTTTAGTTTTTAACCAAATCAATTATATAGTGAACCTCAACATAGGAAATGTATGGAAAATACGTCTACAGCTTTTCACCTGTGTGACGCCTCATGTGCCGAGTTAAATTAACTTTCTGACTAAAACTTTTTCCACAGTTCACACATGAAAACGGCTTTTCACCAGTGTGAATCATCATGTGCTGAGTTAATTCCCGTTTTTGACTAAAACTTTTTCCACAGTTCACACATGAAAACGGCTTTTCACCAGTGTGAATCATCATGTGCTGAGTTAAATGCTGTTTTTGACTAAAACTTTTTCCACAGTTCACACATGAAAACGGCTTTTCACCAGTGTGAATCATCATGTGCTGAGTTAAATTCAGTTTTCCACTAAAACTTTTTCCACAGGTCACACATGAAAATGGCTTTTCACCAGTGTGAATCATCATGTGCTGAGAGAAACTCTGTTTTTGACGAAAACTTTTTCCACAGTTCACACATGAAAACGGCTTTTCACCAGTGTGAATCATCATGTGCTGAGAGAAACTCTGTTTTTGACTAAAACTTT
Organism: Gambusia affinis; assembly: GCF_019740435.1. Classification (NCBI taxonomy): domain Eukaryota; kingdom Metazoa; phylum Chordata; class Actinopteri; order Cyprinodontiformes; family Poeciliidae; genus Gambusia; species Gambusia affinis. The sequence goes on along the minus strand of NC_057881.1, from coordinate 7,411,025 downwards.
TTCCACAGTTCACACATGAAAACGGCTTTTCACCAGTGTGAATCATCATGTGCCGAGTTAAATGCTGTTTTTGACTAAAACTTTTTCCACAGGTCACACATGAAAACGGCTTTTCACCAGTGTGAATCATCATGTGCTGAGTTAATTCCCGTTTTTGACTAAAACTTTTTCCACAGGTCACACATGAAAACGGCTTTTCACCAGTGTGAATCATCATGTGCTGAGTTAAATTCCGTTTTTGACTAAAACTTTTTCCACAGGTCACACATGAAAACGGCTTTTCACCAGTGTGAATCATCATGTGCCGAGAGAAACTCTGTTTTTGACGAAAACTTTTTCCACAGTTCACACATGAAAACGGCTTTTCACCAGTGTGAATCATCATGTGCTGAGAGAAATTCTGTTTTCGTCTAAAACTTTTTCCACAGTTCACACATGAAAACGGCTTTTCACCAGTGTGAACCCTCATGTGCCGAGAGAAACTCTGTTTTTGACGAAAACTTTTTCCACAGTTCACACATGAAAACGGCTTTTCACCAGTGTGAATCATCATGTGCTGAGTTAAATCCTGTTTTTGACTAAAACTTTTTCCACAGTTCACACATGAAAACGGCTTTTCACCAGTGTGAATCATCATGTGCTGAGTTAAATGCTGTTTTTGACTAAAACTTTTTCCACAGTTCACACATGAAAACGGCTTTTCACCAGTATGAGTTCTCATGTGAGCATCAAAAACAGATTTGAAAGCAAAACGCTTTTTACAGATGACACATGAGAAAGGTTTTCTTCTTTCCTGATTTTGGTTCTCAGCTTCAGCAGATTCCTGGAAGATTTCTTGGTTCCTGTTTGGTTCTGATTCAGTGTGGTCTGTTTGCTCGTCAACAGGAACCATCATGCAGGTATCAGTCTCCTGTTTTAATTCAATCTGTTCTTCACCCTGACTGCAGTAAACTTCTTTCTCTTCCACTTTTATCTGCTGGTGTTCTAGATCCTCCTGCTCTAATTTTATCTGCTGATCTTCTGGCTCTTCCTTTTCTTGTTTCACCTGCAGAGGTTCTAACTCCTCCTGGTCCAGAGTGGATCTCCTCTCCTGGTCATAAACGTTACATTGCAGGCAATCTGGACAAGAAAACAGAGAAAAAGAGTAATTGTTGACTTTATTAAAGTAAATGGGAGAAATCGTTCGTTGTTTACGACAGAAATTAATAAAAGGAAAAAATCCACACCTAAAAATTCAAGATCGCAGACAGAGAGACAAATCAGTCGACAAATCCAGCTGACAATTGGAGAATTCTCAAATGAATGGATATTAAATTTTTTTTATTTATTATAAAATTATAGTTGCCATTGTTATTAATATTTACGAGTACATTTTATTATTTAAAGATATTACTTAATTCGGAGCTATCATTTAATTCTGTTACTTTTATTTTTATTACAATTGGTTTTTAGCTCACTTTATATTTTTGGGGTTTATTTACAGAGTTTATTTGTAGGTTAAAATTTTTATTTTTTGCTGCTTTGTTTTCATTATTTACTTTTCTAAGTTAGACAGGAAGAACTGTGGGTCCATTTTCTGTAAGTATAGGGACTGGTATAGGACCAGTATGCACTGGGTTGGGCCTGTGGGTTTTGACCAGAGCAGGAGAGGAAACAATGAAAAGTAGTGATGGTGAGATGAAGCTTCATGAAGCCCTGAGGAACTCCATCCAATCATTGGACTCATGAGCCGATGCACCGCGGTGCTTCATTTGCTCTACTGTGACATCTAGTGGACAATAAATGTAAAATAGGCAACGTGAAAACAACGTGAAGCCTTACAATGAATAAACAAGTAAAAAATGTTTCTGATTCTGATACATAAATTCTGATTAATCTGGTTGTATGAAACAATGGCTGGATCAAAACGAAAACTAGAAACAAACAGAAAAGAGAATTTTGATTGGCTTGTTACTCACTATGTCACTATGGACAACAATTTATTACTAAAAATTAAAAACTTTAACTGTATTCGGGTTTAGGTGAGTTCTCTGTTTTACTCGCTTCATAAAAATCCTCCTGGATTATTCAACACATCACTAATGAAAAGTTTGATCTTTGTTATTTGCTTGTCAAACGGGAAAAAATAAACTACAATTGTTCCTTTATGCTGCTTTCTTTACTAACCTTGCGCTGCATTGTTCACATTTCTCCTGTTTTCAAAAGTAAGTTTGATAAGTTAAAGGAGGAAGAGCCTTAAAAAAGTTATTGGCTCCATTTTCTCTCTACATAAATAAGCCATTCTAACAGCGTAATTGTGATCTCTGCGGTCATTTACCTGGTAACAAAACATTTATACGGGAAAAGAACATTTACTAAAATGATCCTCATACAGAAAGGTGCAGATATTTAGACATTAACCTTCATCCAAACGCTGCTGTTTCCTACCTATTCGATGTAAAATTATCTGGGGCCTCCGGGAGAAATCCAGCAGTCTGCGATGATCATCCATCTCTTCCTCCGACTTGACGATGATTTCTTTAAACTCTGTAAATGTTTCTTCAGCAGCAGTTAACTGATCGTTGATAAACTCGTTTAAGCCGGACTGAAGATATTTTTAGAGAAACACTCAAAGATTCAACAAAACAGACCACGAGCCGTCCTCTTTGTCTTCTTCTGCTTCTTCTTCTTCAGGGTTTTATGACTGTCGGCTTTCATTTCATTGCATTACCGCCACCTTGTGGCTGATACGATCATCACATCTAAAGATTTCTCATACAGCGCCAGTTCTCTTTGAAAAACGTAAAATCTTTTTACGTTAAAAAGTACAGTCTATGTACAGTCCATGTACATAGACTGTACATTGTCTGTGGGTCCATTTTCTGTAAGTATAGGGACTGGTATAGGACCAGTATGCACTGGGTTGGGCCTGTGGGTTTTGACCAGAGCAGGAGATGAAACAATGAAAAGTAGCGATGGTGAGATGAAACTTCATGAAGCCCTGAGGAACTCCATCCAATCATTAGACTCATGAGCCGATGCACCACGGTGCTTCATTTGCTCTACTGTGACATCTAGTGGACAATAAATGTAAAATAGGCAACGTGAAAACAACATGAAGCCTTACAATGAATAAACAAGTAAAAAATGATTGTGATTCTGATACATAAATTCGGATTACCGTATTTTCCGCACTATAGGGCGCACCCAAAAACCTTCAATTTTCTCAAAAGACGACAGTGCGCCTTATAATCCGGTGCACCTTGTATATGGACCAATATTGAGCCACAGCAGGTCTCACAACTACGGTAAGCAGCCGCCAACTTCATTTTACCCCATAGAGGAAGAAGACCTCCAGCCGCTAGATATCGGTGTCACAGGGCCTCCAAAGCTAGACTGGGAACTGCGTGGGAACAGTGGATGACAGAAGGCGAACACACGTTCACCAAGATGGGGAGACAGCGCCGGATGACATGCGCCACTATCTGCCAGTGGATCGTAAATGCCTGGTCTGATATGTCATTCTCTGCTGTGGTCCAAGCTTTCAGGAAGGCAGGAATTGTCACTGAACTGCTAGACAACAGCAGCGACACTGACTCCATAAATGACGACTTTGACGAGACGGAGCCGGGCATGTTGGATGCCGTATTTGCCCAACTGTTTAATTTGGACACTGAAGAAGAAGAATTCGAGGGATTCGTGGACGAGGAATAAATTAATAAAGTGAGTTTTACATGTTTAATTTGTGTGTTTACAGCTGAACATGGTTGGTCATATTGTGAATATGGACATTAATGTTTGAACAACGTTGAGTTATTGATATATTGTTATTGCTTTGCACTATTTAGAGTGTTACTATATTGTGATTGCACTAACGTTTGATTTACCGTAACAGTATCAGACTGTTTTTTAAGTGTTTATTGAATCAAGGAAAAGTTCCCCTCCACTATGTGATATAAATGTCGCACTACATGTTACCACAGCTCTGACTTTACCTCGGGGAAAATAATAAAACAGCTGTTCATTCATTTTGGGAGTGAACGGAGTTGTTAGGTCGCTGGTTTGTAATCTATTAATAAAGTTTGACTGACCTATCTTACTGTTATTGACATTCCCTTTAGCGCAGCTCCATTTAATGGATGCATAACGAAACCCCAGCCTCAACTGTAGTGTCTATTCTATGCGCCTTATATATGAAAAAAGTTTTAAAATAGGTCATTCATTGAAGGAACGCCTTATAATTCAGTGCGCCTTATAGTGTGTAAAATACGTAATCTGTTTGTATGAAACAATGACTGGATCAAAAAGAAAAGAGAGTTGTGATTGGCTTGTTACTGGCTATGTCACTATGGACAATAACTTATTAAGTATATAAATGTATTTTTTTTATATAAAAACTTGAACTGTGCTCGGGTTTAAGTGAGTTCTCTGTTTTACGCATTTCATAAAAATCCCGCTGGATTACTCAACATGTGCTGTGAAGCCTTGCCACAAGAGACACATCATTGATGAAAAGTTTAATCTTTGTTATTTGCTTGTCAAATAAAATAACAATAATAGCAATTTTCAAGTTTTAGACATTGAACATCTTTTATCTAACTGGGTTGAAAACGGTGTTAACATAAAGAAGCTGTAAATTCCCACCAGTATTGTGCCATGAATGCATCTTTGCCCATACATTATGTCTCTTTTCTCCATAGACAAATATTGTTAGGTTGGGGTTATTTTTCCTGTTTTTGTTCTGGGTTCTCTGGGAAGCTGCTATTTTCTTTCACAGCCACCTGATGTCACCATTGAGCGGAGCCCCTGGAGTAGTGTGGCGGCCAACCTGTAGACGCACCTGTGTCTAATCGTCAAGAGCTGCGGAGGCGCTTCATAAGGACCACCTAGCTGACACTCTAGTGCCTGAGTGTTTGCCTCAACTGGTAGACGTTTCCTTAAGAAAAGAAACCTTCTATGATCGCTCCTTGTGCTCTGATCGCTCCTCGTGTTCTGATCGCTCCCTGTGTTCTTCCTGCCAGATGTCCTTGTGTTTCCTCACCTCCCTGGTCCCTCCCCGTGGATTCCCTACGCCTCGCCACAGGCTGGGCCTGCCGGCGCTTCATGTTCCGGGAGCTAATCACCGGAAACCTGTTTGGACGTCGACCCGCTCTCCTTTCCAACTACAAGGCTTACCTGCTCGCTCTCCAACGGTAATCCATTTCTTCAGCCACCGCCACCGACTAGACCTCACTCCGCCTTCAAGTAAGCACTCTCTGAAATATACTCTAAATTATTACCTTGGATCTGTCCCGTGTTTCACTCCGCCTATTCTCATCAACAGTCCGACCTTCCCAGGCTCCAGGACTTTTTCCCCCTGACCCCACTACCTTTTCCCAAATAAAGATTATTGTTGTTTCATATCGCTTCTCTTAGTGTGTTCTTGCATGTGGGTAACCCAGCTAGCACCCAACATGACAGAACACTCAGGCCAACAGCCTACCCCAGCTGTAGAAGACTGTGTGCGTCTGAGAGGTGCTAATACTAGATCTCTCTTCAATCGAATCTTCCTCGGTCAGAAGGAATATGATGACTCCAACGGTGCAGCTCAGAAGGTTTATTGATATGTTATATGGGTGTGTGTGTGTGTGTGGTTATCTGAAACAGAAAATAATAAAGGTACATATTAATAGCCATGGAAACCAAAATGGCTACATATACATTTGGGACGAAAAATGCCCGCAGCACCACAGAAATCCTCCAGAGGGCACCACAACACCATAAATGAACCATCGGTTAATGTAATAAACATATAAACGACTAAACCGTCAGAACACGATGTATGTTAATTCACTCACAATAACAATATATAGCAAAGTTTAGTAAAACTTTTTAGTAAACACAGCTGAGAGAAACACGGCATCAGCCAGGCCAAACACGAGGGCCATAGAGGAAACTGCACACTTACATCATAAAAACGCTACACAGGTTTCATACGCAGAAAAGGATTGATGGTGGATGTCGCGGATCCGTGCCACCGATCCAGAGAAGCACAGAAAAACAACTCACTCTGCTACGTGAAACGGAAACACAAAATGAACAGATGCATCCTGGGTAACGTAGTTCTAAACGAATAGACGGACTTTTAACACCAGCAGACGCAATAAGAAGGGCTTTATCGGAACAACACGCTCTCATACAGTCACATGATTCAGCTTTAAGAGAGTTGGGTAACAGACAGGCCGAAACAAACCGTCGGTTGACAGAGTTGTCTAACTTTTTGCAAGGTTCCGTTCAGCAGGCGCAGCCTCCAGCTCCAACCTCACCTGCAGTCCCAGACCCGCCAATCCGTCCCACGTTTTCGAAGATTCGGCTGCCAGACCCCGAGAAGTTCACAGGTGATGTGCACAAATGTGGGGGATTTATCTTACAATGTTCCATCATTTTCAATTCTTGTCCTCAAAGTTTTCCACACGACAACTCTAAGATAGCTTATGTGCTGTCCCAGCTGTCCGGTCGAGCTCTGGTTTGGGCCGAAGCCAAGTTTTCCTCCCCCACTGATTTTGGTTGTTCATATTCCGATTTCATTAAGGAATTAAAACAAGTGTTTAGTCAAGAGATGGACCAGACTTCAGCTTCCCGAGAACTCTGGAACCTAAAACAGGGGCAAAGAACGGTGTCCGATTTTGCTATTGACTTTAGGATAAAGGCAGCAGCCTCTAAATGGGATGCTACTGCACTTAAAAGTGCTTATTTCCATGCATTGAGTGAACAGATTAAAGATGAATTAGCTACTCTGGATGAACCTGAGACTCTAGAAGAGTTTATAAGTCTGACCATAAAACTGGATAATAGAATTCGGTCTCGAGCCAAGGAGAGAAATCGCCGAATTCTCTCAGCCAGAGCCCCCCTACAAGCTACCCGTCCTAGTCTTCAGCAGGTACCAAACCCCTCGGAGACCTCAGAACCTGAGCCCATGCAGCTGGGTAACACGCCTGCCTGACACCTGAGGAGAGGCACTAGTCTCTCGGTTGTGCTTGTATTGGGGGTCCCAACCATTTCAACTAACCCCCACGACGCTTAAACTTGCAGGCCAGTAACGACGAGGAGGCTGGTCCAGAAGAATAGAAGATCTCCTTATTTCTGCTACACTTTTCCATCGCCATCAATCTCTTCCTCTGACTGTTTTCATTGACTCAGGTTGTGAACAAAATCTAATTGACTCTACCCTTGTTGAACAGCTAGGGATCCCTACAGAACCACTCCCTGTTCCACTTCGTGTTTCAGCCCTAAATGGGGAGGTCCTGCCCAGGATTACCCAGAGGACTACACCTGTCCGTCTTGTGATTTCTGGTAACCATTCAGAGCTAATTTCTTTTTTTGTTTTCCCCGCAGTCAGCTCCCCTGTTATTCTGGGGTTCGAGTGGCTACTCGCACTCCCACAGATAAATTGGAGAAGGACTACTATTGAATCATGGTCCAGTGAGTGCCATGCAACTTGTCTCCACTCTGCCGTTCCCCCGACTTCCATAACAGCAGAGCAGCATGAGACCGATTCCCCTGACCTGTCAGTTGTTCCCCTTGAATATAAGGATCTGGCTGCAGTCTTCAGTAAGAGCAAAGCACTCACTCTACCCCCCCACCGCCCCTATGATTGTGCCATAGATCTGTTGCCCGGAGCCCCACTACCCCACCAGACTTTTACAATAGTCAGACCAGACCATGGAGAAATACATTAATGACTCGTTAGCAACAGGCATTATACGCACTTCTTCGTCACCCCTTGGGGCAGGGTTCTTCTTCGTGGGGAAGAAGGATGGGTCCTTGAGGCCCTGTATAGACTACAGGGGGTTGAATCAGATCACCATTAAAAATAAATATCCTTTACCTCTTCTTTCCTCAGCCTTTGACCCTGTCCAGGAAGCTACCATTTTCTCCAAACTCGATCTCCGCAATGCCTACCACCTCCTTCGCATTCGCGAGGGAGATGAGTGGAAGACGGCATTCAAGACACCCATGGGACACTATGAGTATTTAGTTATGCCGTTTGGTTTATCAAATGCGCCCGCCTTTTTTGAACGATATATGTCCTCAGAGATTTCATTAATGTGTTTGTCTTCGCTTTATCCATACTGATTTATTCCAAGTCCCTGGAGGAGCACAAGATGCATGTCCGAAAGGTTCTCCAACGCCTCTTGGAGAAAACAAACTGTACGAAAGGCAGAGAAGTGTGAGTTCCATCAATCATCCGTTACCTTCCTGGGCTACGTCCTTGAGAGCGGGCAGGTAAGACCTTCGGAGGACAAGATCAGAGCTGTGTTGGACTGGCCTAGAACCGAGACCCGTAAACAGCTGCAACAGTTCTTGGGTTTTGCCAACTTTTACCGCCGTTTCATACGGAATTATAGCCAGACCGCTTTACCCCTAACTGCGCTCACATCCACCAAGTCTAGTTTTACCTGGACCCCACAAGCAGAGGAGGCCTTCAACCGACTCAAGAACCTGTTTGCTAACGCCCCTGTACTAGTTCAGCCTGATACCACTAAACAGTTCATCCTCGAGGTCGATGCTTCAGACTCTGGAGTGGGAGCTGTGCTGTCTCAAGTTTCTGAAAAAGATAATAATACTCACCCCTGTGCATTTTTCTCTCGCAGACTTTCGCCAGCAGAACACAACTATGATGTGGGGGACAGAGAGTTACTGGCTATTAAGCTCGCTCTAGAGGAATGGCGACACTGGCTAGAGGGAGCTGAGCATCCCATAGTAGTTTGGACTGACCATAAGAACCTGTCTCACATTCAGTCAGCTAAACGTTCAAACCCTCGACAGTCGCGCTGGTCATTATTCTTTTCTCGATTCAACCTGTCTATTTCTTACCGTCCAGGTTCTAAAAATGTCAAGCCTGACGCCCTCTCTAGACTTTATGCACCTGATGACTCCGAGAAGGAACTTGCTCCCCTGCTTCCCCCGAGCTGCACGGTGGGAGTAGTTACCTGGGAGGTTGAAGACCTCATCCGTCAAGCCCAGCTAACCGAGCCTGTCCCTGAGTCATGTCCACAGGGGAAGACGTACGTCCCTGCCTCCGCTCGATCCCGCTTCCTACAGTGGATACATTCCTCCAAGTTTTCCGGACATCCAGGTATCAGTCGAACTATTGGGTTGGTCAACCGAAGGTTCTGGTGGCCATCAGTTCATAAAGATGTAAAAGAGTTTGTGTTAGCATGTCCAGTCTGTTCCAGGAACAAGTCCTCCCATCAGCCACCCACAGGATTACTCCAGCCATTACCTATCCCCAAGAGACCTTGGTCTCACATCGCTATTGACTTTGTCACTGGATTACCCCCATCTAAGGGTATGACCACCATTTTCACAATCGTTGACCGCTTCTCCAAGTCTTGTCATTTTGTTCCCCTTCGCAAACTCCCCACTGCCGCTCAAACTGCCATGCTTCTCATTAAACATGTCTTTAAATTACATGGTATCCCTCAGGAGATCCTTTCTGATCGGGGTCCTCAGTTTATCTCCTAAGTTTGGTGACAATTTTGTTCCGCCCTAGGGGGGAAAGTGTCATTAACCTCAGGTTACCATCCCCAGACTAACGGCCAGACGGAGAGGTTAAATCAGGAGCTGGAGGCCATGCTGCGTTGCCTGACTGCATCTAACCCCAAAGACTGGGCTCAATATCTACCATGGGTAGAATATGCACACAACAGTCACATTTCAGCAGCCACAGGGTTTTCCCCGTTCGAGGTCTCTCTTGGCTACCAGCCCCCTCTCCTGCCATCCGACGAGAAGGACATATCGGTAACGTCAGTACAGCATCACATTCGCCGTTGTAAAAAGATCTGGTCAGAAACCATCACGGCACTTAATCACACTGCCACTCAGAACAAGAAACAGGCTGACCGAAGAAGAACCACTGCGCCCACTTATTTGGTCGGGCAGAAGGTCTGGTTGTCTACCCGGGACATACCCCTCAAGTCCATATCCAAGAAATTGTCTCCCAGGTTTATTGGCCCATTTGAGATAGTGTCAGTCATCAGTCCAGCAGCTGTACGCCTTCGCCTTCCTCCCTCCCTACGTGTTCATGCTACTTTCCATGTCTCCCAGATTAAACCGGTCCTGTCCAGTAATCTTTGCCCTCCGGCCGAACCCCCTCCTCCCACCCGTCTTATTGACGGTCATCCTGCATTCTCCGTCCGCAGGATTGTGGCTTCCCGTCGGCGCGGTCGGGGTCACCAGTACCTCGTTGACTGGGAGGGCTACGGTCCAGAGGAACGCTCTTGGGTTCCCCGCTCCTTTATCCTTGAACCCTCCCTTATTAGTGATTTCACCGCCTCTCAGCCTTCCTCCTCTTCTCGGCTGCCAGGTGGCGTCCGTTGAGGGGGGGGTACTGTTAGGTTGGGGTTATTTTTCCTGTTTTTGTTCTGGGTTTTCTGGGAAGCTGCTATTTTCTTTCACAGCCACCTGATGTCACCATTGAGCGGAGCCCCTGGAGAAGTGTGGCGGCCAACCTGTAGACGCACCTGTGTCTAATCGTCAAGAGCTGCGGAGGCGCTTCATAAGGACTGCCTAGCTGACACTCCAGTGCCTGAGTGTTTGCCTCAACCGGTAGACGTTTCCTTAAGAAAAGAAACCTTCTATGATTATTTCTTCAGCCACCGCCACCGACTAGACCTCACTCCGCCTTCAAGTAAGCACTCTCTGAAATATACTCTAAATTATTACCTTGGATCTGTCCCGTGTTTCACTCCGCCTATTCTCATCAACAGTCCGAAGACCGTTTACCTCCCTTCCCAGGCTCCAGGATTTTTTCCCCCTGACCCCACTACCTTTTCCCAAATAAAGATTATTGTTGTTTCATATCGCTTCTCTTAGTGTGTTCTTGCATGTGGGTAACCCAGCTAGCACCCAACATGACAAATATAAAGTATAGACGCCTCATGGATCGCTCTTGCCTATTGTTGCTGATGAGATTTAGGGCGGCCATCTTGGAGAGGTCGACCGTTCCACTCAGCCTTATATGTCTGACAGCCTCAATGACGTATCAGCACATTTATCAATCATTCACCATTTTTTTCTGTAAACCTTATTAAAACAGCTATCATAGCTACATTTACAAGGAAATGATTTTTTAAAAGTATTTTTGAATGACTGATCTAAGGTTGAGAATATTTAAATATTCTTAGTGGGGAAAACAGAATAGAGTCAGAATATAATGTTTTTTACTGCTGTATTATGAGCATTTTACAAAGCACACAACCAGTCATCATTTTTTTAATATATTATTTAGCAATATCAATACACATTCATATAAATATACAAACACAAAATAATGGAATCATAGAAAATCAAAGATGCTTAAATAAATATTAATGCTAAATAATATGCATTAAACTACACATATTTATATGGACATGCGCATATACATAATATCTATATAGGTTTTATTCATGTTTTTCAGCCGAGGAGGAGCTTAAGAGAGATTCAGCAGCTGAGATTCATCAGTGCAGTGGATCTGTCTCTCCTTAAAGACATTCCCTACTTCTTCTTCACACCATCTTTATGAAACCTTCAAAACAAAAACAGGAACTCTTTTACTTAAGGCAGAGTGAAAGATTTACATATAAATAACAGTCTTTGCCACCTTGTGTGGAATAATCTAAATCAATGTTAGGGAATAATTATGACAGAGATCCAAAAAGTGGTGAAATCAACCTTTATTGAAGTTTCACTAATCAGAAAAAGGTTTCACAAATCCCTAACACGGTTTTAAATATTCTGCAAATAGAGCAGACTAATTTAGGTGTTGTAGATTTGGAATTAGAGCAGTGCTCGTGTGACCAAGATAAACAAAGTGGTGAAATCAAACTTTTTTGAAGTTTTACAAATCAGAAAAAAGTTTCACAAATCACAAACATGGTCCTAAATATTGTGCTGTTAGTATGATCCAACCCAGGTTAGGTGTTGTAGTTTTTTTAACTAGAACAGTTCTAGTACAACCCAGTTGCAAAAAATGTGGTAAAAATCACCATTTACTTAAGTTTTACAAATCAGAAAAATGTTTCACAAATCCCAAACATGGTTCTGAATATTCTGCTGGTAGAGCAGAATAATCCAGTTCAGGTCTGAAGAGTCCTGGTGTTGCGGTTTTTAAACTAGAATCAATTAAAGATGCGGAAAGTAGTGAAAAATTAGGTGAAATCGCCCTTTAGCCATTTCCCGAATCGGAAACCAACTTCAGCTTCGTATATATATGAGCGATTTTCACAGCGTAATTGTGATGTTTGCATTCATTTACCTGTTAAAAATCAGTTATACGGGAAGGGAGCAGCTACTAAAATGATCCTGATAAAGTTTCAGATATTTATACTTCGACCTGCATTGAAACGCTGCTGTTTCCTACCTATGCGGTGTAAAATTATCTGGGGCCTCCGGGAGAAATCCAGCAGTCTGCGATGATCATCCATCTCTTCCTCCGACTTGACGATGATTTATTTAAACTCTGTGAATGCTTCTTCAGCAGCAGTTAACTGATCGTTGGTAAATCGTTTTGACACACTCTCGAACATTCAACGAAGCAAACCATGCGCCATCTTGTTTCTTTCCACTTCCTCGTCCTTCTTCTTCTTCTTTCTGATTTTTACTGGCGGGTGACATCTAACGTTAAGACGTATTATCGCCATCTACTGTGCTGGAGTGTGACCCAGAGCATCTCCCCCAATCTAAATTCTTATATATAATCCTGTTTCCTTCAAAAATTTAATAACTGCTTTATTTATTTTATGTTTAATTAAAATCTTATTAAGTTTTAATGTCTCTATATCATATTTCCTAATTTCTTGTTTTAGCTTCTCTCTACTTACTGTATATTTTTCACAATGAATTATGTTCTACTGTTTCCATATCCATACCACACTCACAACTATCTGTTGGATGTTTACCTATCAAATATAAAGTTTTATTTAATCCAGTATGTCCAAGGCGCAATCTTGTCATTCTTAATTGCTCTTTTTGATTTTCTCCTATTATTTCCATATTCCCTACTTTCTTTTGTATATGAAATAAATGACGACCTTTAGTTCCTTCTTCCCACAATTGTTGTCATTCAGGTTAATTTTGCTCTTAATAATTGATTTTATTTCAGATTTACAATACGTTATTCCCATAATTCTGCTTTGTTTTAAAGAAGAATTATTTGAGTTATTTGAGTTTGTGTCATTCTAAATATAACTTCATAAATTTCGTATACTAACTCCAAACGACTTTCAGATGAAATATTTAAAATAGACATTAGTGCTGATAATGAATCTGAACATAAAAGAACTTTTCCTATTTTATTTTGCTCTACCCACTGTAAGGCCATCAGTATTGCTAACATTTCCACTGTATAAACAGCCAAATGGTCAGATGTTCTTTGTTTCATTAATATATCTAATTCAGGAATAGCAAAAGCAAATCCTGTTTTATTTGAAACTAAATCTTTTGAACCATCTTTATATATAATTATGAAGGATTTATACATATTCTTAATTCTGTCATTTACAAAACTTACCCAGTTATTATCTTTATTAACCTGCATTTTGTTATAAACTTCTAAATCAACATTCACATATGGAAACAGCCAAAAAGGAGTAATTGAATAATGCACCGCAGCACAGCTCCTCTTTCCCTGTATCCACATTTCTCTAGCGGATTTATCTGCTGCTCATGCAAAACTATCTATTTTAGGTTTTCTACTCTCCCAGCAAGGTCTCAAGATTCTTACTGCTGGATTATCCTCCTTCTTATGTCCCTGCAAACTCAGCCAATAATTTAGCATAATTTGCTTATGTCTTCAATATAAAGGAATCTCTCCCATTTCAACCTGCACTGCCAAAGATGGAGATGTCTTCAAAGCTCCACAGCATAATCACAAAGCTTGATTTTGAATTACTTCTAATTTACTAATCGCTGTTTTCCCAGCCTGCCTATAAACTACACATCCATAATCCAACACTGATCTAATCAAAGCAATATACATCTTTTTTAAATTAATTTTATTTGTGCCCCAATCTAACCCTGCTGAACACCTCATTATATTTATAACTTTTTTACATTTCCCTTCAATATACTTTACATGATCACCCCATAAAAGCTTAGAATCAAACATGATTCTTAAAAAACGAAATTTCCTTACTTTTTCTATTTTTCCTCCATACATTTTTTAATCAATTTCCTCAATTTTCTTCCTGCTGAATACAAGACACCAGAGATAACCTTAAATGTGTTTCTGTTACAGTTATAAAAAAATCATGTTTGCTATGTGAACATCTGTTTAAGGCTGAAGACCAACACTTGATAATCTTTTTTTTAATCACTGTCTTTTTATTGAGTTTTTTTCTTTTAATACATACAGTTTGTGAATACAAAGAAGTGTATCTAGTTAAAGTGTATCTAACACATACATAAAATAATACACACAGAGAAAATAATCCCTCCAAAGTAATCCCATTTAGCCCACCCAGGTCACTGCCCAGTAGGTCCACCCACTGCATTCCTATCCCTGACAGAAATGAAACACATCTTAATAAAATCAATTAACTTCATTAATCTGGAGCATTATTGTATGTTTTAAAATGAGTCAAGAAAGGCTCCCCATGTTTTTTCAAATTTACCAGTTGCGCGTTGAAGAGAACATCTAATCCTTTCCAGTTTCAAACACGACATGAGGTCACAAAGCCACTGCTTGTAAGTTGGAGGAGCAGCACCCTTCCACCTGGTCAGAACTGTTCGCCTCGCTATCAGTGAGCAAAATGCCAGGGCCTGTCGTTTAGAGGCTGGTAAAGGCAACCCCTCACCACTGAGCCCAAAGAGAGCCAAGAGGGGGCCAGGTGTTACCACCACCCCGGCCAACCCAGACATTGTACGAAAAACATCTGTCCAGAACTGACCAAGAGCGGGGCAGGACCAGTACATATGAACTAGTGTGGCTACGCTAGTTTTACATTTGTCGCAGTATGGGGTGACTTCTGGATAGAAACGAGACAGTTTGCTTTTGGAGAGATGGGCTCTATGTACTATTTTGAACTGAATGAGACAATGGCGCGCACACAGAGATGTTGTATTCACCAGTTTAAGTATAGAGTCCCATGTCTCATCTGGTATAGTCATATTCAAATCTTCTTCCCATGCAGTTTTAAGTTCAGGTGAGGAGGACCCTTTCGTACTCAACATTTTATTATAAAGCCAAGAAACCAGCCCTTTACGAGTCGGGTTCAACAATAGAATGGTTTCCAACAGTGTATGCTCTGGTGGAGAAGCTGAGCCTGATAAGTGAGACTGAATAAAGTTTCTGGTTTGCAAATATCTAAAAAAATGGGATTTAGGTAAACCATATTTAGTGGTAAGTTCCTCAAAGGATGCCAGATTCTTCTCTATAAAAAGGTCCTTAAAATAAATAAGCCCCCTCCGTTGCCACTCTAGGAACACCCCATCCTGAACAGATGGTTTGAAAAAATGGTTAAGTGCAATTGGACTCAGGAGGGAGAAGTCATGAAGTTTAAAGTATTTCCTAAACTGGCCCCATATTTTCAGTGAGTGTTTCACTACAGGGTTTGAAATGCCGTTAAATGAAGCGAGTGAAAGTGGGGAACAGAGCAAGGCAGGGATGGATATATTGTTACCACTACGTAGCTCCATAGCCACCCAGTCAGGACAGTCACCCAGGTTGTAGTAGAAATACCAAAACACTGAGCATCTAAGGTTGGCGGCCCAATAATAAAACTGAAATTGGGGGAGGCAAACCCCCCCTGTTGTTTAGGTTTTTGGAGTTGTAATTTATTAAGCCTTGGGCGTTTACCCTGCCAAATAAAAGACGAGAGAGTTGAGTCTAGCTCATTAAAAAAAGTATTAGGAATAAAAATGGGTAATGCCTGAAAGAGGTATAAAAATTTGGGTAGTATATTCATTTTAATTGAGTTGATACGTCCCACAAGGGACATGGAAAAGGGCGTCCACTTTGTGAGGGATCCCTTCACTTGGTTCAACAGTTGAATCAGATTCTCTTTGAACAGGTTTTTATGTTTTTTTGTCACTGTGATACCAAGGTATGTGAATTTTTGTCTTTCAATTCTGAACGGCAGATTGGCTAAATCTGACATATTGGCTTTATTACCTATTGGGAGAAGCTCACTTTTGGTGAGGTTCAGCTTATACCCAGAAATCTGACCAAATTGACTAAATATATCGAGAGCTAAAGGCAATGAGATTGATGGTTTGGAAACAAAAAGTAAAAGGTCATCTGCATAAAGCGACACTTTATGTTCCATATCATTCCTCCAAATGCCGGAAATCTCTTTACTGGTTTTAAGTGCAATGGCGAGGGGCTCTATGGCCAGATCAAAAAGCAGGGGACTAAAGGGGCAGCCCTGACGGGTGCCTCTTTGTAATTTAAAAGGTTTTGAGGTCTGAAAGTTGGTACGAACCGTGGCAGACGGTTGCTGGTATAATAGTTTAATCCATGAAATGAAGTTTCCTCCAAAGCCAAATCTGCTAAGGACTGCAAAAAGATAGTCAAACTCAACCCGGTCAAAGGCTTTTTCAGCGTCCAGAGAGACAACACACTCATCTGAATCTGTAGCGCTGGAATAAATGATATTAAGCAGCCTTCTAACATTGAAATATGAGTGCCGACCCTTAATGAAGCCTGTTTGGTCTTTCGAAATAACCGATGGTAAAACAGTTTCAAGTCTACGGGCAAGAATTTTGGCTAAGATTTTGACATCTGTATTTAGGAGAGAGATAGGTCTGTAAGAGGAGCATTCCACTGGATCTTTGCCCTTTTTTGAAATAAGTGTGATGCAAGCTTCATAAAATGACTGAGGAAGGGACCCTTGTTTAAAACAGTCAGTAAGGGTGGAGCTGAGCTCCACAGAGAGTAAGTCTGAGAATTGTTTGAAAAATTCAGAGGGAAGACCATCCGGTCCTGGGCATTTGCCAGACTGCATTGAGGCTATTGCTAGGGAGACTTCTGCCTGGGAGATGGGTTCATCTAACTTGTTCTTAAGTTCTGGTGAAATTACAGGGATGTGAAGTTTAGCTAGGAAATCAACAGTCATGTTGGAATTGGTCTGTGACTGTGAGCTGTAGAGCTCCTCGTAGAAGTCCCTGAATGCATCATTAATTTGTCTGTGATCCGTGACTATACTGCCATCTTGTTTTCGAATTCTAGAGATATTTTGCCTTGCCCTAGAGCCCTTGAGCATGGTCGCTAATAGTTTATCGGGTTTGTCGCCATGCACATAAAATTTGGATTTGCTGTGTAAAAGCAGGCGTTCAGCTGAGTGTGTGGTCAAGAGGTCAAGCCTTGTTTTGAGTTCAACACGCCTTTTAAACAGTTCAGGACACTGATTCATAGCATATTTTATATCAACCTCTTTGATTTGTTGAATTAGGTTGTTCTGTTCATAGGTGGACTGTTTTTTAATTTTGGCTGAGTAGGCAATAATCTGGCCTCTAATGTAGGCCTTAAAAGCATCCCATACCACAAGGCTGGAGGTCTCATGGGAGGAGTTAGTGGCAAAAAAGAAACGTATCTCATCCTGAATAAACTTTACAAAGTTTTCATCAGACAATAGGGTTGAATTGAAACGCCATGGTCCAGTTCTTAGAGGCAAGTGAGGAAGGGACAGGGACAAAGTGAGTGGGGCGTGGTCTGAGATAACTATGCTATGATAGTCACAGGAACGGATCTGCTGCAGCCATTTAGAATCTGCAATAAAATAATCAATTCTTGAGTAAGTTTTGTGTACATGTGAAAAGTATGAGTACTCCCTCTTGTCAGGATTTAAAGTACGCCACACATCACACAGCCCGTACTCAGATAGAAAGGTTTGGATGACTGATGCAGATTTGCTTATGGCATTACTTTTTAGGGATGAGCGGTCCAAATTTGGGTCCAGCCAACAGTTAAAATCGCCCCCCAGGACCAGTGAATATTTATTGAGGTCAGGTAGGAAAGAGAATAATTGTTTAAAAAAATTCACATCATCTGTATTAGGAGCATAAACATTGACCAAGGTGACCAGAGTGCCGTGCAGTTTCCCACTTACAATAATAAACCTGCCGTGTTTGTCAGCCACCACATTATCAGCCTCAAACGGAGTATTCTGGCTGATCAGTATAGAAACTCCTCGTGCCTTAACCTGGAAATGGGAGTGAAAACATTGTCCCTTCCAGCAAGCCAGGAGACGACCCCCGTCCAAGCTTCTGATGTGAGTCTCCTGCAGGAACGCCACATCTGTATTAAAACGTTTAATATGGGAAAAAACCTTCCTTCTCTTCACTGGGTGGTTTAAGCCTTTGACATTCCAACTTAAAAAATTTAAATGCTGACTCATACGATTTCAGAGTGTGCGTGTTATCCTACTTTGATAAGTACGATAGCAGTGTGATATGCAGAGATTAAAATAAAAGAGGTGAAGAAAAGTTACAGTACCCTGCGGGACCCCTGGCCGTGACCTTAGCCTTCCCCCAAAACCCCCCCCAAACATAAACAGCTGCCAAACAAAAAAACAACAATGTGGCAGCAAGCTCTTCAAAATGAACATTCTCAGAGATCCAATCTTCCAGTAACCAACAACCTCGGAATAAAAAACCCCCAAAACTATCTGTAGCAAACTAACCACTGCCCCTAGTGGGTATGAAGTAGATATAGACCCCCCACATTGATATTGATTTTGAGATATAGTTTATTGGCTGTCATAAACACCATAGGAAAGTAGTATTGCAATAAAAATTGAGGCAACCACAAGAAATAGAATGACAGAGCTACCCTTCCATTCATAAAGTCCAATATCAACCAAAAGGATGGCCAGAAAAAGTCTATTGGAAATAGGGTAATATGACATAAGTCTATATTTACAGTACCTACTGCGCCCTGAGGAAAATCAGCCTGCCTGTGTTTCTGAAGAAAGCCCTCGGCAAAACATTGCTCCTTTATTGGTCCTCCTGTGGTTTTGGAAGCCTCTTGATGAACTGTTGAGCCTCTTCCACAGAACCTAGAAATTTTCTGGCACCGCTGGGTTGTGTAATGCGAAGACGGGCTGGGAAGAGAAGAGCCGGCTTCAAGCCCCGCTTGTAGAGCTCCGCCATGGTGTCCTTATACTCTGCACGCTGGGCCAGGACGTCTGGACTGTAGTCCTCCACAATACGAAGAGACGCACCTTTGTAGTCGAGCTTCCCTCTCCTTCTGGCTTCTCGAATGATTAGATCTTTGGTCAGGTATCGATGCAGGCGAAGGATCACCGGGCGGGGAGGACGTCCTGCGGGCCGTTTAGTTGCCAGAGAACGGTGCGCTCTATCGAGCTCTGGTGGAGATGGGAGCACCTCTCTTCCAAATAACTCGCAGAGAAGGTTGGAGAAAAACTGAGTAGGGCGCCCGCTTTCAGTGTCTTCGGGCAGACCGAGGATGCGAATGTTCTGCCGCCTGCTGCGGCTCTCCAGGTCAGTCACTTTATCTTTTAGCTTAGCATTGTCTTCACGGAGAGCAGCACATGAATCTTCGAGGCCAGCCACTCGCTGGCTCAGATCCTCTGTTGCAAGCTCCAAGGAGGAGACACGCTCTGCCTGTTCCTCCTGGGCCTGCCGCACCTGGTCTAGCTTGGAGCTCAGCATGTTGACAGAAGACTTGAACTCAGATTTCAGATCCTCACCATACTGCTGAAAAAGTGCGGTGATAGCATCTAGCGTTAAGCTAGCGTCCTCCTTCTTACTTCCTTTCGCGCTCTTACAGGCCATCTCTAGTGCGTAAATAATTAAAAATACTTGCCAAGACGCTTTATATAATGATAGGTGGCGTAGAATTAGTTTTCTGTGGGGTGAATTTAGTTAAAAGTCTGGATTTTTCCGGAGCAGTCCGTTGCTACGTCTACCCTGCCCGCATGGCAAACCGGAAGTCAACACTTGATAATCTAATGTAGAATCCTCTACTCTGTTCAAAACAAATTGGTCTTTTAGGGAAATTTGCAGCACTTTTTATGGATATTTTTATTAGCTCTAGTTACTTAAAATGGCCTTTGTGTGCCATTACTCAGAAATAAAGCCATCAGTTCAGACTTATAAAAACTGGTATGGTAGTAAAATTCCATCTGGTTCATGTCTTGTGATCCTCCTGCCCCCATAACCTCTCCCTCCACCACCAAAACACATTTGTACAGTTCAGCATAAAAAAATTAAATAAAACTCAGTACCTTCATCACAAAATGGTGTCCATGTAGCTTGTGTCCCACATTACTAGGGATGCAGACTATCCTTGCCCTGCAGTTCTTAAATTAAACATCAGGATCCTGCTGCCACTGGCAAATGGGCGTTCCTCCAATAGGACCAGTTACCCACTATCTATAACTGGCTGGTGGCTTATTTTTAAAGGCTATTGGTGCATAAAATAACTGCCCGCACTAATACCCTAACAGAAGGTCTCTGTTCTTTTGAAAGTTCAATTAGGATGTGTTCTTTTACCAATGAATTGTACAAGAACTGTGTATAAAACATAAATGAGGAGATAATTTGTACAAATCAGAGGAAGGTGTAGGACACCTTTGTTTGAGTATTGCATTCTGTATTTTTTCTTACTACAAGTGTGCATGAACTAAAAAAAGAGAGAGAAAAAAAAACTTACAGCAAAAATCAGTTTAGGGATAGTTGCTGCTATTTATAATTATCTTCTGCTCATCCTGAAAACACAATTTTATAATATTTTATCAAGAGGAAGAAAGTGTGCACTGCCTTTTTCTGGGTTGCTGTTGTAAATACATCATCAGTTTTCCATACTGAATCAAATGAGGTGGTATTTGAGTTTTTGCTCATGCTATTTGATATTTTTTGCATGACCTACAAAACATCTTTGGTATATCTTGTAAGTTTTAAGTCTAAGCTTAGATCACTTTTAGGCAGTGTGATTAGTAGACCAGCTGTGGAAATTTTAAATTGTCTCCACCAGCCACAGTGACTGGTAGAGAAATTTCTTTGCTGGCCACTCAGATATTTTACCAGCCACTGTTTCTTTTCATTCTTTGAATTACAAACCCCACAAGTACAAGAAACATTATAGAAAATTTATGATTTATTCTTAACTCTATGAAAACCAATTTACTGACAATAAGTTTATCGTACAGATGTACATAAAATAATTTAACATAAAGCATGGATATCTTAACAGTGTTGTAGTGCAATATGTTAATTTGAAGTAATTACTAACATAAAACTTTAACTACACAACCCTAACATTCTTGCAATCATATGTTGAACAATTCTCCCACACAGTATTTAGTAAAGATGTGTTTAGTCATTTTTAAATGGTATCAATACTAACTGTTTTATTTGTTTTTTCTTACTTATTACATTTTCTATTGAAATTAACAATTATTGCTAAACATCTCATCATCATTACTGTGTTACTCCAGAGTTTTTTTAACTACCTGGAGCTTAGTGTTAGCATAAAACGTTTTTTTATGAACATTTTCACTTCTTCTTACCGGGCAGCAGCAAGCTAACCTGAACTCTTCCTCAATCAGGTCACGTCTCTCTCATCATCATCATCCTCCGACGATAATAAAGCCTCTGAATGGCTAATTCCCTCTTCTTGTCCGCTACTAAATCTCCTCCAACGGTCAACGTTAGTGTGGTAATTAACATAACGGTTAGTTTGGCACATTTTTCTGAATGGGCTTATGCGTTTTTTTTGCATTTGTCGTAGTTTTTCTCACCCCGCCCCGTCTCGTATCCGCTCCGAGAAGGACTCCGGTTAGCAGCAACCGTTAGCTAAAATGGCGCATTTATAACTTTAGAGGCGAGGGGCGGGCCAAGGAGAACTGAGGGATTCCATTGGATAAGCCCAATGTCTGTCAATAAAATCAACCAATGGGCTGTCGCGGTCGATAAAAATAAGATTTAATATAATTTTTGTGTTAAATTATGACAGCGCAGGCCCGCCAGATATGGACATTAATGCATCAGTCTGGATTCCAGACGGTCATTCTTCCCCTAGACAGAAGTTCAAACTGAATGCAGCTCTTTTTTTTTTTCGTCAACCCACCACAGTGGCGGGTGAGTTGCTCCAATTTACACCCATGGTCTAGACTTCTAGACTTATATAGAAGTATAGTCCTAAACTAGATACAAAATGAGAAATGTTACGGTAAATTAATCTGCTGAAACCACCTGTTAAACTGTAGAAAACCTTTATGGTGAGATCCACAATATTTTACAAATAAATAAAAACAAAGTTACCTTTAATTTTTACAATTATTATACAGCATAATTACATACTCTACAGTGAAACCAAAGAACAAAAACAGTTTTCAGGCCTAAGCATTTTATTTAACAGATTGAACGCTTTTTTACAAATAACTACAGTAAATGTGACTGACGTATTTCACTGTTACTGTGACGCTGCGGCCTCACTCCGCTCTCTAGTGTCTTTTTCTTCTGAAGCCTGCGGTGCAGGTGAGTTTTTTCGACAGAAGAACATAGTTATCGGTATTGGCTGTCGCTCTTTTTTCTTCTGGGCAAAAATATTTGCCAAAATTTGCCAAGCTGTATTACATATATTTAAATACCGTAACGTTATTGGCACACAAGTAGAGAAGACGCGCAGAGACTGTTCAGCCAATCAGGACTCGGAGCACAATGCACTGTGAAAAATAAAAACTGCACAAAAAACTGCGAAGCAGCGAGGCCATGAAAGGTGAACCACGTTATAGCGAGGGTTCACTATATAGCTGTTGGGATAACCTCGGGGGTGCAATGGAGTGAAATTACAATTTAATACCATTGGGTTCTTGCACAAAGGTCAATCATAACAAATACAATGACGCATGTATGACTTTGAGACAAAGGTAAGCAAACAGAGAGGGATTAGTATTTGCCATTCAGCCACATCCACATGCTGCTGCCAGCCAGTGTTGAGAGAAGGATTCACCATCATGTTGTTGTACTTCATTAAACACAGGTTGAAATTTGCATGAACCACCAAGTAAAGGGAAGAAAAACAGTGGGAAAACAGGTGACTTCCTGTTGAAAGGGGCAGGGTTTTTGGCGATGTCACTAATTGATCATGTGAATGTGATGAGCTCTGGTCTGTGATGATACAAATGAAGTTTGATGCACCTGGGAGGTTATGTGTGGATGTTATCCCACCTTGATGTTTCATGGAGAATGATCAAATTTGAGGCTTAGCCACACCCACATGCTTTGATGTACATTTTTTGTTTATCTCCTGTCAAGATGTACATGTGTGCCGTAATTTTATGATTGTCGCCAAAGCATGGCTTAGCTA